>NC_092049.1:76719406-77378430 GCF_003086295.3 Arachis hypogaea | reverse complement strand
CTGCTGATTTTGTGGTGTTAGATATGGAGGAAGAAGCCAAAGCTTCAATAATTCTGGAAGACCCTTCCTAGCCACTGCTGGAGCCATCATAGATGTACAAAAGGGTGAACTCACTCTTAGACTACATGATGAGAAATTGGTGTTTAACGTATTCAAGGCAATGAGCTATCCATCAGAATCACTAAGGGAATGCATGAGGGTTGATGTAGTGGATATTGCAGTACAAGAAACCTTTGAGGAAACAATAAAGGAAGTGGCAGAGGAGGAGTTCACCAATGATATTGAAGTTAGTGACATAAAGGCTGCTGAAACAACCATGCCAAGCATGCCAGAGAGAGTGAAAGAAGAGAAGGAAGCACCAAAACCTGAGCTCAAAGCATTGCCCCCGAATCTCAAGTATGCATACTTGGGTAGTGATGAAAGTCACCCTGTTATCATTAACTCTGCCCTGAGCCAAGAACAGGAAAAAGAATTGATCAAGGTGCTACAAACTCATCAAGATGCCATTGGATGGACCCTAGCCGATTTGAAGGGGATAAGTTCATCCATATGCATGCATAAAATCTTGCTAGAAGAGGATGCTAGACCCTCCATTCAAGCTCAGAGAAGATTGAACCCCGTCATGAAAGAAGTGGTACAAAAGGAAGTCATGAAGTTATGGCAGGCAGGGGTAATCTACCCCATTTCTAATAGCCCATGGGTTAGTCCCATCCATGTAGTTCCCAAGAAAGGTGGCATAACTGTGGTGCCAAATGAGAAGAACGAACTCATACCCACAAGAACCGTCACTGGGTGGAGGATGTGCATAGACTACAGGAAGCTCAATGAAGCCACCAGAAAGGATCATTTCCCACTTCCATTCATGGATCAGATGCTTGAAAGGCTTGCCGGACATGCTTACTATTGCTTTTTGGATGGATATTCAGGCTACAACCAAATAGTAGTTGATCCTAGAGATCAAGAGAAAACATCATTTGTTTGTCCATATGGAGTTTTTGCTTATAGACGCATGCCCTTTGGATTGTGCAATGCACCTGCCACTTTCCAAAGATGCATGCTGTCCATCTTTTCGGACATGATTGAAAAATTTATTGAGGTCTTCATGGATGATTTTTCTGTGTTTGGAGATTCTTTTCCTAGCTGCCTACACCACCTTGCCTTGGTGCTTAAGAGGTGCCAAGAGACTAACCTAGTATTAAACTGGGAAAAGTGTCATTTCATGGTCACAGAAGGAATAGTCCTTGGCCACAAAATCTCTAATAGAGGCATGGAGGTGGACAGAGCTAAGGTGGAAATCATTGAAAAACTACCTCCACCAAGTAATGTCAAGGCAGTTAGGAGTTTTTTGGGACACGCTGGTTTTTACAGAAGGTTTATTAGAGACTTTTCTAAAATAGCCAAACCTTTGAGTAACTTGCTTGTCTCTGATACACCCTTTGTATTTGATAAAAATTGCATGCTAGCCTATGAACTTTTGAAGCAAAAACTTTCCTCTGCACCTATCATTGCCCCACCTGATTGGAACTTACCTTTTGAACTGATGTGTGATGCATCAGACCTTGCTATTGGGGCAGTGTTAGGACAAAGGAAAGACAATTTGGTACATGTGATTTATTATGCCAGTAAAGTCTTGAATGCTAACCAAAGGAATTACACAACCACTGAAAAAGAACTCTTGGCAATAGTCTTTGCATTTGACAAATTTAGATCCTATCTCATTGGATCTAAAGTCATTGTCTTCACTGATCATTCAGCTTTAAAATATTTACTTGCTAAACAAGAATCTAAACCAAGACTTATTAGATGGGTTCTTTTGTTGCAGGAATTTGACATTGAAATCAAAGACAAGAAGGGTGTAGAGAACAAGGTGGCAGACTATTTATCAAGGATACCATGTGAAGAAGGAAGCACACAAAGCACACATATAAATGAGTGCTTTCCTGATGAACAACTCATGGTAATTCACAAAGCACCCTGGTTTGCAGACATAGCAAACTTCAAGGCCACTAGGAGTTTACCGTTGGAATTTAACAAACATCAAAGGAAAAAATTGGTAAATGATGCCAAATACTTCATCTGGGATGAACCATACTTGTTCAAAAAATGTTCCGATGGCATACTCAGAAGATGCATATCCGAGGAAGAAGGAAGGGAAGTCTTATGGGACTGCCATGGCTCCACTTATGGAGGGCATTTTGCAGGAGAAAGAACAGCAGCTAAGGTGTTGCAGTGTGGTTTTTATTGGCCCACTATCTTCAAAGATGCAAAAGAATTAGTGAAGCACTGCCATGAATGCCAGAAGGCGGGGAACCTGCCAAGAAGAAATGAAATGCCACAACAATTCATTCTGGAACTTGAATTGTTTGATGTATGGGGGATAGATTTCATGGGACCATTTCCCTCCTCATACTCAAATAATTACATTCTTGTGGCAGTAGACTATGTCTCCAAATGGGTTGAAGCAATAGCAACTCCAACCAATGATAATAAGGTAGTCATGAACTTCCTCAGAAAACACATTTTTTGCCGTTTTGGGGTTCCAAGAGCAATCATCAGTGATGGAGGAAGCCACTTCTGCAACAAACCATTAGAGGCATTGCTTCTAAAATATGGAGTCAAACACAGGGTAGCCACACCATACCATCCACAGACAAGTGGGCAAGCCGAAATATCTAACAGAGAACTCAAAAGGATCCTGGAAAAGACTGTGGGAACTTCAAGGAAGGACTGGTCGATTAAGCTAGATGATGCTCTTTGGGCATATAGGACAGCTTTCAAAACACCAATTGGAATGTCTCCTTACCAACTAGTATATGGAAAAGCTTGCCATCTGCCACTGGAGTTGGAGCACAAGGCATACTGGGCCTTGAAACTTTTGAACTTGGACAACAAAGCTGCTGGAGAAAGAAGGATGTTGCAAATTCAAGAGTTGGAAGAATTCAGAGCGGAAGCTTATGAGAATGCCAAAATTTACAAAGAAAGAGCAAAGAAGAAGCATGACAGCAACATAGCCCCAAGGAAATTTGAAGAAGGACAAAAAGTATTGCTCTACAATTCTAGGCTGAAGCTATTTCCAGGGAAGCTAAAATCAAGGTGGTCTGGACCATTCCTTGTCACCAAGGTCTCCAAATATGGACAAGTAGAAATCATGGAAGAAAAGTCACAACGAACCTTCATTGTGAACGGTCAAAGACTCAAACATTACTTGGGAGATGTGGAGGAGAAGGACAAAGTTAAATATCACCTCAACTGAGGAAGCTAACCGTCAAGCTAATGACGTTAAAGAAGCGCTTGTTGGGAGGCAACCCAACCTGAGGTAATACCTTGTTGCTGTTTCTTTTATTTGTTTCAATAAAAAGGGTGAAGTAGTTTCTGTGCATTGCAAAGAATTAAGTTTGGTGTTTCACACCAAACAATGAATTCATGGATCAATAATTCAAAGGGGAATGTGTGACTCTAAGTTTGGTGTTCCACCATAAAGATCAACTGAACACAACAACCTTTGAATTATATGAAAGGAACAACCATTCTAAGCAGTCACAGAAATGCTTAAAACCCTTAGTAGCAACTTCATTCCAAGAGAACTCAAGGATTCAAAGAACAGAGAAGTAAGTGGGAGACTAAGTTTGGTGTTCACACACCAACCTAAGACTCCGATACTTACCCACACATAGTTGAGCTAACCACTCAAGTGCTTGAGAAGCAAGCAACTTCATCACTCTTTGCAGGAAAGGAAACAAGAATCTTAAAGCATGAAGCAACATTTAGGAGAAGAAGGAGAAATCAAATTGTTTCCTGACAACAAAGAGAAAATAAGGAATTTCACAAGGTGGTATTGTTCCTTGATAATTCTTTAAAAAGGGCAAACAAAAGCATGCGTGTTCTGGTTTAAACTGTAAATGTTGAATCTTTCTGGAATGTGAAGTTTTTAGTATATTTGTCTGTTTATTGCGTGAATGCCTAGATGTTTGGATATAACTCCACCTTCTTAAACAAATGCTTGCCATGCTTGTTCTGTTTCCAAAAATAAAAGAAAAGTTGAACAAAAGTAACTTGGCTCAATTAGTGACAAATCAAGTAGAATTAAGTGGTGGTATGCATGCTTGATTGTTTAGTCAGATCACTAAAAATAGAGTGTAGAATTATCATTTTTTATGTAGAAATTGAAAACAATCTATGGATCTTGATGAATAAACGTCTTTGAGCATGAAAAAGAAAGAAAAAGAAGAAGAAAAAGCCACTGAAAAAGGGTAACCAAAAAGCAAGAAAATTGAGAAAATAAGCTAGGCACCAATGGTTTGAACTTCTGAGACAAATGCCTGTGGTGTTCATGTATTAAGGATATGCTTGGATGAATAGGTTCTGAGGAGTGTTTCAACACTTGGTAACTTGGGTTAACTAACCCGGGATTATCAACCAAAAGTCCATTATCAAGAGCAACCTAAATACAAAACATTTAGTCACACAAAGAGGTGCTGGGCACCAATGTCTCAAGAAGAAATGTGAACTAAAATGCCTAAAGTGGATATGTGTAGTGCACTGATAAGAAAAAGAAAATGCCAAAGGCTTGTGCAACACATGACACTAAGCAAACAAGGAGCAAAGGAACTCTAAGAAAAAGAAAAGAAAAACAAAGAAGAGAAAAGTGCCAAAGACATAAGAATAACAAGAGGCCATAGCAGTGTTTGATGGATGCAATGAAAAAGTGATAATCTTACCTGATAAGTATGAAAAAGTGATGCTGCAACTTTCTGCATAAAACCCTTCTGATGAACTTCAAATGATTGCTAATATAGCCAATGTAATTGCTTTCTGTTTCATACTTTCTTCTCAAATAACTCAGGACTTGCTTAGGGACAAGCAAGTATTAAGTTTGGTGTTGTGATGCCAAGGCATCTTAGGCTAGTTTCACTAGCATTTTTCTGTTAGTTTTAGTTGTTTTATGCATTTTCTTGAGCTTAAAGTAACCAAAAATGGTTAAAAGAAGAACAAAGCAATGAACCATCCAAACAGTATGATTTTAATGCAAATTCCATGAGTTTTAGTTATATTACTTGAATGCTATGAATGGAAGATTTCTCATGAAATTTTGCATGACTTTGATGCAATTGTTTGGATGATTTCAGGGAAGAAGAGGCTAAGCAAGGAAGCAACAAAATCAATAAAGGAAGCTTGAATATCACATGTGGAGTTTAAGTTCCAGTTTAAGCCTAAACTGGAGCTTAAACGCCAAAATCATGAAGGCTAAGAAATGCTGGAATTGAAGTTTAACCTCCAGTTTAACCTTAAACTGGAGGTTAAACGCCAGAATGAAAAGTCTCACCAAAGAAGCATTCCACGTTTAACCTCCAGTTTGACCTCAAACTGGAGGTTAAACGCCAGAATGAGAATGCCACTCAAGAAGGAGTTCCACGTTTAACCTCCAGTTTGACCTCAAACTGGAGGTTAAACGCCAGAATGGGAAAAGCACCAGGGAGCCATTCCACGTTTAAGCTCCAGTTTGACCTCAAACTGGAGCTTAAACGTGTTCGACCAAGTTTTCTCCTCCAGGGTTGCTCTCTCCATTTCCACGTTTAAGCTCCAGTTTGACCTCAAACTGGAGCTTAAACGTGTTCGACTCCTCCAGGGGCTACCCTTCTAAGCTTCCATGTTTAACCTCCAGTTTAACCTTAAACTGGAGGTTAAACGTGTTCGACCTCCAGGATGCCTCCTTCCATTTCCACGTTTAACCTCTAGTTTAACCTTAAACTGGAGGTTAAACGTGTTCGACCTCCAGGGCTGCCTTTCCTAGCTCCACGTTTAAGCTTCAGTTTAACCTTAAACTGAAGCTTAAACGTGTTCGACTACATGACTCTCCAGGGCTGCCTTCTTCCATTTCCACGTTTAAGCTTCAGTTTAACCTTAAACTGAAGCTTAAACGTGCTTCTACAAAAGGCCTCACTGGAAATGTCTGGCGTTTAAGCTGCAGTTTAAGCTTAAACTGCAACTTAAACGCCACTCTTGGAAAAGGTTTCTGGGCCAAAAATATTGTGGTTTAAGTTAGTCTTTGAGCACAAACATTAACTTAAACTTACTCTGGTATGAAACCCAATTGAATATCATGGTTTATGGGATTGGGCCTGAAGGATTGATGAGTTTGAAATCTCAATTTATTGAGTCATGTGTCATTATTTGATTATTACTAAGTTGGCTCAATGAATGTTACAGAATTTGGATCAACAGCCTCATCAAGATTATGGATCATAAACCCAAGGCAAAAGGAAAGCATGGAGAGGCCTCAAAGCCTAAGAAACACAACAGAAGCTCAATATAGAAAGTGTATAAATAGGATAGAATTTAAGTTAGAGAGGACTTTTACCTTCACTTTTAGCTAGTTTTCATATCTTTGTAATTGAATTCAGAGCTATGACTCACTAAACCCCCTTTCATTGGGTTAGGGAGCTTTATTGTAATTCAATGAATCAATAATAGTTTATCTTCTTCTTCAATCTTTTCTCTTGAATTTTGTTAGAAAGCTTCTCGATCTAATTCCATTGGGTTTGGATGGATATTGTGACATGTAATCCTACCAAATTGTGGTTCATGAAACTGTGTGGTATAATCAGTGATCGAGCATCATCTCTTCTTATGAACATTTAAACCAAGGGATTGGGAATTTGTTCATTTTTAGAGAGAATTGGTGAGCCAAGGGATTGGGATCCAATCATATAAGATTGCCAAGCAAAATTCAATGAACGCATTGGTTGAGGAAGAGATATACATGTTTTGATTCGGAGATCTCAATATCTCCTAACACCCAATGAATTCCCCATTTCTGATTTCCATCTTCTCTTTACATCCTACAATTCAATTCATGCAATCACCCCCATTCCCTTTTAATTTCAGCAATTTAGTTTCTGCTCTTTAATTCATGCAATTTAAGATTCCGCCATTTCAATTTCTTGTCATTTACTTTTCCCGCCAATTTTACATTCCGCAATTCTATTCTCAATCTTGATTCCGCTCAACTAGAACACACTTCTAATCCGAATTGCTCACTCAACCAATCCTTGTGGGATTCGACCTCACTCTATTGTGAGTTTTTACTTGACGATAACCGGTGCACTTGCCGGAAGGAATTTTGCCGATCGTGCAATTTCCTAAATCGTAGCATAACTAGTTTATGTGCATCAAGCTCTGCTGTGTTTCGATGGATTAATGCAATTACTACTGTTTTTCATTCAATCACGCTTGTTTTTATTCTAAGATATTCACTCGCACTTCAACCTGATGAATGTGATGATCCGTGACACTCATCATCATTCTCACCTATGAACGCGTGCCTGACAACCACCTCCGTTCTATCTGCAATAGCTTGAGTGCATATCTCCTGGTTTTCTAATCTAAGATTAGAACCTTCGTGGTATAGGCTAGAATTATTGGCGGCCATTCTTGAGATCTGGAAAGTCTAAACCTTATCTGTGGTATTCTGAGTAGGATCTGGGATGGGATGACTATGACGAGCTTCAAACTCGCGAGTGCTGGGCGTAGTGACAGACGCAAAAGGATCAATGGATCCTATTCCAACATGAGTGATAACCGACAGATGATTAGTCGTGCGGTGACAGCGTATTTAGACCATTTTCACTGAGAGGATGGATGGTAGCCATTGACAATGGTGATCCACCAACATACAGCTTGCCATGGAAGGAGCCTTGCGTGCGTGAAGAAGAAGACAGTAGAAAAGCAGAGATTCAGAAGACAGAGCATCTCTAAAACCTCAACCCGTTCTCCATTACTGCATAACAAGTATTATTTAATCTATGTTCTTTTACTCATTCTAATTAAAACTAAAAATCATTACTGATATTCTGACTAAGAATTACAAGATAACCATAGCTTGCTTCAAGCCGACAATCACCGTGGGATCGACCCTTCCTCACGTAAGGTATTACTTGGACGACCCAGTGCACTTGCTGGTTAGTTGTGCGGAATTACAAAAGTGTGATCTCAATTTTGTGCCCCACGGAGCCACGTCGGATCACTTTGCATGAGCAAGGGGCTCCGGATATCATACTTCAACCTTTGCAAGCAAGGTATCCCAACCATGATCCAAACTTTGAGTTGAAGAGTAGCTTGATACATCTACTTCCTAAGTATCATGGGTTGTCGGGTTAAGATCCCATCCGACATCTAAGAGACTTTCAAGTTGCTTGTTCTACGGCTCGAAGGCATGGAGCCGATGAGGTGGCTATTATGGTTTTTGTCTTCCCTTTCTCTCTTGAAGAG
Organism: Arachis hypogaea; assembly: GCF_003086295.3. Classification (NCBI taxonomy): domain Eukaryota; kingdom Viridiplantae; phylum Streptophyta; class Magnoliopsida; order Fabales; family Fabaceae; genus Arachis; species Arachis hypogaea. Next base: position 77,370,162 of record NC_092049.1, on the reverse strand, counting down.
CAAGCAAAGACATGGTTTTATTCACAACCAGATGAGATTGTGACCAATTGGGATTTCTTGAGAAGAGAGTTTCTAGATAAATTCTTCCCACCGGAGAAGACCGACTACATCCGAAAAGAGATCTCGGGTATAATGCAAAAGGACCTAAGAGAGTTTGTATGAGTATTGGACTCGGTTCAAGAGGCTATTGGAATCTTGTCCACACCATAGATTGAACATTCACTTGCTCATTAGTTACTTCACTGGAGGTCTTTGTGCGGAAGATAGAAGATTGCTCACCGCCTCTAGTGGCGGTTTCCTTTCAAAAAACAAGACGGAAGGAGAAGCTTGGAGCTTGATAAATGATGTTGCCGAGGTTACACAACACGTAAGGGTGAGAAGTAATCCTCTCAAGGGCGTGGTAGAACCGTCACCAACCGAAGCAAGCTTGACCAAAGCGCTTGGGGATATGACTACTATCCTCATACAAATACAAAAAGATCAAAAGGAGTACTATTCCATCCAAGCCATCCAAGACCCACCCCAAGTTGCTCAACTTGAAGGCCCTCCTAGAATTTGTGGTTTGTGCTCTAGCACCACACATTACACCGATCAATGCCATCAAATTCAAGAGGAGCATGCCCTTGTCGTGGCCAATGTGAATTACAACAACCGTCCGCCCTATACTTCTCAAGGCCAAAACAACTACTCTAATGGTAGTAATCAAAATCAAGGGTGGATGGATAATGTACAAGGGAGCAATTAAAACCAAAGATGGAACAACTCTTCTTCTCACTACAACAACAACTAATCTTCATCTCAATACCACCATAACAACAACAACCACCAAGCCAACCAAAATTACCACAACCAAAACTAAAGCAACTACACCAAATACCAAGCACCACACTATAGACAACAATCCAACCAATCCTCTTCATCTTCCACCAACCAATTTGATGAGCTTAGAGCTGCTATGGAGAAACGGGACGAGAGCTACAAGGCTCAATTCGATACCATGGGCGCTCAATTGGCCAATCTTACCGACATGATTTCGAAGATGTCCATGTCCTCCTCCAACAACACCAACCAACCCTCAAGCTCTTCTAGCCTTCCTTCCCAACCCCTTCCAAATCCCAAGGGCGGTCTCAATGCCATCACTCTACGGTCGAGGACTACATTGGAGGAGATATCTCCTAGGGTCATGGAAGACATCCATGAGAAAGAGGTGGTCGTTGAAGCTCCACATGAAGAGGAGGAGGTAGACAAAAGGCATGATGAAGAAGGAGTTAGCCTTAAGGAACCCAAGAGGAAAGCTATAGTGGATAAGTCCATTCCTATCCATTCCCTTCCTTGGTGAAGAAATCAAAGAAGACTCCGAAATTCGATTTAAACATGCTTCAAGTGTTCAAGAAAGTTGAGGTAACCATACCACTTCTTGATGCTATCTAACAAATTCCGAAGTATGCAAAATTTCTGAAAGACTTGTATACACACAAGGATAGGATAGGAGAGTTGGAGACATTATCCTTGGGCAGTTCAATTTCTTTCTTGATGGAGCCTATTCCAAAAAAATGTGGTGACCCTGGGCCTTGTTTGGTGTCTTGTATTGGCGGGCGCACTTTTCATGACTATGTGTGTGATCTAGGGGCTTGCGTAAGCATCATGCCGCTTTCCATTTTTGTGCGGTTAAATTTAGCTCCATTAAAGAAGTCGGCGGCGAAGTTTGCCTTAGCCGATAAGAGTGTGATCACTGTGATGGGAATAGCAGAAGATGTACTTGTGGTGATCAAGGACTTGGTCTTCCCGGTTGACTTTGACATCCTTGAAATGCCCCCAACAGAAAATAGAAGCTCATCCTTCGTTCTACTTGGTAGACCCTTCCTTAAGACCTCTAAAAATTCAAGTTAGATGCCTTAACTGGCACATATTTCTTTGTGGTTGGAGACAAGACTATCAAGTTCAATTTGGAGGAAGCCATGAAACATCCTCCCGAAGAATATTCTGTTCTCCGATGTGATGTAATCGATGAAGTGGTAGCGGAAGTGTGAAAAGAAGACTACAACAAGTTATGCTACCCTGTTGTTGAAGAGACGGATGACGAAGAGGATGAACAAGAGAAAGTTGTTGAGAATGAACTCCATGAGATTGATGAAAAGGAACCTCAGCTTGAGGCAAAGAGTGAACTGAAGCCTTTTCCATCTCATTTGAAGTATGCTTTCTTAGAGGACAACCAAAAGTTTCTAGTCATTATTGCTAGTGAGCTTTCTAATGAAGAAGAAGGAAAGCTCCTAGATGTTCTTAGAAAGTACAAGAAGGTAATTGGTTGGAGCCTAGCCGATATTGTGGGGATTGACCCCCGCAAGTGCATGCATCGTATATTTCTCCAAGAGGGAGCTAGGCCGGTTAGGCAACTGCAAAGGAGGCTCAACCCAACCATCCTTGATGTGGTAAAGAAGGAGGTCACTAGGCTACTTGATGCAGGTATCATATACCCAATTTCTGACAGTGAGTGGGTGAGCCTGGTCCAGGTTGTTCCCGAAAAATCGGGCATCACTGCGGTTAAAAAGGATGATGGTAAAGTGGTCACCAAGAGAGTACGAAATGCGTGGTGAGTGTGCATCGATTATAGAAGGTTGAATGCCACTAGAAGGAAATACCACTACTCTTTGCCCTTTATCGATTAGATGTTGGACTGTCTGGCGGGTAAATCCCATTATTGCTTTCTTGATGGATTCACTGGTTACTTCCAGATTCACATTGCTCCTGAAGATCAGGAAAAGACCACATTTACTTGCCCTTTTGGCACCTTTTCCTACAAAAGGATGCCATTTGGACTATGCAATGTGATGTGTGGAAAACAATCCAACACAAAACTCACCGGCAAGTGGACCGGGTCGCATCAAGTAATAATAACTCACATGAGTGAGGTCGATCCCACAGGGATTGAAGGATTGAGCAATTTTAGTTTAGTGGTTGATTTAGTCAAGCGAATCAAGTATTGGTTGAGTGATTTGTATTTAGCAGAATCTAAATTGCATGAATTGTAAAGAAAGAGAGAAGAATTGCAGTAAACTAAAGAGAACAAGAAGTAAAAGTGCTGAATCTTAAAGAACAAGTAAATTAAATTACAGAAACTTAGATTGCAAGAAATGTAAATAATTGAATCTTAAAGTGCAAGAAATGTAAATTGCTTGAATTATAAAAGGGTTCAGGGAGCTGGGATTACCCAAATTAAACAAGCAGAAGTAAATTGCAACAAAACAGAAGAGTAGAAGGTGAATTGAAGTAAAGTAGATCTAAACAGAAAAGTAAAAATGCTTGAAGAATTAAAATAGGAATTGACTGATGCTTAGTTGCAGCAATTTAAAAGGAGGTTGAAGATCTCAGGAGTGGAAGAGAGTAGAAAACAAGTCTAGATCTCAAATCCTTCCTTGATCCAACAAGAACAATTGCAAAATGAAAATGGAAAAGTAAATTGCAGAAGGAGTAGAAGAATGAAACAGTAAACAGAAATTGAATTATGCAGTAAAAGTAAACAAGAGATCTCAAGGTGAGATTGAAACAGAAGTTCTTCAATTCTCCACCCAAGATCCAAGATGAAAAGTAAAGGGTGCTCAAGTAAGAACAAGGAAGAAGAGAGATCAATTCTCCTCCTAATTATCCAAGATCCAAGTTCAAAGTAAAGAGCTCTCAAAATTACAAAAATGGAAATTCAAAGAAGCAAAAGAAAATTTCAAAGTAAGTAAAAAGGTCTGTAAAAGTCCTCTCTAAATCAAACAAACACCTATTTATACACTTCCTAAATTGGATCTAAGAATTTGGGTGGGCTCTAAAATTTGGTGAAGAAATGAATTAATTTGGATTTTTAGTTCAATTTTCAGCCCATGGTGCACCTCCCAGGGGAAGGTTCAGCTCTTGGCAAGAGCTTTGGCCAAGAGCTTTGGTTCCCTCTGCTTCCAAAGTGTTGCACATGGTCTTTTGTGACAAGAGAACAAAGCTCTTTGCAAGAGCTTGAAAGCTCTTTGCAAGAGCTTGAAAGCTCTTTGCAAGAGTTTTACTTGTCCTTGAGGTCCTTGGTTCAAGTCTTGGGTAGAGCACTTGTGGAGCTAATTTCCTTGGCACAAGAGGAGCGCCTAAAGCTTTGCTTCCTTGAGGTACCCGGTTCAATCCTTGGTGAAGGAAGTTGCTGGCCATTTTCTTTGGCAAATGAGTGGCGCACAAGGCCTTGCTTCCTTGAGGGACTTAGTTCAAACCTTGGTGAGTGAAAACAAGCTAATTTTGGCTTGTTTTTCCTTGTGAAGTAGCGCTGGCCCCCTCCCCTTGGTCATGGGTTCAAGTCTTGGTGAGTGCATTAGTGAGCTTTTCCTTCTTTATTTTCTCCAAGGCATGCCCGAAAAAGCTCTTTGGCAAGAGCTTCAAAGCTCTTGGCAAGAGCTTGGCTCTTGTTTCCTTCTTCCATGTGCTCTTGATAAAGCTCTTGGCAAGAGCTTCAAAGCTCTTGGCAAGAGCTTGGCTTCTGATTCTTTGAAGGAAAGCTCTCCACAAGAGCTTTAAAAGCTCTTAGCAAGAGCTTTATACCCTTTTTTCTTGAATGCACCCATGCTTCTCCTTCTTTGAGCCACGCTTCTTTTCCTTGTGCCACGCTTTCTTTCTTTGCTTAGATCATGCTCCTTAGGCTACGCTTTTCTTATTTTTTTTTTCTTTTCTTCACCTACAAGTAATCAAAACAACCAATCAGAGTATCACAAAATTCACAAAGCTTAAAATTCATTTAAAACCAATTAATTTTAGTTTAAACTTCATGATTTTGCATCAATTAAAAGGTGGTTGATTGATTCAAAGAAACCATGCAATTCCACTCCAAATTGCTAACATACAATATAAGAAAGTGCATAAAACCTAATAAAAATAAAGAAAAAGACTAGTAAAACTAGGCTAAGATGACTTGTCATCACAACACCAAACTTAAAACTTGCTTGTCCCCAAGCAAGCATTAAACACAAGAGAAGATAAAATGAAATAGAGTAGCATACATGTCCTTATTAAGCATATAGTTGAACTAAGTTCATGGGATTTCATGCAGATCAATAGTAACTCATTTATTCCTTGCTGTTACATAAAATATGTTTCTTCAAAGATTAACTATGGTTGCTGCTACAAAGCCTTACTTTTTGCTTACTCCCTTGCTAGCTTTTTCTTTCTTTCTTTTGCATTAGAGAGCTTTTTTTTTTATTAAAGGCTTGGTGGCAAATGTTGCAGTGACCTTTGGCTTAATTTCACTCAACATTTCTTCACCACAGACACATGGCTCACCTTTTTCCTCCTAGGATCATTGATGCCCAGCATCTCTTTGGATAACTAAGTGTTTTGTAGCTAAGTTGCTCTTTATTGTGGACTTTCAGTTGGCAATCCCAAATCAGTTGATCTAAGTGGCCAAGTTTTGAAATACTCCTTAGAACTTACTTGTCCAAGCATATCCTAGTACACAAACACCACAGGCATATGTCCTAGGGTCCAAGCTATTGGTGTTTAGCCTTATTATTTGTTTCTTTGCCACTTTTTGGCTTTTTCTATTTCTTTTTCTTTCTGTTTTGATTTCTTTTCAAGGGGCTTTCATTAATTGAAGGATCATAACAGCAAACTAGCTTAGGCTTCAAAGAACATGTTATTATGCAACATTTATTTTGTGAGCTATCAATTGAATCAAACATATACCACCACTCACTTTCATTCTAACTTTTGCAACATTGAACAATTACTTTTCTGAATCAAACATCTCTCTTTTATTCAGACAGCATGGGGGACAAAACAAAATTTAAGCAAATGAAGGATAACAAGATTATAATGCAAGCAATCTATTAAAGCATTAAAATGTAAAACATAAAGGCATTAAAATGCAAACACAACAGCATTGAAGGCATGTCATGTTTCAGATATACATCTTTCTTATCTAAGTAAAAGTGAAAAGAACTTCACCACCTCTATTTGTCAGGCATTTCCATTCTGTTGGATTCTCCCCTCTTCTTTTTCCTCTTCTTTGTATGATCTTGAGCTTCTTCACAAGGGCATCTTCTGTCCCAGACAGAGTCTAGCAGGCCCCAGAGTCCAACATCCTCCAATCTGTTTTGCATACATGCTGAGTATCTATCTGTTCTTGCTCTCTGCTGGTTCACTAATTCAGTGCACATCTCAAATGGTTTAATCTGTGGATTTATTACTGGCATGCTGTGAGTTAAGTAATCCAGCTTGGCCTGGGTATCTTCATCATATTCTATCCTATCCACATGCCTACACTCTCCAATGGTATGATGTATGTTCTTCCATTGATACAAGTTGTGAGTGTACTCCCCATATTTGGCTTGAGTCAAGAACATTTTGTCGTAGGACTCTTTGAGATTTGTTGTTTGCTCTCTTTGCCCCTTAAGAATCTTTGTTTGAAATTCATGTTGTTGGGCCATCATTTGTTGCTGCTAGCTCTCCTGTCTCTCCTCAATTTTGTGCTACCAAGCTTCGTTTTGCTCCCTATCTCTCAAATATTGTTCTCGGTGCTCTAGATATTGTTCTTGTTGCCATGAGTACTGTTCTTGTGCTCTTTCATTTTGTTGTGATATTTCCTCAAGAGCCCTCTGCAATTGACTTAAGTCTATGGCACCAAGAGTTTGCTTTCCTTCCCTTTGAGGTCTTCTTCTCCTTTGGGGTTCTTCTTCTTGCTCATCCTCTTCATTAATGCCTTCCATGCTTCTCTTTGTAATTCCCTTCCCCTTCTTTACTTTCTCCATATCCTCATCTTCAAAGATTACTCCAGCTTTGTTGTAGAGCCTTAGGATGGTGCTTGGGTGGCCAAGCCTACTTGAAGTGCTTGTGCTTTCAGCCATCTCTTGGATACTGTCGGCAATAAGTTGTGCCAGATTGATTTTTCCTCCATGTAGGATACAGTATACTAAGAGTGCACGCTTAATTATCACAGATGAGGTGTTCCCAGCAGGAAGTATGGATCTTTTTACTACCTCGTACCACCCCTTAGCTTCAGGGGTAAGATTCATTCTCTTCAAGTGGCTTGGAACTCCTTTTGAATCTCTTTCCCAGTCTGTGCCTTCCAAGCATATCCCCTGTAGGATCTCATCGGGATCATTCTCCTTTCGCAGTCTGGCTTCATAGCTGGGCTCTTCATAATTTATGGTTCTCAATTTCAGGGCCCTTGTAATGGATGCTGGACTGAAATCCACTTCAACTCCTCTAACATAACTCTTGTAGGAAATACTGTCTTCGCTTTCTCTCACCGCATTTGTATAGAATTCCCTGATCAGCACTGCACTAATGTCAGTGAGAGGATCGCATAGAAGCTCCCATCTTCTTTCCTTAGTGATTTGCTTCATTATGGGGTACTCCCCTTCCCTTAGCTCAAAGCCCATCTCATGAATAATACGCTTTGATTTCATGAGCCTGTGGTATCTTCCTTCATGAAATTGAGATCTGAATTTCCTTGCATCGTAGGCTGGAGGTTCTGTCACCATTGGTTCCTTTCCTGGTCTTCTCCTTGAACTTGATGAGGCCATGGGTTTAGAGAAAACAGAGAAGTAGGGATGGACTTGGGGATTGGTTGAGATACGGCTTTGTAATGCACAAGGGATGTAGAGAGGAATATTGCTATTGAATGGAGAATGGGACGTGTTTTGGGTGTACACAAGATAAAGCGGAAGCTTATAAGTGTGAAGAAGGCTTGTAGGATTGTGTGATGCAAGAAATGTCCTACCTTTTTATATGCAGGGTGTTAAAATCTTGGACAAAGATCATACTTGAAGAGGAATTTGGTCATGACTTATGAAGGGTGGAGATTGAGATGAACGGCTTGCATGTTCTCTTGAGGATTGACAAGGATTCTCCTCCCATTGGTTGCATGAGGTTCGTCCTCCAAGGTGGTTAGCATGCAGATTTTTGCTTTCCAAGGTAGGCACACCTCTCTAGACACTTGTGACCCTCCTCTTTTGGCCTTTCCTAGCCGTGTCTTCTTCTTGTCTTTGCCTCAATCTTCTTTGTCCTGGTTAAGTCAAAATGGTAAGCATTAGGATTCAAATGTAGCATGGTGATGAAGTGGTGAGTGCTTTAGATTATTTATTATATTTCTTATTCATAAAGGATCAATTGTCTTTTTATTAGTGAACCAAGGTTTGGGGAACACCAAACTTGTCCCTTGCTACGGGATTAATGTAAAATTCAAGCAGTTCATCACAATTGATACCTTCATTATAAGATATAGTTCATTTTCTATCATAAATTCCTGAAATGAAACAATGTATGATCCATCTATGCATGACTTTGATTCTGTGAACAAAAATGATTTTCTTCTAAAGATTTGTACATATGCAGACACCAAACTTAATGTTTGGTCATATACTCTATCGAAAAGACTAAGTACATGGTCTAAGAATGCTTGAAAGGCTATTCTTGTGTGCTGTTAAGCACACCAAACTTAGATGTCTGGCATGTGTTTCAAAGCAGTGTATGCATCTGTCAAGTGTGTCCAATAGAGTTCAAAAATCATGCTAAGGTGATCATAGTTTATTGAATTTAAAAGCAAGCAGAGATCTTAAATCATGGGTTGCCTCCCATGGAGCGCTCTTTTATTGTCATTAGCTTGACATTGACCCCCTCTTTTATGGTGGTTGATGACTGTAGTGCCTCAACTTGTCCCCTCTGATTGTGAGCTTCTTCTTTGTTCCTTGATGCTCTATTTCAGCATGCTCTAGTGAGATTATTTTGCTCACAGTATAGTAATCATCAATCTGTTAGCTTGCTCCCATTTGTTGATAGATCAACTGCACTTTGTCACCCTTGGAAAGCCCTTCTGTTGGAATTTTTTTGTTCTTCCAACCCTTTTTGCTTCTATTCTTGTTTTTCTTCCCTCCTTTTGTTGATCCTTCTTCTTTGACAATAGGCTTCCCCTTGAGATTTCTCTTCTTGGTTGCCACTACTCCAATGTCTTCTTGAACTTCTTCATTATTTTGCACAGTCTCTTTCTCTATTTGACCTGCTGTATCATCTATCTCTTGCTCTGGAAGGCAACTGTTGTTTGTCTTGTTGATCCCTTCCTTCCATTGCAGATTTTCTTTGTCAGTTTCCACACAGTCCTTCTTTTCATCAATGAACTATGTTTTTGGAAGTACATTCAGGTTGACACTTTCATCATGCATTCTGAGGGTTAACTCTCCTCGCTCTACGTCTATAATGGCCCTCACTGTGGCTAAGAATGGTCTTTCCAATATAATGGAATCACCTTCATCTTCATCTAAATCTAAGATCACAAAATCTGTTGGGAAGATGAATTTGTCCACTTTTACTAGAAGGTTCTCAATCACACCCCTGGGACATATCACTGACTTGTCCACCAGTTCTAAGGACATTTGTACTGGTTTCACTTCTTCTATGCACAGCTTCTTCACTAAAGAAGAAGGCATCAGGTTGATACTAGCCCCTAAGTCACACATCGCCTTGTTGATGGTCATACTACCAATGGCACAAGGTAGAAAGAAGCTTCCAGGATCTTCAAGTTTAGGTGGAAGTCCTTTTTGTATTAATGCTCTGCATTCTTCAGTGAGCAGTATGGTTTCATTCTCTTGCCAACTTCTCTTTTTGTTAATAAGCTCCTTCAGGAACTTGGCGTATAAGGGCATTTGCTCCAGTGCCTCAGCTAAGGGAATATTTATCTCTAACTTCTTAAAAGTCTCAAGGAACTTATGAAAGTGTTGATCCTTTGCTTCCTTGTTGAATCTCTGGGGGTATGGCAGTGGAGGAATAAAGCTTTTCTCAGCTTCCTGCTTTTGTTCCTTGGTTGGCTCTCCCTTTTCTTTGAGCTTCTCTGGAGTATTCTTACTTACTATTACTTCCTCATCATTGGTTTTCTCTTCTTCAGCTTGCTTTTTGTCATTTTCCTTCGGCTTCTTGGTTGTTTCTTCATTTTTCACCAGGATCTTTCCACTCCTTAGTTGTATTGCTTTGCACTCCTCTTTTGGATTAGGAATGGTGTCACTTGGTAGTGAACTTAAAGGTCTCTTAGTAGCGAGTTGCTTGGAAATCTACCCAATCTGCCTCTCCATATTTTTCATGGAAGCTTCCTGGTTCTTTGTTGTCATCTCTTGGTATTTCATCATTTTATCCATCAAGAGCTCCAAATTGGTAATCCTCTGAGAGTCTTGTGAGATTGGTTGATTGTGGGGTGTTGAGGGCTGAGGGTAAGTATTTTGGCTGGAGGCTTGGTTATTGGATGGATGATGGTTAGAGTTGGGGTAAGTGTTTTATGATTTTCTGTATGTGTTTTGGTTATTGTTTTGCTGGTTGTTGTAGTTTGTGTTTTTCCAACTGTTTTGGTTTAAGTTTCTTTGCCATGGTTGTTGAGTTTGATTTTGATTGTCTCCCCATCTGAGGTTGGGGTGGTTCTTCCATGAGGGGTTGTAAGTATCACCATAGACTTCATTTGGCCTAGAATTTTGATTATGCATGTACTGAACTTGTTCTTGCTGCTGCTCCTCTTGAGTCTCTTCACTTTGCCCCCATGTGGTTGATGGTTGGCTTGTGTTGACTGTTGCAACTTGAAGATTGTCAATCCTCTTAGCCATTTGCTCAAATTATTGTTGAATTTGCTGCTGCATCATTTTGTTTTGAGCTAGGATTGAGTCCACTCCTTCCAACTCCATCACTCCTTTCCTTTGTGATGGTTGGCATTGCCTTTGGTGAGCAAAGAAATACTGGTTGTTGGCCACCATATCAATGAGATTTTGGGCTTCCTCTGTAGTTTTCATGAGTTGTAAAGAGCCTCCTGCTGAATAATCCAAAGCCTTTTGAGATTTCAATGTCAAGCCTTCATAAAAATTCTGTAATCTGTCCCATTCACTGAACATTCCAGGTGGACACTTCCTTATTAGAGCTTTGTATCGTTCCCATGTCTCATACAAGGGTTCAGCATCCATTTGTGTGAATGTTTGTACTTCAGTCTTCAATCTAATAACTCTTTGAGGTGGGTAAAACTTGGCAAGGAACTTGGTTACTAGATCATCCCAATTGTTGATGCTGTCTCTTGAAAAAGATTCTAACCATTGAGTGGCTTTGTCTCTGAGAGAAAATGGAAATAGCAGTAGCTTGTAACTGTCAGGGTGCACACGATTGGTTTTGACAGTGTCACAAATCCTCAAGAAGGTAGACAAGTGTTGGTTAGGGTCTTCAAGGGGTCCTCCTCCATAAGAACAATTGTTTTGAACCAAGGTGATGAGTTATGGCTTTAGTTCAAAGTTATTTGCATTAACATTTGGGGTGAGAATGCTACTCCCACAATGTCTAGGATTTGCAAATGTGTAGGAAGCCAAAACTCTTCTCTGTGGTGGATTGTTGTTGTTGTTGGCTGCTCCTTCTGGTGGATTTGGTGGATTTGTTAAGTGTTCCTCCATATCATGAAATTCTTCTTCTGAATCCTCTTCTCTAACAATGTTTTTCCCTCTTTCAGCTCTTCTTAATCTTCTGAGGGTTCTTTCGTCTTGTTCACAAAAAGTGGGTATAATTCTCCTTGTACCTGACATACAACCAAAGCATAAGAATCACACAACACCAGAAAGATAATAACACTTCAATCCATTGCTAAAGTGAAATGTTAGTTGGCTTAAGAAAAAATTCAAACAATTAGTGTGTTAGTCAAGAATTAAAGAAACAGAAAAGAAAAAGTGCTTGATCTAGATCTCCACTTCACTTAATCATTGTCAATCTAATTCAATCCTCGGCAACAGCGCCAAAAACGTGATGTGTGGAAAAAGATCCAACACAAAACTCACCGGCAAGTGGACTGGGTCGCATCAAGTAATAATAACTCACATGAGTGGGGTCGATCACACAGGGATTGAAGGATTGAGCAATTTTAGTTTAGTGGTTGATTTAGTCAAGCGAATCAAGAATTGGTTGAGTGATTTGTATTTAGCAGAAACTAAATTGCATGAATTGTAAAGAAAGAGAGAAGAATTGCAGTAAACTAAAGAGAACAAGAAGTAAAAGTACTGAATCTTAAAGAACAAGTAAATTAAATTACAGAAACTTAGATTGCAAGAAATGTAAATAACTAAATCTTAAAGTGCAAGAAATGTAAATTGCTTGAATTATAAAAGGGTTCAGGGAGCTGGGATTGCCGAAATTAAACAAGCAGAAGTAAATTGCAACAAAACAGAAGAGTAGAAGGTAAATTGAAGTAAAGTAGATCTAAACAGAAAAGTAAAAATGCTTGAAGAATTAAAATAGGAATTGACTGATGCTTAGTTGCAGCAATTTAAAAGGAGGTTGAAGATCTCAAGAGTGGAAGAGACTAGAAAAAAAGTCTAGATCTCAAATCCTTCCTTGATCCAACAAGAACAATTGCAAAATAAAAATGGAAAAGTAAATTGCAGAAGGAGTAGAAGAATGAAACAGTAAACAGAAATTGAATTATGCAGTAAAAGTAAACAAGAGATCTCAAAGTGAGATTGAAACAGAAGTTTTTCAATTCTCCACCCAAGATCCAAGATGAAAAGTAAAGGGTGCTTAAACAAGAACAAGGAAGAAGAGAGATCAATTCTCCTCCTAATTCTCCATGATCCAAGTTCAAAGTAAAGAGCTCTCAAAATTACAAAAATGGAAATTCAAAGAAGCAAAAGAAAATTTCAAAGTAAGTAAAAAGGTCTGTAAAAGTCCTCTATAAATCAAACTAACACCTATTTATACACTTCCTAAATTGGATCTAAGAATTTGGGTGGGCTCTAAAATTTGGAGAAGAAATGAATTAATTTGGATTTTTAGTTCAATTTTCAGCCCATGGTGCACCTCCTAGGGGAAGGTTCAGCTCTTGGCAAGAGCTTTGGCCAAGAGCTTTGGTTCCCTCTCCTTCCAAAGTGTTGCGCACGGTCTTTTGTGACAAGAGAACAAAGCTCTTTGCAAGAGCTTGAAAGCTCTTGGCAAGAGCTCTACTTGTCATTGAGGTCCTTGGTTCAAGTCTTGGGTGGAGCACTTGTAGAGCTAATTTCCTCTGCACAAGAGGAGCGCCTAAAGCTTTGCTTCCTTGAGGTGCCCGGTCTAATCCTTGGTGAAGGAAGTTGCTGGCCATTTTCCTTGGCAAATGAGTGGCGCACAAGGCCTTGCTTCCTTGAGGGACTTAGTTCGAACCATGGTGAGTGAAAACAAGCTAATTTTGGCTTGTTTTTCCTTGTGAAGTAGCGCTGGCCCCCTCCCCTTGGTCATGGGTTCAAGTCTTGGTGAGTGCATTAGTGAGCTTTTCCTTCTTGATTTTCTCCAAGGCATGCCCAAAAAAGCTCTTTGGCAAGAGCTTCAAAGCCCTTGGCAAGAGCTTGGCTCTTGTTTTCTTCTTCCATGTGCTCTTGATAAAGCTCTTGGCAAGAGCTTCAAAGCTCTTGGCAAGAGCTTCAAAGCTCTTGGCAAGAGCTTGGCTTCTGATTCTTTGAAGGAAAGCTCTCCACAAGAGCTTTAAAGCTCTTGGCAAGAGCTTTATACCCTTGTTTCTTGAATGCACCCATGCTTCTCCTTCTTTGAGCCACGCTTCTTTTCCTTGTGCCATGCTTTCTTTCTTTGCTTAGATCATGCTCCTTAGGCTACGCTTTTCTTATTTTTTTTCTTTTCTTCACCTACAAGTAATCAAAACAACCAATCAGAGTATCACAAAATTCACAAAGCTTAAAAATCATTTAAAACCAATTAATTTAGTTTAAACTTCATGATTTTGCATCAATTAAAGGGTGGTTGATTGATTCAAAGAAACCATGCAATTCCACTCCAAATTGCTAACTTACAATATAAGAAAGTGCATAAAACCTAATAAAAACAAAGAAAAAGACTAGTAAAACTAGGCTAAGATGACTTGTCATCACAATGCACCTGTTACCTTTCAGTGATGTATAACAAGTGTCTTTTTCGATCTAATAGAGAATTGTCTGGAAGTCTTTATGGATGACTTCAGTGTTTATGGAACTTCATTTGATTGTTGCTTGGAGAGCTTGGCCTAGGTCTTAGCTAGATGTGTTGACAATAACCTTGTCTTAAATTTTGAAAAATGTCACTTTATGGTAAGACAAGGCATAGTGTTGGGACATGTAGTATCTAATGAAGGCATTTCTGTAGACCCGGCCAAGGTCGATGTTATCACCACTTTACCTCACCCCTCATCTATGAGGGAGGTCCACTCGTTTTTGGGACATGCAGGATTCTATAGGCGCTTTATTAAAGATTTCAGCAAGATTGCTTTGCCATTGTCGCGCCTACTCCAAAAAGATGTGAACTTTGAGTTTGACAGTGCATGTGTGAAAGCGTTTGAAGAGTTAAGGAGAGTTCTTACCAAAGCACTGATTGTGCGAGGCCCCAACTGGACGCTACCATTTGAGATAATGTGCGATGCGTCAAATCATGCTGTAGGTGCCGCGCTTGCACAGCGCAATGGTAAACTCCCTTATTCCATTGCTTACTCTTCTAAAACACTGGATGCAGCATAATCCAACTATACCACTACGGAAAAGGAACTCCTAGCCATTGTTCATGCTTTAGATAAATTCAGATCTTATTTGCTAGGGTCTAAGATAATGGTATACACAGATCATGCAGCTTTAAAGTACTTATTGACAAAGAATGAGTCAAAACCTAGACTCATACGTTGGATCTTGCTTTTGCAAGAATTTGACATTGAGATTAGGGATCGGAGTGGATCTCAAAACTTGGTTGCGGATCATTTAAGCCGCCTTGAGAATTTGAAATTTGACCCATTTCTGATCAATGACTCATTCCCATTGGATAGTTTGCATGCTGTGTCGGATAGCTTTCCTTGGTTTGCACCAATGGCGAACTACTTGGTTGCAAAAATCTTCCCTCCCAACTTTTCTAAGAACCAAAGGGACAAGTTGAGGAGTGACTCCAAATACTACATTTGGGATGACCCTCACTTGTGGAAGAGGGGAATAGACCAAGTAATTCGAAGATGTGTGCCGAAATCTGAAATCCAACCTATTCTTGAAGTTTGCCATTCGTCTGAATGTGGTGGCCACTTTGGCCCACAAAGGACAGGTAAAAAAGTGTTGGATTGTGCATTCTGGTGGCCAACCTTATTCAAGGATGCTAACCGGTTCTGTGTGTCATGCCATCAGTGTCAGAAGTCAGGAAATACGTCCCAAAGGGATGAGATGCCTCAGCAACCTATGTTGTTCTGTGAGATATTTGATGTATGGGGCATTGACTTTATGGGACCGTTTTCCAACTCAAGTGGGTATCTATATATTCTGTTAGCGGTTGACTACGTGTCAAAGTGGGTAGAAGCAATACCTTCCCGCCTTGACGATACCAATACCGTCATTTCTTTTATTAGAAATCACATTATATGCCGTTACGGGTCGCCACGAGCAATCGTGAGCGACCAAGGATCCCACTTTTGCAACAAGAAAGTAGAGGCACTACTCAAGTGCTATGGGGTATTGCATAAGGTTGCCACTGCATATCACCCACAGACCAACAGACAAGCGGAAGTGTCCAACCGGGAGATTAAGAGAATCTTAGAGAAAGTGGTAAATCCACAAAGGAAGGATTGGAGCCTCCAGTTAGCAGATGCACTATGGGCGTATAGGACGGCCTACAAGACTCCGTTAGGGATGAGCCCCTTCTGGATCGTCTATGGTAAGGCATGCCACCTTCCGGTGGAAATTGAGCACAGAGCCTATTGGGCGGTAAAGCAGTGTAACATGGATTTCACCAAGGCGGGTGTGGCCAGAAAATTACAACTAGAGGAGCTCGAGTGCCTGAGGATGGAGGCATATAAGAATGCCCGAATATACAAGAAGAAGACTAAATCCTTTCACGATCACCACATCCGAAGGAAGGATTTTCAAGAAGGTGATGAGGTTCTCCTCTACAACTCGAGGCTGCGATTTATGCCTGGCAAGCTCCATTCTAGATGGGAAGGACCCTTCAAGGTGAAAGAGATAAAGCCCTATGGAGTGGTAGAATTGTTTGACACTCAAAGTGACACAACTTTCAAAGTGAATGGACATAGAGTGAAGAAGTACCATGGCTACAAGTCACCAAGAGAAGTGGAAGTGCTCCTACTTGAGGATGCACCAAAAGGAGAGGAAGCTTAAGCGAAGGACCGTCCAACTTAAGGACGTTAAAGAAAAGTGCTTGGTGGGAGGCACCCCACCGTGGTAAGATCTCCTTGTGTATACCTTCTTGATTTTAGCTTTAGATTCTTGTGAATTTTGTGACTTCTTGATGTTGTTGATTGCTTAGGAATGCTAGTTTTATTGTTCTTGTTGGATAACTAGGATGTTCATATAGAATTCATCATTTTGGTATGGATGAATTTTTGAAGTAGAGAGAATGCTATGTTTTGAATAGTGCATGAATTTGTGAGTGTTTTCTTGACTACTAGCTTAAATACCTGCCAGGAATGTGTTAGAATAGCCCTCTCTATGTTGTCTTTAAAAAAAAAGGGAAAAGAGCATCCGCGCATGAGCGCACTGTGCGCGCGCGCGCCGGTGGTCCATTTCTTACTCCTGGGCCAAAAACCCGAGAGTCATGCCCACCTTGTGCCCACTTCATGTCAGGCACCCATGCGCCAGCGTGCATGCCGCCTGCGCGCCCCTTGCAACTTCGCCATCGACGCGCAAGCGCACTGTGCGTGCGTGTGCCGATTGTGAAATATGAAATCCCTGGTACAAATAACCAGAGAGTTATGCCATAACTGTCCCTATTCTGTGCCCGCACTGACGCGCAGGCGTACTTGGCGCATCTGCACCGGCCGCCAATTCAACCAGGCACGCGTCTGCGTACTGTGTGTGTCCGCGCCGGCTGTGCTGCATGCCAACTCTGGTACAATTAACTCGAGAGTTAGGCCTACTTTGTGCCAGGAGCCCAACTCTCTTCATGCGCATGCGCCTGGACGCATACGCATCCCTCGCTCAACTCTCACCGATGCGCCAACGCACCGTGCGCGCGCGCGTCGGTCTCGCGAACTAGTTTTAAAGCTGCGCGCCCTGTTCTGTCCTTCTCTCACCTTCTTTCTTGCTTCTTTCTTCTTCTTTCTCCATCACCTATCTTCTCTTCTCCTTCTTCTTCCAGACTTCACCACCGTCTCCGGCCACTCACCGGTGACCACCACCACCTCTGGTGGCACTACATCTCTTCTATCTTTTTCTCATTTTCACAACAAGAAAATTCTACCTTGATTCCTTTACACTTCTCAAGGTTTTACTTCTTCTACATCTCATCTCTTACTCTCTTTGCTTAATTTCTTTTTCTAGTTAGATGTTTCTTGTGATTCACTTATTTTCTCTTTTACTTGCATGATTACACTACTTGCTTTTTGTTTGTTTACTTTTTCTCTTGCTTTTCCATGGATGTTGAATTTGAGTTTTCATTTGTTTTACTAGATCTTCTTGATTGTCTCTCATTATCTTTGCCAGTAAGGATGTTGTGTGATGATTGACATTTCATTTTGGGCTTCTAATTGGTTGAGTATCTCATAATTACTCATTGCTTGATAATTGCACGTCAAGTGTTCGAGGAAATGCATGAATGTCATTTTGGTTTATTTTAATCATGTACCTTCAGTTTGGTGCTTGATGAGCGGATAATTTATACGCTTTTTGGCATTATTTTTAGTATGTTTTTAGTAGAATCTAGTTACTTTTAGGGATATTTTCATTAGTTTTTATGTTAAATTCACATTTCTGGACTTTACTATGAGTTTGTGTGTTTTTCTGTGATTTCAGGTATTTTCTGGCTGAAATTGAGGGACTTGAGCAAAAATCAGATTCAGAGGTAGAAGAAGGACTGCTGATGCTGTTGGATTCTGACCTCCTTGCACTCAAAGTGGATTTTCTAGAGCTACAGAACTCAAAATGGCACGCTTCTAATTGCGTTGGAAAGTAGACATCCAAGGCTTTCCAGAAATATATAATAGTTCATACTTTGGCCGAGTTTAAACGACGCAAAAGGGCATTGAACACCAGTTCTACGCTGCAGTCTGGAGTTAAACGCCAGAAACACGTCACAAGCCAGAGTTGAACGCCAGAAACATGCTACAAACTGGCGTTCAACTCCAAGAATGACCTCTCCACGTGTAAACTTTAAGCTCAGCCCAACCACACACCAAGTGGGCCCCGGAAGTGGATTTATGCATCAATTACTTACTTCTATAAACCCTAGTAACTAGTTTAGTATAAATAGGACTTTTTACTATTGTATTTGACATCTTTGGATCATCTAATGATTTTTTAGTTCATCTTTGGATCATATTGATCATGTTTGGGGGCTGGCCATTCGGCCATGCCTGGACCATTATCACTTATGTATTTTCAAACGGTAGAGTTTCTGCACTCCATAGATTAAGGTGTGGAGCTCTGCTATTTCTCATGATTTAATGCAAAGTACTACTGTTTTTCTATTCAATTCAACTTGTTCCGCTTCTAAGATATCCATTCGTTCCCAAGAACATGATGAATGTGATGATTATGTGACGCTCATCATCATTCTCACTCATGAACGCGTGCCTGACAAACACTTCCATTCTACATGCAAACAAGCTAGAATGAATATCTCTTAGATATCTAATACAGGGGACCGAGTCCGAGATATTAGAATCTTCGTGGTATAAGTTAGAACCCATGGATGGTCATTCCTGAGATCCGAAAAGTCTAAACCTTGTCTGTGGTATTCTGAGTAGGATCTGGGAAGGGATGGCTGTGACGAACTTCAAACTCGCGAGTGCTGGGCGTAGTGACAGACGCAAAAGGATAGTAAATCCTATTCCAGTATGATCGAGAACCTCCAGATGATTAGCCATGCCGTGACAGAGCATTTGGACCATTTTCACAGAGAGGATGGGATGTAGCCATTGACAACGGTGATGCCCTTACATAAAGCTTGCCATGGAAAGGAGTAAGACTGATTGGATGAAGACAGCGGGAAAGCAGAGGTTCAAAGGAACGAAAGCATCTCTATACGCTTATCTGAAATTCTCACCAATGATATACATAAGTATCTTTATCTTTATTTTCTGTTTATTTATTATTATTTTCGAAAATTCCATAACCATTTGATATCCGCCTGACTGAGATTTACAAGGTGACCATAGCTTGCTTCATACCAAAAATCTCTGTGGGATCAACCCTTACTCACGTAAGGTTTTATTACTTGGACGACCCAGTACACTTGCTGGTTAGTTGTGCGAAGTTGTGAAGTTATGTTTGGACCATGGTATTGTGCACCAGTTTGTTGGTGCCATTTCCAGGGAGAGAACGAACAACAAATTTTACAACCTGAGTAACAAATTCGCATTATCAAGTTTTTGGCGCCGTTGCCGGGGATTGTTCGAGTTTGGACAACTGACGGTTCATCTTGTTGCTCAGATTAGGTAATTTTCTTTTTGTTTTATTTTCAAAAATTTTTCAAAAATCTTTCAAAAATTTCTCATCTGTTTTCGAAAATTATTTTAGAATTTTTAAGAATGAATTCTAGTGTTTCATGGTAACATGTTGAAGCCTGGCTGGCTGTAAAGCCATGTCTAATTCTTTTAGACTGAGGCTTCCACTTATAAGTATATGAAGTTGGATGAAGTTTCAGCTATCGTATGCCTAATTTGTATCTTCTAAAGCTTGGCTGGCTATTAAGCCATGACTAACCCTCAGATTGGAGCTTTAGACTAAGAGTACAAGATTCTTGGAATTCATATTAAAAATTTTGGAATCCTTATTTTTCTTTTTTCACATTAATTTTCGAAAAATCCAAAAAAAAATCATAAAATCATAAAAATAAAAAATATTTTGTGTTTCTTGTTTGAGTCTTGAGTCAATTTCAAGTTTGGTGTCAATTGCATTTTTTCTAAAAATTCTTTGCATTTTTCGAAAATTCATGCATTCAGAGTGTTCTTCATGATCTTCAAGTTGTTCTTGGCCAGTCTTCTTGTTTGATCTTCATATTTTCTTGTTTTGTGTCTTTTCTTGTTTTTCATATACATTCTTGCATTCATAGTGTCTATACATGAAAAATTTCTAAGTTTGGTGTCTTGCATGTTTTCTTTTCTTGAAAATTTTTCAAAAATAAGTTTTTGATGTTCATCATGATCTTCATAGTGTTATTGGTGTTCATCTTGACATTCATAGCATTCTTGCATGCCTTCATTGTTTTGATCCAAAATTTTCATGCATTGCATCATTTTCATGTTTTTCTCTCTCATCATTAAAAATTCAAAAATCAAAAAAATATCTTCCCCTTTTTCTCTCTTAAAATTTCGAAAATTAGATTTGACTTTTTCAAAAAATTTTAAAATTTAGTTGTTTCTTATGAGTCAAATCAAATTTTCAATTTAAAAATCTTATCTTTTTCAAAAATCAAATCTTTTTCATTTTTCTTATTTATTTTCGAAAATTTTTAAAATATTTTTCAAAAATCTTTTTCTTATCCTTACTTCATAATTTTCGAAAATATCATCAACAATTAATGTTTTGATTCAAAAATTTCAAGTTTGTTACTTGCTTGTTAAGAAAGATTCAAACTTTAAGTTATAGAATCATATCTTGTGATTTCTTGTGAGTCAAGTCATTAATTTTGATTTTAAAGTTCAAATCTTTTTCAAAACTAATTTCAATCATATCTTCTTAATCATATCTTTTTAAAACATATCTTTTTCAAAAAAATTTGATTTTAAAATATCTTTTTTAACTTCCTATCTTCTTATCTTTTCAAAATTGATTTTCAAATTTGTTTCAACTAACTAACTAACTTTTTGTTTATTTCTTATCTTTTTCAAAACTACCTAACTAACTCTCTCTCTCTAATTTTCGAAAATCTCTTCCCTCTTTTACAAAAATTCTTTTTAATTAATTAATTGTTTAATTTTTAATTTTAATTTGATTTCATTCCTAATTTTCGAAAATCACTAACTCTTTTTCAAAAATTATTTTCGAAAACTTCTCCCTCTCATCTTTTTCTATTTATTTATTTATTTACTAACATCTCTTCCTCACTCACCAAAAATCCGAACCCCCTCTCTCTCTCTGAGTTCAGATTTTCTCTTCTTCTTTTCTTCTACTCTTCTTTTCTTCTACTCACACAGGGGAATCTCTATACCTGGGAAAAAAGGATCCCTATTATTATTATTTTTCTATTCCCTCTCTTTCATATGAGCAGGAGCAAGGACAAGAACATTCTTGTTGAAGCAGATCCAGAACCTGAAAGGACTCTGAAGAGGAAACTAAGAGAAGCTAAATTACAACAATCCAGCAAGCACCTTTTAGAAATTTTCGAACATGAAGAGGAGATGGCAGCCGAAAATAATAATAATGCAAGAAGGATGCTTGGTGACTTCACTGTACCTAATTCCAATTTACATGGAAGAAGCATCTCCATTCCTGCCATTGGAGCTAACAACTTTGAGCTGAAACCTCAATTAGTTTCTCTGATGCAACAGAACTGCAAGTTTCATGGACTTCCATCTGAAGATCCTTTTCAGTTCTTAACTGAATTCTTGTAGATATGTGATACTGTAAAGACTAATGGAGTAGATCCTGAAGTCTACAGGCTCATGCTTTTCCCTTTTGCTGTGAGAGACAGAGCTAGAATATGGTTGGACTCTCAACATAAGGATAGCCTGAACTCTTGGGATAAGCTGGTCAAGGCTTTCTTAGCCAAGTTCTTTCCTCCTCAAAAGCTGAGTAAGCTTAGAGTGGATGTTCAAACCTTCAGACAGAAAGAAGGTGAATCCCTCTATGAAGCTTGGGAGAGATACAAGGAACTGACCAAAAAGTGTCCTTCTGACATGCTTTCAGAATGGACCATCCTAGATATATTCTATGATGGTCTGTCTGAATTAGCTAAGATGTCATTGGATACTTCTACAGGTGGATCCATTCACCTAAAGAAAACGCTTGCAGAAGCTCAAGAACTCATTGACATGGTTGCTAATAACCAGTTCATGTACACTTCTGAAAGGAATCCTGTGAATAATGGGACGCCTCAGAAGAAGGGAATTCTTGAAATTGATACTCTGAACGCCATATTGGCTCAGAACAAAATATTGACTCAGCAAGTCAATATGATTTCTCAGAGTCTGAATGGAATGCAAGCTGCACCCAACAGTACTCAAGAGGCATCTTCTGAAGAAGAAGCTTATGATCCTGAGAACCCTGCAATAGCAGAGGTAAATTATATGGGTGAACCTTACGGAAACACCTATAACCCCTCATGGAGAAATCACCCAAATCTCTCATGGAAGGATCAACAAAAGCCTCAAGAAGGCTTTAATAATGGTGGAAGAAACAGGTTTAGCAATAGCAAGCCGTATCCATCATCCACTCAGCAACAGATAGAGAATTCTGAGCAGAATCCATCTAGCTTAGCAAATTTAGTCTCTGATCTATCTAAGGCCACTGTGAGTTTCATGAATGAAACAAGGTCCTCCATTAGAAATTTGGAAGCACAAGTGGGCCAGCTGAGTAAAAGGATTACTGAAATCCCTCCTAGTACTCTCCCAAGCAATACAGAAGAAAATCCAAAAGGAGAGTGCAAGGCCATTGATATAACCATCATGGCCGAATCCAAGGAGGAAGGGGAGGACGTGAATCCCAAGGAGGAAGACCTCTTAGGACATCCAGTGATCACTAAGGAGTTCCCCTCTGAGGAACCAAAGGAATCTAAGACTCATCTAGAGACCATAGAGATTCCATTGAACCTCCTTATGCCCTTCATGAGCTCTGATGAGTATTCTTCTTCTGAAGAGAATGAGGATGTTACTGAAGAGCAAGTTACCAAGTTCCTTGGTGCAATCATGAAGCTGAATGCCAATTTATTTGGTAATGAGACTTGGGGAGATGAACCTCCCCTGTTCACCAATGAACTAAATGCATTGGATCAACTGAGACTGCCTCAGAAGAAACAGGATCCTGGAAAGTTCCTAATACCTTGTACCATAGGCACCATGACCTTTGAGAAGGCTCTATGTGATCTTGGGTCAGGAATAAACCTCATGCCACTCTCTGTAATGGAGAAACTGGGAATCTTTGAGGTACAAGCTGCTAAAATCTCATTAGAGATGGCAAACAATTCCAGAAAACAGGCTTATGGACAAGTAGAGGACATAGTAGTAAAGGTTGAAGGCCTTTACATCCCTGCTGATTTCATAATCCTAGATACTGGGAAGGATGAGGATGAATCCATCATCCTTGGAAGACCCTTCCTAGCCACAGCAAGAGCTGTGATTGATGTTAACAGAGGTGAACTAGTCCTTCAATTGAATGAGGACTCCCTTGAGTTTAAAACTCAAGGACATTCTTCTGTAAACATGGAAAAGAAGCACAGTAAGCTTCTCTCAAAACAGAGTCAACCAGAGCCTCCACAGTCAAACTCTAAGTTTGCTGTTGGGAGGCCACAACCAAACTCTAAGTTTGGTGTTGAACTCCTATATCCAAACTCTAAGTTTGGTGTTGGGGAGTCTCAACAATGCTCTGAACATCTGTGAGGCTCCATGAGAGCCCACTGTCAAGCTATTGACATTAAAGAAGCGCTTGTTGGGAGGCAACCCAATTTTTATTTATCTAATTTTATTTTTATTTTTATTTTTCTTTCATGTTTTATTAGGTTCATGATCATGTGGAGTCACAAAATAAATAGAAAAATCAAAAACAGAATCAAAAATAGCAGAAGAAAAATCACACCCTGGAGGAGGATCTTACTAGCGTTTAAACGCCAGTAGGGAGCATCTGGCTGGCGTTCAACGCCAGAACAGAGCATGGATCTGGCAATGAACACCAGAAACAAGCAGCATCCTGGCGTTCAGACGCCAGAAATGCACACTGAGGAAGAGCTGGCGCTGAACGCCAGAAACAAGCATCTGGCTGGCGTTCAACGCCAGAAATATGCTGCATCTGGGCGCTGAACGCCCAGAACAAGCATCAATTCGGCGTTTAAACGCCAGAATTGCATGCAAAGGCATTTTACATGCCTAATTGGTGCAGGGATGCAATTCCTTGACACCTCAGGATCTGTGGACCCCACAGGATCAACTCAGCATCTGTGGACCCCACAAGACCCCCACCTACCACCACTCATTCTCTTCCCTCTTCTCAATGTTCTTCCTCTCTTCCCAATAAACACTCTTTCCCAAAACTCTTCACCAATCACCTCAATCTCTCTTCCCTATCACCACTTCACCACTCACATCCATCCACTCTTCCCCAAAAACCTACCTCATAAACTCCACCTACCTTCAAAATTCAAACCAATCTCCCACCCAAACCCACCCTATATGGCCGAACCTTAACCCCCCCTCCCCTCCCTATATAAAGCCCTTCCTTCTTCCTCATTTTCACACAACACAACCCTCTCTTCCCCTTCTTGGCCAAATACACCTCTCCCTCCTCTCCTCCATATTTTCTTCTTCTTCTTCATCTATTCTTTCTTCTCTTGCTCGAGGGCGAGCAATATTCTAAGTTTGGTGTGGTAAAAGTATAATCTTTTTGTTTTTCCATTACCATTGATGGCACCCAAGACCGGAGAATCCTCTAGAAAAGGAAAAGGGAAGACAAAAGCTTCCACCTCCGAGTCATGGGAGATGGAAAGATTCATCTCCAAAGCCCATCAAGACCACTTCTATGATGTTGTGGCCAAGAAGAAGGTGATCCCCGAGGTCCCTTTCAAGCTCAAGAGAAATGAGTATCTGGAGATCCGACATGAAATCCAAAGAAGAGGTTGGGAAGTTCTAACAAACCCCATTCAACAAGTCGGCATCCTAATGGTTCAAGAGTTCTATGCCAATGCATGGATCACTAGGAACCATGATCAAAGTAAGAACCCGAACCCAAAGAATTATCTCACCATGGTTCGGGGGAAATACTTAGATTTTAGTCCGGAAAATGTGAGGTTGGCGTTTGACTTGCCTATGATGCAAGGAGATGCACGCCCCTACACTAGAAGGGTCAACTTTGATAAAAGGTTGGACCAAGTCCTCATGGACATATGTGTGGAAGGAGCTCAATGGAAGATTGACTCAAAAGGCAAACGGGTTCAACTTAGAAGACTGGACCTTAAGCCTGTGGCTAGAGGATGGTTGGAGTTTATCCAACGCTCCATCATCCCCACTAGCAACCGATCTGAAGTTACTGTGGATCGGGCCATCATGATCCATAGCATCATGATTGGAGAAGAGGTGGAGGTTCATGAGATTATACCTTAAGAACTCTACAAGGTGGCTGACAAGTCCTCCACTATGGCAAGGTTAGCTTTTCCTCACCTCATTTGCCATCTATGCAATTCGGCTGGGATTGACATAGAAGGAGACATTCCTATTGAGGAAGAGAAGCCCATCACTAAGAAAAGGATGGAGCAAACAAGAGAGCCCATTCATGGAGCTCAAGAAACACGTGAGGAAGCTCATCATCAAGAAATCCCCGAGATACCTCAAGGGATGCACTTTCCTCCACAGAATTTTTGGGAGCAAATCAACACCTCCCTAGGAGGACTAAGTTCCAACATGGGACAACTAAGGGTGGAACATCAAGAGCACTCCATCATCCTTCATGAAATTAGAGAAGATCAAAAAGCAATGAGGGGAGCAACAAAGACAAGGAAGAGACATAGAAGAGCTCAAGGACATCATTGGTTCCTCAAGGAGGAAACGCTACCATCACTAAGGTGGACTCATTCCTTGTTCTTACATTCTCTATTTTTCGTTTTCTCTATGCTAAGTGTTTATCTGTGTTTCTGTCTTTATTACATGATCATTAGTGTCTAAGTGTCTATGCCTTAAAGTAGTGAATATGAATCCATCACCTCTCTTAAATAAAAAATTTTTTAATTCAAAAGAACAAGAAGTACATGAGTTTTGAATTTATCCTTGAACTTAGTTTAATTATATTGATGTGGTGACAATACTTTTTGTTTTCTGAATGAATGCTTGAACAGTGCATATGTCTTTTGAAGTTGTTGTTTAAGAATGTTAAATATGTTGGCTCTTGAAAGAATGATGACAAGGAGACATGTTATTTGATAATCTGAAAAATCATAAAAATGATTTTTGAAGTAAGAAAAAGCAGTGAATACAAAGCTTGCAGAAAAAAAATGGTGAAAAAAAATAGAAAAAAAAAAGAAAAAGCAAGCAGAAAAAGCCAAAAGCTCTTAAAACCAAGAGGCAAGAGCAAAAAGTCAATAGCCCTTAAAACCAAAAGGCAAGGGTAATAAAAAGGATCCCAAGGCTTTGAGCATCAGTGGATAGGAGGGCCTAAAGGAATAAAATCTTGGCCTAAGCGGCTAAACCAAGCTGTCCCTAACCATGTGCTTGTGGCGTGAAGGTGTCAAGTGAAAACTTGAGACTGAGCGGTTAAAGTAAAGGTCCAAAGCAAAAGAAGAGTGTGCTTAAGAACCCTGGACACCTCTAATTGGGGACTTTAGCAATGCTGAGTCACAATCTGAAAAGGTTCACCCAATTATGTGTCTGTGGCATTTATGTATCCGGTGGTAATACTGGAAAACAAAATGCTTAGGGCCACGGCCAAGACTCATAAAGTAGCTGTGTTCAAGAATCAACATACTGAACTAGGAGAATCAATAACACTATCTGAACTCTGAGTTCCTATAGATGCCAATCATTCTGAACCTCAATGGATAAAGTGAGATGCCAAAACTATTCAAGAGGCAAAAAGCTACAAGTCCCGCTCATCTGATTGGAGCTATGTTTCATTGATAGTTTGGAATTTATAGTATATTCTCTTCTTTTTATCCTATTTGATTTTCAGTTGCTTGGGGACAAGCAACAATTTAAGTTTGGTGTTGTGATGAGCGGATAATTTATACGCTTTTTGGCATTATTTTTAGTATGTTTTTAGTAGAATCTAGTTACTTTTAGGGATATTTTCATTAGTTTTTATGTTAAATTCACATTTTTCGACTTTACTATGAGTTTGTGTGTTTTTCTGTGATTTCAGGTATTTTCTGGCTGAAATTGAGGGACTTGAGCAAAAATCAAATTCAGAGGTAGAAGAAGGACTGCTGATGCTGTTGGATTCTGACCTCCCTGCACTCAAAGTTGATTTTCTGGAGCTACAGAACTCAAAATGGCGCGCTTCGAATTGCGTTGGAAAGTAGACATCCAGGACTTTCCAGAAATATATAATAATCCATACTTTGGCCGAGTTTAGATGACACAAAAGGGCGTTGAACGCCAGTTCTACGCTGTAGTCTGGAGTTAAACGCCAGAAACACGTCACAAGCCAGAGTTGAACGCCAGAAACACGCTACAAACTGGCGTTCAACTCCAAGAATGACCTCTCCACGTGTAAACTTCAAGCTCAGCCCAAGCACATACCAAGTGGGCCCTGGAATTGGATTTATGCATCAATTACTTACTTCTATAAACCCTAGTAACTAGTTTAGTATAAATAGGACTTTTTACTATTGTATTTGACATCTTTGGATCATCTAATGATTTTTTAGTTCATCTTTGGATCATATTGATCATGTTTGGGGGCTGGCCATTCGGCCATGCCTGGACCATTATCACTTATGTATTTTCAAACGGTAGAGTTTCTGCACTCCATAGATTAAGGTGTGGAGCTCTGCTGTTTCTCATGATTTAATGCAAAGTACTACTGTTTTTCTATTCAATTCAACTTGTTCCGCTTCTAAGATATCCATTCGTTCCCATGAACATGATGAATGTGATGATTATGTGACGCTCATCATCATTCTCACTCATGAACGCGTGCCTGACAAACACTTCCGTTCTACATGCAAACAAGCTAGAATGAATATCTCTTAGATATCTAATACAGGGGACCGAGTCCGAGATATTAGAATCTTCGTGGTATAAGTTAGAACCCATGGATGGCCATTCCTGAGATCCGGAAAGTCTAAACTTTATCTGTGGTATTCTGAGTAGGATCTGGGAAGGGATGGCTGTGACGAACTTCAAACTCGCGAGTGCTGAGCGTAGTGACAGACGCAAAAGGATAGTAAATCCTATTCCAGTATGATCGAGAACCTCCAGATGATTAGCCATGCCGTGACAGAGCATTTGGACCATTTTCACAGAGAGGATGGGATGTAGCCATTGACAACGGTGATGCCCTTACATAAAGCTTGCCATGGAAAGGAGTAAGACTGATTGGATGAAGACAGCGGGAAAGCAGAGGTTCAAAGGAACGAAAGCATCTCTATACGCTTATCTGAAATTCTCACTAATGATATACATAAGTATCTTTATCTTTATTTTCTGTTATTTATTGTTATTTTCGAAAACTCCATAACCATTTGATATCCACCTGACTGAGATTTACAAGGTGACCATAGCTTGCTTCATACCAACAATCTCCGTGGGATCGACCCTTACTCACGTAAGGTTTTATTACTTGGACGACCCAGTGCACTTGCTGGTTAGTTGTGCGAAGTTGTGAAGTTATGTTTGGACCATGGTATTGTGCACCAGTTTGTTGGCGCCATTGCCAGGGAGAGAATGAACAACAAATTTTACAACCTGAGTAACAATTTCGCATTATCAGTGCTTCCTCCTTATTGACTTGCTCTCTTCTAAGTGCATTGAGTCCACTTTGCTTTATACGTGCTAATTAGATACTCATTGAACATGACTTGCTCTTTGTTATGGATGCTTGAGATTATTCTTCTCATGCCATATTGCATGCTTTACCCCCTCTTGCATCCCATGCCAAGTGTTGTGACCCATGCCTCTATGATCATTTTGTGGCACACTTCTTTCGGGCACTACTTCTCACTTGTATGTTTTTGTTGAGATGATTCTTTGGGTTTAATGCTTTCCTTTTTCCCTTCCTTTTTCAGGATGGCCACCAAGAAAGGCAAGGAGAAAGCTTCAAGGAAACCAGCCGTAAAGAGGGCACCTCAAAAGTCAAACTCTAAGGCGCACTCTTCATTAGGAGCCAAACCCCTATCTAAGAAGGCGAAAGCACCTGCTCCTATTGATGAAAATGAGAAGAGCAAACCGGCAAAGGATTCTTCAAGATTCCCCAACCGCTTTTGTGAACTTGTGTTCCCCGCCATGGTTGAGAGGGACTATCATGTTGGGCATCTACTCGCTCCGCCGGACAAGGTTGCTCCTTATATTCTACCCCGCATTGAATGGCGAGGATGGGAGTTCCTCCTGAGAAAACCACAAGAGGTAAACCTCTCGTGGGTGGTAGAGTTCTACACTAACTACCATCTTCCCTCTCTTCAATTGGTATACGTGCGCCGGAAGCAAGTCTCAGTTTCAGAAGAGGCTATTCAGCAAGTGCTTGATGTCTTACCAGTACCAAGTGACATGGATGGCTACCAAGAAGTCTTACGTCAGCAAGAAGAGTATAGATTTGATTGGGACTCGATCCTCCGAGTCATTACTGAACCAGAGACATTTTGGACCCATGGTCAACTCTGAATGAGGCCCAAGTGCATTGACGCATGATTCCTCACCGTAGAAGCTAGAGCTTGGGCCCAGATCCTATCCCACTATGTGCTACCTAGCACCCACAAGTCGTCCTTCACGGCAGATCTTGCTTTGCTTGTTTGGTGTGTTCTCACGGAGAGACCGGTGAACATTCCGCTTCTTGTCAAGCAAGCGATGGGACAAGTCCACGCCCGGGGTAATTTGCCATTTCCAGCATTGGTTTCTAATTTAGTTGCTGCTGCGGATGTTCCTTGGGAATCCATGGACACGAAGGCTATCATTCTGGCTAAGGGCGATGTGGTCCCAAGCGGAAAATACTTACATCTTCCTATGAACAACCCAAGCCTTGACATAGCCCTCCTATCTACTATCCCTTCCACCTCATCGTCACCACCACGGCAAAGATCCACCCATCAAAGGATAGAAGATCTACACCAGAAGATTGATAGATATGAGTGGCGCAACCAACGCCGATACACTTACATCTTGAAGCTTCTGCGTTGTGTTACCCCTAGCATGGAGGAATCCGAAATATTCACATCCACCTCAAACCCAAGTGATGGGAGCTCGGATGAAGGGGATAGTGAAGGTTCTGGTCCCGACCGTCCTTTGGGCATTGTTGGTAGCACGGAGGACCGTGCTAAATTCTAAGTGTGGGGAGGTCGTTCGACCGATCTCCATGGGTAACAATCTCTTTCTTTCAACACCCATGGATTTATCTTTTGCTTAGTAGTTAGTCTTGCTTGTAAATACCCTTTGCATGATAGTTAGTCTCTATAGAGTTACTTGGTCAAAATAATGACTTCTTCCCTAAGAAACTATAATTTCAGGGTACTTAGTGCGTGATAGAAGTTAACCAATTAAGAGATTTCAATTAAGAGAACAGCGTTGCACGTATAGCTCCTAACCGGCTAAGATCTGCCTCACCAATTTAAAAAGGGTTGTCACAAATTTTAGAAATAAAATACTGGGAGTATGAGTCCCTGGTCGTCTCCCAACGAGTTGTAGGAAATAGTGCTAATTTATTAATCAGAAAGGTCCCAGAAAGTTGAGTTTGATAATGAGCAATTAAAATAATTGTGAATTAAGGCAATAAAAATAAACTAAGAATAATTATTGATTCTTTGAATAAAAGGCCTTGACTGGGGGAATAATTAAGTGGAACTTCTATCCTTGTGAGAATCTTCTCAAGTGTGGTGTAAAAAGGTTGCTGTTCTCACTCGATTTCCCCTTACTAAGTAAGGAAAGGTATGCTGATTGAACTAACTCTTACCCTCAGGTCCTAGCCCTCTCCCTTGGGGAGGTCTAGTGTTAGTAGGTATGGAATTAGCCAACAACGTCCAGTTTAACCAAGCACTTGAGCATTCCAACTCAAGTATCACCTCTTAATCAACCCCCATGTTAAGTAGAAATTCTACTCCATTGACATGAAATTAATAATCATAAAAATATGAGAAGACATAATTAATTAAAATAAAATGGAGAATTAAAATCAATTAAATAAAAATAACTTCATATATTAATAAATCCAAAATGTAACATACTTAATTGAATAGAGTCAATGAGTAACTAATTAAAAATAAAGGAATAAGGAAACAAACTAAAGTAATGTCTTCAACGGAGGTAATGGCTTTCAGCATCCCAAAAATCCAAGCAAAAGCATAAACTATCAATGTAATGCAACTCTAAAAACTCAGATCTAAAACTAAGTGTAATCCTAATGTGATGAATCTCAATGTGTGTGGATGCCTTCTGAGCCTCTGCATGTTCCCTAGGTTTAATCTGTATTTTTGGGCCAAAAACTGGGTCAAAAAGTGGCCCGAAATCGCCCCTAGCATATTCTATTATTTTTCCAGATCGCGCATGTCACGCGTACACGTCGTCCACGCGTTCGCGTCATTCAGCTTTTTCCTTGCCACCCGTTCGCGTCAGGCACGCGTCCGCGTTAGGCGTGCAGACTCCAATCCACGCGTTTGCGTCAGGCACGCGTCTGCGTCGCTGCAAATTCTTCACTTTGCGCGTTCACGTGGGCCATGCGCTAACGTAATTGCTCGCTGGTCATCTCCTTAGTTTCTTGTGTTCCTTCCATTTTTTTCAAGCCTCCCCTCCAATTTCCAAGTCATTCATGCCCTATGAAGCCTGAAACACTTAACACACAAATCACGGCATCGAATGTGATAAAGGAGAATTAAAGTACATAATTAAAAGTCTCTAGAAAGCAAGTTTTCCACCATGGATTGATTTTTGGAAGGAATTGTAAATACATGCTTGTCATATGAATAAGTGGGTAAAGAATTGATAAAACCAAACAATTAAACACAATATAAATCATAAAATAATGGTTTATCAACCTCCCCACACTTGAACATTAGCATGTCCTCATGCTTAGTTGAAGGAGATAAAATAAATGAGTAGGGACATGTGAAACTCATTAAATGCAATGCAACCTATATATATATATATATATATATATATATATATATATATATATATGTGAATACAACTATATGCTTCTTGTCTACTTGGTTAAAAGTAAACAAGCTCTTCAAGACAAATATAAATTAGATTTCACTAACTCAATTCATATAGTAAATACAGGTAACATTGTAAGAAGATAGCTTATGAAAGTAGGGAACATAGAATTAAGCACTGAACCCTTACTGATGGTGTATATGCACTCTAATCACTCAGGTGTATAGGGTAATCACTCTACTCTTCTCTAGTCATGCTTTCTAAAAATTGTTCTTCACCTAACCAATCAACAATATTTAACATACTAATGCAAACATCATGAGGTCTGTTTTAAGGTTGTAATGAGGCTAAGGTAAGGGTAAGGGTATATGTATATGGCTAAGTGAGATTTATAATTTGAATCTTTAATTAACCTAAGCTTTCACCTAACATACATACACTCTATATAACTCTAGAATCATGCCTAGCTACCCATAATCTTCACTTTTGCATTACATACTCATGTATCAATTTTTCTTTAATTTTATCACATATGCATTGATTTTTCATTAGCTTAACATTGGGGTAATTTTATCCCCTTATTTATTTACTTGTTTATTATAAAATTAATTTTTTTTTGTAAAATAAAAATAGCTTATCAATGCACATGGATTTTAAATTTTCATAGTTTCACATGAGTAGGTACCCAAATTCCTACTATTTTATCATGACACATTCCCTTATTAACCCTTGTTCCCACATTTTTCCCATACTTAATTAACACACCATTCCTATCTTAAGCTAACCAAAGATTTAATTGGGATATTTAATTGTTTTTCCGCTTAAGGATAGTAATGTGGTAAAATATAGAACAAATGGGATTTAAAAGGCTCAAAGTGGCTGACAAAGGTAATTTAAAGGGTAGGCTTATTTGGGATAAGTGAGCTAAGCAAATAATGGCCTCAATCATACGCATGCATATAACATATTAAACATTGGACATATAGGATGAAACAAAATAAAGATCACAATCATAGAGAAGCAAAAACACAAGAATAAAATAATTATGGTTAAATAATGTAACCATGTAATAAGCTCAAATCTCTCAGGTTGTGTATTCTTAGCTTTTTAAACTATGTTCCAAATACAACTTCAAACAAGTTTACACAAAGGTTTTGATTTAAATTATTGAAATTTTTCAAAAAGTAGGGTCTTAGAAGAAACTCATTATTTTCAATCAAGTAGAACATGCATGTGAATAACTTATTTCTATGCAATCTATCCTATTCTACAAAAGAAAAATTAACTAAATATCCTATTTTACTAATGTTTAAGGAAAAGAAATTACCTCTGAAAGTCAGGTACTGACTGACCTCCCCACACTTAAGGCTTTGCACCGTCCTCGGTGCCATCTGTCAGGAACAGAAGGGGGCTGGTAGCAGCATCTCCACCATCGGGATCATCATGGCTCCTTGTGCTGGTAAATGAAGTGGACTCCAAGTTGTTTGGGTCTTTGTAGTTTCCCATAAGTAGCTACTTGAGGTATGTGAATCAGCGCTTGTTACGGTGCTCTCTTAGCTTTGCTTTGTGTTCCTGCCAATCTAACCTTTCAAGTATCTGATGGAGCAGTTGGTTTGTTGTAGGTGCTTGTGGTGTTGAAGGAGGAATGTTTTTAGCCAGTTTTGTAGGCTGACTCGTAGTGGCTGCTGATGGTCTGATATATTTCCCGTTAGGGACATACTGATCATCCCGTGGGAGTATGGCTTTGGTGTCCCCAGCTTTGCAGGAGACTCTGGCTGCCGAGACGAGATCTGAAACCAAGGCGGGAAAAGGTAAGTTGCTCGCAATTTGTACGTGTCCCATTGCATTCCAGATGTGTCTTGGTAAATTTAGGTGCTGGTCTGTAAGGATACACCAGAGTAAAATAGCCATGTCTGCAGTAAAGGAGGACTTGTGAGTGCTCGGAAAGATATAATGGGACATGATCTGTGCCCATACTCGAGCCTCTAAGGTAAGTGCTGAAGCCGATATCCCTTTTGGTCGGGATCAATGGTATCCGTAGATCCATCTGCTGCCAGGTTGTGCTATAACGCTGAGAACAGTGTCCCAGTCAAATTGGTGTGTCTGGCGCTTGAGTGAGACTTCTTGGAATGCGTCCAATCGTTCTGGAGCAGGGGGGAAGATCTAAAGCTTGTTGAATGGCCTCTTCAGTTATGGGGACTTGCTTCTGACGGATATAGACAGACTACATGGTTGCCATGTGAAATTTGGAGTAGAATTCTACTACCCATGAGAGATTAACCTGCCGTAGCTGTCTCCATAGGAATCCCATTGTCTTCGTTTAATTTGCGGCTCAACAAATTCAGCAATGCGGGATGGGAGGATGAGAAGGTATTCATTGTTGTAATTCCTCTCTGCCAGGATGTGGAACATCTGCTCACAATAGCGGTTAGAAAACCGCGCAGTATCCTTTGTTGGAAAGGCTTTTTCTTTTTCATCGACCTTGATGATCCTCTTAATTCTTTTTGTTGAGGGCTTTACTGCTGTTGAAGATGGCTCTGCCACTAATGCTCTTTTAGTTCCTCTCCTTGCTGGTGGATTGGAAATAGCTTTCTCTTTTCCTTTCTTGGTGGCCATCCTGAAAAAGGGAAGAGGTAAGTACATGTAAAGTTAAGGGTTCGAGCAAAGGAGCGAATATTATGAGTGGTAATAAATGCATGGTAAGGAGGGATATCGTTAACACATGGTCTAGACTACATGTGAAAAGGTCATCAAAGGTAAGATAGTAAATGAATATGATGACAATTAAATGTAAGATGTTTATTGGCATGCCGGCAAAGGCATGAGTAGCATAGAACAAGCATTCAATGTCCAAGTTAGATTACCTCATCATTCAAACTAACAATCTGTTTGTATTGACAATTATATTTTAATCAATAAAATATAAAAGGGGTTTTGTGAAAAGCAGGCATTAAAATAGTGGAATAGAATAAATTAGAATAATTTACAATGCCATACGGGAATTTTCACAAACACATAGCATGCATGTTGAATGTGTTATTGGAAGTAATAAATTTGAACATGCAAGCAACCCTTATGAAGAGTAATATATAATTGTCAAACAAAGCCATGATAATCCACAAGCAAAATATGGAAAATAAAGACTGAGATAAATTTTCAACACCAATAAAAAGAGATAAAAAGAAAGAAAAATAAGGGAAAATATAGATTATGAAGGTGAAAAGAAAAAAATATAAAACAAAAATAAAATTGATAGGGGAAAGTAAAAAGTAAAGAAAGAAAGAAAAGAACCTTGATGATGGGTGTGAAAAATAAAGGAGGAGAATGTAAAAAGTGAGAATGAGTAGAGGAAGAAGGAAGGGGGAAGAAATAAATAACAAAGGAAAAGAAAAATAAGGATTTGGGAGAAGAAAAGATAAGATATTTTGGCTGAGCTGGGTATTCTGTGCGCTGCATGCGACGCAGACGCGTGGGTCACGAGGTCGCATGGCATGTGAATGTGTCAAGTGACGCGGACGCGTGGGTCATACGGTCGTGTGACTTGAATTGTGCGAATGGCGCGAGAGCAGCCGTGCGTTCACGCGACTCTCTGTTTAAAACTATTTTTGCCAAATTTTGAAGGTGACGCGATCGCGTGGTTGACGCGATCGCGTGAATGGTGATATTTTGAAAATGATGCGGCCGCATGGGGAACGCGGTTGCGTGATGAGGCTGGTGCTTCTATCTTGGTTCCAGCCCAGCTCCATCACAACATGCTGCCATACACCAATTTACGTCGAATTTTTAGGGTCACGCGTTCGCGTGGGTGACGCAAATGCGTGGGAGGCCTATTTTCCAAATGACGTGGCTGCGTGGGTGACACGGACGCGTGGGCATGTTTGTTCCTAAGGCACGCCTCCAGCCACGCTTTCGCGTGACTCGCTATTCACTCTTCTTTTTTTCCTATTGCACCTGTGACGCAGACGCGTCAGCGACGCTGCCGCGTCGCATGCTTCTCTTTTTTTTTTTTTAATAATATGAAACATGCTCATGCAAACTATATGCAGCTTTATGCAGGGATGATAAGAAGAGTCATTAACATCATAAAAATAAAGTAAAACTAAAACTAAGACTGAAACGGAACGATCATACCATGGTGGGTTGTCTCCCACCTAGCACTTTGCTTTTACGTCCTTAAGTTGGACGCTCGTTAGGCTCATTCAACTTCTCTTGGTGGATCCTCCAAGAGGAAGATCTCTAGTTCCTTTTGATTCTTCGTCTTCTCACCATGGTAAAGCTTTAGGCGATGTCCATTAACCTTAAGAAATTTGGAGTTAACAGGATAACGCAGGTGGAAAACTCCATATGGCTCTACCTTTTCTACTCTGTATAGACCTTCCCATCTTGACCTCAATTTACCTGGCATGAGCCTCAGTCTGGAGTTATATAGTAGAACTAACTCCCCTGGTCTGAATTCTTTCTTTTTTATGTGCTTGTCATGGACAGCCTTCATTTTCTCCTTGTAACGCCTGGAGTTGTCATATGCTTCTAGGCAAAGGTTCTCTAGTTCTGCTAGTTGCAGCTTTCTTTCAGTACCAGCTTTTGTAAGATTTATGTTGCACTCCGTCACAGCCCAGAAAGCCTTGTGTTCCACCTCTACGGGGAGGTGGCAAGCATTTCCGTATACTAAGCGGAAGGGGCTCATCCCAATGGGTGTCTTGTACGCTGTTCTATATGCCCCAGAGTGCATCTTGTAGCCTGGCACTCCAGTCATTCCTATGAGGTTTTACTATCTTCTCCAGAATACGTTTAATCTCTCTGTTAGAGACTTCTGCTTGCCTATTGGTCTGGGGATGATAAGCTGTTGCTACTTTGTGAATTATCCCATGCTTTTTCAGTAGTCCCGTTAATCTTCTGTTACAAAAATGGGTGCCTTGATCGCTCACGATCGCTCGTGGTGATCCAAAGCGACAGATAATATGGTTTCTAACAAAGGAAACAACAGTGTTAGCATCATTAGTACGGGTAGGAATTGCTTCCACTCATTTAGAAATATAATCTACAGCTAACAGTATATAAAAGTAACCATTAGAATTTGGAAATGGACCCATGAATTCAATGCCCCAAACATCAAAAATTTCACAGAAAATCATATGCTGTTGAGGCATCTCATCTCTCTTGGATATATTACCAAGCCTTTGGCATGAGAAACAAGATTTATAAAATTTAGCAGCGTCTTTAAAAAGAGAAGGCCACCAGAATCCACAGTCTAGAATTTTTCTAGCCGTTCTTTGAGGGCCAAAATATCCTCCACACTCAGATGAGTGGCAGGCCTCTAAAACAGACTGGAATTCTGATTGAGGAACACACCGTCTAATTACCTAGTCAGTACCACACCTCCATAAATATGGATCATCCCATATATAATATTTGGACTCGCTTTTTAGCTTGTCTCTTTGGTGCTTAGTAAAGTTTGGAGGAAAAGTGTGGCTAACTAGGTAATTAGCTACAGGTGCATACCAAGGAACTACTTCAGATACTGCCTGTAAGTTATCAAATGGGAAATTATCATTTATAGAAGTGGAGTCACCCTTAATGCGCTCAAGGCGACTCAGGTGGTCTGCCACTAAATTCTGGTTACCACTCCTATCCTTAATTTCTAAATCAAATTCTTGTAACAGCAGTATCCAACGTATTAGCCTTGGTTTGGACTCCTTTTTAGCTAATAAATATTTCAGAGCTGCATGGTCTGAGTACACTACTACCTTAGTACCAAGTAAGTAGGCTCGGAATTTATCCAGAGCAAAAACAATAGCGAGAAGCTCTTTTTCAGTAGTAGTATAATTAGACTGAGCAGCATCTAAAGTCTTAGATGCATAAGCAATTACAAAAGGATTCTTACCTTCGCGCTGAGTCAGCGCTGCTCCTACTGCATGGTTGGAAGCATCACACATGATTTTAAATGGCTGGCTCCAATCTGGTCCTCTCACAATTGGGGCTTGAGTCAGGGCGGTCTTCAGCTTATCAAACGCTTGCCTACAGCTTTTACTGAACTCGAACTCAATTTCCTTCTGCAGCAACCTGGATAAAGGTAATGCTACCTTACTGAAGTCCTTAATAAATCTCCTGTAGAAACCTGCGTGGCCAAGGAATGAACGGACTTTCCTCACGGAGGAGGGGTAAGGTAAACTAGAAATAACATCCACCTTTGCTAGATCTACAGAAATGCCAGTATTAGATATAACATGTCCTAGTACAATTCCTTGTTTGACCATAAAGTGACATTTTTCAAAATTTAATACAAGGTTTGTACTAACATATCTGTCTAACACTCTAGATAAACTATCTAAGCAAAGGCTGAATGAATCACCATATATGCTAAAATCATCAATAAAAACCTCCATACAGTTCTTAATAAGATCAGAGAAAAGACTCATCATGCATCTTTGGAAAGTAGCTGGTGCATTACATAAGCCAAAGGGCATTCTCTTATAAGCATAAGTCCCAAAAGGACATGTAAAAGTAGTTTTTTCTTGATCTTCAGGAGCTACATGAATTTGAAAGTATCCTGTATAACCATCAAAAAAACAATAATGAGATTTACCTGACAGGCGATCAAGCATTTGATCAATGAATGGCAAGGGGTAATGGTCCTTGCGAGTGGCTTGGTTGAGACACCTATAGTCAATGCAAACTCTCCATGAGTTCTGTACTCTAGTTTTCAGAAGCTCTCCATGCTCATTCTTTATTGTTGTGACTCCAGACTTTTTGGGCACTACTTATACTGGGCTGACCTATTCACTATCTGAAATCGGGTAAATAATATCTGCTTCAAGTAGGCTGGTCACTTCCTTCTTGACAACTTCTAAGATGGTGGGATTCAATCTTCTTTGAAGCTGACGGACAGGCTTTGCTCCCACTTCTAAGAATATTCTGTGTTCATAAAACTTGAGGACTGATGCCTACTATATCCGGCAAGCTCCATCCAATTGCTTTCTTATGTTTTCTCAGTACTCTGAGTAGTTGCTCTTCTTGTTGAGAAGTGAGTTCCCTTGCAATGATGACTGGGAACTTCTGCTTGTCCTCAAGGTAAGCATACTTGAGGTGTAGAGGAAGGGACTTTAATTCTAATTTCTGCTCATAGCTAGGTTCTGGATCATTCGGGGCCGGTGATAATGGTAAAGTCTTTTCATTGTTTTCCGAAAATGTCCCCACACTTGGACCTTGCTCCATATACTTCTCCTCTAATTCTTCCTGGTGAACTTCAGCTACAGTTTCATCAATAATGTCGCATTGGAAGATAGAATGATCTTCTGGAGGATGCTTCATAAGTTCATTTAAATTGAAACTCACTGTTCTGCCATCTATCTCAAAGGAGTAAGTTCCTGAGAATGCATCCAGCTTGAACTTTGAAGTCTTCAGGAATGGTCTTCCAAGCAGGATTGATGATGGTCTTCCAAGCAGGATTTCTAGTATGTAGAAATCAATGGGAAATGTAAGCCCCTTAATGCTCACTAGTACATCTTCAGCAATTCCAACTACTATGATAATGCTTTTATCTGCTAACACAAAACGAGCTGCCGACCTTTTTAAGGGAGGGAGCCTCAAAGTATCATATATAGACAAAGGCATTATGCTAACACATGCTCCTAAATCGCACATACAGTCAGAAAATATCACACCTCCAATGGTACAGCTAACCATACATGGACCTGGATCACTACATTTTTCAGGTATATTTCCCATTAAAGTAGATATAGAACTACCTAAAGGAATAGTTTCTAATTCATTAATTTTATCTTTATGTATGCACAAATCTTTTAGAAACTTTGCGTATTTAGGTACCTGTTGAATAACATCAAAAAGGGGAACAGTTACCTCGACCTTTTTGAATATTTCTACCATTTTGGGGTTAAGTTCCATTTGTTTTCTGGGCTTCCTTGCAAGTTCTGGAAATGGAATAGGAGGGGCGCAAATTTCACCTTCAGCATCTGGTGCACGAAATCGTGATCGTTCATTCCTTGGTAACGGCACTGAAAACTTAATACGCACGTTCATAATCTTAGTTCTTTGTCACAACTTCGCACAACTAACCAGCAAGTGCACTGGGTCCTCTAAGTAATAAACCTTACGTGAGTAAGGGTCGATCCCACGGAGATTGTCGGCTTGAAGCAAGCTATGGTCACCTTGTAAATCTCAGTCAGGCGGATTCAAATGGTTATGGATTTTTAATAATTAAAAGATAAATAAAACGTTAAATAGGATAGAGATACTTATGTAATTCATTGGTGAGAGTTTCAGATAAGCGTATAGAGATGCTTTTGTTCCTCCTGAATCTCTGCTTTCCTACTACCTTCATCCAATCCTTCATACTCCTTTCTATGGCAAGCTTTATGTAGGGCATCACCGTTGTCAATGGCTACTTCCCGTCCTCTCAGTGAAAATGGTCCAAAATGCGCTGTCACCGCACGGCTAATCATCTGTCGGTTCTCGATCATACAGGAATAGGATTCAGTAATCCTTTTGCGTCTGTCACTACCACCAGCACTCGCGAGTTTGATGCTCATCACAGCCATCCCTTCCCAGATCCTACTCGGAATACCACAGACAAGGTTTAGACTTTCCGGATCTTAAGAATGGCCACCAATAATTCTAGCCTATACCACGAAGACTCTGATCGTAGATCAGGAGGCTAAGAGATATGCATTCAAGCTTGTTTGCATGTAGAACGGAAGTGTTTGTCAGGCACGCGTTCATAAGTGAGAATGATGATGAGCGTCACATAATCATCACATTCATCATGTTCTTGTGTGCGAATGAATATCTTAGAGAAGAAATAGGCTTGAATTGAATAGAAAAACAATAGTACTTTGCATTAATTCATGAGGAACAGCAGAGCTCCACACCTTAATCTATGGTGTGTAGAAACTCTACCATTGAAAATACATAAGTGATGAAGGTCTAGGCATGACCGAATGACCAGCCTCCATAAAGGTCTAAGATAGCATAAGGCTTATTAAAGATATAAATACAATAGTAAAAAGTCCTATTTATACTAAACTAATTACTAGGGTTTACAGAAATGAGTAAATGATGCAGAAATCCACT
Organism: Arachis hypogaea; assembly: GCF_003086295.3. Lineage (NCBI taxonomy): Eukaryota > Viridiplantae > Streptophyta > Magnoliopsida > Fabales > Fabaceae > Arachis > Arachis hypogaea. The sequence continues at coordinate 77,329,181 of NC_092049.1, read as the reverse complement.
TCCAGGCCTACTTGGTGTGTGCTTGGGCTGAGCATTGAAGATTTCACGTGTAGAGGTCTTCCATGGAGTTAAACGCCAGTTTGTAACCTGTTTCTGGCGTTTAACTCTGCTTTGCAACCTGTTTTTGGCGTTTAACTCCAGAATAGGGCAGAAAGCTGGCATTGAACGCCAGTTTGCGATATCTAAACTCGAAAAAAAGTATGGACTATTATATATTGCTGGAAAGTCCTGGATGTCTACTTTCCAACGCAATTGAGAGAGCACCATTTGGACTCCTGTAGCTCCAGAAAAAATTCACTTTGGGTGCAGGGAGGTCAGAATCCACCAACAGCATCTGCAGTCCTTCTTCAACCTCTGAATTAGATTTTTGCTCAAGTCCCTCAATTTCAGCCAGAAATTACCTAAAATCACAGAAAAATGCACAAACTCATAGTAAAGTCCAGAAATATGAATTTTATTTAAAAACTAATAAAAATATACTAAAAACTAACTAAATCATACTAAAAACTATGTAAAAACACTGCCAAAAAGCGTATAAATATCCGCTCATCACAACACCAAACTTAAATGGTTGCTTGTCCCCAAGCAACTGAAAATCAAATAGGATAAAAAGAAGAGAATATACTATAAATTCTAAAATATCAATGAAACTTAGCTCCAATCAAATGAGCGGTACTAATAGATTTTTGCCTCTTGAATAGTTTTGGCATCTCACTTTATCCATTGAAGTTCAGAATGATTGGCATCTATAGGAACTTAGAATTTAGATAGTGTTATTGATTCTCCTGGTTCATTATGTTGATTCTTGAACAAAACTACTTTATGAGTCTTGGCCGTGGCCCTAAGCACTTTGCTTTTCAGTATTACCACCGGATACATAAATGCCACAGACACATAACTTGGTGAACCTTTTCAGATTATGACTCAGCTTTGCTAGAATCCCCAATTAGAGGTGTCCAGGGTTCTTAAGCACACTCTTTTTTTGCTTTGGACCTTGACTTTAACCGCTCAGTCTCAAGTTTTCACTTGACACCTTCACGCCACAAGCACATGATTAGGGACAGCTTGGTTTAGCCGCTTAGGCCAGGATTTTATTCCTTTAGGCCCTCCTATCCACTGATGCTCAAAGCCTTGGATCCTTTTTATTACCCTTGCCTTTTGGTTTTAAGGGCTATTGGCTTTTTGCTCTTGCCTTTTGTTTTAAAGAGCTTTTGGCTTTTTTTGCTTGCTTTTTCTTTTTCTTTCTTTTTTTTCGCCATTTTTCTTTTCTATTCTCTTTTTTTTTCGCAAGCTTTTGTATTCACTGCTTTTTCTTGCTTCAAGAATCAATTTTATGATTTTTTAGATTATCAATAACATTTTTCTTTTTCATCATTCTTTCAAGAGCCAACATATTTAACATTCATAAACAACAAATTCAAAAAGCATATGCACTGTTCAAGCATTCATTCAGAAAACAAAAAGTATTGTCACCACATCAAAATAATTAAACTAATCTCAAGGATGAATTCGAAACCATGTACTTCTTGTTCTTTTGTTTTTAGAACAGTTTTCAATTAAGAGAGGTGATGGATTCATAGGACATTCATAGCTTTAAGACATAGACACTTAAACACTAATGATCATGTAATAAAGACACAAACATAAATAAACATGAAGCATAGTAAACGAAAAATAGGAAAATAAGAACAAGGAGATTAAGGAACGGGTCCACCTTAGTGAGGGTGGCATCTTCCTCTTCTTGAAGAACCAATGGTGCTCTTGAGCTCCTCTATGTCTCATCCTTGTCTTTGTTGCCAATTCTTTGGATTCAGGTTCACACTTTGATCATGGTTCCTAGTGATCCATGCGTTTGCATAGAACTCTTGAACCATTAAGATCCCGACTTGTTGAATAGGATTAGAGAGAACTTCCCATCCTCTTCTTCTAATCTCTTGTCGGATCTCCGGATACTCATTCTTTTTGAGCTTGAAAGGAACCTCAGGGATCACTTTCTTCTTGGCCATAACTTCATAGAAGTGGTCTTGATGGACCTTTGAGATGAATTTCTCCATCTCCCATGACTCAGAGGTGGAAGCAATTGCCTTCCCTTTCCTCTTTCTTGAGGTTTCTCTGGCCTTAGGTGCCATTAATGGTTATGGAAAAACAAAAACCAATGCTTTTACCACACCAAACTTAAAATGTTTGCTCGTCCCTGAGCAAAAGAAAAAATAAAGTAGGAGAAGAAGAAGAAAAGTAGAGGAGAGGGAGATAGTGTGTATTCGGCCAAGGGGAAGAAGAAAGGGTTGTGTTGTGTGAAAATGAAGAAGGAACGAGGGGTTTATATAGGAATGGGGGAAGGTTTAGGGTTCGGCCATTAGGGTTGGGTTTGGAAGGAAAAAGAGTTTGAATTTTGGAGGTAGGTGGGGTTTTTTGGGGAAGAGAGGAGGGATGTGAGTGGTTAAGAGGTGATGGAGAAGAGTGATTGTGGTGATTGGTGAAGGGTATTTGGGAAAGAGGGGAGAAGAAGAGGTGGGGTAGGTGAGGATCCTGTGGGGTCCACAGATCTACTGGGGTCAAGGACTTAACATCCCTGCTCTAATTAGGCATGCAAGACGCCCTTTGTATGCAATACTGGCGTTTAACGCCAGACTGCTGCCTATTTTTGGCGTTAAACGCCACTTCCATGCTCTGTTCTGGCATTAAACACCAGTCTGGTGCTTGTTTCTGGCGTTTAACGCCAACTTGAGCTTCTTTCTGGCGTTAAACGCCAGTTTGATGCTTCTTACTGGCGTTTAAACGCTAGTAAGTTCTTCCTCCAGGGTGAGCTGTTTTTAATGCTGTTTTTCATTCTATTTTTTATTTTTCAATAGTTTTTGTGACTCTACATGATCATCAACCTAAAAAAAGCATAAAATAACAATATAAAATAAATAGATATAATTAAATAACATTGGGTTGCCTCCCAACAAGCGCTTCTTTAATGTCAATAGCTTGACAATGAGCCCTCATGGAGCCTCACAGGTGTTCAGAGCATTGTTGGGACCTCCCAACACCAAACTTAGAGTTTGAATATGGGGGTTTGGTTGTGGCCTCCCAACACCAAACGTAAAGTTTGATTGTGGGGGCTTTGGTTGACTCTGCAGTGAGAGAAGCTTTTCATGCTTACTCTCCATGGTTACAGAAGGAGATCCTTGAGTTTTAAACACAAGGTTGTCCTCATTCAGTTGAAGGACCAACTCTCCTCTGTCCACATCAATCACAGCTCTTGCTGTAGCTAGGAAGGGTCTTCCAAGGATAATGGATTCATCCTCATCCTTCCTAATGTCCAAGATTATGAAATCAGCAGGGATGTAAAGGCCTTCAACCTTTACTAACACGTCCTCTACTTGTCCATAAGCCTATTTTCTTGAGTTGTCTGCCATCTCTAATGAGATTCTGGCAGCTTGCACCTCAAAGATCCCAAGTTTCTCCATTACAGAGAGGGACATTAAGTTTATTCCTGACCCCAGGTCAGACAGAGCCTTCTCAAAGGTCATGGTGTCTATGTTATAGGAAATTAGGAATTTACCAGGAACCTGTTTCTTTTGAGGTAATTTATGCCTATCCAATGCATTCAGTTCATTGGTGAGCAAGGGAGGTTCATCGTCCCAAGTCTCATTGCCAAATAATTTGGCATTCAGCTTCATGATTGCTCCTAAATATTGAGCAACTTGCTCTTCAGCAATGTCTTCATCTTGTTCAGAAGATGAATAGTCATCAGAGCTCATGAATAGTAAAAGGAGGTTCAATGAAATCTCTATGGTCTCTAGATGAGCCTCAGATTCTTTTGGTTCTTCAAAGGAAAACTCCTTATTGGTCACTGAGCGTCCCAGGAGGTCTTCCTCACTAGGATTCACGTTCTCCTCCCCCTCTTTGGGTTCGGCCACACCAAGTAAGTTAATAACCTTGCACTCTCTTTTTGGATTCTCTTCTGTATTGCTTGAGAGAGTACTAGGAAGAGTTTCAGTGACCCTTTTACTCAGCTGGCCCACTTGTACCTCCAAATTTCTAATGGAGGACCTTGTTTCATTCATGAAACTTAGAGTGGCCTTAGATAGATCAGAGACTATATTTGCTACGCTAGATGGATTCTGCTCAAAATTCTCTGTCTGTTGCTGAGTGGATGATGGAAAAGGTTTGCTATTGCTGAACCTGTTTCTTCCACCCTTATTAAAGCCTTGTTTAGGCTTTTGTTGATCCTTCCATGAGAAATTTGGATGATTTCTCCATGAGGGATTATAGGTATTCCCATAAGGTTCTCCCATGTAATTCACCTCTGCTATTGCAGGGTTCTCAGGATCATAAGCTTTTTCTTCAGAAGATGCCTCTTAAGTACTATTGGATGCAGCTTACAATCCATTCAGACTCTGAGAAATCATATTCACTTGCTGAGTCAATATTTTATTCTGAGCCAATATGGCATTTAGAGTATCAATTTCAAGAACTCCCTTCCTCTGAGGTGTCCCATTACTCACAGGATTCCTTTCAGAAGTGTACATGAACTGGTTATTTGCAACCATGTCAATGAGTTCTTGAGCTTCTGCAGGCGTTTTCTTTAGGTGAATGGATCCACCTGTAGAATGGTCCAATGACATCTTAGATAATTCAGACAGACCATCATAGAATATATCTAGGATGGTCCATTCTGAAAGCATGTCAAAAGGATACTTTTTGGTCTGTTGCTTATATCTCTCCCAAGCTTCATAGAGGGATTCACCTTCTTTCTATTTGAAGGTTTGAACATCCACTCTAAGCTTGCTAAGCTTTTGAGGAAGGAAGAACTTGGCTAAGAAAGCCGTGACCAGCTTATCCCAAGAGTTCAGGCTATCCTTAGGTTGAGAGTCCAACTATATTCTAGCTCTGTCTCTTACAGCAAACGGGAAAAGCATAAGCCTGTAGACCTCGGGATCAACCCCATTGGTCTTAACAGTCTCACAGATTTGCAAGAATTCAGTTAAAAACTGAAAAGGATCTTCTGATGGAAGTTCATGAAACTTGCAGTTCTGTTGCATCAGAGAAACTAATTGAGGCTTTAGCTCAAAATTGTTTGCTCCAATGGCAGGGATTGAGATGCTTCTTCCATGTAAATTGGAATTTGGTACAGTAAAGTCACCAAGCATCTTCCTTGCATTGTTATTATTTTCGGCCATGTCTCCTTCTTTTTCAAAAATTTCTGTCAGATTTTCTCCAGAGAGTTGTGCTTTAGCTTCCCTTAGCTTCCTCTTCAAAGTCCTTTCAGGTTCAGGATCAGCTTCAATAAGAATGTTCTTATCCTTGTTCCTGCTCATATGAAAAAGAAGAAAACAAAAAAGAAGAGGAATCTTCTATGTCACAGTATAGAGATTCCTTTATGTGAGTAGAAGAAGAAAAGAAATTCGAACACAGAAAGAGGGAGAGGGTTCAAATTTTTAAGAAGAAGAGAAGTGTTAGTAGATAAATAAATAATTAGAAGGAGATGAGAGAGGAAATTTTCGAAAATAATAGAAAAAAAAAGAAAAATATTTTTATTTTTAATTTAAAATTAAAATTAAAATTCGAAAGTTTAAAAAAAAGAAAAATTAAATTAAATTAAAAGTTAAAGCAATTAGTTAATTAAAAAGAAATTTTGAAAGAGAGGAAGGTGATTTTCGAAAATTAGAGAGAGAATTAGTTAGGTAGTTTTGAAAAAAATATGATTGAAATAGTAAACTTTTAAAATCAAACAAAAAGTCAAGTAGTTAATTGAAAGAGATTTGAAAATCAATTTTTGAAAAGATAAGAAGTTAGAAAAGATTTTGAAATTGATTTTGAAAAAGATGTGATTGAAATTTATTTTGAAAAAGATTTGAAAAACAAATTTAAAAAGATTTGATTTTGAAAATTAAAGTTGATTACTTGAATAACAAGAAACAAAAAGATATGATTTTAAAATTTAAAGATTGAAACTTTCTTAATAGGCAAGTAACAAACTTAAAATTTTTGAATCAATCACATTTAAAATTTTTTAAAATATGAAAGAAAAAATAAAAAAGATTTGCTTTTTGAAAAAGATTTTTTTGAAAAAGATAGAATTTTTAAATTGAAAATTTGATTTGACTCATAAGAAACAACTAAATTAAAAAATTTTTGAAAAAGTCAACTCAAATTTTCGAAAATTTATGAGAGAATAAGGTAAAGATATTTTTTTTTTTGAATTTTAATGAAGAAAGAGGAAAACAACCAAAAGTCTTAAAACATGAAAATTATGAATCAAAACACACAATGCATACAAGAACACTTTGAATGTCAAGATGAACATCAAAAACTTATTTTTGAAAATTTTTAAGAAAAGAAAAACATGCAAGACACCAAACTTAGAAATTTTTAATTTTTAGACACTATGAATGCAAGAATGCATATGAAAAATAAGATGCAACACATAACAAGAAAATATGAAGATCAAACAAGAGGATTCATCAAGAACAACTTGAAGATCATGAAGAATGCAATGCATGAATTTTCGAAAAATGCAAGAAAGAGATAAATATGCAATTGACACCAAACTTATAAATTGACAATAGACTCAAACAAGAAACACAAAATTATTTTTGGTTTTATGATTTTATTAATTTTTTTTGGATTTTTCAAAAATTAATTTGAAAAAGAAAATTAAGGATTTCAAAATTTCTAATGAGAATTCCAGGAATCATGCAATGTTAGTCTAAAGCTCCGGTCCAGGAATTAGACATGGCTTACTAGCCAGCCAAGCTTTCAGTGAAAGCTCCGGTCCAAAACACTAGACATGGCCAATGGCCAGCCAAGCTTTAGCAGATACAAATCAGGCATATAACAGCTGATTAGACGAGAGTCCAGGGACTCTTGCCATGATAAGTGGAAGCCTCAGTCCAAAAATTTAGACATGGCTTGACAGCCAGCCAGGCTTCAACAAATCATAAAGAAACTCTAGAATTCATTCTTAAAAATTCTGAAGAACATAGAATAATTTATTTTTTTTTTGAAAATTTTCGAAAATAAAAAGAATAAAAACAAAAACTTAAAATTAAAATAAAATTACCTAATCTGAGCAACAAGATGAATCGTCAGTTGTCCAAACTCGAACAATCCCCGGCAACGGCGCCAAAAACTTGGTGCACAAAATCGTGATCATTCATTCCTTGGTAACGGCGCTAAAAACTTAATATGCACGTTCATAATCTTAGTTCTTTGTCACAACTTCGCACAACTAACCCGCAAGTGCACTGGGTCGTCCAAGTAATAAACCTTACGTGAGTAAGGGTCGATCCCATGGAGATTGTCGGCTTGAAGCAAGCTATGGTCACCTTGTAAATCTCAGTCAGGCGGATTCAAATGGTTATGGAGTTTTAATAATTAAAAGATAAATAAAACGTAAAATAGGATAGAGATACTTATGTAATTCATTGGTGAGAATTTCAGATAAGCGTATAGAGATGCTTTTGTTCCTCCTGAATCTTTGCTTTCCTACTGCCTTCATCCAATCCTACATACTCCTTTCTATGGCAAGCTTTATGTAGGGCATCACCGTTGTCAATGGCTACTTCCTGTCCTCTCAGTGAAAATGGTCCAAAATGCGCTATCACCGCACGGCTAATCATCTGTCGATTCTCGATCATATTGGAATAGGATTCAGTAATCCTTTTGCGTCTATCACTACGCCTAGCACTCGCGAGTTTGAAGCTCGTCACAGCCATCCCTTCCCAGATCCTACTCGGAATACCACAGACAAGGTTTAGACTTTCCAGATCTCAAGAATGGCCGCCAATAATTCTAGCCTATACCACGAAGACTCTGATCGTAGATCAGGAGGCTAAGAGATATGCATTCAAGCTTGTTTGCATGTAGAACGGAAGTGTTTGTCAGGCACGCGTTCATAAGTGAGAATGATGATGAGCGTCACATAATCATCACATTCATCATGTTCTTGTGTGTGAATGAATATCTTAGAGAAGAAATAGGCTTGAATTAAATAGAAAAACAATAGTACTTTGCATTAATTCATGAGGAACAACAGAGCTCCACACCTTAATCTATGGTGTGTAGAAACTCTACCATTGAAAATACATAAGTGATGAAGGTCCAGGCATGACCGAATGGCCAGCCTCCATAAAGGTCTAAGATAGCATAAGACTGATCAAAGATATAAATACAATAGTAAAAATTCCTATTTATACTAAACTAATTACTAGGGTTTACAAAAATGAGTAAATGATGCAGAAATCCACTTCCGGACCCACTTGGTGTGTGCTTGGACTGAGCATTGAAGCTTTCATGTGTAGAGGTCTTCCTTGGAGTTAAACGCTAGTTTGTAACCTGTTTCTAGCGTTTAACTCTGCTTTGCAACCTGTTTCTGGCATTTAACTCCAGAATAGGGCAGAAAGTTGGCATTGAACGCCAATTTGCGTCATCTAAACTTGGAAAAAGTATGGACTATTATATATTGCTGGAAATCCCTGGATATCTACTTTCCAACGCAATTCAGAGCGCGCCATTTGGACTCTTGTAGCTCCAGAAAATCTACTTTGAGTGCAGGGAGGTCAGAATCCAACAGTATCTGCAATCCTTCTTCAGCCTCAATTTCAGCTAGAAATTACCTGAAATCACAGAAAAATAGACAAACTCATAGTAAAGTCCAGAAATGTGAATTTTATTTAAAAACTAATAAAAATATACTAAAAACTAACTAAATCATACTAAAAACTATGTAAAAACACTGCCAAAAAGCGTATAAATTATCCGCTCATCAGCATCCCTTGGTGCTTCATTCTGTGGTTGAGCTTCTTCTTTTTTGATTATGTCTGGTACGTCCTCTTCTTCTTCAGCTTCTTCCACTTCTACCACATCCTCTGTTGGCACGTTTTCTGGTGGGTTTGGCTCCTCATGGTTCCTCTCCTGCAGTGTGGTTCCGGACCTTAGAGTGATGGCATTGATGCCACTCTTGGGATTAGGCAGTGGTTGAGAAGGAATTCTATTAGAGCTTGAAGGTTGATGTGTGGAATTAAGTGAGGAATCCATCCGGGAGACGAGAGCTTGTAAAGTGGCAGTTAAGCCATTCAAACTACAGTTGAGCTGAGCATGCATGTCTTGTTTTCCTTGTGCAAGAGAATGTAGTATCTCGTCATTTGATGAGAAATTAGAATAACCAGTCTGAGAAACTTGTTGTTGGGTTTGCTGTGGTTCTTGTGATTGTCTTAGGTGGGGTGCTCTGCAAGGTTGGTTCTGATTCTGCTGTCGGTTGTTGTTATTATTATTCCACCTCTGGTTTCCATTATTGTCTCTGTCTCCTCTGTTAAAGTTATCCCTCCAGTCATGGTTAGAATTATCTCTCCAACTTTGGTTGGAATTGTCCTGCCATCCATGGTTATTGTTGCCACCTTGGTTGTAGTTGCCACCTTGTTGATTGTATCCTTGATTCGGGCGGTCATAGAAGTTGTGAGTGGCTGCCACAGTGTTATCTTCCTAGAGCTGTGGGCATTCATCAGTATAATGACTATAATCAGCACAGATCCCACATACTCTTTGTGGAACTAACTGTTGGCTCTGTTGTGGTGGAGGCTGAGCTTGTTGTGCTTGTTGTTGATTCAACTGTATTTGCTTCAGTAGGTTGGTCATTTCACATATACTCTGGGTGAGAGCAGTAGTCTCTTTGCTAGTGGAAATCTCTGCAACAGCCTTGGGGTTATGCCTCTGTCTGTGATTCCTAGTGGACTCAGCTAAGTCACTGATTAGCTGCCATGCTTCATCTGCGGTTTTATACTTTTTCAGAGAACCATTACTGGCACCTTCCAGTGTAGTCTTATCCTGAGGATTCATGCCTTGGGTGAAGTAGCTAATACTAGTCTATCAATCATGTGATGGGGACATGCGTCCAGGAGATTATTGAAGCGCTCTCAATATTCAAAGAGAGTCTCTGATTTACCTTGAACAATGCAGGAGATCTCTTTTCTCAGTCTATCTATGACTTCAGCTGGGAAATATTTTTCCAAAAATTCTCTTCTGAGCGTGTCCCAGTTAGTAACAGTCGCTTGAGGTTGGGAGTAGTACCACTCCCTCACCTTCCCCTCGAGAGAAAATGGGAAGGCGATTAACAGAACAGAAGTTTTATATACACTATGACGCCTAATAGTAGAACAGGCTATCTGGAAATCTCTAAGGTGCTTGATAGGATCTTGAGCAGGTAAGCCATGAAACTTGGGCATCAAGTTGATCAGTACGGTTTTTAGTTCAAAATCTGCAGCTACAGTCGGGTGATGTACTTGATATGGCTGCAGTGTAAAATCTGGGGCTCCTGCCTCCTGGAGAGTAATCCTCCTAGGTGCTGCCATGTTTCCTGTGCGTAAATCAACTAGATCAGTAGTAAATGAGCTTGTCTCGCGCTCAGATGGCAGTTCAGATTCGCCCTCAGATGAGACTTGTGAGTTGATAATAATCACTTCACCACCCTCAGAGGCAAACCGATGTCGAGTTCATCTAATATGTGAAAGAGTTCTTTCAATTTCAGGGTCAAATGGGACTAAACTCGGTTCAGGCAATGAACGCGTCATTCAATGAGAAAGACATGTAACTCATGGTAACAGAAATAAAAATAAAATATGAAAATAAAATAATATATATACGCTAATTAATAATTTAGCACACTATTGTAACTCTCCGGCAATGGCGCCAAAAATTGGTGCGTGACAGAAGTTAACCAATTAAAATATTTCAATTAAGAGAACAGCGTTGCACGTATAGCTCTTAACCAGCTAAGATCTGCCTCACCAATTTAAAAAGGGTTGTCACAAATTTTAGAAATAAAATACTGAGAGTATGAGTCCCAGGTCGTCTCCCAACGAGTTGCAGGAAAGAGTGCTAATTTATTAATCAGAAAGGTCCCAGAAAGTTGAGTTTGATAATGAGCAATTAAAATAATTGTGAATTAAGGCAATAAAATTAAACTAAGAATAATTATTGATGCTTTGAATAAAAGGCCTTGACTGGGGGAATAATTAAGTGGAACTTCTATCCTTGTGGGAATCTTCTCAGGTGTGGGGTAAAAAGGTTGTTGTTCTCACTCGATTTTCCCTTACTAAGTAAGGAAAGGTATAGTGATTGAACTAAATCTTACCCTCAGGTCCTAGCCCTCTCTCTTGGGGAGGTCTAGTGTTAGTAGGTATGGAATTAGCCAACAACGTCCAGTTTAACCAAGCACTTGAGTATTCCAACTCAAGTATCACCTCTTAATCAACCCCCATGTCAAGTAGAAATTCTACACCATTGACATGAAATTAATAATCATAAAAATATGAGAAGACATAATTAATTAAAATAAAATGGAGAATTAAAATCAATTAAATAAAAATAACTTCATATATTAATAAATCCAAAATGTAACATACTTTAATTGAATAGAGTCAATGAGTAACTAATTAAAAATAAAGGAATAAGGAAACAAACTAAAGTAATGTCTTCAGCGGAAGTAATGGCTTTCAGCATCCCAAAAATCCAAGCAAAAGCATAAACTATCAATGTAATGTAACTCTAGAAACTCATATCTAAAACTAAGTGTAATCCTAATGTGATGAATCTCAATGTGTGTGGATGCCTTCTGAGCCTCTGCATGTTCCCTAGTTTTAATCTGTGTTTCTAGGCCAAAAACTGGGTCAAAAAGCGGCCCGAAATCGCCCCCAGCGTATTCTGTTATTTTTGCATATCGTGCATGTCATGCCTACGCGTTGTCCACGCGTTCGCGTCATTCAGCTTTTTCCTTGCCACGCGTTCGTGTCAGGCACGCGTCCGCGTTAGGCGTGCAGACTCCAATCCACGCGTTTGCGTCAGGCACGCGTCTGCATCGCTGCGAATTCTTCACTTCGCGCGTTCGCGTGGGCCATGCGCTCGCGTCATTGCTTGCTGGTCATCTCCTTGGTTTCCTGTGTTCCTTCCATTTTTTGCAAGCCTCCTCTCTAATTTCCAAGTCATTCATTCCCTATGAAGCCTGAAACACGTAACACACAAATCACGGCATCGAATGGGATAAAGGAGAATTAAAATATATAATTAAAAGTCTCTAGAAAGCAAGTTTTCCACCATGGAGTGATTTTGGGAAGGAATTGTAAATACATGCTTATCATATGAATAAGTGGGTAAAGAATTGATAAAACCACACGATTAAACACAATATAAATCATAAAATAATGGTTTATCAGTACCCTACCAATTTTGAAAAAATTTTGCGGTAAACTTGCTTCAAGAATGTATTTTGGAACATAGTGATTGAGCTAAGAACATAAGCATGCGAGTTTTGAGCCTATTGTGTGGTTATATCTTCTAACCACTATTTCCCATTCTTGTGTGCATTATTCTCTCTCTATGATTATATCCTTGCTTTGTCTGATTCTATATGTCCATTACTTTGTGTATGAATGTATTTACATGATTAAGGCCATCATTTTAATAGTCACTTTTCCCAAACGGCCTTAACTCTTTTATCTACCATTGCTAACCAATTTTGAGCCCATGGTAAACCCTTTTTGTTCTAAATAGAGCACATCAACAATCCTAAGTGAAAAACAATGAATGTCCCTAGATTTGGATCCTTGATTAGCTTAGATAAGTGAAGGTGTGCATCGTTCAAATGGGAGGGCGTACTTGGGAACTTGGGTAGATGTAAAGGTGTGTATTTGTAATTGTAATTGAAAATTTTGGAAATTTGGGGTGCATACTTATGTAAAAGGATAGGAACCATATGCATTGATGATCCTTTTATATATTATGTTAAAAAAATGTAGAAGAAACAAAAATTTGAAAAAAAAAAAGCAATGAAAGGGGACAAAAATGCCCCAAGACAAAGTAATAATAACAATGCATATGGGATGTGAATTGAAAAGAATGTATGAGTATGCAAAAAGTGAAACCTATGGGTAGCTAGGTATCATATTATAGTTGTATAGGTTGTTCTATGTGTCTAGTGGGATCTTAAGTTAACCAAGGATTCAAATTTTAAGCTCACTTGACCATATACATCCTACCTTCACCCTAGCCCCATTACAACCCATGAATAAGACCTCATGACACTTGTAAGCATGCATTAAGTAATTGTTGATTGTTAGATGAAAGACAAATCTTGGAAAGAATGATTAGGAGAGGAATTGAGTGACGAACCCTATACACTCGAGCGAATAGAGCGGATACACTTCCGGTGAGGGTTCGATACTCAACTCCTTGTTCCCGGCTTTCACAAGCGTTCATCTAGCAAGTTATATGCACTCCATAGTAATGTTCAAATTGGTAGGATTTATGAACTACATATCATTTTTACCCCGTATGCTCATATGTGTTCTTGGAGGATAGACTTACCCTTGACCAAGTAGATAGATGATTTTACATTAGTTGCATGTATTCACTTAGGAAATTTGCATTTCATAAACCCTTTCTTACCATGATCTTTGGTCTTTTTATTCTTAAGCATGAGGACATGCTTGGTTTAAGTGTGGGGAGATTTGATAAACCCCAATTTTGTGGTTTATATTGTGTAGAATTTGGGGGGTTTTGTCAATATTTTTTCACACTTATTCACAAGAAATGCATGGTTTTGTGTTCTCTTCCTAATATTGCTCCATGATGAAAAACATGCTTCTTTTGCCTTAAAATTGCTATATTTTGATCCTCTTTTATTACCATTCGATGCCGTGACGTATTTGTTGAGTGATTTCAGAATTTATAGGGCCAGAATGGCCTAGAAGAGAGAAAGAAATCATGCACAAGAGGAAGGAACATGAAGATTTGGATTTTGGGAATTTCAGCATGGGCGCGCACGCGCACCTCACGCGCACGCGTGGATGAGGACAGCTGGAAGCAGCGCGCAAAGATGGACGCATCCGCACAGATTAGGGAAATCCACACCGGCGCGCACACGTACAGAGCACGCACGCATGGATCACAAAAGCAATCGGCACGCACGTACGCATGGCGCGTACGCGCGACAAGCTGCACGTGACTTCATTAAAGGAAATTGTGCCTGGTGATTTCTGAGGCTCAAGAGGCCCAAATTCAAGCTGGTTCTGCGTGGAAAAGATCCAAGGATGCTAGGGAAAGGGGGGATCAATCATTTGACACTTAGACACAATTTTTAGGTAGTTTTTTGTTTTTGTTCTTCTAGAGAGAGAAACCCTTGTTCCTCTCTAGATCTAGTTTGAATTGATCTTCCCTTGTTGAATTCTGAATTAGATCTTGTTAATTACTAGTTTTGATTGCTTAATTTGAATTTCTTAGCATAATTTTGTTTAGATCTTGTGTTAGATTTATGTTTTCTTGTCAATTGTCACTTTATACCCATTTCATGAATCTTGTGAATCTTGAATTGCTAATGTTACATTGATGATTTTCATGATTAATTGTATTGTTTGAGTGATTGTATGTTGATAATTGTTAGTGGGTACTTGCTAATTTCATTTAATTTCACTTTGAATATGTCTTTTAGTAATGCTTACCATGTGTTTGATGAAATGTTTCCCTTGATTATGGAGTAGTTTTCTCTACTCTTGGCATAAGCTAGGGGAGTTGAGTGACCTTGAGTCTTTGGGCCTCATTGAATTGGTGATTTGAGAACCCTAGGTGATCAACTTGATACCCATTGATACTAACCCACTACTAATCCAGTTAGTAGATAGGTTGAGACTTATGGGTTGATGTGATCAAACCTATTTAACGTACTTCAAGCCTAGGAGTAGGCAATACGTACTTAAGGTTTTTGAGAAGTAGACTTAATGGGCTGGTACCTCATAATTATCAATATTCGGTATGTAGACAAGGATGGCAATCTCAATTCCCATGCTTAGCCAAGAGTTGCTTTTATCATTCATATTTGAAAACCCAAAAATTCTAATTGCTTTATCTCAGTTATAGTTTTATAGTAGAATTCTATTGGATGTTATCTTATTAGTTTGGAATTGCTCACTTCTTGTTTTAGTTATTTGAATTAGTTTCTTGCATTTCAAGATTACTTGTGTATTAAGATTCCTAGTTTAATTTCTTGCTCCTGACTTGCAACCTCAGAATTCTAACCAATATTGATGCACATGTTTGCCCATTCCTTGTGAGACGACCCGAGGTTTGAATACTTCGGTTACTTTATTGGGGTTGAACTTGTGACAACCAATTCTTTCTAAATTTGATTTGCGGATTATTTGTCGGTTGAGGACTATACTTGCAACGCAAAAAATCTTGTGAAATTCCTCATCGACGATACCCGTGCCATCAATGCACGCTGAGGGAGTGAACGCTGCGCTCATTTTTTCAACTAAGCATTCCCCTGGGAGCAACCAAACACCCAAGATGCATTTCATTGAAGCCCCAAAGCAAACAAAGCCTATTGACATGAATCAAAGGCACAAGAAAAAGTTAGATTAGGAATTTCATTTAAATTGTAATGTGTTTTCAATTTCAATTTCATTTTTTCATTTTGTAAAGCCTATATAAAGGCATTATTTTTATTCCATTAGGGAGGTTGGCTCTAATAGAGAGCAGTAGGAGTAGGAGTAGGGTAGAAGGCTCTAGTAGATAGCTTAGCTTTCTTTTCCTTTTCTGCAATTTTACATTTCTGTTATAATTAAATTCAATTTGGCTTATGCAATTTCAGTTTCTGATAATTCTCTTATGCAAATTTCCCTTTCTGCAGTTTTACAATTCAGTTACATTGAGCTTGATTTTAATCTTCTGTTCCCACTGCTTTCTGTTACCATTGCTTTCAATTTACTTTCATGCAATTTAATTCTTCTGCAATTGTTCTGAGTTCTGATTTACTGTTTTCTTTAATTTTCCAGCACCCAATTCCCTTTACATTTGATGAAATTTACGTTTCTTGCTCTTTAAGCTTCTGCTGAATTTACTTTTTGCACTTTTAATTCACTGCAATTTACTTTCTACTGCTTAAATTCTCATCCAATTCATCACTGTCTGCTTGACTAAACTAATCACCTCACTAAAGTTGCTTGATCCATCAATCCATGTGGGATTGACCTCACTCTTGTGAGTTATTACTACTTGATGTGACCTGGTACACTTGCCGGTGAGTTTGTGTGGAATCATTTTTCCCTCATCAACAAGCTGCAAACATCTCATTAGAGATGGCAGACCAGACAATGAAAAAGCCATATGGCTTAGTAGAAAATGTCTTGGTAAAGGTTAAAGACCACTACATCCCTGCAAACTTCATAGTCTTGGATATTGGAGAAGATGAGGATGACTCTGTCATCCTTGGAAGATCTTTCCTAGCCACTGCCAATGCTATCATCAATGTGGCTAAGGGAGAACTGACTCTACAACTAGGGGAGGATCACATCTTGTTCAAGATGCCTCATCCCAGTTCCCTCTCTAATAAAAGAGAGATAACTGTGCAACACTTAGTGTTCTAACCCTCTCTTTCAGTGCAGATCTTTATAGAGTCCCCAAACATCAATTTTAAGTTTAGTGTTGGGCAGCTATCAACAAGCTCTAAGAACAAAGGTACTAAAAAGAAAGTACCTAAATGCTGGAGGGACAAAAAACTCCCAACTGAAGGCTTCTCACCTGGCATGAGAGTTATCTTCACCAAGAAACTAGTCATACCATATACAGTGAGTCGTATCCTGTCTCTAGAGCATGTGGAGCTTATTCATGAGAAGACAGGAATAAAGTTCACTATAAGGGACGAAATTCTGAGCCCATTCTCACCTCCGTAAGGAGCTAACCATCAAGCTAATGACGTTAAAGAAGCGCTTATTGGGGGGCAACTCAACCTTAATTAATTATTATTACTTTCATTTTGTTTTTCTTTAATTTATATTTTAGGTTAATAATCATATGTAGCAGTCAGAACAGAGACAGAATCATTCAGCAGAGAAAATATAACACTCTGGATGGAGTGTTACTGGCATTGAACGCCAGCCAGGGAGCACTGGCTGGTCGTCCAATGCCCCAAATGGGAAGCATTGCTGGCGTTGAACGCCAGCTAGGGAGCAGACCCTGGGTATTCAAACGCCAGTGCAGAGGGTAGGGAATCTGAATTTCCTAGCCTCTCAGGACTAGTGGGTCCCACAGCATCTTTACCTGCCCTACTTTTTCTCTCTCTCTTTTACGCTTCCCCATACACACGTCCCTATAAACCCTAGCCCAATCACATCCATATCATTTCTCCAAAACCATCATAACTGCCACCAACCCCCACCCACTTCAAAATCAAATTTCTTACCATTTAACCCACCCATAACCGAGCCTACCCTAACCCACTTCCTATAAATACCCCTCATTCTAACCCTTCATACACACACCTCTTATACACCACAAAACCCCCCATGACCGAGCCCTCTCTCGCCCTTTATCTTCCTCTATTTTCTTCTTCTTCTACTCCATTCTTCTCTTTACTTTATTTTTGCTCGAGGATGAGCAAAGTTTTAAGTTTGGTGTGGGAAAAGCGTTGCTTTTTGCTTTCCATTACCACTTTTAGCACCCAAGATTGGAGAACCCTCTAGAAAGAGGAAAGGAAAGGCAGTAGCTGCCACCTCTGAATCTTGGGAGATGGAGAAATTCATCACCAAAGCCCACCAAGACCACTTCTATGAAGTAGTGGCAGAGAAGAAAGTGATCCCTGAGGTCCCTTTCAGGCTTAAGAAGAATGAGTATCCGGAAATCCGAAGAGAGATCTGGAGAAGAGGTTGGAAAGTCCTAACCAATCCCATTCAAGATGTTGGGATTATAATGGTGCAAGATTTCTATGCTAATGCATGGGTTACTAAAAACTATGACACTAGTGTGAACCCAAATCCAAAGAATTAGAGCACCATGGTCCGAGGAAGAATCTTAGATTTCAGCCCAGAAAGTGAGGTTGGCGTTCAACTTGCCTCTAATCCAAGGAGATTCACATTCTTACACTAGAAGAGTCAACTTTGATCAAAGACTGGATCAAGTGCTCTCAGACATCTGTGTAGAAGGAGCACAGTGGAAAAGGGATTCCCAAGGCAAGCCTATTCAACTACGAAGGCTTGACCTCAAGCCCATAGCTAGAGGATGGTTGGAATTCATCCAACACTCTACCATCCCTACTAGCAATCGGTCAGAAGTGACCATTGAAAGAGCCATCATGATCTATTGCATCATGATTAGAAGTGAGGTGGAAGTACATGAGGTGATTCCTCAAGAATTGTACAAGATAGCTAAGAAGCCTTCCACCAATTCAAGGTTGGCATTTCCATACCTCATCTGTCATCTATGCAATTCAGCTGGAATTGTCATAGAAGGAGATATCTCTATTGGGGAGGACAAGCCCATCACTAAGAAGAGGATGGAGCAAACTAGAGAGAATGCACAAGAGCCTGTGCAGCCACCTCAGCATGAGATCCCTAAGATACCTCAAGGGATGTATTTTCCTCCTCAAAGCTATTGGGATCAATGGCAGACTTCTCTTGGAGAACTAAGCACTAACATGGAGCAATTGAAGGTGGAACATCAAGAGCATTCCACCACCCTCAATGAAATAAGAGAAGATCAAAGAGTCATAAGGGAAGAACAAAGGGCTATGAGGGAAGAACAACAAAGACAAAGGAGTGACATTAAAGAGATCAAGCACCACAATTGATCCTCAAGGAGGAGTACTAGCCGCCACCATTAAAGGTGGATTCGTTCTCTTTATCTCCTTTTCTCTTGTTATTTTTTTGTTTTCTATTATGTTGTATTGTCTATTCTCTTGTTCTTGTTGCATGATCATTTGCATTTATGTCTTAATGCTATAAAATGTTCCATGTATCTCTCACCTTGCTTAAAAAGAAAATTTTATTTGAAAAGAATTGAGAGATACATAAATTTCAAGTTTATAATAAGAATAGTTCAATTATCTTGATGTGGTGGCATTGCTTTTGTTTTCTGAATGTATGAATAAACAGTGCATATTTAAAGTTGGAATTTTAGAATGTTGGCTCTTGAAAGAATGATGAAAAAGGAAAAGTATTATTGGTAATCTGAGAAATCCAAAAATTGATTCTTGAAGTAAGAAAAAGCAGCAAAAAGAAAATGAAAAAGCATGTTGCAAAAGAAAAAAATGATATATACATGCGAAAGAAAAAAAATGGCAAAAAAAATAAAAAAAATAAAAAGCAGAAAAAGCCAATAGCTCTTTAAACTAAAAGGCAAGAGCAAAAAGCCAATAACCCTTTAAACCAAAAGGCAAGGTTAAAAGGATCCAAGGCTTTGAGCATTAGTGGATAGGAGGGCCTAAAGGAATAAAATCCTAGCCTAAGCGGCTCAACCAAGCTATCCCTAACCATGTGCTTGTGGTGTGAAGGTGTCAAGTGAAAAACTTGAGACTGAGCGGTTAAAGTCGTGATCCAAAGTAAAAAAGAGTGTGCTTAAGAACTCTGGACACCTCTATCTGGGGATTCTAGCAAAGCTGAATCACAATTTGAAAAAGTTCACCCAGTTAAAGTGTCTGTGGCATTTATGTATTCGGTAGTAATACTGGAAAACAAAGTGCTTAGAGTCACGGACACGACTCTAAAAAGCTGTGTTCAAGAATAAAAAACAACTGAACTAGTAGAGTCAATAATATTATCTAGATTCTAAGTTCCTAAAGATGCCAACCATTCTAAGTTTCAATGGATAGTGAGATGCCAAAACTATTCAGAAGCAAAAAGCTACTAAGTTCCGCTCATCTAATTGTAACTGAGCTTCATTGAAAACTTTGAAATTTATTGTATCTTAATCTTGTTTTATCCTACTATGTTTTTAGTTGCTTAGGGACAAGCAACAGTTTAAGTTTGGTGTTGTGATGAGCGGATATTTTATACGCTTTTTGGCACCATTTTCATAAAACTATGTTTTATTTAGTTATTTTAGGTTTTAGTGTTAAATTCACATTTTTGGATCCTACCATGAGTTTTTGTGTTTTTGTACAATTTCAGGTAATTTCTGGCTGAAATTGAGGAGCTAGAGCAAAATCCTGATTCAGAGACAGAGAAAGCATTGCAAATGCTGTCTAGATCTGACCACCTTGCATTCAGAAGAGCTTTTCTGGAGCTACAGAAGTTCAAATGGAGCATTCTTAACGGCTATGAAAATCTGACTTCTAGAGCTTTCCAGCAATGTATAATAGTCCATACTTTGCTTCAGATTAAAAGGCCCAAAACTGGCGTCCAACACTAGCCTCCTGCCACATTTCAGTCGTCCAGCGCCCAAGGAGAAGAGACCAACGTCCAAACGCCCAAAGAGGACCCCCTAGCCAGTTTTCAACACCTTAGAGGCCACAGAGCACGTGGATCTCATAAAAAATAAGCCTAAACACACACCAAGTGGGCCCCAGAAGTGGATTTTAGCACTAAAAAGACTGTTTTACCCTTACTAGTCATTAGTTTAGTATTTAAAGTAGAAGATCACTCTTTGTTAAGGATCTTTGGCCACTTTCAGCCGTATTTTTTATTTACACATTGTATTTTCTATCAGTATGAGTTTCTAAACCAAAGGTGCAACATTCTCTGATCCGAAAGATCCGACCTTGTCTGTGGCGTGATGACTGCGCATCATGTACCCTTTTTCTAATCTAAAAGAACCATAAAAGAGCATAATCTCATTTATCAATGCAATTTCATGAACCAAATGATATATATTATGGTACATTGCTTTGAAATAGGTTGTACTGAATTTCAGGTGATAAGAGCAACAAAAGGGGAAGGAAAACAACAAATAAGGATGGGCGTGTGAAGCTGGGCGTGCCACTTGAAGCTCCGGGCATGGCACACCAAGCTTTTGAACTAACTTTCAACAATGGGCGTGCCACTTGAAGCTATGGGCGTGGCACGCCAAGCCAACATTCCATCAAAGAAGGTTGAAGAATTTTACATGGGCGTGCCACTTGGTGTTTTGGGCGTGGCACGCCAGGCTTAAGTTCCAGAGGAGTGATTTTGAGCCCCACTATGGGCGTGGCACGCCAAGCATTGGGCGTGGCACGCTGGGGCATATGCCAGCCTGACCTCCTCTCATTCAAATGAAGATATCTTGAGCTACACAACTTCAAATGAGATTATTTTAGTGCCATTATAAAGTAGACATCCAGGGCTTTCAAACCATATATAATACTTTATAATTGACACTGGAATGGAGGAAGATATTGACCTTGAAACCACATGGAGAAAAACACGTCACTGCAGAGTTACCAGCCTGACCTCTTCATCTTCAAAGGAACATAACTTGCGTTGTAGAGGTCCAAATGATGTGATCTTGGTGGCGTTGGAAAGCTGATATAAAGAGATTTCCAATGATATATAAAACTCTAGGGTGGACATTAAAACTAGAGGTGAAAAAGGCCATTATATTAGCGTTGCAAAACCTGGGCGTGCCACTTGATATCGAAGGCGTGGCACACCAGCTCTGTTTTCATAATGGGCGTGCCACTTGGAATTCTGGGCATGGCACACCAGTTCAAATGGCCAGAGAGGAGATTTTGGTGCATCATTAAGGCGTGGCACCCCAGTTTTGGGCGTGGCACGCCAGCTTCACAACATATGGGGCGTGGCACGCCAGAAGTGGGCGTTGCACGCCGGGCTACCTGACAGACTGACCTATCCACCTTCAAATGGGCATAACTTGAGCTACAAAGGTCCAAATGAGTTGATTTCAAAGGCGTTGGAAAGCTAACATCCAGGGCTTTTCAGAAATATATAATAATTTATAGTGGACATTCATTTTGAGGCCCAACAAACTCTATACTTTCAACGTTGCAAAGTGGATCATACTCCAAAGGGAAAAATCAAGTGGGAGTGGCACTTGAAACCACATGCCAACTTCTTCCTGCAGCCTCCAACCTTCAATCAAGCCCACTCCAACTCTCATTCAAGGCACACTTATCAATCAATCAAGGCCACAAGAAAAATCTAGAATAGTTTATTTTCATTTCATTGTAATTTGCTTTTAATTTCATTTAAGTTTGTAATTTAGGAGAGCCTATTTAAAGGCCTTAGTTTCATAGAATTAGGCATGGCTTGATTGGGGGGAAGTCTTCGGACCCTCTCTATTCACCATCAATTTCTTCTCTTTTATTTCTTACTTTGTAAATAATTTAGTTATGAATTACTAACTCTTTCCATTGGGAGAGAGAGCTCTATTGTTTTTCAATGGATTGATTGTTTTTATTCTTCTTCTTCTCTTCATCTCTCTTTGATTTACTAGAAAGAATTTCGTTCTTCATGGTAGCATTCAATTATCTTGGAAAAGAGATTGAATGTAATTGGGTTTTATGGGAACCTTGGAAGAGGAAACATAAAACCATGCTTGAAATTCTTTCTCACACTTGAATAGGATTTGGTTTTTGGTGTTTGGATATGGTGACATATAATCCTCCCTCTACTTGAACCTAGGAAAGTGTGTGGTATAATCAGGGAACAAGCTTCATCTCTTCTCATGAGCAATTAGACCAAGGAATTGGTTATTGATCAAGATTTGAGAGATTGAGTCACCAAGGGATTCGGGATCAATCAATCATGATTGCCAAGAGGTCAATGAGTTGCATGATTGAAGATGAAATGAAATTAATTAATCCGGAGAATGCAATATCTCTTGATCCCAATGCTTATTTTATCTTTCTTTCTTATATTTACTTTATGGTTGTTTACATTTCTAGCACTTTACTTTCTTGTACTTTACTTTCCTTGCTATTTATTTTCTTGCACTTTATTGCTTTTCTTTACTTTCATATCATTTACATTTTCTTGTTTGATTATCAATCCAATATGAATCATCTAACTAGGATAATCAATTAACTATTGTTTGCCTTAGTCCGTTAATCTCTGTGGATACGATCCCTGATGAGCGGATAATTTATACGCTTTTTGACATTGTTTTTAGTATGTTTTTAGTAGGATCTAGTTACTTTTAGGGATGTTTTCATTAGTTTTTATGTTAAATTCACATTTCTGGACTTTGCTATGAGTTCGTGTGTTTTTCTGTGATTTCAGGTAATTTCTGACTGAAATTGAGGGACTTGAGCAAAAATCAGATTCAGAGGTTGAAGAAGGACTGCTAATGCTGTTGGATTCTGACCTCCCGGCACTCAAAGTGGATTTTCTGGAGCTACAGAATTCGAAATGGCACGCTTCCAATTGCGTTAAAAAGTAGACATCCAGGGCTTTCCAGCAATATATAATAGTCCATACTTTGGCCAAGAATAGATGACTCAAACTGGCTTCAATGCCAGCTCTCTGCCCAAATCTGGCGTCCAGCGCCAGAAAAGGATCCAAAACCAGAGTTGAACGCCCAAACTGGCACAAAAACTGGCGTTCAACTCCAAGAAGGACCTCTACACGTGCAACACTCAAGCTCAGCCCAAGCACACACCAAGTGGGCCCCGGAAATAGATTTATGCATCAATTACTTACTTCTGTAAACCCTAGTAGCTAGTTTATTATAAATAGGACTTTTTACTATTGTATTAGGTATCTTTGATCATCTTAGGATCCTTGATCAGTTGTATGCTATCTTTGATCATCTTAGGATCTTTGATCAGTTGTATGCTATCTTAGATCACGTTTGAGGGCTGGCCTCTCGGCCATGCCTGGACTTTCACTTATGTATTTTTAACGGTAGAGTTTCTACACTCCATAGATTAAGGTGTGGAGCTCTGCTGTTGCTCAAGGATTAATGCAAAGTACTACTGTTTTCTATTCAATTCATCTTGTTTCGCTTCTATGATATTCATTCGTACTTCAATCTGAATGTGATGAACGTGACAATCATCATCATTCCCTATGAACGCGTGCCTGACAACCACTTCCGTTCTACCTTAGACTGAATGAGTATCTCTTAGATCTCCTAACCAGAATCTTCGTGGTGTAAGCTAGAATGATGGCGGCATTCAAGAGAATCCGGAAGATCTAAACCTTGTCTGTGGTATTCCGAGTAGGATTCAATGAATGAATGACTGTGACGAGCTCCAAACTCGCGATTGTGGGGCGTTAGTGACAGACGCAAAAGGATAGTAAATCCTATTCCAGCATGATCGAGAACCGACAGATGAATAGCCGTGCCGTGACAGGGTGCGTTGACCATTTTCACTGAGAGGATAAGATGAAGCCATTGACAAGGGTGATGCCTCCAGACGATTAGCCGTGCCATGACAGGGCATTAGATCATTTTCCCGAGAGATGACCGAAAGTATCCATTGACAGTGGTGATGTATCACATAAAGCCAGCCATGGAAAGGAGTAAGACTGATTGGGTGAAGATAGCAGGAAAGCAGAGGTTCAGAGGAACAAACGCATCTCTATACGCTTATCTGAAATTCTCACCAATGATTTACATAAGTATCTCTATCCCTCTTTTATTAATTATTTTCGAAAACCACATTACTGTTTGATATCCGCCTGACTGAGATTTACAAGGTGACCATAGCTTGCTTCATACCAACAATCTCCGTGGGATTCGACCCTTACTCACGTAAGGTATTACTTGGACGACCCAGTGCACTTGCTGGTTAGTTACACGGAGTTGTGAACCATGGTCTTGGCATCATGTTTTTGGCGCCATTTTCAGGGAAAGAAAGAGCAATGAATTTTACATAATTAAAGTGTAATCACGATTCCGCGTACCAAGTTTTTGGCGCTGTTGCCGGGGATTGTTCGAGTTTGGACAACTGACGGTTCATCTTGTTGCTCAGATTAGGTAATTTTCTTTTTGTTTTCTTTTCAAAAAAAAATTTTCAAAAGTACTTCAAAATTTTCTCACCTGTTTTCGAAAAAAAAATTATTCAAAATTTTTAAAGAATGAATTCTAGTGTTTCATGAAGCATGTGAAGCCTGGCTGGCTGTAAAGCCATGTCTAAATTCTTTTGGACTGAGGCTTCCAAACCATCAGCATAGAGGCAAGTTACATATTTGATAAGTAATGAGCAGTATATTCTGATATCTTTCTGAAGCTTGGCTGGCCATTGGCCATGTCTAGTGTTTTGGACCGGAGCTTTCATTGAAAGCTTGGCTGGCTAGTGAGCCATGTCTAATTCTTGGACTGTAGCTTTAGACTAAGAATGCAAGATTCCTGGAATTCATGTTAAAAATTTTGGAATCCTTATTTTTTCTTTTTCATATAATTTTCGAAAAAATCCAAAAAAATTAGAAAATCATAAAAATCAAAAATATTTTTTGTGTTTCTTGTTTGAGTCTTGAGTCATGTCATAAGTTTGGTGTCACTTGCATATGCATCTTGCATTTTTCGAAAATTCATGCATTCATAGTGTTCATCATGATCTTCAAGTTGTTCTTGGTAAGTCTTCTTGTTTGATCTTGATGATTTCATGTTTTGTGTCTTTTCTTGTTTTTCATATGCATTCTTGAATTCTTAGTGTCTAAGCATTAAAGAATTCTAAGTTTGGTGTCTTGCATGTTTTCTTTGCATTAAAAATTTTTCAAAATTATGTTCTTGATGTTCATCATGATCTTCATAGTGTTCTTGGTGTTCATCTTGACATTCATAGCATTCATGCATGCATTCATTGTTTTGATCCAAAATTTTCATGCATTGAGTCTTTTTGTTGTTTTTCTCTCTCATCACAAAAATTCAAAAATCAAAAAAATATCTTTCCCTCTTTTCTCTCATAAATTCGAAAATTTGAGTTGAATTTTTCAAAAATTTTTAAAATCTAGTTGTTTCTTATGAGTCAAATCAAATTTTCAATTTAAAAATCTCACCTTTTTCAAAATATTTTTCAAAAATCAAATCTTTTTCAAATTTCTTAGTTATTTTCGAAAATTCGAAAAATATTTTTCAAAAATCTTTTTCTTATCTTTATCACATAATTTTCGAAAATAACATAAACAATTAATGTTTTGATTCAAAAATTTCAAGTTTGTTACTTGCTTGTTAAGAAAGATTCAAACTTTAAGTTCTAGAATCATATCTTGTGATTTCTTGTGAATCAAGTCATTAATTGTGATTTTAAAAATCAAATCCTTTTCAAAACTAATTTCAATCATATCTTTTCAAAAATATCTTCTTATCTTATCTTTTTCAAAAATTTGATTTCAAAATATCTTTTCTAACTTCCTAACTTCTTATCTTTTCAAAATTTGTTTCAACTAACTAACTAACTTTTTGTTTGTTTCTTATCTTTTTCAAAACCACCTAACTAACTCTCTCTCTCTCTCATTTTCGAAAATATCTTCCCCCTTTTTCAAAATCTCTTTTTAATTAACTAATTATTTTAATTTTTGATTTTTATTTTCGAAAATTACTAACCTTTTTCAAAAACTATTTTCAAAAATCACTAACTCTTTTTCAAAAATTATTTTCGAAATTTTCTCTCTCTCATCTCCTTCTATTTGTTTATTCATCTACTAACATCTCTCCCTCACTCACAAAAAAAAAAGAGAGGATCTCTATTATTATTATTTTTCTGTGCCCTCTTCTTTGTCATATGAGCAGGAGCAAGGACAAGAACATTCTTGTTGAAGCAGATCCAGAACCTGAAAGGACTCTGAAGAGAAAATTAAGAGAAGCTAAATTACAACAATCCAGAGATAACCTTTCAGAAATTTTCGAACAGGAAGAGGAGATGGCAGCCGAAAATAATAACAATGCAAGGAGGATGCTTGGTGACTTTACTACACCTAATTCCAATTTACATGGAAGAAGCATCTCCATTCCTGCCATTGGAGCAAACAACTTTGAGCTGAAACCTCAATTAGTTTCTCTGATGCAGCAGAACTGCAAGTTTCATGGACTTCCATCTGAAGATCCTTTTCAGTTCTTAATTGAATTCTTGCAGATATGCGATACTGTTAAGACTAATGGAGTAGATCATAAAGTCTATAGGCTCATGCTTTTCCTTTTTGCTGTAAGAGACAGAGCTAGAGTATGGTTGGACTATCAACCTAAGGATAGCCTGAACTCTTAGGATAAGCTGGTCAAGGCCTTCCTAGCCAAGTTCTTTCCTCCTCAAAAGTTGAGCAAGCTTAGAGTGGATGTTCAAACCTTCAGACAGAAAGAAGGTGAATCCCTCTATGAAGCTTGGGAGAGATACAAAGGACTGACCAAAAAGTGTCCTTCTGACATGCTTTCAGAATGGACCATCCTGGATATATTCTATGATGGTCTGTCTGAGTTATCTAAGATGTCATTGGATACTTCTGCAGGTGGATCCATTCACCTAAAGAAAACGCCTGCAGAAGCTCAAGAACTCATTGACATGGTTGCTAATAACCAGTTCATGTACACTTCTGAGAGGAATCCTGTGAGTAATGGGACGCCTATGAAGAAAGGAGTTCTTGAAGTTGATACTCTGAATGCCATATTGGCTCAGAACAAAATATTGACTCAGCAAGTCAATAATATTTTTCTGAGTGTGAATGGAATACGAGCTGCATCCAACAGTACTCAAGAGGCATCTTCTGAAGAAGAAGCTTATGATCCTGAGAACCCTGCAATAGCAGAGGTAAATTACTTAGGTGAACCTTATGGAAACACCTATAACTCATCATGGAGAAATCATCCAAATTTCTCATGGAAGGATCAAAAGCCTCAACAAGGCTTTAATAATGGTGGAAGAAACAGGTTTAACAATAATAAACCTTTTCCATCATCCACTCAGCAACAGACAGAGAACTCTGAACAAAATACTCCTAATTTAACAAACCTAGTCTCTGATCTATCTAAGGCCACTGTAAGTTTCATGAATGAAACAAGATCTTCCATTAGAAATCTGGAAGCACAAGTGGGCCAGCTGAGTAAAAGGATCACTGAAATCCCTCCTAGTGCTCTCCCAAGCAATACAGAAGAGAATCCAAAAGGAGAGTGCAAGGCCATTGACATAACCAAAATGGCCGAACCTGTAAGGGAAGGAGAGGACGTGAATCCCAAGGAGGAAGACCTCCTGGGACGTCAAGTGATCAATAAGGAGCTTCCCTCTGAGGAACCAAAGGACTCTGAGGCTCATCTAGAGACCATAGAGATTCCATTGAACCTCCTTATGCCCTTCATGAGCTCTGATGAGTATTCCTCTTCTGAAGAGAATGAGGATGTAACTGAAGAGCAAACTGCCAAGTTTCTTGGTGCAATCATGAAGCTAAATGCCAAATTATTTGGCATTGATACTTGGGAAGTTGAACCTCCCTTGTTCATCAATGAACTAAGTGATCTGGATCAACTGACATTGCCTCAGAAGAGACAGGATCCTGGAAAGTTCATAATACCCTGTACCATAGACACCATGATCTTTAAGGCTCTATGTGACCTTGGCTCAGGAATAAACCTCATGCCCCTCTCTGTAATAGAGAAACTGGGAATCTATGGGGTGCAAGCTGCTAAAATCTCATTAGAGATGGCAGACAATTCAAGAAAACAGGCTTATGGACAAGTAGAGGACGTGTTAGTAAAGGTTGAGGGCCTTTACATCCCTGCTGATTTTATAGTCCTGGATACTAGAAAGGAAGAGGATGAATCCATTATCCTAGGAAGACCTTTCCTGGCCACAGCAAGAGCTGTGATTGATGTTGACAGAGGAGAATTAGTCCTCCAAATGAATGAGGACTCCCTTGTGTTTAAAACTCAAGGATCTCTCTCTGCAACCATGGAGAGGAAGCATGAAAAGCTTCTCTTAAAGCAGAGTCAACCAAAGCCCCCACAGTCAAACTCTAAGTTTGGTGTTGGGAGGCCACAACCAAATTCTAAGTTTGGTGTTGAACTCCCATATCCAAACTCTAAGTTTGGTGTTGGGGAGTCTCAACAAAGTTCTGCACACCTGTGAGGCTCCATGAAGAGCCCACTGTCAAGCTATTGACATTAAAGAAGCGCTTGTTGGGAGGCAACCCAATGTTTATTTATCTAATTTTTATTTTCATTGTTTTTCATGTCTTTATAGGTTCATGATCATGTGGAGTCACAAAATAAATAGAAAAATTGAAAACAGAATCAAAAACAGCAGAAGAAAAATCACACCCTGGAAGAGCATCTGTCTGGCGTTCAGCGCCAGAACAGAGCATGGTTCTGGCGCTGAACGCCCAAAATGGGCAGCTTCTGGGCGCTGAACGCCAGAACAGGCATGGTTCTGGCGTTCAACGCCAGAAATGGCACACAAATGGGTGTTGAACACCCAAAATGGCCACCAATCTGGCGCTGAACGCCCAGAGTTGTGTGCAAAGGCATTTTTACATGCCTAATGGGTGCAGGGATGTAAATCCATGAACACCTCAGGATCTGTGGACCCCACAGGATCCCCACCTACCTCCACTCACTTCTTCTCACTACTCTCTTTCACACAACCCCATAAACACTCTTCCCCAAAAAAACCCTTCACCAATCACCTCAAACTCTCTTTTCCATCACCTCTTCACCACTCACATCCATCCACTCTTCCCCATAAACCTACCTCATAAACTCCACCTACCTTTAAAATTCAAAACCAATTTCCCACCCAAACCCACCCATATGGCCGAACCTTAACCCCCCCTCCCTTCCCTATATAAAGCCCTCCATTCTTCATCAAATTCACACAACACACCCCTCTTGGCTGAAACACTTCCCACTCTCCCTCTCCTCCATTTCTTCTTCTTCTTATATTCTTCTTTTCTTGCTCGAGGACGAGCAAAATTCTAAGTTTGGTGTGGTAAAAGCATAAGCTTTTTGTTTTTCCATTACCATTGATGGCACCTAAGACCGGAGAATCCTCTAGAAAGGGGAAAGGGAAGACAAAAGCTTCCACCTCCGAGTCATAGGAGATGGAAAGGTTCATCTCCAAAGCTCATCAAGACCACTTCTATGATGTTGTGGCCAAGAAGAAGGTGATCCCTGAGGTCCCTTTCAAACTCAAAAGAAATGAGTATCCGGAGATCCGACATGAAATTCAAAGAAGAGGTTGGGAAGTTCTAACAAATCCCATCCAACAAGTCGGCATCCTAATGGTTCAAGAGTTCTATGCCAATGCATGGATCACCAAGAACCATGATCAAAGTAAGAACCCGGATCCAAAGAACTATGTTACAATAGTTCGGGGGAAATACTTAGATTTTAGTCCGGAGAATGTGAGGTTGGCGTTCAACTTGCCAAACATAGAAGAGAGCGCACGCCCCTACACAAGGAGAGTCAACTTTGATCAAAGGTTGGACCAAGTCCTTATGGACATATGTGTAGAAGGAGCTCAATGGAAGATTGACTCCAAAGGCAAGCCGGTTCAACTCAGAAGATTGGACCTCAAGCCTGTGGCTAGAGGATGGTTGGAGTTCATTCAATGCTCAATCATTCCCACTAGCAACCGGTCTGAAGTTACTATAGACCGGGCCATCATGATCCATAGCATCATGATTGGAGAAGAGGTGGAAGTTCATGAGATTATACCTCAAGAACTCTACAAGGTGGCTGACAAGTCCTCCACTATGGCAAGGTTAGCCTTTCCTCACCTCATTTGCCACCTATGCAATTCGGCTGGGATTGACATAGAGGGAGATATCCTCATTAAAGAGGACAAGCCCATCACTAAGAAAAAGATGGAGCAAGCAAGAGAGCCCATTCATGGAGCTCAAGAGGTGTATAAAGCTCATCACTATGAGATCCCGGAGATGCCTCAAATGCACTTTCCTCCACAAAACTATTGGGAGCAAATCAACACCTCCCTAGGAGAATTGAGTTCCAATATGGGACAATTAAGGGTGGAACATCAAGAGTACTCCATCATGCTCCATGAAATAAGAGAAGATCAAAAAGCAATGAGGGAGGAGCAACAAAGACAAGGAAGAGACATAGAAGAGCTCAAGGACATCATTGGTTCCTCAAGAAGGAAACGCCACCATCACTAAGGTGGATTCATTCCTTGTTCTTATTTCTTCTGTTTTTCATTTTCTATGTTATGTGCTTATCTATGTTTGTGTCTTCACTACATGATCATTAGTGGTTAGTAACTATGTCTTAAAGTTATGAATGTCCTATGAATCCATCACCTCTCTTAAATGAAAAAATATTTTAATTCAAAAGAACAAGAAGTACATGAGTTTCGAATTTATCCTTGAACTTAGCTTAATTATATTGATGTGGTGACAATGCTTCTTGTTTTATGAATGTATGCTTGAACAGTGCATATGTCTTTTAAAGTTGTTGTTTAAGAATGTTAAATATGTTGGCTCTTGAAAGAATGATGACTAGGAAACATGTTATTTGATAATCTGAAAAATCATAAAAATGATTCTTGAAGCAAGAAAAAGCAGCAAAGAACAAAGCTTGTAGAAAAAAAAGGGGCAAAAAAAAAAATAGAAAGAAAAAGCAAGCAAAAAAAGCCAAAAGCTCTTAAAACTAAGAGGCAAGAGCAAAAAGCCAATAACCCTTAAAACCAAAAGGCAAGGGCAAATAAAAAGGATCCCAAGGCTTTGAGCATCAGTGGATAGGAGGGCCTAAAGGAATAAAATCCTGGTCTAAGCGGCTAAACCAAGTTGTCCCTAACCATGTGCTTGTGGCGTGTAGGTGTCAAGTGAAAACTTGAGACTGAGCGGTTAAAGTCAAGGTCCAAAGCAAAAGAAGAGTGTGCTTAAGAACCCTGGACACCTCTAATTGGGGACTTTAGCAAAGCTGAGTCACAATCTGAAAAGGTTCACCCAATTATGTGTCTGTGGCATTTATGTATCCGGTGGTAATACTGGAAAACAAAGTGCTTAGGGCCACGGCCAAGACTCATAAAATAGCTGTGTTCAAGAATCATCATACTGAACTAGGAGAATCAATAACACTATCTGAACTTTGAGTTCCTATAGATGCCAATCATTCTGAACCTCAATGGATAAAGTGAGATGCCAAAACTATTCAAGAGGCAAAAAGCTATAAGTCCCGCTCATATGATTGAAGCTATGTTTCATTGATAGTTTGGAATTTATAGTATATTCTCTTCTTTTTATCCTATTTGATTTTCAGTTGCTTGGGGACAAGCAACAATTTAAGTTTGGTGTTGTGATGAGCGGATAATTTATACGCTTTTTGACATTATTTTTAGTATGTTTTTAGTAGGATCTAGTTACTTTTAGGGATGTTTTCATTAGTTTTTATGTTAAATTCACATTTCTGGACTTTACTATGAGTTCATGTGTTTTTCTATGATTTCAGGTAATTTCTGACTGAAATTGAGGGACTTGAGCAAAAATCAGATTCAGAGGTTGAAGAAGGACTGCTGATGCTGTTGGATTCTGATCTCCCTGCACTCAAAGTGGATTTTCTGGAGCTACAGAACTCGAACTTTGGCCAAGAATAGATGACGCAAACTTGCGTTCAACGCCAGCTCTCTGCCCAAATCTGGCGTCCAGCGCCAGAAAAGGATGCAAAACCAGAGTTGAACGCCCAAACTGGCACAAAAACTGGCGTTCAACTCCAAGAAGGACCTCTACACGTGCAACACTCAAGCTCAGCCAAAGCACACACCAAGTGGGCCCCGGAAGTGGATTTATGCATCAATTACTTACTTCTGTAAACCCTAGTAGCTAGTTTATTATAAATAGGACCTTTTACTATTGTATTAGGTATCTTTGATCATCTTAGGATCCTTGATCAGTTGTATGCTATCTTTGATCATCTTAGGATCTTTGATCAGTTGTATGCTATCTTAGATCACGTTTGAGGACTGGCCTCTCGGCCATGCCTGGACTTTCACTTATGTATTTTTAACGGTAGAGTTTCTACACTCCATAGATTAAGGTGTGGAGCTCTACTATTTCTCAAGGATTAATGCAAAGTACTACTGTTTTCTATTCAATTCATCTTGTTTCGCTTCTAAGATATTCATTCGTACTTCAATCTGAATGTGATGAACGTGACAATCATCATCATTCCCTATGAACACGTGCCTGACAACCACTTCCGTTCTACCTTAGACTGAATGAGTATCTCTTAGATCTCCTAACCAGAATCTTCGTGGTGTAAGCTAGAATGATGGCGGCATTCAAGAGAATCCGGAAGGTCTAAACCTTGTCTGTGGTATTCCGAGTAGGATTCAATGAATGAATGACTGTGACGAGCTCCAAACTCGCGATTACGGGGCGTTAGTGACAGACGCAAAAGGATAGTAAATCCTATTCCAACATGATCGAGAACCGACAGATGAATAGCCGTGCCGTGACAGGGTGCGTTGACCATTTTCACTGAGAGGATAAGATGAAGCCATTGACAAGGGTGATGCCTCCAAACGATTAGCCGTGCCGTGACAGGGCATTGGATCATTTTCCCGAGAGATGACCGAAAGTAGCCATTGACAGTGGTGATGTATCACATAAAGCCAGCCATGGAAAGGAGTAAGACTGATTGGGTGAAGATAGCAGGAAAGCAGAGGTTCAGAGGAACAAACGCATCTCTATACGCTTATCTGAAATTCTCACCAATGATTTACATAAGTATCTCTATCCCTCTTTTATTAATTATTTTCGAAAACCACATTACTGTTTGATATCCGCCTGACTGAGATTTACAAGGTGACCATAGCTTGCTTCATACCAACAATCTCCGTGGGATTCGACCCTAACTCACGTAAGGTATTACTTGGACGACCCAGTGCACTTGCTGGTTAGTTACACGGAGTTGTGAACCATGGTCTTGGCATCATGTTTTTGGCGCCATTTCCAGGGAAAGAAAGAACAATGAATTTTACATAATTAAAGTGTAATCACGATTCCGCGTACCAATCCCACTCCATTGTGGGTTATTACTTGACGATACTTTGGTGCGCTTGCCAAAAGAACGGATTCACCATCTTTTAATGGGGTGTGAATTCGAGTCATCAAGTTTTATGCCGCCGTTGCCCGGGATTAATTGTGATTAACAAACTACCGGTTGGTTGATTACCTAGATTAGACATTTTTCCCTTTATTTTTTGTTTTTGTCATTTAATTTCTTTTAATTTTCTCTTGCTAGTAAGGTGTTTGTGTTATTGCCTCACTAAGAATCTCTCATCTGTGACAATGGGGATTCTAATTTCTTTTGGTGATTATTGTTTGAGACAGAGCATTTTGCAAGTAAGAAAAGAGTCTACCTCATCTTTTGATCAATCATGTCATATGGGATATTGTCCACCACCACAAAATGATTCTAGTCATTTTTCTAATGGTGGCTGGAAATATCACCAAAGAATGATAGAGTATGAGCAATCAAATGAAATGGAATACCTTCCAGAGCCACAAAATAGTTCATGTTGTTATGATAACTTCCGAAATTTTGGCTGGGATTTTAACGCTGCATACCCCATTCATCAAGGACTATCATCCCGTAATTGTCCAACCTATGTACCTCCACAAAATCTTCTAGAATTTGCAATAGAAGAACTCTCCAAGAGATATCTCTTCATTTCCCAACTCAATGAGTTTTTAAGGCAAAATGTAAAAGAGGTGATTGAAGATATGGAAATCTCAAGGAGAAATCAAGAAGAGCCAATGAGACAATTGGCACTACATTTTGTTGATGAACCTACCAATGTCTTCCCTTGGCCAGGGGAAGAATATCATGCCATCAGTCTAAGGAGTGGAGAAGTGCTTTATGAAAGTGAAATTGAGGAAATGGTAGAGCAAGAAGAAGAGATCCTTGTACCAAGTGAGCCACCATTCCAAGAAGTTCTTGATAAAGAGTCCAACCATCTCACAACACCCAAGTTTTGAAAACAAAGAAGTGAAGGCAATCAACAAAAGCACCAAAGAGAGGATGGTGACCAAGAAAAGAAGGAAAATATCCATGAAGAAGAGGTCAACTAAAAGCCATTCCACCCCTACCCCCAACAAGCAAGTTCACTCAAGCTAACAACAAAAGAGAGCTTGTTGGGAAGAGGCCAACACAGGGGACCTCAACTTACTCTTCTTTTCCCTTGAGGTCCTTCCTCTTAACAAACTGGAAGAAGAGAAAGAAAGTTGAGAATAACATGTCAAGCTAATGACACTAAAAGAGCGCTTGTTGGGAGGCAACCCAACCATAGGTAACATTTTCATTCTTTGCTTTATTTATTTTCAATAATTTGACATATGATTGCATTCTAAGTTTGGTGTTGCCATGCAACAATTTGAGTTTGAATCTTCACTGGGTACTTGCAATATTCTAAAATGAGGGTGCCACACTAAGTTTGGTGTTGCCACTTATTTTTCATTCAAAGTACCATGCATACACCACTTATTAATGCAATCACATTGTCTCTATTTTTACTTCTTGTGCCTTTATTGTATCCTTAATTTTTGCTTGCCTAAACCACATGTATTATTAACACTCTATTGTTTGAGACATTCATGAACTATCATAAACCCCATCACTACTGTTTTATTCATTTCTTGAGGACAAGGAATCATTCTAAGTTTGGTGTGAGAAGGGGAAGAATAGGAGGAAAGTGACAACAACAATGAAGATGAACTACAAGGTGGTAAAGTTTCTTTTCCTCTTATTTGTTTCTAGTATTTTGAATTGCATGATTGTCTTCTATTTCCTTTGTATACATGTGTGTTGAGAATAAGCATAGCTTGATTATTGAATTGTAACATGTGCTATGATATTATGACTACCATCTTGAGTTTTGTGAGTCAAAAGCAATTAAGTATTATGATCATAAACAAACAAGGTTATTAAAGAAGAAGTCAGTATGAGCTTATAAGTATTGGGAAGCTAGCATGACTATTGTTGCTCAATTGTATTTGAATTTGTTTAATTGAAGTTTTCATCTAGGACATTTTATGAAATTTTTGAAATCATCAAAACTTTGAAGAAGCAATTGCAAATAAGGCAAGAAAAAGAAAAAGGGAAAGAATGAGAAAGCTGAAGGCTCTAAGTACCAATGACAATATATTTGTTAAGTACTTGTGGTGTTTATGTATCAAGAAAAAAGCTTGAAAACAAAACACTTAGAGTCAAGGCTAGGCTCAAGTGCAAAGCACTCCCTCAAAGCTCAAGGCTCTGAGCATCAATGATTAGAGAAATAAAGAAAAGAAACAAATGAGCTAAAATAGTCCTCTAATTAAATGCTTGTGGTGCTTATGTATCAAGTGGTAATACTTGAAAACAAAACATTTAGAGTCGTAGCTTTCAACACATGGTGCAAAGAACCCAAAAAGTTAAGCTAAGAAAAGAATGAAAAGCTTGTTTCAAGGAAGGAACATAAAGAAAAAGATTTCATAAAATGAGCTAGATAGAAGCATCAATCATTTGAATGTCTTTTGTGATTGTAGCATGCATAAGAAACTAGCCAACCATGAACATAAAAATTGCTACTCTTCTCACCTTGGTTTGTCAAACTTTATTGCATGATTCTTTATTTGCTTGAAGACAAGCAAAGTTTAAGTTTGGTGTTGTGATGACTGCGCATCATGTACCCTTTTTCTTATCTAAAAGAACCATAAAAAGAGCATAATCTCATTTATCAATGCAGTTTCATGAACCAAATGATATATATTATGGTACATTACTTTGAAATAGGTTGTGCTGAATTTCAGGTGATAAGAGCAACAAAAAGGGAAGGAAAACAACAAATAAGGATGGGCGTGTGAAGTTGGGCGTGCCACTTGAAGCTCTGGGCGTGGCACACCAAGCTTTTGAACCAACTTTCAAC
The DNA here is from genome assembly GCF_003086295.3 of Arachis hypogaea. Lineage (NCBI taxonomy): Eukaryota > Viridiplantae > Streptophyta > Magnoliopsida > Fabales > Fabaceae > Arachis > Arachis hypogaea. Next base: position 77,292,646 of record NC_092049.1, on the reverse strand, counting down.
AATGGGCATGTCACTTGAAGCTATGGGAGTGGCACGCCAAGCCAACATTCCAGCAAAGAAGGTTGAAGAATTTTACATGGGCGTGCCACTTGGTGCTATGGGCGTGGCACGCCAAGTTTGTGAAGCCAAGATGTCAAAGAGGGTGTGCCACTTGGTGTTTTGGGTGTGGCACGCCAGGCTTAAGTTCCAGAGCAGTGATTTTGAGCACCACTATGGGCGTGGCACGCCAAGCATTGGGCGTGGCATGCCGGGGCATATGCCAGCATGACCTCTTCTCATTCAAATGAAGATATCTTGCGCTACACAACTCCAAATGAGATGCTTTTAGTGTCATTATAAAGTAGACATTCAGAGCTTTCCAACCATATATAACACTTTATAATTGACACTGGAATGGAGGAAGATATTGACCCCAAAATCACATAGAGAAAAACACGTCACTGCAGAGTTACTAGCCTGACCTCTTCATCTTCAAAGGAACATAACTTGAGTTGTAGAGGTCCAAATGATGTGATCTTGGTGGCGTTGGAAAGCTGACATAAAGAGATTTCCAACGATATATAAAACTCTAGGGTAGACATTAAAACTAGAGGTGAAAAAGGCCATTATATTAGCGTTGCAAAACCTGGGCGTGCCACTTGATATCGAAGGCGTGGCACACCAGCTCTGTTTTCATAATGGGCGTGCCACTTGGAATTCTGGGTGTGGCACACCAGTTCAAATGGCCAGAGAGGAGATTTTGGTGCATCATTAAGGCGTGGCACGCCAGTTTTGGGCGTGGCACGCCATCTTCACAACATATGGGGCGTGACACGCCAGAAGTGGGCGTGGCACGCCGGGCTACCTGACAGACTGACCTATCCACCTTTAAATGGGCATAACTTGAGCTACAGAGGTCCAAATGAGTTGATTCCAAAGGCGTTGGAAAGCTAACATCTAGGGATTTTTAAAAATATATAATAATTAATAGTGGACATTCATTTTGAGGCCCAACCAACTCCATACTTTCAACGTTGCAAAGTGGATCATACTCTAAAGGGCAAAATCAAGTGGGAGTGGCACTTGAAACCACATGCCAACTTCTTTCTGCAGCCTCCAACCTTCAATCAAGCCCACTCCAACTCTCATTCAAGCCATACTTATCAATCAATCAAGGCCACAAGAAAAATCTAGAATAGTTTATTTTCATTTCATTGTAATTTGCTTTTAATTTCATTTAAGTTTGTAATTTAGGAGAGCCTATTTAAAGGCCTTAGTTTCATAGAATTAGGCATGGCTTGATTGGGGGGAAGTCTTCGGACCCTCTCTATTCACCATCAATTTCTTCTCTTTTATTTCTTACTTTGTAAATAATTTAGTTATGAGCTCTATTGTTTTTCAATGGATTGATTGTTTTTATTCTTCTTCTTCTCTTCATCTCTCTTTGATTTACTAGAAAGAATTTCGTTCTTCATGGTAGCATTCAATTATCTTGGAAAAGAGATTGAATGTAATTGGGTTTTATGGGAACCTTGGAAGAGGAAACATAAAACCATGCTTGAAATTCTTTCTCACACTTGAATAGGATTTGGGTTTTGGTGTTTGGATATGGTGACATATAATCCTCCCTCTACTTGAACCTAGGAAAGTGTGTGGTATAATCAGGGAACAAGCTTCATCTCTTCTCATGAGCAATTAGACCAAGGAATTGGCTATCGATCAAGATTTGAGAGATTGAGTCACCAAGGAATTTGCATGATTGAAGATGAAATGAAATCAATTAATCCGGAGAATGCAATATCTCTTGATCCTAATGCTTATTTTGTCTTTCTTTCTTTTATTTACTTTATGGTTGTTTACATTTTCTGCATTTTACATTTCTAGCACTTTACTTTCTTGTACTTTACTTTCCTTGCTATTTACTTTCTTGCACTTTATTTGCTTTCCTTTACTTTCATGTCATTTACATTTTCTTGTTTGATTATCAATCCAATATGAACCGTCTAACTAGGATAATCAATTAACTATTGCTTGCTTTAATCCGTTAATTCTCGTGGGATCGACCTCACTCTTTGTGAGTTTTATTACTTGATACGACTCAGTGCACTTGCCGGTAGTTAAAATGGAAGAAGTAAATATTTTTCCGTTATCATGGCATTTTGAGAAGGATCATCAAGGAGAATGAACCGCAGAAGCTTCACCCTCAATCAGAATGGATCTGCACTAACCCTGGAATTCAGATATGGAGGAGTATTGGCGGCTGCTCAAACCAGCGTCAATCACATACAGCCTGCCATAGAAGAAATCATCATAATTGAAGAAGACAGTAATACCAGAGTTAATCCAGAAGGACAAAGCATCTTCAATCCTTAACCACCTTCTTATCATAGTTTACACTACTTCTGAGTTCTGATTTTCCCTTTTTCTTTATTTACTTTTAAACAATCAATCATATTGCATTTAAACAAATTCAACAATTCTTCTATTCACCTGAATAAGACCTGCAAGATAACCATAGCTTGCTTCAAACCACAATCCTCGTGGGATCGACCCTGACTCACTTAGGTATTACTTGGACGACCTAGTGCACTTGCTGGTTCAGTTGTACTAAGTGTGGGGATTCGTGTACCAGCGCACCTTTGACAGTTGTCGCACCATTTAACTTTTACCATGCAATCTTTCTTTAAAGTTGGCCAGTAATAGCCTGCTCTGAGTAACTTTGCTGCTAGGCTTCAGCCTCCTATATGCATGCCGTAAATGCCTTCATGTGCCTCCGACATTGCCAAAGTGGCATCTTCGTCTCCCAAGCTCTTCAAGAGAGGTCGGGAAAATCCTCTCCTGTAAAGGTCATCTCTGATCATGGTGAAGAAACTTGCTTTCTTTCTGAAATGCTTTAGATTCCCTTCTGTTGTTGGTAATGTTTCATATTTCAAGAAGTTGATATATGGGGTTCTCCAATCTTACACCTGTGATAAACTCAGAATAAAACTACCGCATGTGCTGGGTTGTTCTAATGTTATTTGTGACAAACTAGATGGTGTTCCTATTTTTCTTGATGTAGGTAGCTTAGAGAATACGTCGGCCCTAGTATTCTCACTTTGGTTGATATGTATAATTTGGAAGTTCAAAAATTGCTTGATTAAATGTTTTTCTTGTGCATAATATTGTTCTAATAGAGGTTCGCATACCTGGAATATGTTGTTTACCTGTTTTACTATGAGCAGTAGACTTTGATGTACTATACTCTGCTTTCCTTGGCTAAGTGTAGGCCAGCCAAGAGTGCTTCATAGTTGGATTTGTTGTTACTGACTGGGAACATGTACTTTATTGACTGTTCGGTTGAGACCCCTTTTTTATCTTTTAGAACGATCCCGGCTCCGCCGCCATCCTCGTTGGAGGCCCCATCGATGTGTAACTCCCATTGCGGATAAATTTCCATTACAGATGTGAATTCCGCAACAAAGTCAGCTAAAACTTGGGATTTTAGTGAGCCTCAAGCTTGGTAGTCAATATCGTGCTCGGACAGTTCAACAGTCCATTTAGTTAATCTTCCTGCTAGATCGGGTTTTGATAGAACCTGTCGTAGCAGTTGATTGGTCCGTACTATGATCATGTAGCTTTGGAAATAGTTCCTGAGTCGTCGTGCTGTAATCATTAGAGCATAAGCTAGCTTTTTAATAGTTGGGTACTGAGTTTCTGTGTTCTGTAAAATTTTGCTGACAAAATAGACTAGACGCTGCTCCCGACCTATTTTTGTGATAAGGACAGACAAAATGGAGTTAGTAGAAACTGAAAGATATAGGTAGAGTGGACTACCATGTATTGGTTTTGTTAATATCGGGGGTGATTATAGGATTTGTTTGAACTCGGTGAAGGCCACTTCGCATTGGTCCAACCACTCAAATTTATTTGATTTTCGCAATGTGTTGAAGAAGTGGGTTGATCTTGCCGCCATTGTTGGCAGGAACCTTGACAGGGCTGCCAGTCTTCCAGTAAGCTGCTGTACTTCCTTGATTGTTCTCGGTGAATTCCTCTTAATGATTAATTTGCACTTATCTATATTTACTTTGATGCCTCTATGGGTTAGCATGGACCTAAGGAACTTTCCTCCTTGTACCCCGAAGGCATATTTTTCTGGGTTCAAGCGCATGTTATACTTTCTAATTGCTCAAAGATCTCTTTAAGATCGAACAGGTGTTTTTCTTCTATTTCTGACTTGACCACCATGTCATCTACGTATACTTCCATGTTTTCCTGATCTGGCTTTGGAAAACCTTGTTCATTAGTCGTTGGTATGTAGCCCCTGCATTCTTGAGGCCGAAGGGCATGACTTTTTAACAGAAATTCCCATGGTTGGTTATGAAGGCCGTCTTGTCCTCATCTGATGGGTGCATGAGTATTTGGTTGTAGCCCAAGTATGCGTCCATGAATCTTAGTATCTGGTAGTCGTACATGTTGTCGACGAGCTTATCAATACATGGTAAGGGGTAGGAGTCTTTAGGGCAAGCCTTGTTTAGATTGTTGAAGTCTACGCACATTCATCATTTTTCCGAGCTCTTCTTTATCATTACTACATTTGCTAACCACGATGTGAAGCGAATTTCTCGGATGAAACCTACACTTAGTAGTTTCTGTGTCTCCTTGATGATTGCGTCTATTTTTTCTTGTCCTATGTGCCTCTTCTATTGCTTGACTGGCCGAGCCTTGGGATCTAGGGCTAGTTTGTGGCTGATGACTTCCGGGTCTATTCCCGGCATGTCAGCCGGAGTCCATGCGAATAGGTCGTCATTTGCTTGAAGTAATTTGGTGATTTGCTCTTCGTATCCTGCAGATAAGAAAGATCTTATGTTAGTGGTTTGAATTTCATTATTGGAGATTCTTACCCAATGCAGATCATCGATTGGGATAGGACGTGTTTCCTTATCAGTCCGAGGATCAAGCTCGGCTAATCCTAGTATATCATCGGTATTATATACCAAATTCACTCTGGGTGTTGGTTATTGTCTCATTTTGAGTCTTGCGTTGTAACACTATCTTGCCTCTTTCCTGTCCGAATGTACTGTCGCTGTGGTTCCATCCTACAAATGAAACTTGACATACAGGTGAATTGTGGAGACTATAGCTTCGAAGGTATTTAAGGATGGTCTTCCTAATAAAACATTATAAGGACTAAAACAATCGACAATTAGGTACTGAATGTCTAAAGTCTTTGAGCGAGGATACTCCCCTAAGGTTGTCCTCACCCAATGATAAACCCCAATTTTGTGGTTTTATCTTGTGTTGAATTTAGTAAATTTTATTAACTTTTTCCATATTTATTCACTAAAATAGCATGGTTTTGTAATTCTCCCTAAATTGTGCTTAAAAATTAAAAACATGCCTTTTAGGCCTTAAAATTGCTAAATTTAATTCACTTTAATTCCATTCAATGCCATGACATGTGTGTCTAGTTATTGGTTATTGTATATATGTTAATATTGTGAATAGTTGCTTTTGCTTCTTTGCTAGTTTTAGGAGTTGTTTTCTTTGTTATTACTGTAAGACCCAAGACTTTTGAAAAATCTTATTTTGATCTAATTTCAAATTATACATTTATTTACAGTTTTAATTTCAAAAATTATTTTATTAAAATAATTATAGGCAGTTTTGATTAATTGAATTTGAAATAAATTAAGGTTTTTATTCAAACTCTATAATTATGGATTATTTCTTATTTACAATTTAATGTTTTAGAAATCCAAAAATAATGAGGTTTGGCTATTTAAATTAGGATTTTATCTAATTTTATAATTATTGAGTTATTTTCTATATTTAAATTATAAAGTTAGTAGTTGCGAAATCATAAGAATTTCATATGATTAAATTTAAATACTTTACATTTTCATAATCTAATACTTTAAGTTTTAAGGATAAAGAAAATTAATTATATTACTATGCATTTTTAATTAGAGAAATTGATTGAGAATCAATTAGTATTTTATACCACAAATAATATTTTAAAAAAATTTTAGAGATTAAATTAGTTTTTCAAATTAATAGTCTATGCTCCAATTTTATTAAAATTACCTTACTCAAATTAAACCCCAAAATTCCTAATTTCATACACAAACCATAACTCTAATTAAACCACAAATTTACCCTTTTCCCCAAATGAAACCCTAGCTACTACCTTCTTCCCTTCAGCAAACATACACAACAATACAACACAGCAGCAACTTAAGAACAGAAAAAGAAAGAAAGAAAGAAGAAGAAAGGGAAAACGGGGAAGGAGGGAGTCACGGAGGGGAAAGAGAGGAAGAGAGAGTGATAAACCATTATTTTATGGTTTATCTTGTGCTCAATTGAGTGGTTTTTATCAACTCTTTACCCACTTATTCATACTATTTGCATGGTTTTATATTTGCCTTCCTAATTATGTGCTTTGATTGAAAACATGCTTCTTTGGCCTTAAGTTCCCTATGTTTAATCCTCTCTTATTACCATTAGATGCCTTGATATGTGTGTTAAGTGATTTCAGAGATTACAGGGCAGAAATGGCTCAGAGGATGGAAAGGAAGCATGCAAAAGTGGAAGGAATACAAGAAGTTGGAGAAATTGCAAAGCTATCAGCCTGACCCTCTCGCACTAAAACGGTCATAACTTGAGCTACAGAGGTCCAAATAACGCGGCTCTAGTTGTGTTGGAAAGCTAACGTCCGGGGCTTCGATTTGATATATAATATTCCATATTTTCCCGACGCTAGGCGACGCGAACGCGCGCTCCAAGCGGACGCGTCGCAATGACGAAAATCAGCATGGCAGATTTCTTCTCCAGCGATTTCTGGGCTGTTTTCGACCCAGTTTTCAGCCCAGAAAACACAGATTAGAGGCTATATAGGTGGGGGAATCCATTCATTCATGAAAAAGAAGCTCACAATACACAATTTTAAGATTTAGATGTAGTTTTTAGAGAGAGAGGTTCTCTCCTCTCTCTTAGGATTTAGTTTCAGGATTTAGGATTATTTCTTCTTCATCACAGGTTCAATGTTCCTCTTATTTATTTTCTACTTTTATTATATACTTTTAATTATTATTTATCTTTTCAATTTGGCTTATGCTACATTCATGTTATGATTTTCTTAATTAATATTATTTGAGGTATTTCAGATTTAAGATTGCTTGCTTTATTTATATTGATGCTTTTAATTTAATTTAGATATTTTCTTCCTTTTGGCTTTGGTTAAGTAATTGGTAACACTTGAGCTGTTAAATAAAGCAGTGGTTGAAATTGGGAGTTGCTCCAATAACTCTAGTCTTTCCATAGGAATTGACTAGGACCTGAGGATTAAGCTAATTAATCCACTTGATTTACCTTCATAGTTAGAGGTTAACAAAGTGGGATTAAAATCCAATTCCCATCACAATTGATAAGGATAGGACTTCTAGTTCTAATACCTTGACAAGAGTTTATTTTATTGTTACTATTTTATTTTTCTTATCATTTAACATACTGGTTCCTTACTTTCAAAACCCCCAATTTACAGGACTCCTAACCAATAATAAGAACACCTCCCTGCAATTCCTTGAGAAGACGACCCGAGGTTTAAATACTCGGTTATCAATTTTAAAGGGGTTTGTTACTTGTGACAACCAAAACGTTTGTAAGAAAGGTTGATTGCTTGGTTTAGTAACTATACTTGCAACGAGAGTTTACTATAACTTCTAAACCATCAATCTTCAGTTCTTCAAAATGGCGCCGTTGCCGGAGAATTGCAAACGTGTGCCTTATTATTGGTTATTGTAAATATTTGCTTTTTACTTGTTTACTTGTTTTTATTTCTGTTTTTATTTTTGCTTCTTCATAAATTAAGAGGTTATTGGTTTTTATTTAGTTTTTAAAAATTTTTTTCAAAAATTTGTTCTTGGTGTTCATCTTGATCTTCAAGTTGTTCTTCGTGTTCATCTTGACCTTCAAGTTGTTCTTAATTGTTTTCTTCGTTTTGATCTAAAAATTTTAAGTTTGGTGTCATTTTATTATTTTTCTCTTTCCTCATTAAATTCAAAAAATTCAAAATTTAAAACTCAAATTTAAAATCTCAAATTTCAATTTTCGAAATTCAAATTAAAAAAATTTTTTTAAAAATTCAAATTTCAAAATTTCAAATTTCAATTTTCAAAATTCAAAAATTTAAATCTTTTTCAAAAAATCATATCTTTTTCAAAATCTTATCTTATCTTATTTCAAAAATCAAATTTCAAAATTCAATATTTAAATTTCAAATTTCAAATTTCAAATTTCAAAATTTAATTTTCAAATTTCAAAATTTAATTTTCAAATTCAAAATTTAAATTTCAATAACCTTTTAATTTAAATTTGTTTTTATTTTCGTTTTTAATTTTATTAGCTACCATGAATTCTCACCCCTCTCGCTTTGAGTTTGGTTCTAAATCTGTTGAAAGGAGTGGAAGCTATAATAGGAATATGCATCAAGGTCTAAGCAATCAAAGATGGATGGAGCCAAGAGGATCTGATCAACCCTTTAGGCAACAACACCCTCCAAGATATCATGGGCAAGGACCACTCTACAATGCATACCAAGCCAATAGATATGGTGGACCCCTTGTAATTACCAACAAGCCCCACCCTGTGCTTATGAACCACCTCCCCAACATACCTTTGAACCACCAAACTCACAAGCCCCTTTACACCATTTACCTCCATATGACCCTAACCCACATCCACCATAACAACCACCCTATGAACCGAATAAGCCATACATAGATCCACCCCAACCTCCATTGGATAACAATACCCTCATCTCTAACATCATTGGTCTCACCTCTACACTCCAAAATCTTATATCCCGCATGAACCAACCCCCTACCTCCAATATTCAACCCTCAAGCTCCAGTGCACTTCCTTTTCAACCACATAATGATCTTTTCATCCCATCACCACCCTTCATGGAAGAGCACCCACATCCATCAATCCAAGAGCAAGATGATCCCAATTATGCTATTGATATGGAACAGGAAAGGAGAAATCATCTTCACGAATCCATAATTTATAAAGAGCTAGAGGAGGCCCTACGGGTAAAGGTAGGAGAGACCCTTAAAGATGAAGGAGTAGTTGAAAGGAGTTGTCATGGAAAGAAAATCATCGAGGATGAGTACGATTTTATACTTAAACAACTGGACAAAGCAGCAATTATTAAAAAGGAAGAAGTGGTCGCAGACTTAAGAGATGCTGTACCTCCATGGGAAAGTCAAGACATAGAGCCTCCTTCCAAGACGGTTGCATTTGATGTTGAGGAGGGTGTACAACCTCCAAGGCATGTCATGGTTAAGGACTTGGAAGAGGTCGATCAAGAGATGGAGATTCAAGAAAAAGAAGCACAACCTCCCATGCCCTTGGTGAGCAATGAAGAAGAGATTAAACTGGAAGAAAGCTACCAAGAGGAAGAGGTTGGTATTGAAGGAACTTGCAAAGAGGTGGAAGTATTGGAAGTATTGGAAGTTGCAAAGAAAGCTACCAAGTGTATCTTGATTGCAACCCAATTTCTATTTAATTTTAAGAGTTACAAGTATTGGAAGTTGATGCATAGTTTGCTGAAATCTGCTTCTTTTCAGCTTTGACCACCAATATTCAAAAATTCACAACTCCCAATCCTTAACTCCTAAAATTCTGAAGATTTTGAGCAATAAACCAAATTAATCAACTTTTATAACAAAATTAATTTCGCTCCAAAACTCAGATCGTAGAAATTTCAGCAAGACACACAAATTGCTGGCATGTTTGACCTTTTCTACTGCAGAATAGATTTAACAACCTAACTTTAAAAATTTGCCATAAATTGTATGGTTAACAAAAAGGTCTCAAATTTTCCAGTTTAGTTCCTTATATTCCTAAGTTTAACCCAGACTTAGTCTCATATAATTCCGATTATTACATAATTAGTTATAGCTTTCCAAAGTTCTGACTTCGTTTAAAATTATGCAAAAAATCAGATTTTAGAGTTCAACTTTGAAAAATCATAACTAATTCTCTAATTGATACAAAGCCTTCAAAATTGAATTTTAATAACTATACTTGTTGTAGTTCGATTAGCTTTTAATCTCATAATTTTCCAATCTCTATTAAAATGCTGGTTCACTTTCAAAGTTGCCATTTAATTTCAAAACTCAAAATTTTTCAGTAAGCAATTCAACATCTCAAATTCAATCCTTTAAACATTCTCTAAACCCAATCCCAATCAATCATCAACTAAATCCCTCACCAATACAATAATCATATAACCAGCTCAACAGCAACAAATTCAACAAAATCCATCAGGATTCAGCATTCCGTCAAACAGTTCACAATCCACATAATCAATCAATATCACTAATCAATAATTCCAGTCACACTTCATAGGCACAATTCAGCATCCATACCATCAATTAATCACTCACAACAATTAAACCTATTTGCAATTTACTCAATAAACCTTGTGGGCATTCTTAAATTTAAACTGTTTAATTAAACCCTTACCTTGATGTCGCGATTAAGGAACCAGGAGGCGGGAATATAACGAGGCAGCTGGCTGGACCAATACTAGCTATGCAACAGTTTCAATCAAGATAGCAGCGGCGTTAGCTCCCACAACAGTGATCATGGTTGCAACGAAACGAAGATTTCAAATTCAATAGAATCGAAAGCAGAAGCGTCTCTGGAAATTTAAAACAGAGCACAGGCCAAATTTGAATTAAAATAAGAACAAGCAGTTTAATAAGGAATTGGCAGAATAGGGCGTGCAATTGGAGCAGAAATAAGGGAAAAAGGCTAACCCAGGCCAATGGATGTTGAACCTAATTATAACGGAAGTAGGGCAGCAGCGATTCCTAGCAACACCCTGCGGTGGTTCCGGCAGCAACAACACCCCGCCAGTGGCTCCATTGAGACAAGCTCCAACAAACACAATATAGCCAAGAACATCAGAGGTAGATACAAGGTATTTACAGAATGACAAGGGTTCAGTGATAGTGGTTCTCATGGCTAGGGCTTAACTGACTCACCACTAATGATGGCGGCGACCAAAGATTCCGGCGGCGGCAGAGGAAAGGTCCCTCCTCTGTGCATCAATCTCTCACATGTCTCGCCCTTCTCCTCTGCGATAACATCAACGAAACCTCCTCTCCACCATTCAGTCCGTCCTAGCTACGGTGGCGACTTTCATCAAAGGCAGCAGCAGCGATGGAACCTCCCTCCCTTTTCACATGGTGCTTCTCTGCCACAACCGCGCTCTCCTCTGACACGCATCGTTCTTCCCCTTCCTGTGCAGCAATAACGGCGGCGGCGCTGGCGGAGGGCAGACCACCACCGAGCACTTCCCTTCTTTCTCCTCTCCTCTTCTTCCCCTTTGTCCTTCCCTCCTCTGGCCATTCCCTTTTCTCCCTCTCTGTTTAATTTTAGAGGATGTGGTATACGTTTGTTTTGGGAGCAAGTGGTAAAGAATAAAGGAACGTGGATCATTAGGGAAAGGATAAGTGGCAGTGTGCGTGTGTCAGTGTAATTGGTTAGGGAGTATACGTATTAGATAATAACAGTACGTATAAAATAAGAAACATAAGAATAGGAAAAATATATACGAGTAGTTTAACAATTTTACAAAATATTTGTGATAGGATAACAATTTAGAATTCAAATATAATGCTATAAAGATTACTTTTAAAACGAATAAGATTTTATTCTATCAATCTATTAATGAGCTCAAATAATTATTTCTAATTTAAATTATAAAATAAGCATACTAATCACATTTTATAAAATACAGTTAAACTCAAAATATTAATCATCTAAATTAAATCATAACCTTTCATTATTTTTCTATCATCAAGACTTTAATTTTAAATTATATAAAATAACTAATTAAAATAAAAGTTGTACATAAATATTAATTGACATAAACTTAGAGTATTTACAAAAATTCATTTAATCATTTCTAATAAATTAATCTCTAAGAGCTTTAAACTAATAAAATAAACCATAATTTATTCATAATAAAAGTTACTTAAATTAAATTATACAATTCTTTCTTATTTTTCAATTACTAAAATTATACAAAATATTCAATTATATAAAATTACTTAAGAATCTTATTTGACTTAAAATGAAATTATCTCCGAATCTATTTAATTATTTCTAATAAAATAATTTCTAAAATTATAAAGTTTAAACTTAATAAAATAAAGTCATAATCTATTCATATTTAGATTTTCAAAAATGCAGGATGTTACATTCTATCCAACTTACAAAAATTTTCGCCCTCAAAAATTAATACAAGATGAAGAAAAAGTTTATATTCACATCCCCTTTTGAACATTTCAGAGAAACCAAGAAAACCATATAACATAAACATAGAAGAAAATATATTAGGTGATGTAAAAGTTGATAAAATAATTTGACGCAAACCAAATTTCAAAATCCAAAATCAAATAGGCATAATATTCGTTCGGAATTTCTTAACAAAGCATGACCTCTTCCTCTTGTCGCCTCAAAACTCCACAACTCCTTATACATTCGTATACTGACCAGATTCACTTTCCGCAAACATAAATCGCATTCCTAAGAACTAGCGCAAATAAGGAATATGAAATATGAGAAGGAAAAGACAAACGGCACGAAAGGTTTATGCGAGAAATTGGAGGAATACTCAGATTTATAATTGCACAAGATGGTATTTCTCAAGGATTTGAAGAAATACGTGAGATTATTGATAATCAAGGATATATAGAAACAATAAAATGCATGGTAAAGAGAGTTAATTCGAAAGCTTAAGAAAGAATTTTGAATCAGAGAGTTTCGATACGAACAATAATAGAAAAGATAGTACAACAATTTAGAACAACTTCAAATTGAAGTAAAGAGAATTTTTCAAAAGAAAGTATATAAGTCCAACATTTCTCAAAAGAACTAAGTAAAATATAAATGTTATATCATGCCCAATCAAATTCAAATTAAAATAATTTATGTGAAGTTTATCTAATGAAGATTAATTGGAATAAAGGCAAAAATTTTTCTTTAGGATGATTTGAAAAATACGTAGGTACATAATCAGGTAAATAGATCTGCATAAAAATTTGAATAATGTTGGAAAAGGATCAAATTATGCTCAAATGAGAAAATCTAAAATAAAGTATCCTTGTAAAATTAAATAAAGGACAGGTAGTACTTTTAGAAAGAAACATGCTTCAACTATATAAAGAAATTATTCATTTCTTGTAGGAAAGTACTTATAAAATTGAAGGCTGTCGTATTCGTATTCAAAGAATGGTTACAATCAGAATCTAACAGAAAAAGAATCAAAATAGAACTACTTTCAAAAGGGATTTCAAAATAAGAGTTGTAGAAGAAAACTACTAAGACAGATACATCACATTAAAACAAGGTCAGTTTCTATCATTCTTACAAAGAGACACAAAACCAAAGGCTATAATCTAAGTAGGATACACATAAGCTGCAGAACACGAAGTAAGAGAACTAAACCGAATAATTAGCTTGCTACGAATCGCAATGGTTTAGGAATCAGGGATTATGTGTCATGCCAAAACAAGTTTAGGATCAAATCAAGAAATACAAAATTTATAAACCATGTCAAAGTTGAATGTTCCCTAAAGATTCAAGAGAACATAATTGATGCACGAAAAACTTGTCTCGCAACAAATCTCCCTTCGGCAAGTGTACCGAAGTTGTCGTCAAGTAAAAACTCACAATAGAGTGAGGTCGAATCCCACAGGGATTGATTGATCAAGCAACTTTAATTAGAAGAATGTTCTAGTTGAGCGAATCCAGGACTTGGGTTGAGAGTTGCAGAAAATAAAATGGCGGGAATGTAAATAACAGAAAAGTAAATGCTAGAATTAAAGGACTAGAAGTAAATGACTGAAAATAAATTGCAGAATTGTAAATGGGAATGGGGGATTTGCTCATAAAAGTAAATGGCAGAAATTAAAGAGAATGGGTAAGATCAGAGATGGGGAGTTCATTGGGCTTAGGAGATGTTGCAATTCTTCGGATCAAGTTCATTTTCATCTCTTCCTCAATCAATGCACTCATTGATCTCCTTGGCAATCTTAAGTGATTGAATTACAATTTCTTGCAATTCAATCTCTCAAATCTTGATCAATAGCCAATTCCTTGGTCAATTGCTCATGAGAAGAGATGAAGTATGGTCACTGATTATACCACATGCATTTCCCAAATCAAGTATTGAGAGGGTTATAGTCACATACCCATCCAAACCCAATTCGGTCCAGCATGAGAAAGCATTTCTAGCTTGGTCTCTTCATTCCTCTTTCAAGGTTCAAAAGAGATCCAAGTTTGAATAGCTTCTCTTCCAAGATAACTACTCAATTGGATGAAGATCGAAAGCTTTCAAGTAAAATCAAGAGGAAAGATAGAAGAAGAATAATGAAAATTAGTATTGATCCATCAAATTACAACAGAGCTCCCTAACCCAATGAAAGGGGTTTAGTTGTTCATAGCTCTTGAAAATGAAAACAAAGATGGAGAATACATCATAAAACTAGAATTTGCAAAGAAAGTAAAATACAGAGAGTAGTTCTCTTTTTCCCAGCCTCCAGAGCTTCTTTACAATTCAAAGCTACTCCTATATATACTACTCTTCTCAGCTTCTAGTTTACTCTTCAAGTCTTGGGCCTTTGGATCTTGAGTTTGAAGCAGTTCTTTTCTTCATTTGGGTTTGGCTTTACTTGCAGAGAGAAAGTGCTAAGTGGGCAGAGACTTCAGCTCAGGACGTTAGGGGTGTTAATATTTAGTGAGAATATAAGTTCGAGAACGTTAGTGACACTTAACATTGTCACTAACGTTCCAATGCACCCCTTTGCCTTACGATAAAACCCACGTTAACTAGGTTAACGTGGCTTTTAACGTTGCCTTGTTAATCCTTCGAGAACGTTAGTGACACTCAACATTGTCACTAACGTTCCAGTGTGCCCCTTCTTGTTTCACATTAAAGCCCACGTTAACTAGGTTAACGTGGCTTCTAACGTGGTCCTTGCCAACCTTCGAGAACGTTAGTGACACTCAACATTGTCACTAACGTTCCAATGTGCCCCTGGGTCTCACGTTAGAGTCCACGTTAACTAGGTTAACGTGGCCTCTAACGTAGCCATCTTTAGCCATCCCAACGTGAGTGACAATGTTGAGTGTCACTAACGTTGGCTCATCCTTCATTACTCATCGTTAGCTTCCACGTTAACTAAGTTAACGTGGAGGTTAACGTGACTCTTGGGGTTTGTGTGGTTGCTTCAACGTTAGTGACAATGTTGAGTGTCACTAACGTTGTCGACAACTCTTCATCCTTTACGTTAGTTCCCACGTTAACCAAGTTAACGTGGGAGTTAACGTGGTACTTTGCACCATAGGCCAACGTTAGTGACAATGTTGAGTGTCACTAACGTTGGCTTCTCTTCCCCCCTTAACGTTAGAGGCCACGTTAACTAGGTTAACGTGGCTTCTAACGTGGCCACTTATGAGTAATTGCCAACGTTAGTGACAATGTTAAGTGTCACTAACGTTGGCTCATCTTCTCTTCTCCACGTTAGAGTTCACGTTAACTTAGTTAACGTGACTCTCTAACGTGGGCATTGATGGCGTTTTTGAGAATGTTATTGGCAATCACTTTTCTCATTAATCTTGCAAGTTACCTCCCCTTTTCTTGCTTCCTTTTTGGTCCTGAAATCAAGCAATAAAGTGCATCAAAGCTCTAGTCCAAGTCATGAGTAATGCAACATAATATTTGTCACTAAACTTATGCAAAATCCTCATGAAATTATGTAAAATGCACAATGTATGCTTGAATCAAGGCATAAGTGAATATTTACCCAAAACTAGCTTATTTCCTAAAGAAATGTATGAAACTATCCTAAAAACAGTAAAGAAAAGGTCAGTGAAACTGGCCAAGATGCCCTGGCATCACAACACCAAACTTAAAGCTTGCTTGTCCCTAAGCAAGTGCTGGAAGAAGAGAATGATGAATGGAATATCCAGAGGAATGAGTCATCCTTGTGGAAGTCATATTACTGATTTTATGGTGGTTTCATGCATAGCAACTTAGGTTCATTCCATTACTGGCTTTCAGACCTTTATCATGTCCCTAAACACTTACTTTGTTTATATCTCATGAGACTTTTATTCATTGATCCTTTTATTGTTATTTCAAGGGTTATTTGTGTTATTTAGGCTAAGTGCTCTGTAAGGGGGCAACTCTTTAAGATAAGCTTTCAGCCAACACTCCCGAACGTTCAAGGTGCTAGGTGTTGAAGCACCCCTAAGGACTTACTCCCTCAAGTCTCTCCCCCATACATACACACCACAGGCATATAGTTTATTTATTTTCTTTTCTTGAGACCTTGGTGTCCAGCACCTCTTTGGGTTACTAAATGCTCTGTAGTGATGGTTACTCTTGATAATGGATTTTCAGCTGATAATCCCGGGTTAGTTAACCCAAGTTACCGAGTGATAAAGCACCCCTAAGAGCTTATTCATCCAAGTAGATCCCTCACACAGGAGCACCATAGACACTTGCCTCAAGGGTAAAACCATTGATGCCTAGCCTTATTGCTTACTCTTTTTCTTTTGTTTTTCACTTCCATTGTTCTTTCCCTTTTCTCTTCTTAGGATCTTGTTATTAACTTAGTCTCATGAGTATATCCAAAGTCAAGTATTCAGGATAGATAGTTGTCCTCCTATCCTTGTGGTTGAACCAACTTAGCTAACTTATGACTACCCCAAAGATTCATGAATGCACCTCCACATTAGGAACCCTACTCTGGTCTTTTAAAAACATAAACATTCTCTTCTTTAATTTGATTCAAAAGGGACAAGCTTACAAGTAAATAAGGGAATGATGCAGTGACATTTAAACCAGAAATCATGGACCTATTCAGAAGGACAATTTAAAAGACAGAATTTTAAAAAGTTTAAACATAACATGGAAGCAGGTTCTATTTCATACAAGATCTTCCTTATTTAAAGCATATAAAACAATGGACTAAAAAGAACTCCACCACCTTTCATTCATGTGGATGTCCCTGCTCCCCTCCTTGCTTGTCCTCATTATGTCTCTCTTGAATGCTTGTGCTTCCACTTCCTTTGCCTTTTCCAAGCAGCTTCTTCCAGAAACCACCATCTTCCATCTTCTTCTTGAGTGTCTCCTTTTGCTGTTTCACCTTCCTCTCTTCTTGTTCTACAAAATCTTTTTGGACCTCATCATATGTAGGGATGGCATAGTGTAGCTGATGCATATTACTGGTCATGTAGTTCAACTTGGCTTGAGTATTTACATAGAACTCCTCCCTATGTAGTTGCCTTCCTTCATTGAGTACACAGAACTCATTGAAAGTTTTCATTTGGGCTATCTGCCGCTGGTTGAGTTCTTGCAAGTGCTTCTCTTGAAGTTCTTGCCTCTCATTCACTTGGTTGATGGCTTGAGTGAGCCGGGAGTAGTGTTCCTGCTGCTGCTCCATTTGTTGTTTTTGTCATGCTTCTTGTTGGCTCAGCCAGTTGGTTTGAAGGTTCAGCATTTGCTCTTATCCTTCCATATGTCTCTGTCCCAAATCTTCAATGGCTCTTAGAAGGTGAGTCATATTCAAGTTGGCTGGGTCATGATGCTCTTCTTGTTGATATTCTTTTTGATGATATTCCTCTTGATGAGCTTCTTCCTGGGCCCTTTGCCTTCCTATATGTGGCCTTCTTAGTTGCTGAGCCGGTGTGGTATAGACCATTCGCTCGAGTGTGACTGGCCTCCCTGGGTTCACCCAGTCTGGGCTGCTGTCCTCAAATATTACCTTGGCTTTGTTGCACAAGCGGAGAATGGTGCTGGGGTACCAAAGTCTGGCACCTGAGTCAGCTTTCTCAACTGACTCTTGAATCCCTTTAGCAATGAGCTCATGCACTTTGATTTCCCCACCTTGCACTAAGCATTGTACCATAGTGGCTCGATTGATGTTAACCTCTGAATTATTAGCAGCTGGTAGGATGGACCTCCTTACAAGCTCAAACCACCCTTTGGCCTCAGGATGAAGGTCTCCCCTTTTTATGAATTTTGGTCTCCCATCTGAATACCTCTCCCAGTCAGCGGCTATGACACAGATATCTGATGCTATTTCTGAGAGCTCATCCTTATCGGGGCTTCTACTTATCCTTGCCTGATAACTCTCCTCATCAAAATGAGGTGATTTCAAGTGAAGAGCTCTTGTTATGACACTTGGGCTGAAGTCCACCTCCCTTCCTCTCACATAGCTTTTGAAGGTTGGGGCTTTGGTCTTATCCTCTCTAACTGCATTTGCATAGAATTCTTTGATGAGGTTTCCATTGATCTTCCCCTCTGGACTGGTGAGCAATTGCCACCCCCTTTGTTCGATTTTTCTCCAAATCTGTGGTGATTCATTTGCATTGATTTGGAAGATTAATTTTGGCAATATCCTTCTGGCACTTATCCGCTCAAATTCATGCTCATGAAAGGCAGTTTTGAATCTCTTGTCATCAAAAGGAGCACTCTCCATAATCCCTTTCCTCTTTTGCCTCTTTGAGCTTGATGATGCCATGACTTGAATTGTTGTTTGAGGGGATTTGGGGCTTCGGATAGATGAAGAGTGGGTTGGTTAAAACAATTTGTGATAAAGAGTTTAGTGTGCCAATAGAAGTGTGGAGAGTGGGGATTTGGATGTGAGGAGTGAGCATGCACTAAGGTTCACTTATATAAGAAAATCATGAGTGAGTGAAGGGTGTGGATTGCATGAATGTTTACTAGATGGACGGATGGGGTTGTATATGAAGGAAAGACAAGGATCATCACTTTAATGAGAGTGATTGGTTCGGTCTTCAAGGGTTTTCTTTCTCCAATGTTGCATGGCAGCGTTTCCCCATGTGTTTCCTCTTGAGACATGTGTGTAGTGCTCTTCATTAAGTGGAGAAATCTCCCCCATTTAATTGTCCAATCAATCCCTTTTTATGCTTCTTTTCCTTTTCTATAAAGATTTGAAACAAGGAAATTAATATCATAAAAAAAAAATCTACGGCTAGAAAAAAATGAAAGAAAGGATTTGATTATTTATCTATGAATTCCAACTAACTAACTAACTATTGGTGGGTCCTTATATGCATTTTGGTGGCACCATGAGGTGACACCAAACTTAGTTTGAGTCACTGTGATGAAAGTTTTGTGTTCAAAGCTCCCAAGACTAGCATGCAACTTGGTTTGCTTTGAACACCAAACTTGTTCCTCACTATATTCTGCATAAGAAGATTTTCACCAATTGTTTGTTAAGTTTGGATTGAAGCTCATAAATATTGACTTATTCATTATCATCTGAAAGCATATAAAACATGGGTTGCCTCCCATGAAGCGCTTCTTTAGCATCACTAGCTTGACGTTTTTCCTTCATCATGGTGGTTGGTAGTGCTTAAAGTCCTCCCCTCTTGCTATGGACTTGTATCCATTGGTTGGATCAATAATCTCCACATGTTCCAGGGAAAGAACTCTGTTGATAGTGAAGACCTTGGGTAATTGAGATGGCACAGTAGGAAGACTAGGGGGAATATCTGGGAAGTAGGCTGAGACAACTCTATCCCCTGGAGAGAAGTCTTCCGTAGGGATCTTCTTGTTCTTCCACCCTCTTGGTACCTTCTTTGTTTCTTTTGAGGTTGCCTTCCCCTTGGTGACCTCTTTTTCTAAAGGAGCTGTGGTGCTGTCTTCACCTGCCTCTAGAGGTTTAGGTTCCTCCAACTTTTCCTTGAGCTGTGGCAATTGCTGTTTTCCTTGTTTGTCAGTTAAGGGGATATCAGAATGAACTGGCTGTGCTTCAGTGCTTGTTTCCTCCTTCAGTGTCTCATTATCATTTGTGCTTAGTTCCTTGTCCTCTTGATCTGTTTCTTGTGAGAGTTTGAAAACATTGAAGCTGAGTCGTTCATCATGGATTCTCAATATTAGCTCCCCTTTCTCTACATCAATAAGTGCTCTGGCCGTAGCTAGGAATGGTCTTCCCAATATGATTGGGTGAGCATGACTCTCTTCCATGTCCAGAATGACAGTCTGTTGGGAGATAGTACTTCCCAACTTTTAGCAACACATTTTCCACCACTCCTATTGCTTGCTTTTGAGTTTTGTCAGCCAGTCTGATAATGACATCTGTGGGCATTATCTCATTGATTTGCAGCTTCTTCACCAGGGACAAGGGCAATAAGTTGATGCTGGCCCCTAAATCACATAATGCTCTGTCGAACATGTTTTCACCTATGGCACAAGGTATATGAAAACTTCCTGGGTCTCTTCTTTTTGTAGGCAACTCAGGTTGAATAAGGGCACTACATTCCTTGTTCATCACTATAGTCTGCCCTCCCTTGAGTGAGCTTTTCCTGGGAAGAAGTTCTTTCATATACTTGATGAATGCAGGCATTTGTTGAATTGCCTTGATAAATGGTATGTTCACATGCAGAGATGCAAACAAGTCTAGGAACCTTGAGTATATTCTTTTTCCCACAGAACCATTGAGCAGTTGAGGGAATGGTGCATAGAGCTTCAGCAGCTCTTGTTGTGAGATTTCTGGTTCTTTGTGATCTCTATCCTCCTCCTTTGTTGAGTTGTCTTCAGGTTGTTTGCACACTTTGCTTTACTTGTCTTCAATCTCTTGATCACTTGTAGTGACCATTTTGCAATCCTCCCATCTTACTTTCTTTGCTTCTCCCTTGGAGTTTTTCTCCGTGTCACTTGGGAAGCTATCAGTAGGTTTGGGAATCTTCTCAGCTAAATATCCCACCTGAAATTCCAGCTTCCTGATGGTCTCTCCCTGGTTCTTAATATTGGCTCGCACCTCCTCTTTGAGCACCTTATTTTCTTGAATCTCTTGGCATATTCCTTCAAGTAAGGCTTCAATCTTAGAGAGCTTGTCATCAATTGATGAGTGATTCGGAGCAGACGTGCTGTTTTGGTTTTGATAAGTATGTGGAGAAGTGTTGTTGTGGGGGTATTGAGATGTCCTCTGGGTGAATTGCTTTTGATCTTGCTCACTTCCCCACCCAAAGTTCGGGTGATTTCTCCATCCAGGGTTGTAAGTCTTGGAGTATGGATCATAGTTTTTCCTTGGTGAATTCCCAATGTAGTTGGCTTGCTCCTGACTCCCTCTGCTTCTTCATTCACTCCTTCTTGGATTGTTGATGAAGATGAGATTGCTGCTACTTGGTTCCTCTCCATCTTCTTGGTGAGGTCAGCCAACTGCTGGGTAATGAGCTTGTTTTGGGCCAACAGAGCATCTACATTGTTTAGCTCCATCACTCCTCTTGTGTTCCCTCTTTCGGAAGTATAGAAGTAGTCGTTTTCTGCTACTGTTTCAATAACATCTATGGCTTCCTCAATGGTCTTCTTCTTGTTCAAGGATCCTCCAGATGAATGGTCTATTGCCTTCTTTGACTCATAAGAGAGCCCTTCATAGAAAATGTGCAGCTGGACCCATTTGTTGAACATGTCAGGTGGACACCTCCTTGTTAAGTCTTTGAACCTCTCCCATGCTTCATACAGAGTCTCATCATCTTGTTGCCTGAAGGCTTGAACCTCAGCTCTCAGCCTATTGATTCGTTGAGGAGGGTAGAATCTTGCTAAGAATTTGTTCACCACATCCTCCCAAGTTGTCAAGCTCTCCCTTGGGAAGGATTCCAGCCACTTGGCTGCCTTGTCTCTGAGTGAGAAGGGAAATAAGAACAGTCTATAGGTGTCAGGATGAACACCATTAGATTTCACTGTGTCACATATTCTCAGGAAGGTGGTCAAATGTTGATTGGGGTCTTCTTGAACACCTCCTCCAAACGAACAGTTGTTCTGAACAAGGATGATGAGCTGTGGTTTTAGTTCAAAGTTGTTGGCATGGATTGTTGCCTTTTGGATGCTACTTCCACAATTGCCTGGGTTTGGATTAATGTAAGAGCCCAAAACTCTTCTATCCTCCCCAGCATGATTTGCTCCACCTCCTCTGCCATGGTTGTGAGTCTCTTCTTCATGATGATTTTCCATGTTTTCTTCCATGTTTGGTTCAAAGTATTCCTCAAACTGTTCCTCCTCTTCTTCAGCACCAACTACTCGTTTTTCTTTTGCCTCCCTCCTTAGTCTAAGGAAGGTTCTCTCCGGTTTAGAATCAAAGGAAGTTGAAGCCCCGCTTCTTCTCCCTGTCATACAACCAACAAGTACAAGCAGAGAAAATAGGTGCACACAGTATTTGTGTCAGAATTGTTGTTAGTTGTGGGTGATGCAATATATCAAACAGTTAGTGGGTTAGCAAACAGAATTGAAAATAACAAAGAAAAAAAACAAAAGAGTAGAGGGAGAAGGGAAGAAGTATAACCAAAACAAAAAGTAAATCACTCAAACAGAAAATGAAATTCACAAAATAAAATGCTCAATCTAGTGATCTTCCAATCTAATCATTGTTGATGCACAATCAATCCCCGGCAACGGCGCCATAAACTTGATGCACGAAAAACTTGTCTCGCAACAAATCTCCCTTCGGCAAGTGTACCGAAGTTGTCGTCAAGTAAAAACTCACAATAGAGTGAGGTCGAATCCCACAGGGATTGATTGATCAAGCAACTTTAATTAGAAGAATGTTCTAGTTGAGCGAATCCAGGATTTGGGTTGAGAGTTACAGAAAATAAAATGGCGGGAATGTAAATAACAGAAAAGTAAATGCTAGAATTAAAGGACTAGAAGTAAATGACTGAAAATAAATTGCAGAATTGTAAATGGGAATGGGGGATTTGCTCATAAAAGTAAATGGCAGAAATTAAAGAGAATGGGTAAGATCAGAGATGGGGAGTTCATTGGGCTTAGGAGATGTTGCAATTCTCCGGATCAAGTTCGTTTTTATCTCTTCCTCAATCAATGCACTCATTGATCTCCTTGGCAATCTTAAATGATTGAATTACAATTTCTTGCAATTCAATTTCTCAAATCTTGATCAATAGCCAATTCCTTGGTCAATTGCTCATGAGAAAAGATGAAGTATGGTCACTGATTATACCACATGCATTTCCCAAATCAAGTATTGAGAGGGTTATAGTCACATACCCATCCAAACCCAATTTTGTCCAGTATGAGAAAGCATTTCTAGCTTGATCTCTTCATTCCTCTTTCATGGTTCAAAAGAGATCCAAGTTTGAATAGCTTCTCTTCCAAGATAACTACTCAATTGGATAAAGATCGAAAGCTTTCAAGTAAAATCAAGAGGAAAGATAGAAGAAGAATAATGAAAATTAGTATTGATCCATCAAATTACAACAGAGCTCCTTAACCCAATGAAAGGGGTTTAGTTGTTCATAGCTCTTGAAAATGAAAACAAAGATGGAGAATACATCATAAAACTAGAATTTGCAAAGAAAGTAAAATACAGAGAGTAGTTCTCTTTTTCCCAGCCTCCAGAGCTTCTTTACAATTCAAAGCTACTCCTATATATACTACTCTTCTCAGCTTCTAATTTACTCTTCAAGTCTTGGGCCTTTGGATCTTGAGTTTGAAGCAGTTCTTTTCTTCATTTGGGCTTGGCTTTACTTGCAGAGAGAAAGTGCTAAGTGGGCAGAGACTTTAACTCAGGACGTTAGGGGTGTTAATATTTAGTGAGAATATAAGTTCGAGAACGTTAGTGACACTTAACATTGTCACTAACGTTCCAATGCACCCCTTTGCCTTACGTTAAAACCCACGTTAACTAGGTTAACGTGGCTTTTAACGTTGCCTTGTTAATCCTTCGAGAACGCTAGTGACACTCAACATTGTCAATAACGTTCCAGTGTGCCCCTTCTTGTTTCACGTTAAAGCCCACGTTAACTAGGTTAACGTGGCTTCTAACGTGGTCCTTGCCAACCTTCGAGAACGTTAGTGACACTCAACATTGTCACTAACGTTCCAATGTGCCCCTAGGTCTCACGTTAGAGTCCACGTTAACTAGGTTAACGTGGCCTCTAACGTAGCCATCTTTAGCCATCCCAACGTTAGTGACAATGTTGAGTGTCACTAACGTTGGCTCATCCTTCATTCCTCATCGTTAGCTTCTACGTTTCCACGTTAACTAAGTTAACGTGGAGGTTAACGTGACTCTTGGGGTTTGTGTGGTTGCTTCAACGTTAGTGACAATGTTGAGTGTCACTAACGTTGTCGACAACTCTTCATCCTTTACGTTAGTTCCACGTTAACCAAGTTAACGTGGGAGTTAACGTGGTACTTTGCACCATAGGCCAACGTTAGTGACAATGTTGAGTGTCACTAACGTTGGCTTCTCTTCCCCCCTTAACGTTAGAGGCCACGTTAACTAGGTTAACGTGGCTTCTAACGTGGCCACTTATGAGTAATTGCCAACGTTAGTGACAATGTTAAGTGTCATTAACGTTGGCTCATCTTCTCTTCTCCACGTTAGAGTTCACGTTAACTTAGTTAACGTGACTCTCTAACGTGGCCATTGATGGCTTTTTTGAGAATGTTATTGGCAATCACTTTTCTCATTAATCTTGCAAGTTACCTCCCCTTTTCTTGCTTCCTTTTTGGTCCTGAAATCAAGCAATAAAGTGCATCAAAGCTCTAGTCCAAGTCATGAGTAATGCAACATAATATTTGTCACTAAACTTATGCAAAATCCTCATGAAATTATGTAAAATGCACAATGTATGCTTGAATCAAGGCATAAGTGAATATTTACCCAAAACTAGCTTATTTCCTAAAGAAATGTATGAAACTATCCTAAAAACAGTAAAGAAAAGGTCAGTGAAACTAGCCAAGATGCCCTGGCATCAATAATCAAGCAGGGATATGTATGAATGACAAGATATGATGGGAAAATATCCAGAACACATTCCAAGAAAGAGATCAAGAACTAGAAAATCCAATACAATTGATAAGGAAAGAGAGAACGGTAAGCACAAACAAAGATTATACATCAAAACGAAATTAATCTCTAGAATTTAGTTTCTAACGTCCCCAAAACCTCGTAATCGCATTAACCTGCCACTTCTATTTCGTCTATGATAACCCATTAGTGTTCCATATACATAAATCATTAGTATTAAGTTGGCCAAACTTGATACTATGAGGTATGCAATGGTAAACTAATAGCACTAATCATTAGACAGTCATGCATATAAAACACAAACTCTTGTCATCAGAACAAGATATAAAGTATGACAGACACTCAGAGTATACAATGAAGCATAGTTAGTCAACTCCCAAGGCTCTACAGGAAGGACTACTCTGATACCATATTGTAACATCCCTTCCAGCAAAATACCTTGCTTAAGTCAAGGTATTTCTACTAGAAAGAACGTTACATGACCTTTTCTAATATTAACTACTTAATTACTGAGCCTTTGTATCGATTTCGCGTTTCAGTTTTAAGAAAATGCTAGAAAATTTTGTTTTTATTCGTTAAAGACATGTATCAAGGATAAACATTGCAAATAATAATAACAATCACATAAGTATTATTAATAGTAATTCTTATACATAAGAAGTCATATAAACCCAAATACAACACCTACCCCTCTGTTAAAATAAAACCTCAAAGGACGAGCGAGGGGACTCTATGGAAGCAATTAAAACCATAAAGAAAGCCTACTAATCGCTTGCAGCTTCATATTGTATCTTCAAACCTGTGTCACTGAAAGGGTGGAAAATTTGGGGGTGAGAACCAAACCATATGTTCTCAGTAGAGGTCGAGAATGCCGTGAAAGTAAAGAATAAAGCGCAAATAGTTAATTTCATTCAGAGACATCTAAAAGAAAATTAACCTTCTTTAAAAGAATTAGTTAATTATTCAAAATCCTAGACCCATATTTTCTTTATAAAACTCTTAAAAGTTTCCTAGACTGTATGAATGACCAACCTGTTCCAAGCATAGGTTCATTAAGTCTATGTTGAACCAGTTTGATTTTTCATACTTCACTAGACCATAACATAAAAGAAGTTACCTACGCGGTATAAATGATCATCCTGCTCCAAGCATAGGTTCATTAAGTCTATGCTGAACCAGTCAGATACTTTATACAGAACTAGACCTCAAACATACCAGTCACAGCCTCAGGCCCAAACAACTCAATCAACATCCAATCACCACAATCCAAACAATCAGTTACAAACACAGGTAATGAGGTTCAAACACAATCAAGAGCAATTACATCAAGTATAGCAATTAGCAATTAAACAGAATTATTCACTTAGACAAACCAATTACAATATACACACCCAAACAATGTCACATAGATGCATATGATGAATGTCTAGTCCTAGTGCAGGCCATGAGCTCATGTGTCGGTTAGCACCTGCATTCCCGACATTTATCCAGTCACGAGTTCACGATTTTCCGAATACGATTTTTCATTCAAATAAATGCGTATATAATTATTAGCAGCTCTATTGAGACAGGCTCTGCTTTCAACTCGCAGGAAATATACTCTTGGGAATGAAAAATTGCTGTAGGTATCCTAGTTTCCCTACAGAAGCTCTTGGGTTGGTTTAAGCAACAGATAAATAAATATTATCTCTTGGGTTGCATTAAGCAACAAATAAGCAAACAATATCTCTTGGGTTGCTTCAAGAAACAAACAAATAAACAAATATCTCTTGGGTTGCCTCAAGCAACAAATAATCATACAATAAGTACTTTACTCTTTCATTTTTCTTTCATAATTGCAAATACGCAAGTGGGACAAGACCAACGCCCTTGCCAACAATCTCGTATACCAAATAATCTTTTCTTAAAAGAATCATTGAAGTTATTATCATTAAATAAGCCTTAAATATTGATTTTGATTAAGTCCTTATACTTTTATAAAAATTTGGACATAATCTCCTTTAAAAAATAGGACTTAGCCATCCTTACGGGTCCCAACCAAACAATTTACCAAACTCTTTTCAACCCCTCCAATATCAAATCAATTTAGAATCAAACAAATTCCAATATTGAATCAGCCCTATGATGCTAAGGTTCATCTTTAATTTTATGAACTCATAACTCTCACTCAGACATTCTCAATACTCTATCTTCTTTTGTTTTTAATATAGCAAATAAACTCAGAATTGTGCAAACTTTATGTCCAGGTGTTCATCTTGAAATAAGCTTTCTAAAATACCAAAGATCATAATTTTCTGGTTTCTCTAGATTTAGAAATAAAGGAAAAACCGTGATTGCTCTGCAGTGCGTAAAACCAGAAAAACAGCAGCAGCATGAGATATTCAAAATTCAATATAAAATCCAAGTTAAATCCAATGACTTTAAAAATTAAAATAGTTCAACTTCACTCATCCAGGTTTCTTTCTCAATTGATTCTGAGTTAATACCATTTTTAATGAAGAAGTTACATAACCTGGAAGTTAAGTAAAAATAAGTCAAAATCTGTTTTAGAAACAAACAAGCTTGGTAATTTCCAATTTAAATAACTCTTATTACAAAACTCCAATTAAGCTAAATTTTGGTTTGGAAACTTCTAACTCATCCAGAAACAAGTATATCTTGGTTGCAACCCAATTTCTATTTAATTATAAGAGTTACAAGCATTGGAAGTTGATGCATAGCTTGCTGAAATCTGCTTCTTTTCAGCTTTGACCACCAATATTCAAAAATTCACAACTCCCAATCCTTTAACTCCTAAAATTCTGAAGTTTTAAAGCAATAAACCAAATTAATCAAATCTTATAACAAAATTGGTTTCGCTTCAAAACTCAGCTCGTAGAAGTTGCAGCAAGATACACAAGTTGCTGCCCTGTTTGACCTTTTCTGCTGCAGGACAGATTTAATAACCTAACTTTAAAAATTTTCCATAAATTATATGGTTAACAAAATGGTCTCAAATTTTTCAGTTTAGTTCCTTATATTCCTAAGTTTAACCCAGACTTAGTTTTATGCAATTCTGATCATTAAATAATTAGTTATAGCTTTTCAAAGTTTTGACTTCGTTTAAAATTATGCAGAAAATCAGATTTTAGAGTTCAACTTTGAAAAGTCATAACTAATTCTCTAATTGATAGGAAACCTTCAAAATTGAATTTTAATAACTATACTTGTTTTAGTTCGATTATCTTTTAATCTCATAATTTTCCAATCTCTATTAAGATGCTGGTTCACTTTCAAAGTTGCCATTTAATTTCAAAACTCAAATTTTTCAGCAAGCAATTCAACATCTCAAATTCAATCCTTTAAACATTCTCTAAACCCAATCTCAATCAATCATCAACTAAATCCATCACCAATACAATAATCATATAACCAGCTCAACAGTAACAAATTCAACATAATCCATCAGGATTCAGCATTCCGTCAAACAGTTCACAATCCACATAATCAATCAATATCACTAATCAATAATTCCAGTCACACTTCATAGGCACAATTCAGCATCCATACCATCAATTAATCACTCACAATAATTAAACCTATTTGCAATTTACTCAATAAACCTTGTAGGCATTCTTAAATTTAAACTGTTTAATTAAACCCCGTACCTCGATGTCGCGATTAAAAGAACCCGGAGGCGGGATTATAACGAGGCAGCTGGCTAGACCAATACTAGCTATGCAACTGTTTCAATCAAGATAGCAGCAGCGTTAGCTCCCACAACAGTGATCATGGTTGCAATGAAACGAAGATTTCAAATTTAATAGAATCGAAAGCAGAAGTGGCTCTGGATATTTAAAACAGAGCACAGGCCAAATTTAAATTAAAACAAGAACAAGCAGTTTAATAAGGAATTGGTAGAATAGGGCATGCAATTGGAGCAGAAATAAAGGAAAAAGGCTAACCCAGGACAATGGATGCTGAACCTAATTATAACGGAAGCAGGGCAGCAGCGTTTCTTAGCAACACCCTGCGGTGGTTTCGGCAGCAACAACACCCTGCCAGTGGCTCCATTGAGACAAGCTCCAACAAACACAATATAGCCAAGAACATCAGAGACAGATACAAGGTATTTACAGAATGACAAGGGTTCAGTGATAGTGGTTCTCATGGCTAGGACTTAACTGACTCACCACTAATGATGGCGGCGACCAAAGATTCCGGCAGTGGCAGAGGAAAGGTCCCTCCTCTGTGCGTCACTCTCTCACACGTCTCACCCTTCTCCTCTGCGACAACATCAACGAAACCTCCTCTCCACCATTCAGTCCGTCCCAGCTATGGTGGCGACTTTCATCAAAGGCAGCAGCAGCGATGGAACCTCCCTCCCCTTTCACACGGTGCTTCTCTGCCACAACCGCGCTCTCCTCTCACATGCGTCGTTCTTCCCCTTCCTGTGCGGCAATAACGGCGGCGGCACTGGCGGAGGGAAGACCACCACCGAGCGCTTCCCTTCTTTCTCCTCTCCTCTTCTTTCCCTTCGTCCTTCCCTCCTATGGCCATTCCCTTTTCTCCCTCTCTGTTTAATTTCAGAGGATGTGGTATACGTTTGTTTTGGAAGCAAGTGGTAAAGAATAAAGGAATGTGGATCATTAGGGAAAAGATGAGTGGCAGTGTGCGTGTGTTAGTGTATTTGGATAGGGAGTATACGTATTAGATAATAATAGTACGTATAAAATAAGAAACATAAGACTTGAAAAAATATATACGAGTAATTTAACAATTTTACAAAACTTTTATGATAGGATAACAATTTAGAATTCAAATATAATGCTATAAAGATTACTTTTAAAACGCATAAGATTTTATTCTATCAATCTATTAACGAGCTCAAATAATTATTTCTAATTTAAATTATAAAATAAGCATACTAATCACATTTTATAAAATACAGTTAAACTCAAAATATTAATTATCTAAATTAAATCATAACCTTTCATTATTTTTCTATCATCGAGACTTTAATTTTAATTTATATAAAATAACTAATTAAAATAAAAGTTGTACATAAATATTAATTGACATAAACTTAGAATATTTACAAAAATCCATTTAATCATTTCTAATAAATTAATCTCTAAGAGCTTTAAACTAATAAAATAAACCATAATTTATTCATATTAAAAGTTACTTAAATTAAATTATACAATTCTTTCTTATTTTTCAATTACTAAAATTATACAAAATATTCAATTATATAAAATTACTTAAGAATCTTATTTGACTTAAAATGAAATTATCTCTGAATCTATTTAATTATTTCTAATAAAATAATTTCTAAAATTATAAAGTTTAAACTTAATAAAATAAAGTCTAATCTATTCATATTTAGATTTTCAAAATGCGATATGTTACAGCTTGTGCTTTCCGGCCAAGTATTCACACGAACCCAAGTTGACGCGGGTATTTGTCAGGCACGTTCGTCTTAATGTGATGAATAGAGCTAATTAGTTAGATCATCATATTCACCATGATGAAGATCGAATATACATCTTAGAGATAGATCAAACACGGATTGAAGAAAAAATAGTAATACTTTTATTAATTCATAGGACTCAGCAGGGCTCCTCCCCTCAACCTAGGAGGTTTAGAAACTCGTAATGAAGTAAAATACAATGAAAAACGTGTATGATGGCTGAAAGTTTCTGCAAAACTTCTGAATTACATAAATAAAATCCTTTAAATACTAAAAAGTTGACTAGTAAGGGTAAAACAGTCTATTTAGTGCTAAAATCTACTTCTGGGGCCCACTTGGTGAGTGTTTGGGATGAGCTTTGATGAGATCCACATGCTATGAGGTCTCTAGGGTGTGGAACGCTAGCTAGGGGGTCCTCTTTGGGCGTTGTACATTGGTCTCTGCTCTTTTGGGCGCTGGACACCTGGAAGTGGGCAGGAAGCTGGTGTTGGACGCAAGTTTTGGGCCTTCTAATCCGAAGCAAAGTATGAACTATTATATATTGCTGGAAAGCTCTAGAAGTCAGCTTTCAAAAGCCGTTAAGGGTGCTCCATTTGGAATTTTGTAGCTTTGGAAAATCTCTTCCGAATGTAGGCAGGTCAGATTTGGACAACATCTGCAGTGCTTTCTCTGTCTCTGAATCAGACTTCTACTCCAGCTCCTCAATTTTATCCAGAAAATACCTGAAATTGCCAAAAAACACAAAAACTCATGTAGAATCCAAAAATGTGATTTTAACACTAAAACCTATAAAAACTCAATAAAAACTAAACAAAACTACTAAAAACTATATGAAAGTGATGCCAAAAAGCGTATAAAATATCCGTTCATCACAACACCAAACTTAAACTGTTGCTTGTCCCCAAAAAACTAAAAACACAGTAGGATAAAAAGAAAATTAAGATACAATAAATTTCTAAGTTTCAAATGAAGCTTAGTTACAATCAGATGAGCGGGACTTAGTAGCTTTTTGCCTCTGAATAGTTTTGGCATCTCACTATCCATTGAAACTCAGAGATGTTGGCATCCTTAGGAACTTAGAATCCAGATGATATTATTGATTTCCCTATTTAAGCATATTTTGATTCTTGAACACAACTTTCTGAGTCTTGGTCGTGACCCTAAGCACCTTGTTTTCCAGTATTACCACCGGATACAACAATGCGATAGACACTTTAACTGAGTGAACTTTTTCAGATTGTGACTCAGCTTTGCTAGAGTTCCCATATAGAGGTATCCAGAGTTCTTAAGCACACTCTTTTTGCTTTGGACCACGACTTTAACCGCTCAGTCTCAAGCTTTTCACTTGACACCTTCACGCCACAAGCACATGGTTAGGGACAGCTTGGTTTAGCCGCTTAGGCCAGGATTTTATTCCTTTGGGCCCTCCTATCCACTGATGCTCAAAGCCTTGGGTCCTCTTACCCTTGCCTTTTGATTTAAAGGGTTATTGGCTTTTTCAATATGCCCTCCTTTTCCTGCATTTTTGGGCAGTAATGGATTTTTCTGCTTTATTATTTTTTTTTCTTTTTTGCTATTTTTTTCTTTCTTTTTCGCATGCATATAATTTTTTTTTCTTTTGCTGCTTTTTCTTGCTTCAAGAATCAATTTTCAAATTTTTCAGATTATCAATAATATTTTTCCTTTCTCCTTATTCTTTCAAGATCCAACATTCTAAAATTTCAACTTCAAACATGCACTGTTTATTTCATATATTCAGAAAACAAAAGCATTTGACACCACATCAAATTAATTAAACTAATCTTATTTTAGACTTGAAATTCATGCATCTCTCAATTCTTTTCTTAATAAAATTTTATTTAAGCAAGGCGAGAGATATATGGAACATTTTACAACTTAAAGACTTTAATTACAAATGATCATGCAACTAGAACAAGAGAATAGAAAATAAAACAGACAGAAAACAGAAAAATAATTAAGGAAAGGAATAAAAAGAGAACGAGTCCACCTATAATGGTGGCGTCTGGTGCTCCTTCTTGAAGATCCAATGTGCTGCTTGATCTCTTCTATCTCATCCCTTTGACTTTGTTGCTCTTCTCTCATAGCCATTTGGTCTTCCCTAATGGCTCTTTGGTCTTCTCTTATTTCATTGAGGGTGGTGGCATGTCCTTGATGCTCCATCCTCAGTTGCTCCATGTTAGTGCTTAACTCTCCAAGAGAAGTTTGTCATTGATCCCAATAGCTTTGGAGAGGAAAATACATCCCTTGAGGCATCTCAGGGATTTCATAATGAGGCAGATGCATAGGTTCTTATTCATGCTCTCTGGTTTGCTCCATTCGCTTCTTAGTGATGGGGTTATCCTCCCCAATGGAGACATCTCCATTTATGACAATTCTATCTGAATTGCATAGGTGACAGATGAGGTGTGGGAATGCCAACCTGGCATTGGAGTGAGTCTTCTCAGCTACCTTGTATAGTTCTTGATGAATTACCTCATGAACTTCCACTTTAGTTCCAATCATGATGCAATGAATCATGATGGCTCTATCAACAGTCACTTCTGATCGGTTGGTAGTAGAGATGATGGATCTTTGAATGAATTCCAACCATCCGCTAGCTATGGGCTTAAGGTCAACCCTTCTTAACTGAATGGGCTTGCCTTGGGAATCCCTTGTCTACTGTGCGCCTTCTACATAGATATCTGAGAGAACTTGATCCAATCTCTGATCATGGTTGACTCTCCTAGTGTAAGGATGAGGATCTCCTTGTAATAGAAGTAAGTTGAACGCCAACCTTACACTTTCCGGGCTGAAATCTAAGATTCTTCCTCGGACCATGGTGATCCAATTCCTTGGATTTGGATTCACACTAGTGTCATAGTTTTTGGTAACCCATGCATTAGCATAGAACTCTTGCACCATGAGAATTCCAACATCTTGGATGGGATTGGTTAGGACTTCCTAACCTCTTCTCCGGATCTCTCTTCGAATTTTCGGATACTCATTCTTCTTGAGCATGAAAGGGACCTCATGGATCACTTTCTTCTCAGCCACTACTTCATAGAAGTGGTCTTGGTGGACTTTGGTGATAAATCTCTCCATCTCTTAAGATTCAGAAGGATTGGCTAATGCCTTTCCTTTCCTCTTCTTAGAGGAGTCTCCAACCATGGGTGCCATGAATGGTAATGGAAAGAAAAAAAGCTATGCTTTTCCAACACCAAACTTAAAATTTTGCTCATCCTCGAGCAAAAATAGAAAAATGGAGAAGAAGAAGAAGAAAATAGAGAATAGGAGAGGGAGAGAGAGGGCTCGACCTTGTGGGGTGGAGAAGGTATGAGCGATGTGTGTATAAAGGGGAATGGAGAGGGGTATTTATAGGAGTGGGTAGGGCTTAGGTTCGGCCATAGGGTGGGTTTGGGTGGGAAATATGATTTTTGAAGTGGGTAGGGTAGGTGGGAGTTATGATGGTTTGAGGAAATGAAATGGATGTGATTGGGCTAGGGTTTTGGGGGAAGTATGTATGTGGAAGTGTGAAAGTAGGGTTATGTGGGGTAGGTAAGGTAGGTGAAGACTCTGTGGGACCCACAATTCCTTAGAGGCTAGGGAATTCCAGATTCTATACTTCTCTGTACTGGCGTTTGAATGCCCAGGGGCTTCTCCCTGGTTGGTGTTCAACACCAGCAATGCTTCCCTCTTGGGGCGTTGAACGCCCAGGAGGACTTCCTCACTGGCGTTTAACTTTAACACTCTTTCCAGAGTGTTCTGTTTTTACTGCTGGGAATTCTGTCTCTGGACTTATGCACATGATCATGACTCTAAGACTGAAAGAAAAACAAAATGAAAATAAAATAAATAAAGTTGAGTAAAGTTGGGTTGCCTCCCAACAAGCGCTCTTTTAAAGTCACTAGCTTGACCTTTTAGCTCCTTACGGAGGTGAGTATGGGCTCAGATTTTTGCCCCTGACAGTAAATTTCTTCCTGTCCTCTCATGAATGTACTCTACATGCTCTAGAGATAGGATACAACTCATTGTGTGTGGTAAGACTGGATTCTTAGTGAAGACAACTCTCATGCCAGGTGAGAGGCCTCCAGTTGGGACTTTCTTGTCCCTCCAGCCTTTAGGTACTTTCTTTTTAGTACATTTGTGCTTAGAGCTTATTGATGGCTGCCCAACACCAAACTTAAAATTGATGTCTAAGGGCTTTGCAAAGATCTGCATAGAAAGAGAGGGTTGGCACACTAGGAGTTGTACAATTGTCTCTTTCTTATTGGAGGGAAAATTAGGATTGACATCTTGAATAAGATGTAGTCCTCTCCTAATTGGAAAACTATTTCTCCTTTAGCTACATTAATTAAGGATTTTGTAGTAGCTAAGAAGGGTCTTTCAAGGATGACACAATCATCCTCATCCTCTCCTATGTCTAAGACAATGAAGTTTGCAAAGATGTAGTTGTTTTCAACTTTAACCAAGACATCCTTCACTGAGCCATATGGCTTCTTCATGGTCTTGTCTGCCATCAATAAAGAGACGTGTGCAGCTTGTACCTCAAGAATTCCCAGCTTCTCCATTACAAAGAGTGGCATGAGGTTGATCCTTGACCCTAGGTCACATAGAACCTTTTCAAAGATCATAGTGCCTATGGTGCAAGGAATCAGAAAGTGTCCAGGATCTGGAAGCTTCTGAGGTAGCTCTTGCTGAACCAAAGCATGGAGTTCTTTGGTAAGTAGTGGAGGTTCTTTCTCCAGAGGCTCTGTACCAAATAGCTTGGCATTCAGCTTCAATAAAGCTCCTAGGTAACGAGCAACTTGCTCTTCCCTAGTGTCTTCATCCTCACTTGAGGATGAGTAGTCATCAGAACTTATGCACTACAGAAGTGCATTCAAAGGAACCTCAATTATCTTTATGGTTTCCTTGGTTCTGGGCTAGAGGGTTCTTGAGTGGGATTCAGGTACTCAAAGGGTGTGCTTGGGCTGGCGTTCAACGCCAGCTCAGTCAGCTGATTGGGCGTTGAACGCCCCTACTGTCCACTTGATAAGTCTATATTTGATGATATATTTTGACTCGATTTCAATGGATTCTAGCACATGAACTCACACTAAAGCACCAAAATAGCATACTTTTGTGTTTTGTCCCCAATTTGATCCTAAATTTGAAAACATGCAATTTTGTGCTTGAAATGAGCAATTTAATTCCACTTTTATTCCATTTGATGTCATGACATGTTCGTTGAGTAATTTCAAGCCTTGGAGGCAAGAATGGATAGCCAAAAGTGGAAGAAAGCATGTACAAGGGAGAAAACATGAAGAAAACAAGGAAAAGCACACACAGCAAAGTGTGCGTGCGCACAAGCACCTATGCGTACGCACAGGTCAACTTTCAGCCAAGTGTACGTACGCACACATCTGTGCATACGCACAGGTCCCTGCACGTGGTTGCATTAATGAAACATGTGCTTGGCGATTTCTGAGGCCTCTTGGCCCATTTTTGAAGGCTTGAAGGCTGAATTGGAGTGCTATATCAAGGGAAATTCAACACATATCACGGGAGCTCACTTAGTTTTAGTTTTTCTTAGGTAGAAAGCATCATTAGGAGTAGGAGTAGTATAGATAGCAATTTCTCTCCTAGGGTTTCATCTTCATCTCCATTGTAGCATTTTATAGCAAGCTTTAATTTTGGATTTTGTTTCTTTAATTGTAAGTACTCTCAATTTCCTCTTTAATTACATTGTCTTTATTTTCATTTTCCTATGGTTCAAGTTACATTATTCATATTTGCAAATTTGAGTTTCTTGAAGTTTTGATTAATGAATTTAGTGTTTTATGCTTTCTTTATGCTTGATTTCTTGTTTATATTTGCTTTTGTTGATAGTTAGTTATAGTTTTGCTATTTTTCCTTGCAATTTTCCATATTTTACTTTTATGCACACAATGTGTTTGTGAAAATGCCAACTCTAGATTTTGAGTAGATTTTTCCACCTTGGCTTGTGGTTTGAGTTCCTAGGATACTAGAGTCATAATATCCGACATTTAGTGGTAATTCTTGGGGAGTTAGTTGACTCTTGTTTCCATTAAAGCTAGCCTTTTATCAACTAGTTTGGTAAGTTGGTTAGGACTTATGGATTAAGGTCAATTATGCTTGCTTGACTTACTCCTCGATGTTTGGGGTTAACTAAGCGAGATTAACTCATGATAATTACCATAGTTGTGGTTATGGTAATGATAAGATTCTTAGACTCTCATTCCCAAGTCAAGGCTTTCTATGCATTTATAGCATTTTCACTAGTTTTGACCTCATTTCCTTTTTTACTTGCATGAAGTCCAATTTTGATTATTGTTTTGTTCCTTAATTTCTTAAGTTCTTTTAATCTCTTGTTCTTTGAATACAAAACCCCTTTGTTTCTAACAACCGAAAGCGTAACACTCCGTTTGCATTCCTAGGGAGAACGACCCAAGGTTGAATTACTCTTACTCTCAATTATTTTGTATTGGATTTAATATTTGATCTTGAGAATTCATTGTTGGTTTGGACTATGCTACCAACGAATCGATTCTTGTTTTGATTGATTCCAAACTATACAGCAATGAACTCTCCTTGTCAAATTTGGCGCCGTTGCCGGGGACTGCAATCGGTTATATCTTTGGGTTGTTATAAATATGTTAATAGTGTAAATAGTACTTTTTTTGGTTGTTTGTTTGCCTTTGTTAGTAAGTTTTTGTTTATATTTTCTTTATGACTTTTTCACACCATTACCACAATATACCCCAATGGAACCCAAACACTTACCTTTCTAGCCATCAATTCTATACATCATCACTTCACTACATACAAAACCCTTACCCTCATGAGTTTGATTGTCAATCTTCATCACCTCAATCTTCATCTTCACATATGGATCAAGCCCCACAAGAAATACTTTTCATGCTCATTCAAGAACAACAAGTGTTCCGGAAGAAGCAAGAGCAAGTCATGTCTACAGTAGTGGAAACTCTTGACCAGTTAGCTTCATTGCGTTGATGCCATGACCAAGAAATTCTAGTGGATGAATGTGTAGAACCAAGTGAAAAGTGTGGAGTGAGCAAATAATTGCAAAATCAAGTGGAAGATATCAAGTCACAACATGAAGCACAAGAGGAAACAAATGAAGAATTGTGGGACAATGATCAAGAGGATTCCATCATTCAAGATTTTTTGTCCAACTTGGTCAACCCCGCCAATGACCTTCATGAGCCTCCCTTATTGGATTTAGAAAGAGATGTTGATGTGGACATGACACAACCTCCAATTTTTGACTTGAGTGATGATGAGGAAGCTTTAGAGGAGGTTGAGGAAGATCCTATTCACCAATTAGTAAAGATAGTTGTTCAAGAACGAATTGAGTGGGTGAAGACTTCTCTAACAAGCTTTCTAGGCTCGCATCAATATGCCGTCTTGGAGACGGATTGTCAACTTCAGACCCTTCTTAGAGTAGTAGATGGTGAAGAGAACAATGACAATTGGCAAAGAAATGAAAAGTTCATCAAAGGAGCCAATTCAACATTTGGAGCTCAATTTCGGTGCAAAAGTTAATCTAGTGGATTCCGAGGAGTGTACAAGTGTGTCAATGGTGATTCAAGAAGATGTTCGTCTAAATGCAACAATGAAGATCAACAAGAAGATGAACAAGAGCCTAGAGTATGGGATCCGGGCATTGGTTGTATGAGTCGACACTTATAGATCCTAGTTGCTAGCTTGAATTCTCTCAAGAGTTTGATGCAATTCATTTGGGACCCCGGAGGTCAAATCAAGAGCAAACTTGGTTAGAGATTCAAGGAGGAGTGGAAACATAAGCCGCCCTAACAAGGATCTCCTCACTAAGTCCAGCTTAAGGACTTTAAATCAAAGTGCTAGGTTGGAGACACCCCACCATGGTAATATTCTTCTAACTTTCTCTCTTTTAGTTTTTAATGCTTGAATAAATTGGTTATTTTTCTTGTTTGGTTTGTTTTATTTTGATGGTTGTTATTTAATTTTAGTGAAATAATATGTTCTAGGGAGTTTTATGATATTTTGGGACTTGAAAACCTGTTTTGGATATCAAGTTTAATGCTTTAGAGGCATAATTTTTGTTGCAGGAACAGAGACCTGTGCGTCCGCACCGCCTCGTGCGTGCGCACAGCTCCCCTATTTTCCCGCCTCGTGCGCACGCACACTCTTAAACACTCCCTCTGTTCACAGCACGTGCATGGTTTGTGCGTGTGTACACTGCATTCTTTTCCCCCTGTGCGTCCGCACACCTTGCGCGCAAACGCACACTTCAACCTGATCACTTTATTTTCAAAAAAAAAAGAGAAGAGAGCCACCTGTGCGCGCGCATAGATATGTGCGCACGCACAGATCTTGGCAACTCCTCTTGTCGCAGCACACGCACCCCTTGTGCGTGTGAACGCAATATCTTTTTCCATTCTGTGCATCTGCACACGCCTTGTGCGTCCGCACAGGCTACAAAACCCCTTCTATCCGCAGTGCCTGCACGCTGCTGTGCGCACGCATACCCCCCTTCTTCCTTGTGTGCGTCCGCACACGACGTTCTGCGTACGCACGAGGTCCTTTTCGAATGTTAATTCAAAAAGAGGACCAGCGCGCTTTAGTTTTCTCAAAACCCCACCCCAATCCTTTCTTCTTCTCTGAACCCAACACCACCCAACCACAAACCCAACTCAATCCAGACCACCCTAGCCAACGCCACCACCTCCGTTCGACTGCTTCACCACCGGCGACCATCGCCGACCCTCTCTCTCTCTTCCATTCTTCTGCTTCTCCATCTCTTCTACATTTCCTCCTGTTTCTGCGTCAACCCTTCCAGCACCAGCCAGCCCTAGGCCACACCTTCCAGTCCGGCGAACACCACTAGTGGCGGCGAGCTTCGTTGCCGCCGTGACATCTGCAACCCTCCTTCTCCGTCCATTTCTTCTTCTCTTTCCTTCTGCATTACAGGTTCCATTTTCTTCCTTATAACCTGCTCTTTACTATTTCTGTTTCCTTTTCCTTCTTTAGCTGCATTTTAAATTTCTGTTTTAGTAACTAGGAGGCATTAGGTTAGTTGATTTCTATTTTTCTGGATTGAATGTTGATTGGCTGATTGTTTGAGTTTTTTTGGGACTAAATGCTGCTTTACATGAACTGTGAATGCTGTTGTGTATGAATTGAGAATGCTGTTTCACTAATGTACATAACATGCCTGATGAAATGCCTGTATAAAATTTTTGATTCAGCTTCTGTGTCTGATCAGCATAGGTTTTGAATTTTTTTTCCATTTTGTGTTGTTAATTTCTACTTGTGCAATTCTCTATTGATTGTGGATGTTGCCTAAGATGAAACTGTTTTTGCACTCTGTGTTATTCATGCTAGGACATCAAATTGAACTTGAAATCTGCAGCTGTGTAGAATAACAAGATGACATTACTTAGTTTGATGCATTTGCAAGTACATAACATGCTAATTTGCTACATAATGTAATGACTGCTCATTCTTTTTGCTCAAATACCAAACTAGCCTTAGACTTGTACATTTTGAAATCTGTTTGGTGCCATTGGCAGTAGTACATACATTGTTTGTTGAGTGAATTGACTAAGTGCTTATTCACATGTCTTTAACATTGTTGATCATGTACCATAACTTGTTCCTTAAAAATCTTTTTGAGAAATGCAATCTAATTTTGATCAGGTGTTGCTTTTGGAACAAGAGTATGGTTCTATGATCATCTTAGCACTATTTCAACATGAATAAGCAAGCTGCTCACTAGCAAATTGGTTATTCTCTTAGCGCTGAATCTTGATTGAATCTTATACTTTGAATACACTATGACAATAACCAAGTTTTGAATCAATTCACTTGCATTGATTAAACCTAAGTTGTTTATGCTTTGACTTTCATTTATACCTTTGTTGTTAACTTAGGTTGATTGATTATGGAAACATACATTTCCTTTGGATCATATCACTTGTTCTGAACATGTTTTCCTCAATTGAGTGTTTGTTTGCCTTATTGGCTCTAATTTGAATTGTTTGACTGTTTCCTCCTTCTTTTTGTGAATTTTATCTGTTTTTCCTTAGTTGTACTCTATTTTTTTTGTCTTTTTCAAGATGGCTCGCAAAGGGAAGAAGAAAATCAATCCTTTGGCTCGTCCTCCTCCTACGCCTCCGAGTACCCAACTGGACACGTTCATTAATGTGAAAGCCCAAGAACAGTACAAGAAACTGGAAAAGCGAGCCTTTTACTACGAGAGAAAGCTAAACTTGTCCGAGAAATATGCGGATAAGATTCTTAATAGATTAAATTTTTACCATTGGAAATTCGTAGAATTCGATCCGGTGAAAGTCAATGAACACCAGGTCAAAGAATTCTACGAAAATCTCCTAAAGAGGGATGCCCCAACTGTTTTTCTAAGGGGTGTCACACTGGACACCTCTGATACTACTTTAGAAGCCCTCTTAGATATTCCGCATATTCTTCTGGCTCATGACGCTTATCCTCAGATAGTGAAGGAATTGACAACGGGCAAGCTTTCTTTGGATGTGGTTCTGAAAAAGATTGGCCTGCCTGAGGCCAGATGGGAGTACAGCAGAGGGGAGAATGCGGTTCTATTGAGCATTGCGTGCACTGACCTAATGATGACAAGTCATCTTATGCTAGTTTTACAAGCATTTTTCATATGTTCCATTAGGTTTTATGCACTTTCTTGCACAATAAGTAAGTGATTGGAGTGGATTTTCATGATTATTTTGAATAAATCAAACATCATTTATTTTACACAAAATCATAAGATTTATGCTAGAATTAATTGATTTTATGAATGATGCAAAGACCTTGTAATTTTGGTGAGACTTTGATTTCTTGTTTGGTTGCTTGTAGGTGAAGAAATAAAGAGAAAGGGGAAGCAATTAGTAAAGAGTTACGTTCAAAAAGGAAGCGCTGATGACAAGTCATCCTAGCCTAGTTTAACTAGTCTTTTTCTTTTGTTTTCATTAGAATTATGCACTTTCTTGAGCTACAAGCAAGCCAATTAGCTAGATTTTCATGTTTCCCTTGATTGAATCAACCATGTATAAATTCATGCCATTTCATGAGGTTTTATGCTATAATTATTGCATATTATGATAGAATGAATATCTCATGATTATGAGCATAGCTTTGATGAGTTTGGTTGATTAATTATAGGTGAAGAAAGCTTGGAGAAAGGTTGAAGGAAGAAGGAATAGCTAGGAGTAAAGAGAAGACAATGGAATAAGTGAAATTGAACCAGGAAGCAAAAAGCTGGACCTAAAGTTAGCATCAAACTTTTGCACAAACTTTTGGTTGAAAAGTTAGCCCCAACGTTAGCCCCCTAACTTGGAGGCTAACGTTGGAACTTGAAAATTCTCCCCTGGGCTCCAAAAGTTTGCGCCAACGTTAGCCCCCTAACTTTGAGGCTAACGTTGGCACATGAATTTCTCCCCTGGGCACCAAAAGTTTGCGCCAATGTTAGCCCCCTAACTTTGAGGCTAACGTTGGCATGAAAAACTCCTCCCTGGCCACCTAACGTTTGCGCCAACGTTAGACCCCTAACTTGGAGGCTAACGTTGGCACATGAAATTACAAGGGAGAGGAGCAAAAGTTTGCGCCAACGTTAGACCCCTAACTTGCAGGCTAACGTTGGCGCCATGAGTGCACTAGAAAGGGCCAACGTTGGAGCCAAAGTTAGACCCCTAACTTTGGCACCAACGTTGGTATCAGCAAATCGTGCTAGCTGATATGAAAAGTTGGAGCCAAAGTTAGACCCCTAACTTTGGCTCAAACTTTTACTCCAACTTTTGCAAAACTCCAACCCGGTTCAATTGGTTCACTTTGGTTCTTCTTCAAACTCCAAGAGCAATCAACCAAGGCCTCTTTCAACCCAATTCCACCAAGAGCAAAGGCCCAACTCAAGGCTTGAAGATCATTGGAAGAAAGTGTATAAATAGGATAGAATTCAAGTCATAAGGGAGCTTTTTCCGGAAGAGTTTTTCTGGGGAATTTTCATAACTTTTGGCATAGAGTGATCTTTAATTTCTTTGTTTTCATTGCTTTCAATTTCAATTACACGTATCTTGAATCTTGGATTGGAGAATTGAAGAAATTCTGTTTCAATCTCAATCTTGGATCTCTCTGTTTCTTTACTGTTAATTGAATTTCATTTCCGGTTAATTGCTCTTCATCTATTCTCTTTACAATTTATAATTCCCTTGCAATTGTTCTTATTGAATCTAGGAAGGCATTGAGATCTAGACTTAGTTTTCTAGTCTCTGGGTCCTGAGATCCAAATCTCCAATTTATATTCTGTTTCTTGCTTTCCATGTTCATTTACTTTTCTGCTATAAGATCCGATCCAATCCCAATTCCCTTTTACTCTTCTGTTTGATGCAATTTAACTTTTCCTTGTTTAATTTCTGCAAATCCACGTCCCAATCCCCTTTACATTTCAAGCAATTTACATTCCTTGCACTTTAAGATTCCGCAATTTACATTTCTTGCACTCTAAGTTTCTGCCATTTAATTTCTTGTTCCTTAAGATTCAGCAATTTAATTTCCTGCTCTCTTTACTTTCATGCAATTTACATTCTGCAAATCACAAATCACCCAACCAACACTCGATTTGCTTGACTAAATCAACCACTAAACTAAAATTGCTCAATCCTTCAATCCCTGTGGGATCGACCTCACTCCTGTGAGTTTTTATTACTTGATGCGACCCGGTACACTTGCCGGTTAGATTGGTGTGTTTTGGGAGAAATTTATTTTTCACCAAAATATCTCATCAAGCGCCACGTTCAATAGCCAAACAAGGCTAGCGTTCACTTTCAAAGTGAGCGCCACGCTCACTTTTTCACCTTTTTCGTGCTTTTTAGACTTGGGAGGAAGCTCGTGCCAAACGCACCAAAGAAGCAACGCTCAATGAGTGAGCGTAGCGCTCACTAAGGCAGTGCTCCAAGTGAGGAAATTGGCACCAAGGGAGAGCGCTCACTAAAGGAGCGCAGTGCTCAATAAGAGAGCGCTAGTAGAAGGAGTGCGCACGAGAGGAGCACACCAAGGGAGTGAGCGCAGCGCTCATTTCATGCACTGAGCGCTCCACTGGAAGGAGCTACAATGCACCCCAACCCACTTTCATTCAAGGCCAACCCAAAAGCCCATTCTAATTGCTCAATGATTGAAAATAGAAAATGTATAAATAGGATAAAGTTTAATTTGAAAGGGGGACGGGACATTTGTTTTACTTTTCTTTTTCTCTTGCAATTTTCTCTTTGAGAATTTGGGGAATTGAGATCAGATCTGGGTTTCCTTTTCTTCGAAGTTTTATTTCTTTCTTCTTGAATCTAATCTTTTCTGTTTTGACAAGAGAGCAATTGAGGTCTAGGCTTTCTTTCTGTTTATGTTATTTCATTGAATTTATCAATTTTTCTTTAGGATTTCAAAATTGATCTAAGTTTCCTGGCTGTTTTGAATTCATCTGCAAGTTTGCTATTTCTGTTTTGCTATTGAAACTTTGATTTTCTGTTTTGGGTTTTGGAACTCTAATTTGGGGAATTCCTCTGAGTCTCTTCACCTTGGAGTTTCCTTTTTCTTTTCTTGTTTCTAGTTTTATAAATTGGAGATATAATTTTAATTTTCCTGCTAGTTTTCATTTCGTCTGCAACTTCTTCTTTACTGAATTGCCAAGAGAGCGATTGAGATCTAAGTCTTCTTGCTATTTGATTCTTCTGCAATCTCTCTTCATCTCATAGTTCTCTTATTTACTTCAATTTACATTTTCCGGCTAAATTTTGAATCCCAATACCCAAATCCGTTTATTCTTGATGCAATTTAAGTTTCCTGTCAATTTAGATTCATCAATTTAAATTTCTTGCACTTTAAGTTTCAATTATTTACCTTTCTTGCACTTTAAGTTTCTGTAATTTACTTTTTCTGCACTTTAAGATTTTGTCAATTTACCTTCTCCCTTTTATTTTCTTGCAATTTTACTTCTGTTAATCAAGTTTCACTCAAATTATCAACTATTCGCTTAACGAAATTCATCACCTAACTAAAGCTGCTCAATCCATCAATCCCTGTGGGATCGACCTCACTCTGGTGAATTATTACTTCTTGATGCGACCCGGTACACTTGCCGGTAAGTTTGTGTGGAATCATTTTTCCCTCATCAAGTTTTTGGCGTCGTTTCCAGGGATTGATATAGATTGACGATGATTAAGTAGGGTGATAATCTAGATTAAGCATTTTTCTTTATTTTTGTCAAGCACACTAACTGTTTGAGTTTTTTTG
Organism: Arachis hypogaea; assembly: GCF_003086295.3. Classification (NCBI taxonomy): domain Eukaryota; kingdom Viridiplantae; phylum Streptophyta; class Magnoliopsida; order Fabales; family Fabaceae; genus Arachis; species Arachis hypogaea. The sequence continues at coordinate 77,248,039 of NC_092049.1, read as the reverse complement.
AAGTTAACATTAACCCCACTCTAGCAGTAGAGTGAATTGCTTTTGGTTTCTGGTTTTGTGTGTGTTTTATGTTAGAAGGAAGAAGAGGTGAATCCACATCTTTTGATTCTGAGCTGGAGAGAACATTACTAAGAAGAAGAAGAGAAGCAAGAGGAAAGGGAATTATTGGAGAAGAAACATCAGAAGAAGAGGATCAAGAGATGGAGGATAACATCCCAAATCAACCTGAGGGTGTGGCTAATAACAATGGCCAGCCTCAAAGGAGAGTTCTAGCCTCCTACACCTTCCCCAATGTAAGACACTGTAGGAGTAGCATACTTACTCTAAATGTTAATGCAAACAACTTTGAATTGAAGCCTCAACTCATCACCCTGGTACAGAATAATTGTTCCTATGGAGGAGGTCCCTTGGAAGATCCAAATCAGCACCTATCCACTTTTCTGAGGATATGTGACACAGTAAAGATAAATGATGTACATCCAGACATCTATAAGTTGCTACTATTCCCATTTTCATTAAGGGACAAAGCTGCCTAATAGTTGGAGGCATTTCCAAAAGAAAGCATCAACAATTGGGAGGATCTAGTGAGCAAATTTCTAGCTAAATTCTACCCACCTCAGAAGATCATAAGATTGAAGACAGAGGTGCAAACCTTCACCCAAATGGATGGAGAGTCACTTTATGAGGCATGGGAAAGATACAAAGCCTTGATCAGAAAGTTCCCCCCAGAGATGTTCAATGAATGGGATAAACTTTAGAATTTCTATGAAGGATTGACACTGAGAGCTCAAAAGGCCTTGGATTATTCTGCTGGAGGTTCAGTGCAGCTCATGAAGACAGCTGAGGAAGCCCAAAATCTCATAGATACTATGACAAATAATCAATACTTCTATGCTCATCAAAGGCAACGCCAACCAGCTCAAAGGAAGGGTGTATTGGAGCTGGAAGGTGTGGATACCATTTTGGCTCAAAATAAAGTGATGCATCAACAGATCCAGTAGCAAATGGAGATGATGGCCAAGAGGATTAATGGTCTTCAAATTGCAGCAGTGAACACTACAAATCAACCACCAGCTGGGTGGGGACAAAATGCGGAAAACTATGAAGAGCAGCAGCAAAAGCAAGTTAACTATATGCACACCCAAAGAGCTGGATAAAATGAGTTCCATGGAGATACCTACAACTCATCCTAGAGGAACCACCCAAATTTGAGGTGGGGAGACAACCAAAATCAGCAACCTTGGCAAAGAAACTCAAAGCAGAACAATTCCAGAAACACAAACCATCAAAACCATCAAAACACTAACCAAAACCAATACAGAAAACCACAAAACAATCAACCCCAACCCAACTACTATCCATCCAACAACCCATCCACTAACCAAAATAACTATCATCCACCCTCAACATCCCATAATCAACCACAACCACCCCAAGAATCTCAAAGGATCTCCAACTTGGAGATAATGATGGAAAAGATGATCAAGCATCAAGAATTGGCCCATAAAAACCATGAAGCTTCACTGTGGAATCAAGAGAGACAAATTGGCCAGTTGTCCAAGCAAACAGTGGCTGAAAGAGTACCCAATGCATTACCAAGTGACACCATTCCCAATCCTAAAGAAGAATGCAAAGCAATCCAATTAAGGAATGGAAGAACCTTGGAGAATGGCAAAGAAATTGACAAAAAGCATGTGGAGAATGATATTGGCAGCAAGAAGCAAGTAGGAGAAAAAGATAAGCAAGACCAAGAGAAGCTCAAGGAAAAAGAGGAACAGCTACTAGTTTCAAAGAAAGGAAAGCAGGCTATTAAGGAACATTCACAAGAACAGAGGAAAGAAGTGAAGCCTTACACTCCTCCTTTGTCATACCCTCAAAGATTGCAAAAGGAGCTCAAGGATCAACAGTTTCCCAATTTCCTAGAAGTTTTTAAGAAACTGGAGATCAACATCCCACTTGTTGAAGCATTGGAGCAAATGCCTCTATATGCTAAGTTTCTCAAAGAGCTCATCAACAAGAAGAGAAGCTGGACTGAGAAGAAAACAGTGATGTTAACACAATAATGCAGTGCAGTGATCCAAGAAGGCCTCCCACCAAAACTCAAAGACCCTGGGAGCTTCTTCTTGCCTTGTACCATTGGTAACATAATCATTGACAAGGCACTGTACGATTTAGGATCCAATATCAACTTGATGACTTTGTCTATGATGAGAAGGCTATTTATAGAAGAAGTGAAGCCTACACAGATGTCATTGGAGCTAATGGATAGATCTCTGGTAATTCCCAAGGGGGTGATTGAAAATTTCTTGGTCATAGTAGGGAAATTCATATTTCCAGCAGATTTTGTAATCCTGGACTTAGGTGAAAAGGGGAATGACTCTATTATATTGGGAAGACCTTTCCTAGCCACAGCAAGGGCCATCATTGATGTGGAACAAGGAGAAATGACTTTGAGGGTAAATGATGAGAAGATCACTCTAAATGTCTTCCAGGAAATACAGCATACTGTTGAAGAGAAAAGCTACATGAGGGTTGAAGAAGAAGAGTCACATTGGAAAGGAAAACCCAATGAAGCACTTATCAGCTCACCTTTGAAGCAAAAGACAAACAATGGAGAAGAACAAAAGGGAAAGGATGATGTAAAGAATGAGAAGAGAAGGCAAGAAGAAAGTGAGGAGTTGATCATAAGGAAGACAGACCCTGATATAAAGCCTGCTGTAAAGACAAAAGGGCCACCAAAGAAAGGAAAGAAGAGCAAGAAAAGGACTCCAAAAGGGTGGAGAAACAAAAGAATCCCAACTGAAGGGTTCTCTAAAGGAGACAAAGTGCAACTAATATACCAACAGTTAGAGACAGGCCCACAAACTGATGATTATTACACTGTCAATAAGATACTCTCATTGGAGCATATAGAGATTGATCATCAAGGCACAAAAAGAAGGCTCACAGTGAGAGGGGACAAACTGAGGCACCATAATCATCATCCATCCTAACAAGGACCCAATGTCAAGCTAGTGAGTAGTGATAATAAAAGAGCGCTCCATAGGAGGCAGCCCATGACTTAATATCCTTGCTTTTGTTTTAATTTCAATAATTAATGGTTCTTCTAGCATAAATTTGGGTTCTCATGAGCAGACACATCATTTTGAAGCATATGTTTGATTCCTAAGTTTGGTGTGCCTAAAGGCACTTTAAAATAGCTTTTCAAGCATGCTGATCATATAACCATTTTAGGATATATACTCATTCATTCCATTAAAGTATATAGCCAAACATTAAGTTTTGTGTCTACATATGCTATGAAGTTCAAGAAAACCACTTTTGCTCAAGGGATCAAATTCATAAATAGATAAACCATATATTGCATCATTTTATGAGTTTATTGCATTAAGGTAGAAAATAAAATGTTCCTTATAATGAATATACTAATTATGATAGACATTCATTAGGTTTCACATGAATCACTTAGCAGAAAACAAGTTTGGTATTCACCAAAATTTTGTTCAATTCCTAAGGGGCATAGTTGGTTTTTCATAAATAAGGAACATATAGCAAATTTTGTTTCTCTTATTACTTGTCACTTGATAAACACCACCGTACCAAATTCAATTTTTGGCTTACCATTGCTTTGATTTAATTGGATAGGTATGAAGAAGATTGAGAGGAAAGGACAAAACCACATCATGTACGGTTGTCACAAGGGGGAAAAGTGAGTCACATGTGCTTAGGGAATGGTGTTCTCGTGGAAACAAAACAAAATCTGCATGGTTTAACACCTAGGAGGCCGAACCACATTCCCAATGAAGGAGTGATCCTTGTCTTCATCCATCTCTACATGCAAACCGTTTATTCCATGAAGTTTTAATAAAGGCATGCTCAATCCTCATCCTTCATTGCAACTTAACCGAAACCCCCAACCCCTTGTTCTGTTTCAATAGTTCATGTCCCTTCTATAAATTGGTAGTAACACTTCTTAAGCCACATACCATTGCTTTCTTCATAAAAGTCCTCCATAACATTTACATCATTCTTCTCTTACCTAAAGACATCACACAATACCCAACTTCTTCTCCCCTCCATCCTAAATTGTGCCTTAACCGAAGTAGTTCATCCTTTCTTCTCCCTTCCTTCCTTCCTTCCTAATTCATGGCTTTATCAAGTTCCAAAATAAGGAAAGGAAAGGAACCAGCTGAAGCCGAACCACCAACCTATGATACCAAGAGATTTAAGTCTCAATTCCATGAATCAAGATATCACAGGCTAATGGAATCAAAAGAGGTCATTCCAGAGATGGGTTTCAGATTGAAAGATAGAGAATACCCCATCATGAGAAGAATAACCACAGAGAGGAGATGGGAACTCCTGTGTGAACCTCTCACAGACATAAATGCAACCATGATAAGGGAGTTCTATGCAAATATTGTGAGGTCAAACAAGACAAGCCCTCCCTACAAGAGCTACGTTAGGGGGTTGAGGTAGATTTCAGCCCACCATCCATCATGAGAGTCTTACAGATAAGAATAATACCCTATGGAGAACCCAGCTTTGAGGAAAGAATGACGGGGGAGAGTGACCCTGATGAGATACTACATCGTTTATGCTTTGAAGGCAAAGACTGGGAGAGGGACTCAGAGGGGGCTCCAAGCCGCTTGAAGAGAATTGATCTCATACCTGAGGCCAAAGGGTGGTATGAGATAGTGAGAAGGTCCATACTCCCAACTGGAAATACATCTGAAGTCACAATAAAGAGAGCAATTCTGACATATTGCATACTTAGGGGAGGAGAAATCAATATCCCACAGCTCATAGCAGATTGCATTCAAGAGATAGCTGAGGATACTGGCAAATCAAGTAGACTTGGTCACCCAAGTACCATTCTAAGGCTGTGCAATAGAGCAGGGGTACTGTTTGAGGATGCAGATACAGATCGGGTAAAGGGAGGCAGAGGAATCACCATGTAAAAAATAGACGGTATCACTGAAACCCAAGAGGAGAGAAGAGCTCAAGGAAGAAGGAGGAGACCACAAATGGAGGGAGAACAAGCTTCTGGTGCAATGTACTTCAGCCAAATGCAAAGAGCCATTGAAAAAATATCTCAACAATATATGAGAGCACAGGAGCAACAACAGGAGAAATATTTGAAGCAATAAGAGCAGTACTTGAAAGCCCAAGAGCAACAAGAGCATTGGCAGTAGCAAATGATGGAGAAGCAAGAAAACTTCCAGCTCAAGATTTTGGATCAACAGGGAGAATTTCAAGCAAGAACTCTTGATTGGCAAAGGGAACAATCAGCATACTCTCAAGAATCATTTAATAAATTATCCCTACAACAAGCCAAGCAAGGAGAGTACATCCAAAATCTTTACCAATGGAAGAATATATATTATACAATTGGAGAGGATAGGAATTTGGACAGAATGGAGTATGATATAGAAACTCAAGTAAAGTTAGACTATGTAGTCTGTGGCATGACAATATTGAATCGAGAGATCAAGCCATATGTTCAATGCTAAAAATTGGTAGACCATCAGAAAGCAAAAGCCAAGAAAAATGCAGCACACATGCAACAAGGATTGAAGAATGCTAGGCTCTTGGATCAGGTAGACCACGTTTGGGATCGTAGATGCCCTGTTGAAGAACCCCAAGAAATAAACAAGAAGCGGAAGCATGAGCCAAAGAAGAAAGGAGAATCCAGCAGAGGAAAAGAGCACAACAACTAGAGGTGGTGGAGTCCCTTTTATAGTTTTAATTAAATAAGGATGATGCATATCTGAAACATGATATGCCTCCAAATATTTTATATTCTGCACTTTCATATCTTGATTAGATTTCTTATTAGGATCTGCATTATGCTTGTTATCACTCATCTGCATTAAATTCTATCTTGAGAAAGTAATTGTCCAATGTGGTAGGAATTAGAATGAAATTTAGTGGTGGTAATTGCTTGATTGGATGATAAGCTCAATAATAAAAGCTGCAGAATAGAATGTTCTTTGTAGTGTGAACTCATTTGCTGTTATAAAACCTTCAATTAATGAACATCCCTAGAAAATGAGGAAAAGTAAGAAGAAAGAAAAAGAAAAGCCAAGAATTGGAAACAAGAATGAAAGAAACAAATAATAAGGATAGACACCAATAGCTTAGACCTTAGGACATATGCATGTGGTGCTTCTTGTACTAGGATATGCTTGGACAATTAGGTTCTGAGGAGTCTTTTAAAACTTGGTAACTTGGATTAACTATTCCGGGATTACCAACCGAAAGTCCATTATCAAGAGAAACCTAGTTACAAAGCATTTAGTGACCCAAAAAGGTGTTGGGCATCAATGTTCCTAAGAAAAATTCTGAGTCAAGTGTCTGTAGTAAAGAGGTGTTGAGAAAAATTGAGCCAAAAGGCTACTGTAACACTTGACACTGAGCTATCATTGAGAAATAAGTTTCTAAGCAAAAGAAAGAAGGAAAATGCCAACAGGGATCAATAAAAGAGCAAGGAATTATAACAGCAACTCTAGTGAATCCTCAAAGAGACATTTTATATCTGTCAGCTAAGAATAATTGAGCTACATTTTGTCTGCATAAAACCCCATGAACCAAATTTTATTACCTGCTAAATAAGGACATATATGCTTCTCTGTTTTATTTCATTTCTTCTCATGTTTAGTGCTTGCTTGGGGACAAGCAAGATTTAAGTTTGGTGTTGTGATGACAAGTCATTTTATGCTAGTTTTGTGATGACTTGCATCATCTACCCTTCTTTCTTGCATAAAGAGGACCATAAAAGAGCATAAATCTCATTTGATCAGTACAATTCATGCATTATTTGATGAGTATTATGGTACACTACTTTGAGATGAGTTGTGTTGAATTTTAGGTGAAAAAGGCATCAAAAATGGGAAGAAAGCAACAAAGAAGCTGGGCGTGTGAAACTGGCGTGCCACTTTGGAGCAAACGCCACAAAAATGCACTGGCGTGGCACGCCAGTACTAAACTCCAGAGGAGAAGTTCAAGCATGCATATGGGCGTGGCACGCCAGTACTAAATTCCAGAGAGCAACAATGGAGGACACAAAAGGGGCGTGGCACGCCTTGTTGGGCGTGATACGCCTAACCCATCAGCTACTATGGGCGTGCCACTTGGTGTTGAAGGCGTGGCACGCCATCCATTATTCCTCACTTAGGCGTGCCACTTGAACCCCAGGCGTGGCACGCCAGTGTCATTCAGAGAGCAAAAGAACCATTGTGGCGTGACACTTGAGTTCGTGGCATGGCACGCCAAACAGAAGAGTCACTTGTTCACAAAGGGGCATGGCACGCCAGACCCTGGGCGTGCCACGCTAGTTCAACTTTCCAGAGAGCTTGATCAAGCGTACAGCAAGGCACTGGGCGTGCCACGCTAGTTCATGTTTCCAGAAGCGAAGAGAAATGGAGAAAGACTATGGCGTGCCACTTGAGCTCGAAGGCGTGGCACGCCAAGGTTGTTATAAAGATGAGGTTCCACTTGAGGGACTAGGCATGGCACGCCAAGCCAGAATTGAGGGAGCACGTGACACGCCACTGGAGCGCCAACCACACGCCAGCTGGGAAGTCACACCTATTGAGTTTCTTTTCCCTCCAAAATGTAATTTTCCTTTTTTACTTTTGTAATTCTTTTATTTTTACTAGGAGTAGTATAAATACCCCCAAGAAGTACTGAAGAGGGGGGTTAAGGAGTTAGAGATATTAGTTTTAGATTCACTTTTACACTTCATCATCTTCTTTACTTTTGAGTACTTTTCTTTGAGCTATGAGTAGCTAAATTCCCTCTTATTGAGAGAGTGAGCTCTGTTGTACTTGATGGATTGATGTTAGTGAAATTATTCTTCTCTTCATCTTCTCTTTGATTTGCTAGAAGGAATTTCGTTTCTAATGCTTAGTGTTCAATTATCTTGGGAAAGAGATTGAATGCAAAATGGGTTTCATGGGAACCTTGGGAAAGGAAACATGAAACCATGCTTGAAATCCCTTCTCACACTTAAGTAGGATCTGGGTTTTGGTGTTTGGATATGGTGACATATAATCCTCCCTCTACTTGGACTTATGATGATGTGTGGTATAATCAGGGACCAAGCATATCTCTCTTCATGAGCAATTAGACCAAGGAATTGGCTATTGATCAAGATCTGAGAGATTGAGCCACCAAGGGATTGGGGCTCAATCAATTATGATTGCCAAGAGGTCAATGAGTTGCATGATTGAAGAGGATATAAGCTAAAATTGATCCAAAGAGACAACATCTCCTGATCTCAATGAATTTCCCCATTCTTATCTACCACTTTCTTTATAGCTTATTTTTACATTCTGCAATTCCCCATTCTCATTTACAATTAAGTCATTTATGATTCTGCACTTTACATTTTGTTATTTCTATTTCTGCACTTTATTGCTTTCTTTTACATTTTAGCCATTTACATTTCTGTTATTTATAATTCTGCAAATCACAATCTATCTGTTTCGCTTGACTAATTCATCAATTGATTAAAACTGCTCAAATTTGCCAATCTCTATGGATACGATCCCACTCCACTGTGGGTTATTACTTGACGATAATTTTGGTGCTCTTGCCAAAAGAACTAATTAACCATTTTTTTGAATGGGGGTGTGAATTGGATTCATCAAGTTTTATGGCGCCGTTGCCGGGGATTGGCTTAAATTTGACAGAGATTAAATTGATTGGAGAGTTAGATTAAACAATTTAATTGCCTTGTTATTTTATTTTATTTTTCTAGCACTTTTTATTTTTCTTTCATTTCTGCTCTGAGTTCTATTTCTTTTTCTTTGATTATCTTAGTTATCCATTGTCCATGTTTCCACTCTTCTAACTGTTCAATTAATTGCATCAATAAAGCTAACTACTAATCTCAATAAGATTTTTCTTACTTCACTTGTTCTCTGCTGGTTATTTGCCAAGTGTATGACAGGTAGAAGATGAGAGACTTCATCTCCCTTTGATAGTGAAATTGAGAGGACATTCCTTAGACTAAGGAGAGAAACAAGAGGCAAAGGCATAATTAGAGAGGAGCTAGTGGAGGAAGATTTGCAAACCACCATGGACGACGAAGTACAGGACAATGTTGGAGGAAATGCTGGAAATCATGTTGGACAAGAAAGGAGAGTCTTAGGCTCCTACATCAACCCAAATTCAGGAAATTGTGGCAGCAGCATCCTAAAGCCAACAATTCATGCTAATAATTTTGAGTTGAAGCCTCAGCTCATCACACTTGTCCAGAATAATTGTTCATATGGAGGAAGTGCCCAAGAAGACCCTAATCAACATCTCAACACATTCCTGAGGATATGTGATACTGTAAAGTCCAATGGGGTACACCCTGACATCTACAAGCTACTCTTGTTTCCTTTCTCACTCAGAGATAAGGCAGCAATGTGGCTGGAATCATTTTCCAAGGAGAGCCTAACCACATGGGAGGATGTTGTAAGTAGATTCCTTGCAAGATTTTACCCTCCACAACGAATCAACAGGCTGAGAGCTGAGGTGCAAACTTTCAGACAATAAGATGGAGAAACACTCTATGAGGCCTGGGAGAGATTCAAAGATCTGACAAGAAGATGCCCACTAGAAATGTTCAATGAGTGGGTAAAACTACACATCTTCTATGAAAGGCTATCCTATGAATCAAAGAAGGCCGTGGATCATTCTTCAGGAGGCTCACTCAACAAGAAGAAAATCATTGAAGAAGCCATAGACGTCATCGAGACTGTAGCTAAAAATGAGTGTTTCTATACTTCGGAAAGAACTCAGAAGAAAGGAGTGCTATAACTCAACTCTGTAGATGCTTTGTTAGCTCAAAACAAGGCAATTGCAACACAAATAGCGACCTTAACCAAGAAGATGGAGGCTAATCAAGTCTCAGCCATGCAAAACCAAACTCCTCAATAATAAGGAAATGCATCAGAAGCTGAAGGTGACTGGGAACAAGCTAATTATGTGAACAACCCATCCAAACCACCATATGATCCAAACTCTAAGACATACAACCCAGGTTGGAAGAACCACCCAAATTTTGGGTGGAAAAACTAACAAAACCACAACTAGGACCACAACAAACCTTATCCATTAAATCAACACAACACTCACAACCCCAACCATCAAACAGGCAACCATAGACCCTACCATAACTCACAAAACACATCACACCATAGCAACCAACCAATACACAACAACCTCCATCAAGACACACCACCCTCAACTATGCAACCATGTGAAATCAAGAGCAACTTTGAGAGGATGCAGGCTGCCATAGCACAACTGTCATCACAGATTACCGGAGCAGTCTCCACCCTTATGGAGAGACAAGCATAGACTGAAAGAAGGATAGACGCCAATCAAGAATAATACAGATCAAATCTGAAAAATCAAGGTGCAGCAATCTCAAAGTTGGAAGCACAAGTGGGGATCTTATCCAAGTAAATCCCACTGCCCACGCACACATTTTCCAGTGATACCATGGCCAACCCAAGAGGGGAATGCAAGGCCATTACATTAAGAAGTGAGAAAGTTGTGGAGGAAGGAACCCCAAGCAAAGACAACCATGAAGACGAAGTTGCAGAAAAGCATGGGAATAAGAATGAAGAAGAGACCCCTGCTCCATCTTCATCAAAACCAGTCTTGAAATCTTATGTGCCAAAGGCACCATATCCATAAAGGCTGGGAAAAGGTGGGAAGGATGGCCAATTCTCTAAGTTCCTAGAGATCTTTAAGAAGCTCCAAATCAACATACCATTTGCTGAGGCATTGGAACAAATGCCACTCTATGCCAAATTCTTGAAAGAGCTTATAACAAGAAAAAGGAACTGGGAGGCAAAGGAGACCATAGTATTAACTGAGGAATGTAGCGCCATCATACAAAAGAAGCTGCCTCAGAAGATGAAGGATCCAGGGAGTTTCTAAATTCCCTGCATCATAGGGGATATCACTATTGAGAAAGCTTTGTGTGACTTGGGAGCTAGCATAAATCTCATGTCCTTAACCATGATGAGAAAAATGAAGATTGAGGAAGGCAAGCCAACAAGAATGGCACTCCAATTGGCTGACAGAACATTTAAGTTTCCACATGGGGTGGTGGAAGACTTGTTAGTAAAAGTGGGGGAATTCATTTTCCCAGCCGATTTTGTTGTGCTGGACATGGAAGAAGAGGCCAACACATCAATCATCCTAGGAAGGCCATTTTTAGCTACTGCTGGAGCCATCATTGATGTGCAAAAAGGGGAACTAGTCTTGAGATTGCATGAAGAGAAGATGGTCTTCAACGTCTTTAAAGCAATGAGCTACCCCAAAGAATCCATAGGAAAATGCATGATGGTAGACACCATGGAACAAATAGTTCAAGGGAGGAACTATTGAGTTGGAACAAGCATCAAATGGAGAATTACCACAAGGAACCATGAAGAATCCAAGCATACCAACCACCACAGATAACAAAGAAGCAGAGACACCAAAACTAGAATTGAAAACCTTACCACCCAGCTTGAAATATGCATATCTGGGTGCCAACAACACTTACCCAGTAATCATAAATTCAAGTCTGAGTGAGGAGCAAGAAGAGGAGCTTATCCAAGTGCTGAGACAACACAAGGATGCCATAGGTTGGACACTTGTAGATTTAAAAGGGATCAGTCCTTCAATGTGCATGCACAAGATCCTACTTGAAGAAGATGCCAAACCTTCAAGGCAACAACAAAGGAGGCTGAACCCAACTATGAATGAAGTGGTTCAAAAGGAAGTGTTGAAATTGTGGCTAGCAAGGGTGATCTACCCCATCTCAGACAGCCCTTGGGTAAGCCCGGTGCAAGTAGTCCCAAAGAAGGGAGGGATCACTGTTGTGTCAAATGAGAAGAATAAACTGATACCCACAAGGACAGTGACCGGATGGCGTATGTGCATTGACTATCGGAAACTCAATGAAGCCACCCGGAAAGACCACTTTCCCCTACCCTTCATGGACCAAATACTTGAAAGATTGGCAGGACATGAGTGTTATTGCTTCTTGGATGGGTATTCGGGCTACAATTAAATTGTTGTAGACCCCAAGGATCAGGAAAAAACTTCATTTACTTGTCCATATGGTGTTTTTTCTTATAGGAGAATGCCCTTTGGATTGTGCAATGCACCTACAACATTCCAAAGGTGCATGCTCTCCATCTTTTCGGACATGGTTGAAAAGTTCATAGAAGTATTCATGGACGACTTTTCTATGTTTAGAAACTCATATTCTGATTGCCTATGCCATCTTGCTCTTGTTCTAAAAAGGTGCCAAGAAACCAACCTGGTTTTGAACTGGGAGAAGTGCCATTTTATGGTAACTGAAGGGGTGGTTCTTGGTCACAAGATTTTAAAAAATGGCATAGAAGTAGACAAGGCAAAGGTGGAAGTAATTGAGAAATTACCTCCACCATCCAATGTCAAGGAAATCAGAAGTTTTTTGGGACACGCTGGGTTCTATAGGAGGTTTATCAAAGATTTTTCAAAGATTGCAAAACCCCTTAGCAACCTACTGGTCTCAAATACTTCCTTTGTTTTTGATAGAGAGTGCATGGTAGCCTTTGATGAGCTTAAGAAGAGACTCTCCTCTGCACCCATTATAGTACCACCAAGCTGGGATCTTCCCTTTGAATTAATGTGTGATGCATCTGATTTTGCTGTTGGTGCTGTTCTAGGACAGAGGAAAGACAAGCTAGTACATATTATTTACTATGCTAGCAAAGTCCTTAATGAGAATCAAAGGAACTATACCACCACGGAGAAATAACTTTTAGCCATAGTCTTTACTTTTGATAAGTTTAGATCATATTTTATTGGCTCTAAAGTAATTGTATTCACTGATCATGCAGCATTCAAATACTTGCTTACCAAACAAGAATCTAAGCCCAGATTAATAAGATGGATTCTGCTGCTCTAAGAATTTGACATTGAAATTAAAGATAGGAGCGGAGCAGAGAATAAGGTAGCTGACCATCTCTCAAGGATTCCACAAGAAGAAGAAGAGACACACCAAGTTGCAGTAAATGAAAGCTTCCCTGATGAGACGTTGATGATGATCCGAGTAGCCCCTTGGTTTACAGATATAGCTAACTTCAAGGCTATTGGGGAACTACCAACCAACATCAACAAACACATGAGAAGAAAGCTAGTCAAGGATGCCAAATACTACATCTGGGATGACCTCTATTTGTTCAAAAAATGTGCTGATAGGATCTTGAGAAGGTGTATACCCATGAAGAAGGTCAGGAAGTATTGTGGCAGTGCCATGGACCGCATATGGAGGCCACTTCAGTGGAGAAAGAACAGCAGCAAAAGTGCTTCAATACAGATTTTACTGGCCAACAATGTTCAAGGATGCCAAGGAATTGGTGTCAAGATGTGATGAGTGCCAAAGAGCCGGTAATATAACCAAGAGAAATGAGATGCCACAACAATTCATACTAGAGCTAAAACTATTTGATGTATGGGGGATTGATTTTATGGGACCCTTCCTAACCTCCTACTCAAAGAGTTACATATTGGTGGCTGTTGATTATGTCTCAAGATGGGTAGAAGCCATAGCCACTGCGAAAAATGACAACAAAGTTGTGAGAAGCTTCTTGAGAAGGAATATTTTCAGCAGGTTTGGAGTTCCTAAAGCTCTCAGCAGTGATGGAGGGACACACTTCTGCAACAAACAACTTGAAATGCTCCTTCTCAGATATGGAGTCAAGCACAAGGTGGCAACTCCATACCATCCACAGACCAACGGGTAAGCTGAAATCTCAAACAGAGAACTAAAGAGAATTCTTGAAAAAACTGTTGGAAGCTCAAGAAAGGATTGGTCTAAGAAGTTAGATGATGCACTGTGGGCCTACAGAACAGCCTACAAGACACCCATTGGGATGTCCCCATACCAACTGGTATATGGCAAGGCTTGTCACTTACCAGTTGAACTTGAGCATAGAGCTTTTTGGGATCTAAAAATGCTAAACTATGATGAGCAAGCTACTGGAGAAAGAAGATTAATGCAACTCAATGAGCTGGAGGAATTTAGAAATCAAGCATATGAGAATGCAAAAATCTACAAAGAGAACACAAAAAAGTGGCATGATCAAAAGATAGCAAGAAGGGAGTTCACTGAAGGACAGAAGGTGCTACTCTAAAATTCAAGGCTCAAGTTCTTCCCTGGGAAACTTAAGTCTCGATGGTCAGGACCCTTCACCATACTCAAGGTGTTTCCCTATGGTCATGTAGAGCTTATAGAGGACAAGACTTAGAGAACTTTTACTGTCAATGGCCATAGACTCAAACACTACTTGGAAGGCTCCTTAGAGGAGCAGAGAGTGAGCTACAAGCTTAACTAAAGATGGAGGAGTGTCAAGCTAGTGACAATAAAGAAGTGCTAGTTGGGAGGCACCCCAACACTTTATCCTTTTTTTTTGATTTATTGCTTTTCTTAGAAGTAGTTTAAAATTCATTGCTTTAGATGGTTTAAGTTTCAGTCTCACATTTGTGTTACATTACCAATTAGAATTAGATTGCAATAGTAGGTTAGGAAGTTTAATACTAGCTTTGGTAGTTAGAATACTCTTACACTCTTTTATTTCTTTTTATTCTGGAATTGCAACTTGATGAATACATTACTAATGATGAGTAAATGGGCTGAGAACTAGCTAAAATGCTAAGTTTGGTGTGGCCACTCTCCCACTTAATCTAGGCTTACAACCATTTTAATAGCTTAATTTTGAAGAGTAAGCCCAGAGATTAAGTTTGGTGTGGCCACTACCAAGGATCACCTAGCAAGCCCAAGTTTACCCAATTTAAAAGCACTTAATGTTTTGGGCAAGAGCATGAACGTGGTTTAATGTGTTCAGAGGAGGTTGAAATAAAAACAAAATGAAAAGAATGGAGTTATTTCATCCTTATGAACACATTAAATACACAATGATGGAACCAATTTATTAAAATGCTAAAGGATTAAGTTTGGTGTCCCAAGGGACACCCATCAGTTGCAATCCGAATTACTCATGATAAGAAGGAATGTGAAGGATTCTTTTGTCATTACTAATGGGTTTCAGTTTCAATTTCAGGAGAAAAGATGGGACCCACATGGTGAATAACTCACAAAGCAAGGAAATCAAGTGTACTTACACTTTGGAACTCAACACATGCAGAAGGCACAGTGAGATAAGAGTTGGCGCCTCTTCCCACGCTAGGCGCCATTCCCTAAGTGGGAAAACATTTAACCCTTTTTATTTCCCACCATTCGAATCACACCCTTCACCCCTTATAAAAGCCTCACACTCCCAACTCTTCTCCCACTCCAAACCCCCTGATCACACACGAAGAGAATCCATACACCCTTCTTCTCCCTTTCTCTTTTTGTCTTCTACTACCTCTCTTCCCCTACTTCTTTTCTCTTTCTCTTGATTGGGACAATTAAGTCCTAAGTTTGGTGTTGGAGGAAAACCTTGTTTTGCTTGCCTTTCTTGCAACCTCCCCCCCCCCCCCAAATTTTTTTTACAACCTCAAATACACTCTCTCAACTTAATGGCACCACCAAAAAGCTCAGCCTCAAAGAAAAGAAAAACCAAGGAGCCAACCTCTGGATCCTTGATAAACCACTATTTTATGGTTTATCTTGTACTCAATTGAGTGGTTTTTATTAACTCTTTACCCACTTATTCATACTATTTGCATGGTTTTATATTTCCTTCCTAATTATGTGCTTTGATTAAAAATATGCTTCTTTGATCTTATATTTGCTTATTATTAATTCTCTCTTATTACCATTAGATGCCTTGATATGTGTGTTAAGTGATTTCAGAGATTATAAGGCAGGAATGGCTTGGAGGATGGAAAGGAAGCATGCAAAAGTGGAAGGAATACAAGAAGTTGGAGAAATTGCTAAGCTGTCCAGCCTGACCTCTTCGCACTCAAACAGCTATAACTTTAGCTACAGAGGTTCAAATGACGCGGTTCTAGTTGTGTTGGAAAGCTAACATCCGGGGCTTCGATTTGATATATAATATGATATAGTTTCCCTGATGCTAGGCGACGCGACCGCGTGATCCATGCGGCCGCGTCGCAGTGACGAAAAACCAGCGTGGCAAAATTCGAAACCAGCGAATTCTGGACTGTTTTTGACCCAGTTTGCGGCCCAGAAAACACAGATTAGAGGCTATAAAGTGGGGGAATGCATCCATTCATGGGAGGCTCTCATATTCACAATTTTAGGAGTAGATGTAGTTTTTAGAGAGAGAGGTTCTCTTCTCTCTCTTAGGATTAGGATTTAGGACTTCTCTTAGTTTTAGGAGTGACACTCAATCCCAGGTTCTTTATTTTTATTATTTAGTTTATGAACTCTTCCATGTTACATATAATTTTCTTAATTAAAATTATTTGAGGTATTTCAATTTATGATTGCTATTATTATTGCTTTACATCTGAAGGCATTTTTATTCCAGTAGGTTTTGGTTAAGAAATCAGTAACTCAGGAGTTATCCAACTCAACAGTATAATTGTTAATTGTTATGTTGCCAATTGAATTGAACTTCAATAATCCCAATCTTTTCTTAGGAAATAAATAGGATTCGAAGATCAAACTAATTAGTCCCTTGACTTTCCTTTACTTTAGTAAAGGTTGACTAAGTGGAATTAAGATTCAATTTTCATTATCATTGATAAGGATAACTTGGTCTGGACTTCCAATTTCTCTTACCTTGCCAAGAGTTTAGTTTACAGTTATTTATTTATTTTACTTGTCATTTAATTATATCTATGCCCATTGCCCAAACTCAACATTCCCCAAAAACACACTTTTTCATAATCAATAATAAGAACACCTCCCTGCAATTCCTTGAGAAGACGACCCGAGGTTTAAATACTCGGTTATCAATTTTAAAGGGGTTTGTTACTTGTGACAACCAAAACTTTTGTAAGAAAGGTTGATTGCTTGGTTTAGTAACTATACTTACAATGAGAGTTTATTATAACTTCTAAACCATCAATCTTCAGTTCTTCAAAATAGCGTCGTTGCCGGGGAATCGCAAACGTGTGCCTTATTATTGGTTATTGTAAATATTTGCTTTTTGATTTGTTTTTATTTTTATTTTTATTAAATTAAGAGGTTATTGATTTTTATTTTAAAATTTTTATCTTATCTTATTTCAAAAGTCAAATTTAAAAATTCAAATTTAAAAATTTTTTTTAAAAAAAAATTCAAATTTAAAAATTTTCAAATTTCAAATTTCAAAAAAAAAATTCGAATTTCAAAAATTTAAAATTCAAATTTCAAAAATTTAATTTTCAAATTCAAAATTTAAATAACCTTTTAATTTAAATTTATTTTTATTTTTATTTTTAATTTTTATTTTGCTACTATGAACTCTCACCCCTTTGGCTATGAGTCTGGTTACAATAATGTTGCAGGAAGAAGAAATTACAATGAGAATAGGCATCAAGGTTGGAACAATCAAAGATGGGAGGAGCCACAAGGATTTGATCAACCCTCATGGCAACAACCACCTCCAATGGACTATCAACAACCACCACCATATGCCTATGAACCCTTTCCTTAACATGACTTTGGACCACCATACTCACAAGCCTCTTTCCATATGACCCTAACCCACATCCACCATACCAACCACCTTATGAACCAAATGAACCATACATAGATCCACCCCAAACCTCCATGGAGAAAGCACTTGCCGATCTAAACTCTACTATACAAGCTCTCTTCACCCAAATCAGACCACCGAATACCTTCAACAATCAACCCTCAAGCTCTAGTACACTTCCTTGTCAACCACAGAATAATCTCTCTATCCCATCACTACCATCCATGGAAGAGCACCCACATCCATCAATCCAAGAGCAAGATGATCCCAATTATGCTATTGATATGGAACAGAAAAGAAGGAATCATCTTCGCGAATCCATACTTCATAAAGAGCTAGAGGAGGCCCTACGGGTAAGGGTAGGAGAGACCCTTGAAGATGAAAGAATAGTTAAAAGGAGTTGTCATAGAAAGAAAAACATCGAGGATGAGTACGATTTTATACTTAAACAACTGGACAAAGCAGCAATTATTAAAAAGAAAGAAGTGGTTGCGGACTTAAGAGATGCTGTACCTCCATTGGAAAGTCCAGTCACAGAGCCTCCTTCCACAGTGTTTGATGTTGATGTTGAGAAGAGCGTACAACCTCCAAGGCAGATCATGGTTGAAGATTTTGTAGAGGTTGATCAAGAGGTAGAAGATGTCAAAGAAGAGCACAAGGGAGTGGAGCTTGAAATTACCTTGCCAAAGTTGTTGGAAACCCCTCCCCCTAAGTTGCCATCATCCTTCACAACATTCAAGTGGGTAAAATTCATATCCCATAGCTTTTTAATCCCACTTGAATATGGGCTACTGGAGACGGATGGTCAACTTAGAGCTCTTTGTGGTATTAAGAGTAAGAGGAAGATGGCCAGTGATAAGAATTGTCAAGCAAGGTTCAACATGGTTGTGTGCTCAAAGTTTAAATGCAAAGGTTGGTGTAAAGCTCAACTGAATGGGTCTAGGAAGTTGTTTGGCCGCTTACGTGAGAATTCAGACTACTTGCCACCCGGAGGGAACAATATTGCTCAACCAAAAGACGGGAGCAAAGGCAAGGTCTGGGACCCCGGAATCCATTCTATCAATCACCACTCTTGGGGACTAGTCACTTGCTTTAACTTACTTGAAGGATTTCTGCGCCTAGTTTGGGATCTCGGAGGTGACTGGAGATACAAACATTGGTGGAGATTCCTGGATGAGTTCAAGCATAAGCCACCATAACAGGAAGCTCATCAAATGTCCAACTTAAGGACTTTAACTAAAAGTGCTAGGTGGGAGACAACCCACCATGGTATGATCGTTCCTTTTTCATTTTTATTTAGTTTTATTTGTTTTCAAATTTTATTTTATTTTATTATATTGAACCTGGAGTTTTGCATCACATTCATATTAACACTGCATTCTGCATATTTTTTTCAGATTATCAAAAAAAAAAAAAAGTGCCACGCGACGCGACCGCTTCAGCGACGCGTCCGCGTCGCAAGGAGAGAAGAGAAAATAAAAACGAACAGAGAGTCACGCTGGAGCGAGGCTGGAGGCGTGCCAGTGGCACAATTCGTCCCACGCGACCGCGTCACTGGCGCGTCTGCGTCGCAGGGGAATACTGGCCTCCCACGCGATCGCGTTCCCCACGCGGCCGCGTGACCTGGATTTCGACGTCAAAGGGTGCATGGCCGAAAGTTAAGCTGAAGTTGGGCTGGACTCGCGCTGGAAGCCTAAGCCTCACCACGCGAACACGTACCCCACGCGTCCGCGTCGTTTTTAAAAGATGGCCATTCACGCGATTGCATGCCCCACGCGATCGCGTCACCCAGATTTTTGGCAAAAGAGTTTCGAACAGAGAGTTGCGCGACCGCGAGGCTGCACTCGCGCCAATCACACAAAACAGGCCACGCGATCGCATGACCCACGCGACCACGTCACCTAACCTTATCACGCACCACGCGACCGTATCACTCAAGCGTCCGCGTCACAAGCGGCGCACAGAATATCCAGATCAGCCAATTTTCTTATCTTTTCTTCTCTAATCCTTATTTTTCCTATCTTTTCTTATTTCTTTCTTCTTCCTTTCTTATTTTCTTTCACTTCCATTCTATTTTATTTAATTTATTTGCATACTTTCATTCATTGGATTATTTTCATTGGTGTTAGAAATTTATTTGGGTCACTATTTCTATATTTTACTTGTGGGTTATTAGAGGAATTATTTGACAATTATATATATTTACTTTTAAAGGGTTGCTTGCATGTTCAATTTATTATTTTCATTAGATTATTTACCATGCATGCTCTGTGTTTGTGAAAACGCCCGTATGGCATTATGCACTTCTCTATTATACTTTATACTATTTAATGCTTGCTTTTCATAAACTCCCTTTACCATTTTAATTGAATATAATTGTCAATACAAACATGGTAAATTATTACAAGTAATGCTTGGTCTATGCCACTCATGCCGTTTTCCGGCATGCCAATAAACACCCTGCATCCACTTATCTTTCGATGCACTGGCTATTTTTCATTACTGGCTTTTCACATGTACTCGAGAGCATGTGTGAATGTCAGTTACATCCTAATGTGCATCCATCACCACTCTTCCATTCTCTTCCTTGCTATATATCTATTTGAATTTAATTTACTTTCTCTTCCCTTCTTTAGGATGGCCACCAAGGAAGGAAAGGAGAAAGCTACTCCCAAACCGCCGGCAAGGAAAGGAACAAAAAAGAGCCCAGCTGAGAAACCACAACCCCCATCCACTTGCACATCTTAGCATGCACCGAGGACGGTGCAATCTTTAAGTGTGGGGAGGTCAATACCGATCTCCATGGGCTAGTTACTTCTTGACTCAACACCATATTTTTTTTATTTTATTTGTTTGTTCATTGTTGCATTCGCATGTTTGATTGCATGTTTATTTGATTTTTTTTTTTTTTGCATATTTTACCACTTGGTTGAAGTAATATTTTCTTTTTCAAAAAAATTTTTTAGAGCATTTCACTAATTTGAATAAAATTTAATGTTACACTTGTTTGAAGAGATATTATACTGGAACATGGTTTAGAGCTCGAACACACAAAATCTGTGAGATTTTGAGCCTATTTAAATTGGTTGCATTTTTCAACCAATATTTTATTTTTGATGTGTGTTTTTTCTCTCTAAAATTGTGATCTTTGTCTTGCTTAATTCTATATTTTCATAATTTGATATATGCATACACTTATATGATTGAGGCCTTTGTTTCACTTAGCTTACATACCCATATGGCCTTACCTTTCATTATCCTTTGCAAACCAATTTGAGCCTATTTTACCCCTTTGTTCTTTACTTTAGCACATCATTAATTCTAAGCGGAAAACAATAATGTCCTTAATTTGAATCTTTAGTTTGCTTAAACTAGTGAGAGCGCTCATAAATTAAGTGTGGGAAAAGTGGGTTTGGAAACAATTGGTTTGAGAATTGAGTATGTTAGAATTTTCTAAAAATGTGAAAGAAATGTTTAGGACATGTTCATGCATTCAATAAATTAATCATATGCATTGAGAAAAATAAAAGAAAAAAGAAAATATATATATATATATAAAAGAAAAAGAGAAAGAGCAAATAAGTAAAAGGGTACAAAATGCCCCAAAATATGTGGTGAAAGCAATGCATATGAGTTGTACTTGAAATTAGAATGCATGAATATGTGGAAAACATGGTTAATGGATGGTTAGATGTTGTATTATGATTACATGGATTGTTTAAGTTAGGTGGGAAAAGTTTATGTTAATTAAGGATTCAAATTTTAGTCCACTTGGCCAAATACAATCCTACCTTGACCCTAACCCCATTACAACCCTTAAAAGTCCTCTTGATTTGTGTATTTATGCATTAAATTTATGTTGATTGTTAGATGAAGAGCAAGCCTTAGAAAGCAAGGTTAGTAGAGAATTGAGAGAATCGAACCTAAAACACTTGAGTGATTAGAGTGTATACACTACCAGTGAGGGTTCGATGCTCAATCCCTTGTTCCCTACTTTCATGAGCTATTTTCTTCTTGCAAGTCTATTTGTACTTCATTTTCATGATTTAAATTAGTGAAATCCAGTTCATATTTCCTCTTGAAAGATTTGTTTACTTTTAACTAAGTAGGTGGAAACATTTTGCATGTAGTTACATTCATAGGTTGCATTTCATACATTCTTCATTCTTTATAGCTTCTCTTGAGCTTAGCATGAGGACATGCTAGTGTTTAAGTGTGGGGAGGTTGATAAACCACTATTTTATGGTTTATCTTGTACTCAATTGAGTGGTTTTTATTAACTCTTTACCCACTTATTCATACTATTTGCATGGTTTTATATTTCCTTCCTAATTATGTGCTTTGATTGAAAACATGCTTCTTTGATCTTATTACCATTAGATGCCTTGATATGTGTGTTAAGTGATTTCAGAGATTATAAGGCAGGAATGGCTTGGAGGATGGAAAGGAAGCATGCAAAAGTGGAAGGAATACAAGAAGTTGGAGAAATTGCTAAGCTGTCCAGCCTGACCTCTTCGCACTCAAATAGCTATAACTTTAGCTACAGAGGTCCAAATGACGCGGTTCTAGTTGCGTTGGAAAGCTAACATCCGAGGCTTCGATTTGATATAAAATATGATATAGTTTCCCTGACGCTAGGTGACGCGACCGCGTGATCCATGCGGCCGCGTCGCAGTGACGAAAAACCAGCGTGGCAAAATTCGAAACCAGCGAATTCTGGACTGTTTTTGACCCAGTTTGCGGCCCAGAAAACACAGATTAGAGGCTATAAAGTGGGGGAATGCATCCATTCATGGGAGGCTCTCATATTCACAATTTTAGGAGTAGATGTAGTTTTTAGAGAGAGAGGCTCCTCTCTCTTAGGATTAGGATTTAGGACTTCTCTTAGTTTTAGGAGTGACTCTCAATCCCAGGTTCTTTATTTTTATTATTTAGTTTATGAACTCTTCCATGTTACATATAATTTTCTTAATTAAAATTATTTGAGGTATTTCAATTTATGATTGCTGTTATTATTGCTTTACATCTGAAGGCATTTTTATTCCAGTAGGTTTTGGTTAAGAAATCAGTAACTCAGCAGTTATCCAACTCAACAGCATAATTGTTAATTGTTATCTTGCCAATTGAATTGAACTTCAATAATCCCAATCTTTTCTTAGAAAATAAATAGGATTCGAAGATCAAACTAATTAGTCCCTTGACTTTCCTTTACTTTAGTAAAGGTTGACTAAGTGGAATTAAGATTCAATTTTCATTATCATTGATAAGGATAACTTGGTTTGGACTTCCAATTTCTCTTACCTTGCCAAGAGTTTAGTTTACAGTTATTTATTTATTTTACTTGTCATTTAATTATATCTGTGCCCATTGCCCAAACTCAACATTCCCCAAAAACACACTTTTTCATAATCAATAATAAGAACACCTCCCTGCAATTCCTTGAGAAGACGACCCGAGGTTTAAATACTCGGTTATCAATTTTAAAGGGGTTTGTTACTTGTGACAACCAAAACTTTTGTAAGAAAGGTTGATTGCTTGGTTTAGTAACTATACTTACAATGAGAGTTTATTATAACTTCTAAACCATCAATCTTCAGTTCTTCAAAATGGCGCCGTTGCCGGGGAATCGCAAACGTGTGCCTTATTATTGGTTATTGTAAATATTTGCTTTTTGATTTGTTTTTATTTTTATTTTTATTAAATTAAGAGGTTATTGATTTTTATTTTAAAATTTTTATCATATCTTATTTCAAAAGTCAAATTTAAAAATTCAAATTTAAAAATTTTTTTTTTAAAAAAAAAATTCAAATTTAAAAATTTTCAAATTTCAAATTTCAAAAACAAATTCGAATTTCAAAAATTTAAAATTCAAATTTCAAAAATTTAATTTTCAAATTCAAAATTTAAATAACCTTTTAATTTAAATTTATTTTTATTTTTATTTTTAATTTTTATTTTGCTACTATGAACTCTCACCCCTTTGGCTATGAGTCTGGTTACAATAATGTTGCAGGAAGAAGAAATTACAATGAGAATAGGCATCAAGGTTGGAACAATCAAAGATGGGAGGAGCCACAAGGATTTGATCAACCCTCATGGCAACAACCACCTCCAATGGACTATCAACAACCACCACCATATGCCTATGAACCCTTTCCTTAACATGACTTTGGACCACCATACTCACAAGCCTCTTTCCATATGACCCTAACCCACATCCACCATACCAACCACCTTATGAACCAAATGAACCATACATAGATCCACCCCAAACCTCCATGGAGAAAGCACTTGCCGATCTAAACTCTACTATACAAGCTCTCTTCACCCAAATCAGACCACCGAATACCTTCAACAATCAAGCCTCAAGCTCTAGTACACTTCCTTGTCAACCACAGAATAATCTCTCTATCCCATCACTACCATCCATGGAAGAGCATCCACATCCATCAATCCAAGAGCAAGATGATCCCAATTATGCTATTGATATGGAACAGGAAAGAAAGAATCATCTTCGCGAATCCATACTTCATAAAGAGCTAGAGGAGGCCCTACGGGTAAGGGTAGGAGAGACCCTTGAAGATGAAAGAATAGTTAAAAGGAGTTGTCATAGAAAGAAAAACATCGAGGATGAGTACGATTTTATACTTAAACAACTGGACAAAGCAGCAATTATTAAAAAGAAAGAAGTGGTTGCGGACTTAAGAGATGTTGTACCTCCATTGGAAAGTCCAGTCACAGAGCCTCCTTCCACGGTGTTTGATGTTGATGTTGAGAAGAGCGTACAACCTCCAAGGCAGATCATGGTTGAAGATTTTGTAGAGGTTGATCAAGAGGTAAAAGATGTAAAAGAAGAGCACAAGGGAGTGGAGCTTGAAATTACCTTGCCAAAGTTGTTGGAAACCCCTCCCCCTAAGTTGCCATCATCCTTCACAACATTCAAGTGGGTAAAATTCATATCCCATAGCTTTTTAATCCCACTTGAATATGGGCTACTGGAGACGGATGGTCAACTTAGAGCTCTTTGTGGTATTAAGAGTAAGAGGAAGATGGCCAGTGATAAGAATTGTCAAGCAAGGTTCAACATGGTTGTGTGCTCAAAGTTTAAATGCAAAGGTTGGTGTAAAGCTCAACTGAATGGGTCTAGGAAGTTGTTTCGCCGCTTACGTGAGAATTCAGACTACTTGCCACCCGGAGGGAACAATATTGCTCAACCAAAAGACGGGTGCAAAGGCAAGGTCTGGGACCCCGGAATCCATTCTATCAATCACCACTCTTGGGGACTAGTCACTTGCTTTAACTTACTTGAAGGATTTCTGCGCCTAGTTTGGGACCCCGGAGGTGACTGGAGATACAAACATTGGTGGAGATTCCTGGATGAGTTCAAGCATAAGCCACCATAACAGGAAGCTCATCAAATGTCCAACTTAAGGACTTTAACTAAAAGTGCTAGGTGGGAGACAACCCACCATGGTATGATCGTTCCTTTTTCATTTTTATTTAGTTTTATTTGTTTTCGAATTTTATTTTATTTTATTATATTGAACCTGGAGTTTTGCATCACATTCATATTAACACTGCATTCTGCATATTTTTTTCAGATTATCAAAAAAAAAAAAAGTGCCACGCGACGCGACCGCTTCAGCGACGCGTCCACGTCGCAAGGAGAGAAGAGAAAATAAAAACGACCAGAGAGTCACGCTGGAGCGAGGCTGGAGGCGTGCCAGTGGCACAATTCGTCCCACGCGACCGCATCACTGGCGCGTCTGCGTCGCAGGGGAATACTGGCCTCCCACGCGATCGCGTTCCCCACGCGGCCGCGTGACCTGGATTTCGACGTCAAAGGGTGCATGGCCGAAAGTTGAGCTGAAGTTGGGCTGGACTCGCGCTGGAAGCCTAAGCCTCACCACGCGAACACGTACCCCACGCGTCCGCGTCGTTTTTAAAAGATGGCCATTCACGCGATTGCATGCCCCACGCGATCGCGTCACCCAGATTTTTGGCAAAAGAGTTTCGAACAGAGAGTTGCGCGACCGCGAGGCTGCACTCGCGCCAATCACACAAAACAGGCCACGCGATCGCATGACCCACGCGACCACGTCACCTAACCTTATCACGCACCACGCGACCGCATCACTCACGCGTCCGCGTCACAAGCGGCGCACAGAATATCCAGATCAGCCAATTTTCTTATCTTTTCTTCTCTAATCCTTATTTTTCCTATCTTTTCTTATTTCTTTCTTCTTCCTTTCTTATTTTCTTTCACTTCCATTCTATTTTATTTAATTTATTTGCATACTTTCATTCATTGGATTATTTTCATTGGTGTTAGAAATTTATTTGGGTCACTATTTCTATATTTTACTTGTGGGTTATTAGAGGAATTATTTGACAATTATATATATTTACTTTTAAAGGGTTGCTTGCATGTTTAATTTATTATTTTCATTAGATTATTTACCATGCATGCTCTGTGTTTGTGAAAACGCCCGTATGGCATTATGCACTTCTCTATTATACTTTATACTATTTAATGCTTGCTTTTCATAAACTCCCTTTACCATTTTAATTGAATATAATTGTCAATACAAACATGGTAAATTATTACAAGTAATGCTTGGTCTATGCCACTCATGCCCTTTTCCGGCATGCCAATAAACACCCTGCATCCACTTATCTTTCGATGCACTGGCTATTTTTCATTACTGGCTTTTCACATGTACTCGAGAGCATGTGTGAATGTCAGTTACATCCTAATGTGCATCCATCACCACTCTTCCATTCTCTTCCTTGCTATATATCTATTTGAATTTAATTTACTTTCTCTTCCCTTCTTTAGGATGGCCACCAAGGAAGGAAAGGAGAAAGCTACTCCCAAATCGCCGGCAAGGAAAGGAACAAAAAAAAGCCCAGCTGAGAAACCACAACCCCCATCCACTTGCACATCTTAGCATGCACCGAGGACGGTGCAATCTTTAAGTGTGGGGAGGTCAATACCGATCTCCATGGGCTAGTTATTTCTTGACTCAACACCATATTTTTTTTATTTTATTTGTTTGTTCATTGTTGCATTCGCATGTTTGATTGCATGTTTATTTGATTTTTTTTTTTTGCATATTTTACCACTTGGTTGAAGTAATATTTTCTTTTTCAAAAAAATTTTTTAGAGCATTTCACTAATTTGAATAAAATTTAATGTTACACTTGTTTGAAGAGATATTATACTGGAACATGGTTTAGAGCTCGAACACACAAAACCTGTGAGATTTTGAGCCTATTTAAATTGGTTGCATTTTTCAACCAATATTTTATTTTTGATGTGTGTTTTTTCTCTCTAAAATTGTGATCTTTGTCTTGCTTAATTCTATATTTTCATAATTTGATATATGCATACACTTATATGATTGAGGCCATTGTTTCACTTAGCTTACATACCCATATGGCCTTACCTTTCATTATCCTTTGCAAACCAATTTGAGCCTATTTTACCCCTTTGTTCTTTACTTTAGCACATCATTAATTCTAAGCGGAAAACAATAATGTCCTTAATTTGAATCCTTAGTTTGCTTAAACTAGTGAGAGCGCTCATAAATTAAGTGTGGGAAAAGTGGGTTTGGAAACAATTGGTTTGAGAATTGAGTATGTTAGAATTTTCTAAAAATGTGAAAGAAATGTTTAGGACATGTTCATGCATTCAATAAATTAATCATATGCATTGAGAAAAATAAAAGAAAAAAAAATATATATATATATATAAAAGAAAAAGAGAAAGAGCAAATAAGTAAAAGGGGACAAAATGCCCCAAAATATGTGGTGAAAGCAATGCATATGAGTTGTACTTGAAATTAGAATGTATGAATATGTGGAAAACATGGTTAATGGATGTTTAGATGTTGTATTATGATTACATGGATTGTTTAAGTTAGGTGGGAAAAGTTTATGTTAATTAAGGATTCAAATTTTAGTCCACTTGCCAAATACAATCCTACCTTGACTCTAACCCCATTACAACCCTTAAAAGACCTCTTGATTTGTGTATTTATGCATTAAATTTATGTTGATTGTTAGATGAAGAGCAAGCCTTAGAAAGCAAGGTTAGTAGAGAATTGAGAGAATCGAACCTAAAACACTTGAGTGATTAGAGTGTATACACTACCAGTGAGGGTTCGATGCTCAATCCCTTGTTCCCTGCTTTCATGAGCTATTTTCTTCTTGTAAGTCTATTTGTACTTCATTTTCATGATTTAAATTAGTGAAATCCAGTTCATATTTCCTCTTGAAAGATTTGTTTACTTTTAACTAAGTAGGTGGAAATATTTTGCATGTAGTTACATTCATAGGTTGCATTTCATACATTCTTCATTCTTTATAGCTTCTCTTGAGCTTAGCATGAGGACATGCTAGTGTTTAAATGTGGGGAGGTTGATAAACCACTATTTTATGGTTTATCTTGTACTCAATTGAGTGGTTTTTATTAACTCTTTACCCACTTATTCATACTATTTGCATGGTTTTATATTTCCTTCCTAATTATGTGCTTTGATTGAAAACATGCTTCTTTGATCTTATATTTGCTTTTTATTAATCCTCTCTTATTACCATTAGATGCCTTGATATGTGTGTTAAGTGATTTCAGAGATTATAAGGCAGGAATCGCTTGGAGGATGGAAAGGAAGCATACAAAAGTGGAAGGAATACAAGAAGTTGGAGAAATTGCTAAGCTGTCCAGCCTGACCTCTTCGCACTCAAACGGCTATAACTTTAGCTACAGAGGTCCAAATGACGCGGTTTCAGTTGCGTTGGAAAGCTAACGTCCGGGGCTTCAATTTAATATATAATATGATATAGTTTCCCTGACGCTAGGTGACGCGACCGCGTGATCCATGCGGCCGCGTCGCAGTGATGAAAAACCAGCGTGGCAAAATTCGAAACCAGCGAATTCTGGACTGTTTTGACCCAATTTGCGGCCCAGAAAACACAGATTAGAGGCAATAAAGTGGGGGAATACATCCATTCATGGGGAGGCTCTCATATTCACAATTTTAGGAGTAGATGTAGTTTTTAGAGAGAGAGGTTCTCTCCTCTCTCTTAGGATTAGGATTTAGGACTTCTCTTAGTTTTAGGAGTGACTCTCAATCCCAGGTTCTTTATTTTTATTATTTAGTTTATGAACTCTTCCATGTTACATATAATTTTCTTAATTAATGTTATTTGAGGTATTTTAATTTATGATTGCTTTTATTGTTGCTTTACATCTGAAGGCATTTTTCTTCCAGTAGATTTACTTTCTTCCCTTTTAGTTTTGGTTAAGAAATCAGTAACTCAGGAGTTATCCAACTCAACAGCATAATTGTTAATTGTTATCTTGCCAATTGAATTGAACTTCAATAATCCCAATCTTTTCTTAGGAAATAAATAGGATTCGAAGATCAAACTAATTAGTCCCTTGACTTTCCTTTACTTTAGTAAAGGTTGACTAAGTGGAATTAAGATTCAATTTTTATTATCATTGATAAGGATAACTTGGTCTGGACTTCCAATTTCTCTTACCTTGCCAAGAGTTTAGTTTACAGTTATTTATTTATTTTACTTGTCATTTAATTATATCTGTGCCCATTGCCCAAACTCAACATTCCCCAAAAACACACTTTTTCATAATCAATAATAAGAACACCTCCCTGCAATTCCTTGAGAAGACGACCCGAGGTTTAAATACTCGGTTATCAATTTTAGAAGGGTTTGTTACTTGTGACAACCAAAACTTTTTTAAGAAAGGTTGATTGCTTGGTTTAGTAACTATACTTACAACGAGAGTTTATTATAACTTCTAAACCATCAATCTTCAGTTCTTCAATCCTCAAGCTCATCTTTCAATGAATACAAGTTTCTCTCCGTATTTAACCATAATCAATTCTATGGTTGGGTGAATAAGAGAGAGATCATTCCAGAAGTTGGGTTCCAATTAGGGAGGAACGAGCATCCTGAAATCAACATTGAGATCAACAGTAGGGGCTGGTCACTCCTATGTAACCCACCAAGGAAGGTAGTAGAGAGCTTTGTGAGGGAGTTATATGCTACCGCTGTGCCCCAACCAGGACAACACTATGGCTACATTAGCTATGTGAGGGGAAAGTCCATTGACTACAGTCCCTCCAGCATAGAGAGGATGCTAATGGTGAAGAGGACAAGCTCCACCCAAAGCTATGAGGAAAGAATGAAGCAACAAGATCCTGGATTTGATGAAATCCTAAATGAGATTTGCGTGCTGAATGTGTAATGGATCAAAGACAAGGATGGAATACCCAACCAATTGAGAAGAAGGGATCTGAGCCCCCAAGCTAGAGGGTGGCTGGAATTTGTGAGGAGGAACCTAATCCCCACATCCAACACTTCAGAGGTGACCAAGGAGAGAGCTGTGCTTATATACAACATCATGAAAGGTGAGAATGTCAATGTGGGGGAGATTATTACCAACAAAATTAACAAAGTGCTGAAAAGCACTAGTGACAACATAAGGTTGGCATTCCCCAGTATCATACAGAGGTTATGTGATGAAGCTGGAGTTGAAAAGATCATTGATGAGGTGATGGTGAAGCAAGATAAATTCATAACTGCCAAGAAGATGGCCAAAGTGGTGGCTATTAACCCACTTCAAAGGGCCAGAGAACAAAGAGCTCATGCTCATGGACCACAACAACAACAAGAAGAGGAAGAGGCAGAAAAGCAACCACACTTTCTAGCACTTCAACCACCACTACACTACCAATACCAACAATTTCCAGAGAGATTCAACTGGGAAGAACTGCAAGGAGATGTACACCAAATGAAGGGAGACCTACACCACTTGAGGGAGGATGCTAACCAATTCAAGGAGACTCAGCAACAACAATGGAACCAAGTCAATGAGAATATCCAACAACTCCAAGGGAGTTGGGAGCATATAAGGAAGGAGCAGCAAGAACAATTTGACTGGAGAGAGGTGCGAAGTGCACTGGACAAAATAGTAGAGCAAGGCAAATGGCAACAGAGGAACCTGGCTGAATTCAGAAATCTCTATGATGCTAGAACCATATCCAGGAGGCAGTATGACATCAATACACAAGCAAAGCTAAATCACTTATGTAATGTCGTGGCCGCTCTAAACCCAGGATACCCAACCTTCATGCAAGGAATAGAGGAGCTGAGTGCAAGATAAGAGGAAATTCTAGCCAAACATAAGGAGGATGAAAGGAATTATATGAGGAGGCTAGGATTCTGGAAGCCCAAGGATGCCAAGGCACAAGAAGATTCCTCCAAGCAAGATGATGGTGGCTCCTCCCTTTCCAAGAAGAAGGACAAAGGAAAGGGGCCAATGAACTGAAGATAAAGCTGCTCAAGGTTGTTGAGTCCCATGTTTGACACTCTCTAATTTCTGAAATCATGTTTAAGTTTTTGTTGATTTACTTTCTGTCAAAATAAATAGTCATGCTAGGATAGTTTATGTTTTCTACTCAGTTTTATTTTATGTTTGAAGTCTTTATGAGTCCTTTAGATTACAAGAAAGAAAATGCAATGTATTTCAAGTCTTCTTCAACATAAACAAGTAGTAGAGTTTGTTTCCATCAGAGTTACTGTGAGTTGTGTAAAAACATGAAGTAAGAGAAACCAAGGCCAAGATAGATCATTCAACAGACTAAGAAACAAGAAACTAAGTGTAGAACCTTGAATGAACTAAAAAGAAAATGAGTCATGGAAAGCAACTAGTCTTAGAAGGTATAATAAGAAAAGGTTAAGGGGTATTCCTTGAATATCTATAGAACCAAGAAGTATTAAGCAAAAAATACCCAAGGCTCTGAACATCAACTACTAGAATGGGAAAGAAACATTAAAAAGCTCAAAAAAGGGAGTTAAGGATCCTAGTAGATGCTTGTGGTGAAGATGTGTCAAGAAGAGGTCTGGGCAAGTAGATTCTTAGGGGTGTTTCAACACCCAGTACCCTAAAACCAACTAGTTTGGGAGTGCTAATTGAAAGCTTAATTAAAGGGTTGTCTTGAGACAAAACACTTAGAGTCGTGGTCAAGAAAGCACAAACAAAGAGAAAGCAAAACAACTCTTACTACTTCAATGTGACAATCAATAGAAAAGACCCCTGAGGCCTATACTTGAAAGAACCCTCAAGGATCTAAGAGTTTTTCATGACATTAAAACATTCATGCATGTGTTGAACACTTAGTCCTACCCTTAGTCATGTTACAATCATTCAAGGCCAAGGCCTCAAGTTATAAAAGCTTACTCACATTGATTTGCTTGGGACAAGCAAAGCTTAAGTTTGGTGTTGTGATGACTTGCATCATCTACCCTTCTTTCTTGCATAAAGAGGACCATAAAAGAGCATAAATCTCATTTGATCAGTACAATTCATGCATTATTTGATGAGTATTATGGTACACTACTTTGAGATGAGTTTTCCTGAATTTCAGGTGAAAAAGGCATCAAAAATGGGAAGAAAGCAACAAAGAAGCTGGGCGTGTGAAACTGGCGTGCCACTTTGGACCAAACCCCACAAAAATACACTGGCGTGGCATGCCAGGAGCTAGGCGTGGCACGCCAGTACTAAACTCCAGAGGAGAAGTTCAAGCATGCATATGGGCGTGGCACGCCAGTACTAAATTCCAGAGAGTAACAATGGAGGATACAAAAGGGGCGTGGCACGCCATGTTGGACGTGGCACGCCTAACCCATCAGCTACTATGGGCGTGCCACTTGAGCCAAGGGGCGTGGCACGCCAACTCATCACTCCAGGAGGAACCTTCACTATGGCGTGCCACTTGAGGATCCAGACGTGGCACGCCAAGCTTGAAGAGTCCACAAATGTATGGGCGTGCCACTTGAGCAGCATGGCGTGGCACACTGGTACAAAAGTCCAGAGAAGGGGCTGAAGGAAATTGAAGACTGGGCATGCCACTTGAGGTCAAAGGCGTGGCACGCCAGGCTCTCAATCTCACTTAGGCAAGCCACTTGAACGACCAGGCGTGGCACGCCAATGCCCATAGAGGCCAGAGCAAGGGCTGGGCGTGCCACTGATGTCGAAGCCGTGGCACGCCAACCCAAGAATCTCACTATGGCGTGCCACTTGAAGGCTGAGGCGTGCCACGCCAGCCACTGGAACCAAGGCAAGATCGTGGGCGTGGCATGC
This sequence comes from Arachis hypogaea, assembly GCF_003086295.3. NCBI lineage: Eukaryota > Viridiplantae > Streptophyta > Magnoliopsida > Fabales > Fabaceae > Arachis > Arachis hypogaea. The sequence continues at coordinate 77,215,225 of NC_092049.1, read as the reverse complement.
TGGTATAAGTTTCCAGAGAGGGTGAAGGAGGCCAAATACATGGGGCGTGACACTTGGTGTCAAAGGTGTGGCACGCCATCCCTATTCCTCACTTAGGCGTGCCACTTGAACCCCAGGCGTGGCACACCAGTGTCATTCAGAGAGCAAAAGAACCATTGGGGCGTGCCACTTGAGTTCGTGGCGTGGCACGCCAAACAGAAGATTCACTTGTTCACAAAGGGGCTGGCACGCTAGACCCTAGGCATTCCACGCTAGTTCAACTTTCCAGAGAGCTTGATCAAGCGTACAGCAAGGGCGTGGCACGCCATACACTGGGCGTGCCACGCTAGTTCAAATTTCCAGAAGCAAAGAGAAATGGAGAAAGACTAAGGTGTGCCACTTGAGCACGAAGGCGTGGCACGCCAAGGTTGTTATAAAGATGAGCGTGCCACTTGAGGGACTAGGCGTGGCACGCCAAGCCAAAATTGAGGGAGCACGTGACACGCCACTAGAGCGCCAACCACACGCCAGCTGGGAAGTCACACCTATTGAGTTTCTTTTCCCTCCAAAATGTAATTTTCCTTTTTTACTTTTGTAATTCTTTTACTTTTGCTAGGAGTAGTATAAATACCCCCAAGAAGTACTGAAGAGGGGGGTTAAGGAGTTAGAGATATTAGTTTTAGATTCACTTTTACACTTCATCATCTTCTTTACTTTTGAGTACTTTTCTTTGAGCTATGAGTAGCTAAATTCCCTCTCATTGAGAGAGGGAGCTCTGTTGTACTTGATGGATTGATGATAGTGAAATTCTTCTTCTCTTCATCTTCTCTTTGATTTGATAGAAGGAATTTTTTTTCTAATGCTTAGTGTTAAATTATCTTGGGAAAGAGATTGAATGCAAAATGGGTTTCATGGGAACCTTGGGAAAGGAAACATGAAACCATGATTGAAATCCCTTCTCACACTTGAGTAGGATCTGGGTTTTGGTGTTTGGATATGGTGACATATAATCCTCCCTCTACTTGGACCTATGATGATGTGTGGTATAATCAGGGACCAAGCATATCTCTCTTTATGAGCAATTAGACCAAGGAATTGGCTATTGATCAAGATCTGAGAGATTGAGTCACCAAGGGATTAGGGCTCAATCAATCATGATTGCCAAGAGGTCAATGAGTTGCATGATTGAAGAGGATATAAGCTAAAATTGATCCAAAGAGACAACATCTCCTGATCTCAATGAATTTCCCCATTCTTATCTACCACTTTCTTTATAGCTTATTTTTACATTCTGCAATTCCCCATTCCCATTTACAATTAAGTCATTTATGATTCTGCACTTTACATTTTGTTATTTCCATTTCTGCACTTTATTGCTTTCTTTTACATTTTAGCCATTTACATTTCTGTCATTTATAATTCTGCAAATCACAATCTATCTGTTTCGCTTGACTAATTCATCAATTGATTAAAACTGCTCAAATTTGCCAATCTCTGTGGATACGATCCCACTCCACTGTGGGTTATTACTTGACGATAATTTTGGTGCGCTTGCTAAAAGAACTAATTCACCATTTTTTTGAATGGGGGTGTGAATTGGATTCATCATTTTACAAGCATTTTTCATATGTTCCATTAGGTTTTGATGAACTTTCTTGCACAATAAGTAAGTGATTGGAGTGGATTTTCATGATTATTTTGAATCAATCAAACATCATTTATTTTACACAAAATCATAAGGTTTATGCTAGAATTAATTGATTTTATGAATGATGATAAGACCTAGTAATTTTGGTGAGACTTTGATTGCTTGTTTGGTTGCTTGTAGGTGAAGAAATGAAGAGAAAGGGGAAGCAATCAGTAAAGAGTTACGTTCAAAAAGGAAGCGCCACGCTCAATAGCCAAACAAGGCTAGCGTTCACTTTCAAAGTGAGCGCCACGCTCACTTTTTCACCTTTTTCGTGCTTTTCAGACTTGGGAGGAACCTCGTGCCAAACGCACTAAGAAGCAACACTCAATGAGTGAGTGTAGCGCTCACTAAGGCAGCACTCCAAGTTAGGAAATTGGCACCAAGGGAGAGTGCTCACTAAAGGAGCGCAGTGCTCAATAAGAGAGCGCTAGTAGAAGGAGTGCGCATGAGAGGAGCACACCAAGGGAGTGAGTGCAGTGCTCATTTTATGCACTGAGCGCTCCACTGAAAGGAGCTACAATGCACCCCAACCCACTTTCATTCAAGGCCAACCCAAAAGCCCATTCTAATTGCTCAATGACTGAAAATAGAAAGTGTATAAATAGGATAAAGTTTAATTTGAAAAGGGGACGGGACATTTGTTTTACTTTTCTTTTTCTCTTACAATTTTCTCTTTAAGAATTTGGGAATTGAGATCAGATCTGGGTTTCCTTTTCTTCGAAGTTTCATTTTCTTTCTTCTTGAATCTAATCTTTTCTGTTTCGACAAGAGAGAAATTGAGCTCTAGGCTTTCTTTTTGTTTTTGTTATTTCACTGAATTTATCAATTTTTCTTTAGGATTTTAGAATTGATCAAAGTTTCCTGGCTGTTTTGAATTCATCTGCAAGTTTGCTATTTCTATTTTGCTATTGAAACTTTGATTTTCTGTTTTGGGTTTTGGAACTCTAATTTGGGGAATTCCTCTAAATCTCTTAACCTTGGAGTTTCCTTTTTCTTTTCTTTTTCTAGTTTTATAAATTGGAGATCTAATTTTAATTTTCCTGCTAGTTTTCATTTCGTCTACAACTTCTTCTTTACTGAATTGTCAAGAGAGCAATTGAGATCTAAGTCTTCTTGCTGTTTGATTCTTCTGCAATCTCTCTTCATCTCATAGTTCTCTGATTTACTTCAATTTACATTTTCCAGCTAAATTTTGAATCCAGTATCCAAATCCCTTTATTCTTGATGCAATTTAAGTTTCCTGTCAATTTAGATTCAGCAATTTAAATTTCTTGCACTTTAAGTTTTAGTTACTTACTTTTCTTGCACTTTAAGTTTCTGTAATTTACTTTTTCTGCACTTTAAGATTTTCTCAATTTACCTTCTCCCTTTTATTTTCTTGCAATTTTACTTCTGTTAATCAAGTTTCACTCAAATTATCAACTATTCGCTTAACTAAATTCATCACCTAACTAAAGTTGCTCAATCCATCAATCCCTGTGGGATCGACCTCACTCTAGTGAGTTATTACTACTTGATGTGACCCGGTATACTTGCTGGTGAGTTTGTGTGGAATCGTTTTTCCCTCATCACCTAAATTCTGAGGCAAGGATCTGGCAGCAGATCATTGCCAATTACATTCTACTAAGCATGCATGCCACACACATTAGGGTCCGTGTGGCAGTTTTGCTTTGAGCTACTATAGAGGGGAAGAAGATCTCTGTTCTTCCCCTTATCAGAGATTCGATGTGGAAGGTAAACCAACAGCAGAAATACAACATTCCCTTCCCATCGATGATCACCAGATTAGCTGCTTTATCTGGGGTGGAGAGACGCCCAACAGACCGGACGTCTGTCTTCATCAGCAAGCAACCATTCCTACCATACGGTGACTATAAGGGACTGCCATAGAAGAAGAGAAAGACCACTGAGCCTCCATCAGCAGTAGAGCCCTCAGTACCTCCTGCAACTCCCGCACCCATACCCCGACTTCAGACACCTTATGAGCTGGGTCGGGAGATCATTCAGCTCCTCTACCATTTCGAGCGCCGCAACACTCGCCGCTTCTAGTGGATAGTGGCGAAGTTTGAGGGTAGAGACCCTGGGCCACCTCCTTCAGATACACTAGAGCCCCTGAACAGAGACCGGTGGAACCCACAGTTGAGGAGGCAGTAGTTCAGAGAATTGGGGAGCCGGCAGCTAAAGCCGAGCAGATAGTAGAGATGGCAATAGAGCCAGCTGACTAGGCAGTTGAGGAGCCGGCAACTGAGACTACCACAGAGACATCCCGAGCCATCATTGTTTATCAGTGTCATCACCACCCACCACCATCTGACGGTGGAGCTACTCAGAGTTGACCCCCCCCGGTTTGATTCTTTTGAGAACGGAGGACCGTGCATGATTTAAGTGTGGGGGAGGATCTACGATATTTTGGGCGTAAACATTCTCTCCTAAACACTTGTCATTTAGTTTACTTTTAGCTTTTATTATGCTTTTTGTGGATATTTCTGATATTTTGTCTTTTGCTTTACATTTTAGTATTTTGGCTTGTATATGTTAGTGCTTTTATCTTTAATGTTGCATTTTTATTATGGTACATATATATATATATATATATATATATATATATATATATATATATATATATATATATATTGCATCTTTATATTGCTTGGTATATAGTATAGATATGGATTATGATTGGATTATGTGAATAGCATATGCCTAGTTTATCTTGATCCTAATTGTTCATGTTACTTTTTAGTTGTTGAAAATTAGGGAAAGAACCAGGAAATTTTGAAAAAAAATTTTGCATCCTTCACAACATACATACATATAGGAAATAAGTTTTGGTGAAGAACAACAAATTTTTCAAGAATTTTGTTTCAAGGGCATTCTATTGAATTGATTGAGAAAATTGTTTTCAAGCTTGCTTGAATGATTATTTTGGAACATAGAAGAGTAAAGAACAAATACCTTGTGAGTTTTTGGGCTATAATGAGTGGTTACACATTTTAACCACTAATTTTGTTCATTGAGTATTATATCTCTTCTTTGATTGTAATCTCGGTTTTGGTTGATTCTTTATTTCCAATGATTGATGTTTTGAATTGCATTGAGCATGATTGAGGCCATCTTTGATAAAATCTTACTTTACCCATATAGCCTACCTTTTGCATCTACCATTGTTAATCCCTTTTGAGCTTTATCTACCCCATTGTCCTTGATATCAGCACATCACAACCTTAAGCAGAAAACCATGATTTACCTTGGATTGTATCCTTGATTAGCTTAGGTTGAGGAGTATGTTTCATTTAAGTGTGGGGAAATTTTGGGAAACATAGGTAGTATATGAAATTGTGTATTTTTGGGTATTCATGAAAATTTTGGAAAATGAGAACAATCATGTATGAACTACTAAAACATATGCATTTTTACTTTCAAAAAAAAAATCATCCTAGAAAGGGGGTAAAAGTTACCCCTAAATGAAGGAAAATGAAAAAGAAATGCATATGTGATGTGAATAATAAATCATACATGAGTGTTTGTGAAAAAGAAATGATGGAAGGTTAGGATTGCATTTTATTTTGACTTGGTTGATATAGGTCGAGTTGGACACTTAAACTAATCAAGGATTCAAACCATTTTAGTTCACTTAGCCATATCTATCCCACCTTGACCCTAACCCCATTACAACCCTAATAAGTCCTCATGATAATTGCATTCATGCATCACTTGTTGATTGTTGGATGAAAAGTAATTCCTTGAAAACATGATTAGAAGAGACTTGAGTGATTAAACCCTTAGACACCGAGTGATTAGAGTGTATACACACCTAGTGAGGGTTAAATTACTCAACTCTATGTTTCCATACCTCTTATCATGTATTGTTGCAAGTTGCTTCATTTTGATGTTTTGAATCAATTCTTTAGATTTTGCTTGCATTGAATTATCTCTTTGTTTTGCCCTATTTGTCTATACCTGCTTGGGAATTCGTTTGCTTGTTTTCACCAATTTTATATAGATACTATAATATAGATAGATATATAGCTATGGATAGTATATACATACTTGCATGCATATAGGTAGTTGCATTTAATAAGTTGATCACCCCTTTTTGATCATTCTTCTTGTTGGTTTAGCATGAGGACATGCTATTGTTTAAGTGTGGGGGAATTGATGAGTCCATATTTGATGATATATTTTGACTCGATTTGGATGGATTCTAGCACATGAACTCACATGTAAGCACCAAAATAGCATCTTTTGTTTTTTGTCCCCAATTTAATCCTAAATGTGAAAACATGCAATGTTGTGCTTGAAATGAGCAATTTAATTCCACTTTTATTCCATTTGATGCCATGACAAGTTCGTTAAGTAATTTCAGGCCTTGGAGGCAAGAATGGATAGCCAAAAGTGGAAGAAAGCATGTACAAGGGAGAAAACACGAAGAAAACAAGGAAAAGCACACACAGCAAAGTGTGCGTGCGCACAAGCACTTGTACGTACGCACAGGTCAATTTTCAGCCAAGTGTGCATACGCACACATCTGTGCGTACGCACAGGTCCCTGCACGTGGTTGCATTAATGAAACACGTGCTTGGCAATTTTTGAGGCCTTGTGGCCCATTTTAGAAGGCTTGAAGGCTGAATTGGAGTGCTATATCAAGGGGAATTCAACACATATCAAGGGAGCTCACTTAGTGTTAGTTTTTCTTAGGTAGAAAGCATCATTAGGAGTAGGAGTAGTGTAGATAGCAATTGCTCTCCTAGGGTTTCATCTTCATCTCCATTGTAGCATTTTATAGCAAGCTTTAATTTTGGATTTTGCCTCTTTAATTGTAAGTACTCTCAATTTCCTCTTTAATTACATTGTCTTTATTTTCATTTTCCTATGGTTCAAGTTACATTGTTCATATTTGCAATTTTTAGTTTCTTGAAGTTTTGATTGATGAATTTAGTGTTTTATGCTTTCTTTATGCTTGATTGCTTGTTTATATTTGCTTTTGTTGATAGTTAGTTATAGTTTTGCTATTTTTCCTTGCAATTTTCCATATTTTACTTTTATGCACACAATGTGTTTGTAAAAATGCCAACTCTAGATTTTGAGTAGATTTTCCCACCTTGGCTTGTGGTTTGAGTTCCTAGGATACTAGAGTCATATAGTCCGACATTTAGTGATAATTCCTGGGGAGTTAGTTAACTCTTGTTTCCATTAAAGCTAGCCTTTTATCAACTAGTTTGGTGAGTTGGTTAGGACTTATGGATTAAGGTCAATTATGCTTGCTTGACTTACTCCTCGATGTTTGGGGTTAACTAAGCGAGATTAACTCATGATAATTACCATAGTTGTGGTTATGGCAATGATAGAATTCTTAGACTCTCATTCCCAAGTCAAGGCTTTCTATGCATTTATAGCACTTTCACTAGTTTTGACCTCATTTCTTTTTTACTTGCATGAAGTCCAATTTTGATTATTGTTTTGTTCCTTAATTTCTTAAGTTCTTTTAATCTCTTGTTCTTTGAATACAAAACCCCTTTGTTTCTAACAACCAAAAGCGTAACACTCCGATTGCATTCCTAGGGAGAACGACCCGAGGTTGAGTTATTCTCACTCTCGGTTATTTTGTATTGAATTTAATATTTGATCTCAGAAATCATTGTTGGTTTGGACTATGCTACCAACGAATCGATTCTTGTTTTGATTGATTCCAAACTATACAGCAATGAACTCTTCTTGTCAAATTTGGCACCGTTGCCGGGGACTGCAATCAGTGTATATCTTTTGGTTGTTATAAATATGTTAATAGTGTAAATAGTACTTTTTTTATTATTTGTTTGCCTTTGTTAGTAAGTTTTTCTTTATATTTTCTTTAGTGTAAATAGTGTAAATAAGTTTTTGGGATGATTCCTCTATGAAGGGTTGTAAGTGTCTCCATAGGGCTCCCCTATGTAATTCACCTCCTCCATGTTGGGTTGATCAGGATCATAAGCTTCTTCTTTAAGAGAAGCTTCCTGATTACTGCCAGGTACAGTTTGCATCCCAGTGAGATGTTGAGAGATCATGTTGACCTGTTAGGTCAAGATCTTATTCTGAGCTAGGATGACATTCAGAGTCTCAACTTCATGAACTCCTTTCTTCTGAGAGATTCCATGGTTTACAGGGTTTCTTTCAGAATTGTACATGAACTGGTTGTTAGCAACCATTTCAACGAGCTCTCTTGCTTCTGCAGGTGTTTTCTTCAAGTGGGGGGATCCACCTGGAGAGCTATCCAAGGAAATCTTGGATATCTCAGACAAGCCATCATAGAACACGTCTATGATGGACCATTCTGAGAGCATGTCAGGAGGACATCTCCTGATCAGCTGCTTGTATCTTTCCCAAGCTTCATAGAGGGATTCACCTTCTCTTTGTCTGAAGGTTTGAACTTCCACTCTAATCTTGCTCATCCTTTGAGGTGAAAAGAACTTAGCCAGAAAAGCATTGACTAGCTTTTCCCAAGAGTCAAGACTCTCTCTAGGTTGGGCTTTCAACCACAGCTTAGCTTTCTCTCTTACTGCAAAGGGAAAACGCATCAGCTTGTAGACTTCAGGATCAACTCCATTAGTCTTTAAAGTATCACAGATCTGTAAGAATTCTGCTAAGAATTGATGAGGATCTTCCAGTGGAAGTCCATAAAATTTGCAGTTCTGCTGCAGAAGAGAGACTAACTGAGGCTTAAGCTCAAAATTCTTAGCTCCAATGGCAAGTACAACAATGCTTCTGCCATAAAAGTCAGAGGTAGGCATGGTGAAGTGAAGAACTGAAGATTGATGGTTTAGAAGTTATAGTAAACTCTCGTTGCAAGTATAGTTACCAAACCAAGCAATCAACCTTTCTTACAAAAGTTTTGGTTGTCACAAGTAACAAACCCCTTTAAAATTAATAACCGAAGTATTTAAACCTCGGGTCGTCTTCTCAAGGAATTGCAGGGAAGTATGTTCTTATTATTGGTTATGAGTCTTGTAAATTGGGGGTTTTGAAAGTAAGGAACCAGTATGTTAAATGATAAGAAAAATAAAATAGTAATAATAAAATAAACTCTTGGCAAGGTATTAGAATTGGAAGTCCTATCCTTATCAATTGTGATGAGAATTGGGTTTTAATCCCACTTTGTTAACCTCCAACTATGAAGGTAAATCAAGTGGATTAATTAGCTTAATCCTCAGGTCCTAGTCAATTCCTATGGAAAGACTAGAGTTATTGGAGCAACTCCCAATTTCAACCACTGCTTTATTTGACAGCTCAAGTGTTACCAATTACTTAACTTAATCCAAAAGGGAGAAAATATCTAAATTAAATTAAAAGCATCAATATAAATAAAGCAAAGCAATCTTAAATCCGAAATACCTCAAATAATATTAATTAAGAAAATCATAACATGAATGTAGCATAAGCCAAATTGAAAAGATAAATAATAATTAAAAGTATATAATAAAAGTAGAAAATAAATAAGAGGAACATTGAACCTGTGATGAAGAAGAAATAATCCTAAATCCTAAAACTAAATCCTAAGAGAGAGGAGAGAACCTCTCTCTTTGAAACTACATCTAAACCTAAGATTATGAATTGTGAGCTGATGATTATGAATGAATAGATTTCCCCACTTTATAGCCTCTAATCTAAGTTTTCTGGGCCGAAAACTGGGTCGAAAATAGCCCAGAAATCGCTGGAGAAGAAATCCACCACGCTGATTTTCGTCACTGCGACACGTCCGTGTGAAGCGCGCGTTCGCGTCACCTAGTGTCAAGGCAACTATGGAATATTATATATTAAATCGAAGCCCCAGACGTTAGCTTTCCAGCACAACTGAAACCGTGTCGTTTGTACCTCTGTAGCTCAAGTTATTACTGTTTTAGTGCGAGAGGGTCAGGCTGACAGCTTTGCAGTTCCTTCAACTTCTTGTATTCCTTCCACTTTTGCATGCTTCCATTCCATCCTCCAAGGCATTCCTGCCCTATAAACTCTGAAATCACTTAACACACATATCAAGGCATCTAATGGTAATAAGAGAGGATTAATATTAGCAATTTAAAGGCCCAGGAAACATGTTTTCAATCATAGCACAAAATTAGGAAGGAAAACGTAAAACCATGCAAATAGTATGAATAAGTGGGTAAAGAGTTGATAAAAACCACTCAATTGAGCATAAGATAAACCATAAAATAGTGGTTATCAACCTCCCCACACTTAAACAATAGCATGTCCTCATGCTAAGCTCAAGAGAAGCTATAAAAGGGTGAAGAGGAATGGTAAAATTTATGAAATGCAATCCTATCTATATGAATGCAACTACATGCAAAATATTTCTACCTACTTGGTTAAAAGTAAGTAAGTCTTTCAAGAAGAAATATGAACTGGATTTCACTAATTCAAATCATGAAAATGAAGTACAAATAGACTTGCAAGAAGAAAACAGCCCATGAAAGCAGGGAACAAGGGATTGAGCATCGAACCCTCACTGGTAGTGTATACACTCTAATCACTCAAGTGTTTAAGGTTCGATTCTCTCAATTCTCTACTAACCTCGCTTTCTAAGGCTTGCTCTTCATCTAACAATCAACATAAATTTAATGCACAGATACACATAACAAGAGGTCTTTTAAGGGTTGTAATGGGGTTAGGGTCAAGGTAGGATTGTATTTGGCCAAGTGGACAAAAATCTGAATCCTTAATTATCTTAAACTTTCCACCTAACTTTAGACAATCCATGTAATCATAATACCACATCTAACTATCCATTAACCATGTTTTCCACATATTCATGCATTCTAATTTCAAGTACAGTCATATGCATTGCTTTCACCACTTACTTTGGGGCATTTTGTACCCTTTTTTGCTTAATTGCTCTTTTTTTCTTTTTCTCACTTCTTTTTTTATATTATTTTTTTCTTTTCTTTTATTTTTCTCAATGCATATGATTAAATTATTGGATGCATGAATTATGTCCTAAACATTTTTTTCATTTTCAGAAAATTCTAACATACTCAATTCTCAAACCAATTGTTTTCAAATTCAACTTTTCCCATACTTAATTCATGAGCACTCTCACTAGTCTAAGCTAACCAAGGATTCAAATTAAGGACATTATTATCTTTCGCTTAGAGTTAATGATGTGCTAAAGTAAAGAACAAAGGGGTATAATAGGCTCAACATTGGTTTGTAAAGAATAATGAAAGGGTAAGACCATATAGGTATGTAAGCTCAGCAAAACAAAGGCCTCAATCATGTAAGTGTATGCATACATCAAATAATGGAAATATAGAATTAAGCAAGACAAAGATCACAATTTTAGAGAGAGAAACACACACTAAAAGTAAAATATTGGTTGGTAAAATGCAACCAATTCAAATAGGCTCAAAAATCTCACAGGTTTTGTGTGTTCGAGTTCTAAACCACCAGTATAATATTTCTTCAAACAAGTGTAACATTAAATTTTATTCAAATTAGTGAAATACTTTAAAAAAGTTTCTTGAAAAAGAAAATATTACTTCAACCAAGTGGTAAAATATGCACAAAATCAAATAATCATGCAATCAAACATGTAAATGCAACAACTAACAAGGAAAATAAACCATTGGTGTTGAGATAGAAGAGTGACTAACCCATGGAGATCGGTATTGACCTCCCCACACTTAAAGATTGCACCGTCCTCGGTGCATGCTAAGATGTGCAAGTGGACAGGTTGCTTCAACTGATGCTTTTCTTCAAGGATTGTGCAGATGGACTTGTTTGTCTCCCCTTTTAGAAGTTTTTCCCTTTTTTCGTCTTCGGTGGCCAGCCTGAAAAAAGAGAAAAAGAAGAACAGTAACCCAGAAATAAAATAAAATATGGTTGGGTTAATGCCAGATAATGAGGGTCTCAATTACATGGTAGCTACAACATACAAATGAGAAAACAGTAGAAGTACATGGCAAATCAAGAGTGCAAAAATTTGCAAAAATAGGAAAGAGAGTGTGGGTAAGGAGAGATAATATAAATTCATGTCAATATAAAAGTAATACAGGTATAAAAGATTGGCATTGATATAGTATTACCTATCCAGAATAAAACAAGTCACTAAGCACCCAAAAAAAATTCAAGAGAAGATGCAACAGTTAAATAAGAAAATTAACACCAAAGAAAAAATAATGAATTTAGAAAAGAAAAGAAAAATATGCACAAAATTAAGATGCAATGAATGAAATATGCAAATAAAAAAAATAGAATGAAGGTGAAAAGGAATGAGAAGTGAAAGAAATAAAGTAAGAAAGAAAGAAGAAAGAAGAAAAGATGGAAGAAATTAGGATTGGGGAAGAAAAGATAAGATATTTGGCTGATCTGGATAAGCTGTGCGCCGCATGTGACGCGGACGCGTGAGTGACGTGGTCGCGTGGTGCGCAATAAGGTCAGGTGACGCGGACGCGTGGGTCATGCGATCGCGTGACCTGATTTGTGCGATTGGCGCGAGTGCAGCCTCACGGTCGCGCAACTCTCTGTTTGAAATTCATTTTGCCAAAATTTTGGGTGACGCGATCACATGGGTTATGCGATCGCGTGAATGGCTACACTTCCAAAAGGATGCGGACACGTGGGTGACGTGTTCACGTGGTGGAGCTTGTGTTGCTAGCACCATTCCAGCCCCACTCCATCATAACTCTCTGCCATACACCCTTTTTACGTCGATTTGTTAGGGCACGCGTTCGCGTGGGTGACGCGGATGCGTGGGAGGCATTTTCACAAATGACGCGGGCGCGTCAGTGACGTGGTCACGTGGATCAATTTGTGCCAAAGGCACGCCTCCAGCCACGCTTTCGCGTGACTTTCTGTTTACTTTCTTTTCTTCACAATGCACTGGTGACGCGGACGCGTCAGCGACGCTGCCGCGTCGCGTGCATGTTTTTTTTTTTTTTAATGAAGTATGCAGAATGCAAAATGATATGGATTTCATGAGTAATTCCAGGTTCAATGAAATAAAACAAAATAAAACTTAAAAATAAACCAATCGAAATAAAATTAAAATTGAAAAAGGAACGATCATACCATGGTGGGTTGTCTCCCACCTAGCACTTTTAGTTAAAGTCCTTAAGTTGGACATTTGGTAAGCTCCTTGTCATGGCGGCTTGTGCTTGAACTCATCCTGAAACTTCAATCAATGCTTGGACATCCAATAAGCTCTATCAATACCAAGTAGATTTTTCAAGCTTTGATGGAGTTCTTCACAAGCTTTGAGCTCCCAAAGTTGATCCTCATATATTCCCGGATCCCAAATCTTGTTTCTACACCCATCTTCAAGTTGATTATCATGATTCCATCCAGGAGGTTCGGCCTTAGAATTCTCACTGAAGCGTCTAAACAACTTTCCAGACCCATTCAATTGAGCTCTACACCAACCCTTGCGTTTAAACTTAAGGCTTCCAACCATAATGAACCTTGCAGGATAATTCTTACCACTGACCATCTTCCTCTTACTCTTAATGCCACAAAGAGCTCTATGTTGACCATCTGTCTCAAGTAAACCATATTCAAGTGGGATGAGAAAGCTAAGGGATATGAATTTTTCCCACTTGAATGTTGTGAAGGATGATAGCAACTTAGGGGGAGGGGTCTCCAACAACTTTGGCAAGGTAATTGCAGGCCTTACTCCCGTGTGTTCTTTCTTGACACCTTCCACCTTTTTGTAAGCTTCTTCAATATCAACCTCTTCTTTTTGGTAGCTTTCTTCCAATTTGATCTCTTCTTCATTGCTTACCAAGGGCATGGGAGGCTGTGCTTCTGCTTCTTTAGTCTCCATCTCTTGATCAACCTCTTCCAAGTCTTCAACCATGATATGCTTTGGAGGTTGTACACCCTCCTCAACATCAAATGCAACCGTCTTGGAAGGAGGCTCTATGTCTTGACTTTCCCATGGAGGTTCAGCATCTCCCAAGTCTTCAACCACTTCTTCTTCTTCAATAATTCTGGCTTCCTCCACTTGTTCTAGTACAAATTCATGCTCCTTACTGTCCACTGAAGTTTCTAATGTCTCCCTCATGCTACGTTCTTCATTAGATTATCCGCATGAAGCCATGGGGATTCCTTGAGTGTCCGAACGTCGGGAAGCTAATTGATGTATCGCTTGCTCCAATTGATGAAGGGTTGCATGAAATTGATCCACTGTTTCCTTGAGACGATCCGTTGATTCTTGTTCCGCTTGGGTATCATAAGTAGGACCATAAGGCTCTTGGATTTATGGATATGGATATGGTGCATATGGAGGTGGTGGTTCTTGGGAGTAATTGGGTTGGAATTGGGGTGGTTCTATATATAATCCATATGGTTCATAAGGTGGTTGGTATGGTAGATGAGGGTTAGGATCATATGAGGGTGTTTGGTGGTAAGGGACTTGTGAGTATGGTGGTCCAAAATGATGTTAAGGAGGTGGGTCATAGGTATATGATGGGGGTCCACCATATCTATCGTCTTGGTATCCACCTCGGAATGGCTCTTGACTATAGCAGTTAGGTGGGTGTTGGTTGTCACGGAAGGGTCCACCATAACTATTGTTTTGACATGAATTGTGGAATGGTCGTGGTCTATGGTATCTTGGAGGGTATTGTTGCCTAAAGGGTTGATCAGATCCTCGTGGCTCTTTCCATCTCTGATTGTTTTGACCTTGATGCATGTTCCTTTTATAATTTTCATTCCTTGCAACAGCATTGGCACCAAACTCAAAGCGAGAGGGGTGAGAACTCATAATAGTAAATAAAAATTAAAAACGAAAATAAAGACAAATTTTAAATTAAAAGGTTATTGAAATTTAAATTTTGAAATTGAAAATTAAATTTTGAATTTTTGAAAATTAAATTTTGAAATTTGAAATTTGAATTTTTGAATTTTAAATTTTTGAAATTTGAATTTTGAAAATTGAAATTTGAAATTTGAAATTTAAATATTGAAATTTGAAATTTGATTTTTTGAAATAAGATAAGATAAGATTTTGAAAAAGATATGATTTTTTTTAAAAAGATTTGAATTTTGAAATTTAAATTTTGAAATTTTAAATTTTGAAATTTTAAATTTGAATTTTAAATTTTTAAATTTAAATTTTGAAAATTGAAATTTGAGTTTTAAATTTTGAATTTTTGAATTTAATGAGGAAAGAGAAAAACAATAAAATGACACCAAACTTAAAATTTTTAGATAAAAACGAAGAAAACAACTAAGAACAACTTGAAGGTCAAGATGAACACGAAGAACAACTTGAAGATCAAGATGAACACGAAGATCAAATTTTTGAAATTTTTTTTTTAATAACTAAATAAAAACCAATAACCTCTTAATTTATGAAAAAAACAAAAATAAAAACAAAAATAAAACAAATAAACAAGCAAAAAGCAAATATTTACAATAACCAATAATAAGGCACACATTTACAATTCCCCGGCAACGGCGCCATTTTGAAGAACTGAAGATTGATGGTTTAGAAGTTATAGTAAACTCTCGTTGCAAGTATAGTTACCAAACCAAGCAATCAACCTTTCTTACAAAAGTTTTGATTGTCACAAGTAACAAACCCCTTTAAAATTAATAACCGAAGTATTTAAACCTCAGGTCGTCTTCTCAAGGAATTGCAGGAAAGTATGTTCTTATTATTGGTTATGAATCTTGTAAATTGGGGATTTTGAAAGTAAGGAACCAGTATGTTAAATGATAAGAAAAATAAAATAGTAATAATAAAATAAACTCTTGGCAAGGTATAAGAATTGGAAGTCCTATCCTTATCAATTGTGATGAGAATTGGGTTTTAATCCCACTTTGTTAACCTCTAACTATGAAAGTAAATCAAGTGGATTAATTAGCTTAATCCTCAGGTCCTAGTCAATTCCTATGGAAAGACTAGAGTTATTGGAGCAACTCCCAATTTCAACCACTGATTTATTTGACAGCTCAAGCGTTACCAATTACTTAACCCAAGGCAAAAGGGAGAAAATATCTAAATTAAATTAAAAGCATCAATATAAATAAAGCAAAGCAATCTTAAATCTGAAATACCTCAAATAATATTAATTAAGAAAATCATAACATGAATGTAGCATAAGCCAAATTGAAAAGATAAATAATAATTAAAAGTATATAATAAAAGTAGAAAATAAATAAGAGGAACATTAAACCTGTGATGAAGAAGAAATAATCCTAAATCCTAAAACTAAATCCTAAGAGAGAGGAGAGAACCTCTCCCTCTGAAACTACATCTAAACCTAAGATTATGAATTGTGAGCTGATGATTATGAATGAATGAATTCCCCCACTTTATAGCCTCTAATCTGTGTTTTCTGGGCCGAAAACGGGGTCGAAAACAGCCCAGAAATCGCTAGAGAAGAAATCTGCCACGCTGATTTTCGTCACTGTGACGCGTCCGTGTGGAGCGCGCATCCGCATCACCTAGCGTCATGGCAACTATGGCATATTATATATCAAATTGAAGCCCCAGACGTTAGCTTTCCAACGCAACTGAAACATTATCGTTTGGACCTCTGTAGCTCAAGTTATGACTGTTTTAGTGCGAGAGGGTCAGGCTGACAGCTTTGCAGTTCCTTCAACTTCTTGTATTCCTTCCACTTTTGCATGCTTCCTTTCCATCCTCCAAGCCATTCCTGCCCTATAAACTCTGAAATCACTTAACACACATATCAAGGCATCTAATGGTAATAAGAGAGGATTAATATTAGCAATTTAAAGGCCCAGGAAACATGTTTTCAATCATAGCACAAAATTAGGAAGAAAAACGTAAAACCATGCAAATAGTATGAATAAGTGGGTAAAGAGTTGATAAAAACCACTCAATTGAGCATAAGATAAACCATAAAATAGTGGTTTATCATGAAGTCACCAAGGACCTTTCTAGGCTCCACTTGTGGTTCGGCCATATCCTCTGTTTCTTGTTCAAAACTTTCTGAAAGATCTCTTCCGGAGTGTTGTGCTTTAGCTAGTTGTAAACGCCTCCTCAGAGTCTTCTCAGGTTCAGGATCAGGAGTCAAGAGGGGTTCTTTATCCCTGATCCTAGTCATAAACAAGAAGAAAAGAAAAAAGAAAGAAAAGAAGGAGACTTCCAATAGACAAGAAGCTCCTCCTTAAAGTCAGAAGTAGAGGAAGAAGAAGAAGATAAAAATAAATAAAAGAAGTGGAAGAAAAATACCTTAGAAATAGTAGATAAGAGTAAATAAAAGAAGATAGAATAAAAGAAGTAAAAGAAGTAGAAGAAGAATACTTTGAAAATAAGGGATAGAAATAATTAAGATGAGAAGGAAGAATAGAGAGGGGAAAGAAGAAGAATGATATAGATGTGAGAAGAAGAGTAGTATAAATAGAAAAATAAATAAGAATTAAAATATTTTTATTTTTATTTTATTTATTTAATTAATTAATTTTTGAAAATTAGTTAATTAATTTAAAAAGAATTTAAAATTTAAATGTTAAATTTTCGAAAATAGAGAGAGAAGAGAGGGGAATTTTCGAAAATTAAGAGAGAGGAGAGTTAGTTAGGTGGTTTTGAAAAAGAAGAGAGAGAAGAAGGAGATATTATTTTCGAAAACTAAAAATAGAAAAGTTAGTTGTAGGTTTTGAAAAAGATGAGAGAGGAGATAAGATATTAATTAAGAAAAGATAAAAATAAAAATAAAAATGAAAGATAAGATGAGAAAAGATTTGAATTTTAAAAATAAGATAAGATAAGAAATTAAAAAGTTTTGAAAAAAAGATATGATTTAAATTTTGAAAAAGATAAGATAAGATTTTTAAATTTTGAAAAAGATATGATAAGTTTTGAAAAAGATAAGTTTTTTGAAAAAGATATGATTTTTAATTTTTGAAAAATTTGATTTTTGAAAACTTGACAATTAAGATATGATAAGATAAAATTTTAAAATTGAAATCTGAATTTTTATTTTAAATTTTCGAAAATTATAATTAAATAAAGATAAAAAAGATGTTTTTTTATTTTTGAATTTTATGATGAAAGAGAAAAACAAAAAAAAAAGACACAAGAACACAAAGAACAAAATTTAAAGACTCAAAGAACTCAAGAACATAACAAAAACACCAAACTCAAAATTTTTAGAAAACCAAAACATAATTTTCGAAAAAACACAAGAAAATAGACAAGAAAATACCAAACTTAAAAACTTGACACAAGATTAAACCAAAGAAAAATTAGTTTTGAAATTTTTTTTGAAAGAAAGACTCCAAGAAACAACAAATTACCAAGAACACACAATGCTCTAACCAATTGAACAACAAAAATAAAAATATTTTTGAAAACCCTTTTTTAAAATTTTCGAAAAAATTAGAGAAGAAAATAAAAGACTTAATCAAGAACACAAACAAAGACTCAAACAAGAGAAAAGAACAAATGTTTTAAGAAAGAGTGTAGGAAGAAGTTTTAAAATTTTTGGAATTGAAAAACAGGAAACAAGAACATGGAAGACTCAATACCAAGAACAAAAATTGAACAAAGAAAAAATCATATTTTTGAAAAAGTTTATAGAATTTTTCCAAAAAATTGAAGAAGAAGAAAACAAAAATTAAAGACTCAATTAAAATAAAATAAAATAAATTACCTGATCTAGGGAGCAAGACAATCCGGCAGTTTGTCCAAACTCAACAATCCCCGGCAACGACGCCAAAAACTTGGGGCGCATGTACGCAAACCCACACTTTTCGTACAGCAGTAGTACCATCAAGTGCATTGGGTCGTCCAAGTAATACCTGAGCGAGTCAGGGTCGATCCCACGAGGATTGTGGCTTGAAGCAAGCAATGGTTGTCTTGCAGGTCTTAGTCAGGCGGAATCAGAAGGAGTTCGATTATATTATGTAAACCTTGAATGATTATATGTCATAAATGTTTGGATGTTAACTAGAAATAAGGATAGGAATAGAGTTGAGAGTCAGAGTTGCTTTGTCTTTCTGAATGAATTCTGGTATTACTGTCTTTCTTACTTGTGAATGATCTTCTTCTATGGCAGGCTGTAAGTCATCAAAGTCATTGCCCGTGGTCATTGATCTCCTCTACTACAGGTCAAACGCCATTGCCCGTGGTCATTCAATCTGATGGAGGGTGAAGCTCTAGCAAGTCATTCTCTTGGCGATTCTACTCAAAATGCCACAGACAAGGTCAGATCTTCCGGATCAGAGAACGCTGCTTCTTTGGATTCTAGCCTATACCACAGAGACCCTAATCTCCCCGAAAATCGGCTGAACTAGTGTCTTGAGAAGTCTCCAACGAAGTCATGGATTAACCGTCTGAGAGATGTATAAACATAGCTGTTGGCTCGTGCTTTCCGGCCAAGTATTCACACGAACCCAAGTAGACACGGGTGTTTGTCAGACACGTTTGTCTTAATGTGATGAACAGAGCTAATTGGTTAGATCATTGGTGTGCGAAATCGTGATCATTCCATTCCTTGGTAACGGCGCTAAAACTCAATACGCACGTTCATGATCTTATATCTGTGTCACAACTTCGTACAACTAACCAGCAAGTGCACTGGGTCGTCCAAGTAATAAACCTTACGTGAGTAAGGGTCGATCCCACGGAGATTGTCGGCTTGAAGCAAGCTATGGTCACCTTGTAAATCTCAGTCAGGCGACTTCAATTGTATTAAGAAATTATAGTGGATGAAAATAAATAGAATATAAAATAGGATAGTGGTACTTATGTAATTCATTGGTGAGAATTTCAGATAAGCGTATGGAGATGCTTTCGTTCCTCTGATCTCTGCTTTCCTGCTGTCTTCATCCAATCAATCCTACTCCTTTCCATAGCAAGCTTTATGTAGGGCATCACTGTAACAAGCCTGATTTCCGAGTATGCGAGATCTTTTCCGAAGGCACGAATTTTTCCAGAAGATCAGTAAAGGGGAGAACCTCTGATATATCATGAAGTATCTCAATCCTCATTGTCATTATGTCATCTTTAAGATAGAACCTTTTGTGAGGCAAGCTCAATAACGCAGCTACGAAGAACCTAGTTTTTGAACGTATCGGTTGGCAGTTTTGATTCTGATTTTCGTAAATAGTCTCTGTTTGACGAACCGGACTCGATTCATGAGAGGAGAGAGATAATAGTATAATATTATCATTATATTAGTATTAGAAAATGCTTGAATGATATTATAAGATTACTTGGTCTGTTTTAGTTAAAAACAGAAAATCGGTTTAACCGGGTTCACAATTTACTGGTGCAGCTTAGCACCAGCACTCTCTGATGACTTTAGCAATGCTAAGGCCTCATTATACATGTTTTATTCTCATAATAAATATGTTACTAGTGTCATTTATGCTAGTAGCTCAGAAAATAATTTTTAGAGATGTTTTTACAAGTGTTCCGATACATCTAGTTTTAGTAGTTGTACACCTGAGATATTTTAATATTATTTTAATCCACCTCCAAGCCAACCAATCACAACTCACCTTATACCCCCAAAACCCCCAAGGCTGGTTCATTTTCACCTTGTGGCCGAAATTCTCAAGAGAGAAAAAGAGAGAAAAGTTCTTAGTTCCAAATCTTCAAAGCTTGATTTCTGCTGAACTAAAACTCAAATCAAAATTCCAATCCGACCAAAATGATCCTCTCTTCCTCCTCTACATAACCATGTGACTTATCAAGGATGGAAATAAGGTGAGATGGCTGTCTCCCTCCCATTTCAATTCGGTTTTCAAGGAAAACCATGCAAAACATGTGTTTTCTTGATGTTCTTCCTTAGGAATCATGCTTAACTTGACTTGAGGGCCAAGAAATGTGAATTTACAGCAAGTCTAAGGTGATATATCTCTTCCAAACATACTGAGTGAGATTTGGTCAGTTGAGATTTTTTGGATTTAAAGTTGTTTTTGATGTGATTTAGGAGGAAAAAGTGCTTAAGGACCACCTGAAACTTTAATCGAATTAGGAGCAGCAAAACCAGGTAGGGTGTCACAAAATTAATCTTGATTATTTGTGTTTGAGTTGTGTGAATTTTGTATAAATTGGCTGTGCTAAAAATTGGTTGCATATATGATTGATTCTTGGTGAAAATTTGGTGAAATTTTGATGAAATTTGATGAAATTCAAGCTTTAAAGTTCATGTTCTTGGCAGCTGGAAAAACGAAACCCTAAGCTTAAATTGAGGTACAATTTGTGTTAAAATCATGTAGAAAAGATGGGGTTTTAGTGGCTGCTAATTTATTATGAATTTTGGTAAAAATCGGTTGCTGAAAAGACTGAAAAACAGGTAAAAACAGAGAAAGAATTTGAAGAATTTATGAAGAACATGAAGAACACTTTGAGTGTGGTGAAGAACATTGAAGAACACCTTTTATATCTTAGAAAGGGCAAGGAAGTAAAATTTTTGGTGTTTAAGGGGTTGTTTGGTAATTTCTGAAAGTTAGGGTGGTAAAAGTAGAAATATTAAAAGTTACGGGTGGTAAAAAGTGAATTTTAAAGGTTAAAAGTAAAAGTAAGTTAATTTTCGAAAATTTAATGATAAAATAATAAAAAAATAATAAAATATTAAATAATAATATTTAATTAAAAATAATATTTTAATAAAAATAATAAAATAATGCGAAGAAGGCAGTTTTCTGTAAAAGCTTTAGAAAGACAACTTTAAGCGCAGAATCTCATAATTACCTTCATAAAATACTTAGGGAGTGGTAATAACATGATATTAAGGAAAAGATAAAGAAAAGATAAAAAGTTAAAGGAAAGATAAAAACCAAAGAAAAAGTTTGTAAAATTTTAATGACAGAAAAACAGACAGAGACTAGTGAACGAACTAGGGCAACTTAGTTAGTACTTGAGTTGCGACTAGGGTTAGGTATTATATGAAAAGTTAAACTATTTCAGTATAGACTTAATGAACCTATACTTGGGACAGACTAACTATTCATACCGAAATTTACATAAGCTTTAAATACATACTTTAAACAGAGAAATCAGAGCAGAGTAGAGAAACACAGAAAACAGAGTAACCAGAGTAAAGTAAAGAGATAAAGAGAAAAAGAATAATATAGATACAGATGAAAAGAGTAATCAGAGAAGAGAAAAGGGATATAGATAACAGAGTAATTAAAACAGAGTAAAGAGATACAGAGAAAAGAGAAACCAGAACAGAGTAAAGAGATATAAAGAGAAGAGTATAAGAATAAAGAGTTAAGCCTTGTAGCATGATGTTCTGTTGGATGTTCGTCTGCTGCTTTTCCATTGGCCCTAGAGGTCCTGTAGGCCCAAGTTCACCTACAGTGAGTTGTTATTTCTGTAGGCCGAAGTTCACCTGCAGTGAATATCAATTGTGTATCTCAGGGTGTTGCTCCTGTAGGCCGAAGTTCACCTACAGAGAGTTGTGATACTTGTAAGCCGAAGTTCACTTACAGGGGCGCCATTTCTGTAAGCCAAAGTTCACTTACAGAGGTGTTATTTTTGTAGGCCGAAGTTCACCTACAGAAAGTTGTTGTGTTGTGTTTAGACTATCCCTGTAAGCCGAAGTTCACTTACGGGAGTGCTATTTCTGTAGGCCCAAGAGATGTGTTTATTCATTTGTTGCGCTAAGGCAATGCCGGATATACTTGTATGATGATCTACTGCATGAATGCAGTCAGATAGATAGTGGTGCGACCACTGAGAACGCTTTCCTGCGGTATAGATCCATATTTTATTTCTGTAAGGAAGAGGGGTTATTTCCTGCTACAGAAGTACCGTGACCACCTGTTCCATTTCTGTAGTGGCAGAGGGGTTATTTCCTTTATACAGAAGGTGTGTCGGCATACATCCCTGCAATGGCAGATGTGTTATTTCCTGCGTGCAGTGGACCCTGTGGTGGCAGAGGGGTTATTTCCTGTACACATGGGTATAGCCAATAGGAAAGCCTTATCCAGACAGAGGTTGCTGGATAACGTCGGGAGCGGGTTAGTAACCGACAGATGAGCTCATTACCTGCACTAGGGCTAGACATGCATCATTCTTGTCTGCACATTATTCTCTGTTGCATTCCTTTCTGAGTGTGGTCTATTTCTTTATGTTTGTCTGCTTGCATGCTATTTCTGTGTTTTATTTTCTTGTATTCTTTTGTTTGTGTTCTGCTTTCTGTTGTCTCTACTTTCTCTTTCTATCTTTATTTTCTATTTACTGCTTCGCTATATTATGTTATTTGTCTGCTAATCGACCCCAAATTAATGAACTTAACTAATAACCCCGACCCTACTAGGAACTCCCCAGTTCTTACCCCTTCTCTCTCCCTTCCCCCTTCAGATGGAAGCATGAGTACCCTTCTGTAGTTCACTGACGACCGTTCACAAAAAAGATTCCGCTCTAGGTAGTCTTCTGAGTCTAGGGTGAATCTCGTTCTCTATTTATATGTATATACTGTGAGACCAGCCAACGTCTGCACCCCGTTCGTATGCGCACTTTAGCCTAAGTCCTTCGTACGATGTTGCTGTTATGTGGCCACTCGATGAAGTACTTAAGAGACGTTCTTTGATGACACATGATCGTGCAGAGGATTAGTAGATGACCTTCCACCTTTTGATGACGAACCACCTGACTTGAGTTTTGAAGACCTAGAACGTACTTTTCCTCGCTTTAGTAGTTTAGAGGGACTAGGTGAGTATAGAGTCTAGGCTAGCCTGGGCGCCAGCTTAGGGACTTCTTGAACAGGTCAGGACCTGGGATGTTGTATGTATATATGTATATAGTTATTATCTAGCTATGTCTAGGGGTGTTCTAACTAAAAGTCTATACGCTAATAAAGGCTGGATCACCGAATATTGTCAACTTCTTGTGATGTATTTATGTGTGGTTGTTTATAATTGTTTTATATATTATCTGTTGTGAATTGATTATGAATGATACTGTTTGCTAATCCAAACATTTTTTAAAAAAACGTACCTCGTAAAATAACTACGCTTTTAACAACGAATAAGGCTCATATAATAAATAATAGATAATAATTAGGTAGACAAGTTGGTAGCGCTCAGTTTCTAGTATGATCATGACGTACCAGAAATTGGGTCGTTACAATCACCGTTGTCAATGGCTACATCCCATCCTCCTGTGAAAATGGTCCAATGCGCTGTCACTGCATGGCTAATCATCTGTCGGTTCTCGATCATACTGGAATAGGATTTACTATCCTTTTGCGTCTGTCACTACGCCCAGCACTCGCTAGTTTGAAGCTCGTCACAGCCATCCCTTCCCAAATTCTACTCGGAATACCATAGATAAGGTTTAGACTTTTCGGATCTCAGGAATGGCCATCCATAGGTTCTAACTTATACCACGAAGACACTAATATCTCGGACTCGGTCCCCTGTATTAGATATCCAAGAGATATCCATTCAATCTAAGGTAGAACGGAAGTGGTTGTCAGGCACGCGTTCATAAGTTGAGAATGATGATGACTGTCATGATCATCATATCCATCATATTGAAGTGCGAATGAATATCTTAGAAGCGGAATAAGTTGAATTGAATAGAAAAACAATAGTACTTTGCATTAATCTTTGAGGAACAGCAGAACTCCACACCTTAATCTATGGTGTGTAGAAACTCTACCGTTGAAAATACATAAGTGATAAGGTCCAGGCATGGCTGAATGGCCAGCCCCCCTGATCTAAGAACTAAACGTCCAAAAGATGTCTAATACAATAGTAAAAAGTCCTATTTATACTAAACTAGTTACTAGGGTTTACAGAATTGAGTAAATGATGTAGAAATCCACTTCCGGGGCCCACTTGGTGTGTGCTTGGGCTGAGCTTGAAGTTTACACGTGGAGAGGTCATTCTTGGAGTTGAACGCCAGTTTGTAACATGTTTCTGGTGTTGAACTCCACTTGGCAGCTTGTTTCTGGCGTTTAACTCCAGAATGCAGCATAGAACTGGCATTGAACGCCAGTTTACGTCGTCAATCCTTATTCAAAGTATGGACCATTATATATTTCTGGAAAGCCCTAGATATCTACTTTCCAAAGCAATTAGAAGCACGCCATTTGGAGTTCTGTAACTCCAGAAAATCCACTTTGAGTGCAGGAAGGTCAGAATCCAACAGCATCTGCAGTCCTTCTTCAACCTCTGAATCTGATTTTTGCTTAGGTCCCTCAATTTCAGCTAGAAAATACTTGAAATCACAGAAAAACACACAAACTCATAGTAAAGTCCAGAAATGTGATTTTTAATTAAAAACTAATAAAAATATGCTAAAAACTAACTAAATCATACTGAAAACATACTAAAAACAATGCCAAAAAGCGTATAAATTATCCGCTCATCACAACACCAAACTTAAATTGTTGCTTGTCCCCAAGCAACTGAAAATCAAATAGGATAAAAAGAAGAGAATATACTATAAATTCCAAAATATCAATGAAACATAGCTCCAATCAGATGAGCGGGACTTGTAGCTTTTTGCCTCTTGAATAGTTTTGGCATCTCACTTTATCCATTGAAGTTCAGAATGATTGGCATCTATAGGAACTCAGAGTTCAGATCGTGTTATTGATTCTCCTAGTTCAGTATGTTGATTCTTGAACACAGCTACTTTATGAGTCTTGGCCGTGGCCCTAAACACTTTGTTTTCCAGTATTACCACCGGTACATAAATGCCACAGACACATAACTGGGTGAACCTTTTCAGATTGTGACTCAGCTTTGCTAAAGTCTCCAATTAGAGGTGTCCAGGGTTCTTAAGCACACTCTTCTTTTGCTTTGGACCTTGACTTTAACCGCTCAGTCTCAAGTTTTCACTTGACACCTTCACGCCACAAGCACATGGTTAGGGACTGCTTGGGTTAGCCGCTTAGGCCAAGATTTTATTCCTTTAGTCCCTCCTATCCACTGATGCTCAAAGCCTTGGATCCTTTTTATTACCCTTGCCTTTTGGTTTTAAGGGTTACTGGCTTTTTGCTCTTGCCTCTTGGTTTTAAGAGCTTTTGGCTTTTTCTGCTTGCTTTTTCTTTTTTTTTCGCCATTTTTTTTCTGCAAGCTTTCTGTATTCACTACTTTTTCTTGCTTCAAGAATCATTTTTATGATTTTTCAGATTATCAAATAACATTTCTCCTATTCATCATTCTTTCAAGAGCCAACATATTTAACATTCTTAAACAACAACTTCAAAAGACATATGCACTGTTCAAGCATTCATTTAGAAAACAAAAAGTATTGTCACCACATCAAAATAATTAAACTAGTATCAAGGATGAATTCAAAACCATGTACTTCTTGTTCTTTTGTAATTAAAACATTTTTTTTATTCAAGAGAGGTGATGGATTCATATTCACTACTTTAAGGCATAGACACTTAAATACTAATGATCATGTAATAAGACACAAACATAAATAAACATAAAGCTCAAAAATCGAAAAAACAGTAAATTTAAGAACAAGGAATGAGTCCACCTTAGTGATGGTGGCGTTTTCTTCTTGAGGAACCAATGATGTCCTTGAGCTCTTCTATGTCTCTTCCTTGTCTTTGTTGCTCCTCCCACATAGCTCTTTGATCTTCTCTAATTTCATGGAGGATGATGGAGTGCTCTTGGTGCTCCTATCTTTAGTTGCTCCCAATAATTGTGTGGACGAAAATGTATCCCCTGAGGTATCTCAGGGATCTCTTGATTTGCAGTCAAATGTTCTACCACTGAGCTATAGACCCTTGAGATGAATCTCACCATCTCCTATAACTCGGAGGTGGAAGCTTTTGTCTTCCCTTTCCTCTTTCTAGAGGTTTCTCTGGCCTTAGGTGCCATCAATGGTTATGGAAAAACAAAAAAAAAGCTATGCTTTTACCACACCAAACTTAGAATGTTGCTCGCCCTCGAGCAAAAGAAGAAAGAATAGTAGAAGAAGAAGAAGATATGGAAGAGATGGAGGGATGTGTGTATTCGGCTATATGGGTGGGCTTGGGTGGGAAAGAGATTTTAAATTTTGAAGGTAGGTGGGGTGTATGGATGTGAGTGGTGAATGGAAAACAGAAGGGATGACTGTGAATGGAGAGAGAGAGGATGATATAGGATTATGAGGAGAGAAGGTGAGTGAAGGTATGTGGGGATCCTGTGGGATCCACAGATCCTGAGGTGTCAAGGATTTACATCCCTGCACCAATTAGGCATGTAAAATGCCTTTGCATGCATTTCTGGCGTTTAGACGCCGAAGTGATGCTTGTTCTGGGCGTTCAACGCCCATATGCAGCATATTTCTGGCGTTGAACGCCAGCTTCATGCTTGTTTCTGGCGTTCAGCGCCAGCTCCACGCTCTGTTCTGGCGTTGAACGCCAGCCAGATGCTCCTTACTGGCGTTTAAACGCCAATAAGTCATTCCTCCAGGGTGTGATTTTTTTTTCTGCTGTTTTTGTTTCTGTTTTTAATTTTTGGATTTATTTTGTAACTCCACATGATCATGAACCTAATAAAACATGAATAAATAAAGAGAAAATAAATTAAAAATGATTAGATAACATTGGGTTGCCTCCCAACAAGCGCTTCTTTAATGTCAATAGCTTGACAGTGAGCTCCCATGGAGCCTCACAGATAATCAGAGCAAGGTTGGAACCTCCCAACACCAAACTTAGAGTTTGATTGTGGGGGTTCAACACCAAACTTAGAGTTTGACTGTGGGGGCTTTGATTGACTCTGCAGTGAGAGAAGCTTTTCATGCTTCCTCTCCATGGTTACAGAAGGAGATCCTTGAGTTTGAAACACAAGGTTGTCCTTATTCAGTTGAAGGACTAACTCTCATCTGTCCACATCAATCACAGCTCTTGCTGTGGCTAGGAAGGGTCTTCCAAGGATGATAGATTCATCCTCATCCTTCCCAGTATCCAGGATTATAAAATCAGCAGGGATGTAAAGGCCTTCAACCTTTACTAACACGTCCTCTACTTGGCCGTAAGCCTATTTTCTTGAGTTGTCTGCCATCTCTAATGAGATTCTGGTAGCTTGCACCTCAAAGATTCCCAGTTTCTCCATTACAGAGAGGGGCATGAGGTTTATCCCTGACCCAAGGTCACATAGAGCCTTCTCAAAGGTCATGGTGCCTATGGTACAAGGTATTAAGAACTTTCCAGGATCCTGTTTCTTCTTAGGCAATCTCAGTTGATCCAGATCACTCAATTCATTGGTGAGCAAGGGAGGTTCATTTTCCCAAGTCTCATTACCAAATAATTTGGCATTCAACTTCATGATAGCACCAAGGTACTTGGCAACTTGCTCTTCAGTAACATCTTCATTCTCTTCAGAAGAAGAATACTCATCAGAGCTCATGAATGGCATAAGGAGGTTTAATGGAATCTCTATGGTCTCCAGATGAGCCTCAGAGTCCTTTGGTTCCTCAGAGGGAAACTCCTTATTGATCTCTGAACGTCCCAGGAGGTCTTCCTCACTGGGATTCACGTCCTCCTCCTCTTTTGTGGTTTCGACCATGATGGTCATTTCAATGGCCTTGCACTCTTCTTTTGGATTTTCTTCTGTATTGCTTGGGAGAGTACTAGGAGGGGTTTCAGTGATCCTTTTACTCAACTGGCCCACTTGTGCTTCTAGATTTCTAATGGAGGACCTTGTTTCATTCATGAAACTTAGAGTGGCCTTAGATATATCAGAGACTATGTTTGCCAAGCTAGATGGGGTCTGCTCAGAACTTTCTGTCTTTTGTTGAGTGGATGATGGAAAAGGCTTGCTATTGCTAAACCTGTTTCTTCCACCATTATTAAAGCCTTGTTGAGGCTTTTGTTGATCCTTCCATGAGAGATTTGGGTGATTTCTCCATGAGGGATTATAGGTGTTTCCATAGGGTTCACCCATGTAATTCACCTCTGCTATTGCAGGGTTCTCAGGATCATAAGCTTTTTCTTCAGAAGATGCCTCTTGAGTACTGTTGGATGCAGCTTGCATTCCATTCAGACTCTGTGAAATCATATTGACTTGCTGAGTCAATATTTTGTTCTGAGCCAATATGGCATTCAGAGTATCAATTTCAAGAACTCCCTTCTTCTGAGGCGTCCCATTACTCACAGGATTCCTCTCAGAAGTGTACATGAACTGGTTATTAGCAACCATGTCAATGAGTTCTTGAGCTTCTGCAGGCGTTTTCTTTAGGTGAATGGATCCACCTGCAGAAGTATCCAATGACATCTTAGCGAATTCAGACAGACCATCATAGAATATATCCAGGATGGTCCATTCTGAAAGCATGTCAGAAGGACACTTTTTGGTCAGTTGCTTATATCTCTCCCAAGCTTCATAGAGGGATTCACCTTCTTTCTGTCTGAAGGTTTGAACATCCACTCTAAGCTTACTCAGCTTTTGAGGAGGAAAGAACTTGGCTAAGAAAGCCGTGACCAGCTTATCCCAAGAGTTCAGGCTATCTTTGGGTTGAGAGTCCAACCATACTCTAGCTCTGTCTCTTACAGCAAACGGGAAAAGCATTAGCCTGTAGACCTCGGAGTCAACCCCATTTGTCTTAACAGTATCACAGATTTGCAAGAACTCAGTTAAGAACTGAAAAGGATCTTCAGATGGAAGTCCATGAAACTTGTAGTTCTGCTGCATCAGAGAAACTAATTGAGGTTTCAGCTCAAAATGGTTTGCTCCAATGGCAGGAATGGAGATGCTTCTTCCATGTAAGTTGGAATTAGGTGCAGTAAAGTCACCAAGCATCCTCCTTGCATTATTATTATTTTCGGCTGCCATATCCTCTTCTTGTTCGAAAATTCCTGTAAGGTTGTCTCTGAATTGTTGTATTTTAACTTCTCTTAGTTTCTTTTTCAGAGTCCTTTCAGGTTCAGGATCTGCTTCAACAAGAATGTTCTTGTCCTTGCTCCTGCTCATATGACAAAGAAGGGAATAACAAAGAAAATATAGAATCCTCTATGTCACAGTATAGAGATTCTTTCGTGTGAGTAGAAGAAGAAAAGAATGTAATGTAAAGAAGAGAAGAGGGAAAACTCGAACACAGAGAGGGAGGTGGTGTTCGAATTTTTGGATGGAAGAGAAGTGTTAGTAGATGAATAAATAAATAGAAGGAGATGAGAGAGAGAATTTCAAAATTTAATTAAAATAAAAATTAAAATAGAAAGTTAGATTTCGAAAATTAAAGTTGAAATTAAATTAAAATTAAAACAATTAGTTAATTAAAAAGAAATTTTGAAAAAGGAGAGAGGGAATTTTCGTAAATAATAGAGAGGATTAGTTAGGTAGTTTTGAAAAAGATATGATTGAAACAAAAAGATAAGATTGATTGAAAAAGTTTTGAAATTTGTTTTTGAAAAAGATATGATTGAAATTTAAAAAGATATGATTGAAACAAAAAGATAAGAATTGAAAATCAATTTTTTTTTTAAAGATAAGAAGTTAGAAAAGATTTTGAAATTGAATTTGAAAAAGATATGATTGAAATTTTAATTTGAAAAAGGTTTGAAAAAAAAATTAAAAAGATTTGATTTTGAAAATTAAAGTTGATTACTTGACTAACAAGAAACAAAAAGATTTGATTTTAAAATTTGAAGATTGAACCTTTCTTATTAGGCAAGTAACAAACTTTAAATTTTTGAATCAATCACATTAATTGTTAGTAATATTTTCAAAAATTAAGAAATAAAATAAGAAAAAGATTTTGAAAATCAAATTTAAAAAGTTTTCGAAAATATGAAGGTAAAATGAAAAAGATTTGATTTTTGAAAAAGATTTTGAAAAGATAAGATTTTTAAATTGAAAATTTGATTTGATTCATAAGAAACAATTAAATTTAAAAACTTTTTGACTAAATCAAATCATATTTTCGAAAATTTTGAGTAAAATAAGGAAAAGATATTTTTTTATTTTTGATTTTTTAATGAAGAAAGAGAAAAACATGAAAAAGACTCATAACATAAAAATTATGAATCAAAACACTCAATGCATGCAAGAACACTATGAATGTCAGGATGAGCACCAAGAACACTTTGAAGATCAAGATGAACATCAAGACTTATTTTTGAAAATTTTTTAATGAAAGAAAAACATGCAAGACACCAAACTTAAAAATTTTTATTCTTTAGATATTAATAATTCAAGAATGCATATGAAAAACAAGAAAAGACACAAAATAAGAAAACATCAAGATCAAACAAGAAGACTTACCAAGAACAACTTGAAGATCATGAAGAACACTATGAATGCATGAATTTTCGAAAATGCATAAATTTTTAGAAAAAATGCAATTGACACCAAACTTAAAAATTGACTCAAGACTCAAAGAAACAACATAAAATATTTTTTATTTTTATGATTTTATTAATTTTTTTAGATGTTTGTATCTTTTTATTTTTTTGAAAACATATAGGGAAAAGGAAGCAATGAATTCAAAGTCCTCAATCAAGATTCCAAGAATCATACCAGGTTAGTCTAAAGCTTGATGGCCAGCCAAACTTCAGCATACCATTTTGAAACTTTAGAATTCATTCTTAAAAATTTAGAATAATTTTCGAAAACAAAAGGAAAAGAAATTTTTTTTTTTGAAAATAAAACGAAAAAGAAAATTACCTAATCTGAGCAACAAGATGAACCGTCAGTTGTCCAAACTCGAACAATCCCGGGCAACGGCGCCAAAAACTTGGTGTGCGAAATCGTGATCGTTCCATTCCTTGGTAACGGCACTAAAACTCAATACGCACGTTCATGATCTTATATCTGTGTCACAAC
Organism: Arachis hypogaea; assembly: GCF_003086295.3. Taxonomy (NCBI): domain Eukaryota; kingdom Viridiplantae; phylum Streptophyta; class Magnoliopsida; order Fabales; family Fabaceae; genus Arachis; species Arachis hypogaea. The sequence goes on along the minus strand of NC_092049.1, from coordinate 77,183,880 downwards.
TTCGTACAACTAACCAGCAAGTGCACTGGGTCGTCCAAGTAATAAACCTTACGTGAGTAAGGGTCGATCCCACGGAGATTGTCAACTTAAAGCAAGCTATGGTCACCTTGTAAATCTTAGTCAGGCGGATTCAATTGTATTAAGAAATTATAGTGGATGAAAATAAATAGAATATAAAATAGGATAGTGGTACTTATGTAATTCATTGGTGAGAATTTCAGATAAGCGTATGGAGATGCTTTCGTTCCTCTGATCTCTGCTTTCCTGCTGTCTTCATCCAATCAATCCTACTCCTTTCCATAGCAAGCTTTATGTAGGGCATCACCGTTGTCAATGGCTACATCCCATCCTCCTGTGAAAATGGTCCAATCCGCTGTCACTGTATGGCTAATCATCTGTCGGTTCTCGATCATACTGGAATAGGATTTACTATCCTTTTGCGTCTGTCACTACACCCAGCACTCGCGAGTTTGAAGCTCGTCACAGCCATCCCTTCCCAGATCCTACTCAGAATACCACAGACAAGGTTTAGACTTTCCGGATCTCTGGAATGGCCATCCATGGGTTCTAACTTATACCACGAATACACTAATATCTCGGACTCGGTCCCCTGTATTAGATATCCAAGAGATATCCATTCAATCTAAGGTAGAACGGAAGTGGTTGTTAGGCATGCGTTCATAAGTTGAGAATGATGATGACTGTCACGATCATCACATCCATCATATTGACGTGCGAATGAATATTTTAGAAGCAGAATAAGTTGAATTGAATAGAAAAACAGTAGTACTTTGCATTAATCTTTGAGGGACAACAGAGCTCCACACCTTAATCTATGGTGTGTAGAAACTCTACCGTTGAAAATACATAAGTGATTAGGTCCAGGCATGGCCGAATGGCCAGCCCCCTGATCTAAGAACTAAACATCCAAAAGATGTCTAATACAATAGTAAAAAGTCCTATTTATACTAAACTAGTTACTAGAGTTTACAGAATTGAGTAAATGATGTAGAAATCCACTTCCGGGGCTCACTTGGTGTGTGCTTGGGCTGAGCTTGAAGTTTACATGTGGAGAGGTCATTCTTGGAGTTGAACGCCAGTTTGTAACGTGTTTCTGGCGTTGAACTCCACTTTGCAACTTGTTTCTGGCGTTTGACTCCAAAATGCAGCATGGAACTGGCATTGAACACCAGTTTACGTCGTCAATCCTTATTCAAAGTATGGACTATTATATATTTCTGGAAATCCCTGGATGTCTACTTTCCAAAGCAATTAGAAGTGCGCCATTTGGAGTTCTGTAACTCCAGAAAATTCACTTTGAGTGCAGGGAGGTCTGAATCCAATAGCATCTGCAATCCTTCTTCAACCTCTGAATCTGATTTTTGCTCAGGTCACTCAATTTCAGCCAGAAAATACCTGAAATCACAGAAAAACACACAAACTCATAGTAAAGTCCAGAAATGTGATTTTTAATTAAAAAATAATAAAAATATACTAAAAACTAACTAAATCATACTGAAAACATACTAAAAACAATGCCAAAAAGCGTATAAATCATACGGATCGAAGAAGAAGTAGTAATACTTTTATTAATTCATAGGACTCAGCAGGGCTCCTCCCCTCAACCTAGGAGGTTTAGAAACTCATACTGAAGTTAAATACAATGTAAAATGTGTATGATGGCTGAAAGTGTCTGCAAAACTTCTGAATTACATAAATAAAATCCCTTAAATACTAAACAGATGACTAGTAAGGGTAAAACAGTCTATTTAGTGCTAAAATCCACTTCTGGGGCCCACTTGGTGAGTATTTGGACTGAGCTTTGATGACATCCACGTGATATGAGGTCTCTGGGGTATGGAACGCCAGCTAGGGGGTCCTCTTTGGGCGTTGTACATTGGTCTCTGTTCTTTTGGGCGCTGGATGCCTGGAATGGGGCAGGAAGCTGGCATTGGACGCCAGCTTTGTGCCTTCTAATCCAAAGAAAAGTATGGACTATTATATATTTCTTGAAAGCTCTGGAAGTAAGCTTTCCATAGCCGTTGAGAGAGCTCCATTTGGATTTCTGTAGCTCCAAAAAAGCTCTTCCGAATGCAGCAGGTCAAATTTGGACAGCATCTGCAATGGTTTCTCTATCTCCGACTTCTACTCCAGCTCCTCAATTTCAGCCAAAAAATACCTAAAATTACCCCAAAACACAAAAACTCATAGTAGAATCAAAAGATGTGATTTTAACACTAAAACCTATAAAAACTCAATAAAAACTAAACAAAAACTACTAAAAACCATGTGAAAGTGATGCCAAAAAGCGTATAAAATATCCGCTCATCACACGCGTCACCCACACGTATGCGTGAGGAGGAATTTTGCAATGCGATGCGCACGCATTGACCATGCACACGCGTGACGCTGGTCACGTGACCTCATTAAAGGGAATATGCTGGGGGCGATTTCTGAGCTTTCTAGGCCCAAATCCAACTCATTTCTGAGGCTATTTGATGCAGAATTCAAGATTGGACACGGGGGAGCAATTAGTTAGTGTAAGAAGCATGCCTTAGGTTAGTTCTAGAGAGAAAAGCTCCCTCTTCTCTTTATAAATTAGGGTTCTTAGTTTATTTTCATCTTAGATTTAGGTTTAATTACTTGTTTTGATTTAGTTTGATATAGTTTTTTTATTGCTACAAGTCATGTGAAAGACATATCTTCTGTTCCGTAAAACAAATAGTTCTTTTATTTGATTAATTAGCCATTTTTTTTATCCCCTCTTTTTTTCTATCTTTCTATCTAAAGTAAAACTTTGAATATTATAACACTTTTTTCAAAATTTTTCCAAACATAGATATCTGTTTAATGTAAAAAAAGAAATTAGTTCGAAAAAACTAATGCTTTTGAAATAAAAGACAAAAATTCTTATTTATTCGATTGGGTCATGTCATATGAATTAAATTTTACTTCCTTTACTTCCCCTTGTTGATTTGCTTTAATTTTCTTAGTTCTCTTGTTAATTTTCTTTTTATGCCTCTTTTTATGTTGATGAACTCTTGTTGGATTTGGATTATCTTTTAATGCAATTTAATGTTTCTTTGTTTATTTTTGTTTATTTGAGTTGTTATTGTTGATGCCTTACATTGGGTAGTTGTAGATTTTATTATTTCTTGCTATTTATCATGCTTTCATTTTGTGCCTTCCAAGTGTTTGACAAAATGTTTGGTTGGATGTTAGAGTAGTTTTTTTAGCATTCTTGGCTTGGAAAGAGAAATTAGGTAATCTTGAGTCATTAATATCCAATTTATGTTGGTGATCTAGAGTTGTTAGTTAATATTATTTTCATTGACTCTAATCTCTTGATAATTCAATTAGTGAGTTGATTAGGACTTATGGATTGAGATTAACTAGTTCTATTTGACTTTCTCTCAATGTGAAGATAACATTATACCTTCTTCCTATATTGGAGATGACTTAATAGGATTAGCTCTTGTTAATCATTGTATGATAATTAATGACTAGGATAGAAAGTCTATATTCTCAATCCTTGCCATGAATGTCTCTCTTTATTACTTGCTTTCTTTAGTTATTTGATTTACATTTCTTGCCTTTTTAAATTCTTGTTTTATCAACCCAACCCCCTTAAACTTCATAACCAATAATTGAGAACTCGATTGTGATTCCTAGGGAGAACAACCCGGGACTAATACTCTCGATTATTTTTATTGGGTTGGACTTGTGACAACCAAAAATTAAACTTTGATTTGAGGATCGATTGTCAGTTTGGGCTATGCTCACAACGAAATTATTTTGTTAAATTCCGAACCAGTATAAATCCTCACATCAAGTTTTTGGTGTCGTTGCCAGGGAATTGCAATGTGTGCTTGTTATTGGTTATTGTATATATGTCAATATTGTGAATAGCTTGATTTTTGGTTTGTTTGCTAGTTTTGCTAGTTGTAGGACTTCGCTTTCATTGTTTCTTGTTAGCTTTTGTTTTTGTTTTCCCTTTTCACCATGAATTCTCACCCTTTTGGCTATGACTTTGGTTCTAACTATGTTGTAGGGAATGGAAGCTACAATGAGGATATGCATCAAGAATGGGACAATCAAAGGTGGGAGGAGCCTCAAGCATTTGGTCAACCTTCATGGCAATAACCTCCACCAATGTGCTATGATTAAGAGCCATACTATGATGCATACCAATCTAATGTGTGTGGTGGACCTCCTTGTTGTTATCAACCACAACTACCATATGTTTATGAACCCCCTCCTCAACATAGCCCTTAACCACCATACTCAAAAGCCTCATACCACCATTCACCTCCATATGATCCTAACCCATATCCACCATACCAACAACCATATGAGCCATACTTAGATCCACCACCATTCCAGCATCAATATTCTCAAGAACCATCAATTCCATATACATCACCTCCATACCCTTACCAAGATCAACCACCTTTCAATTATGAACCCTTTCCCCCAAACAATGAACCCTCTCTTCCACCACCTCCTTCATGCGGAATTTAAAATCCACAACTTACCGGCAAGTGCACCGGGTCATACCAAGTAATACCTCAGGTGAATGAGGGTCGATCCCACGAGGATTGATGGATCAAGCAACAATGGTTAAGTGATTTACTTAGTTAGACAAATAGAAAAGAGTGTTGAGAGTTCAATTGCATCAAACAGTAATTCAGAAAATTAGAAAACAAGCAGTAAATTGAGGTGAAATATATATGGAGAAAACAGTTAAGGTTTCAGAGATATCTATCTTCTGGATTGACTTTTCTTACTAACTATTTTAATCATACAAGATTCAATTCATGGCAAACTATATGTGACTAAACCCTAATTCGTTAGACCTTTTTAGTCTCCTCTAACCTTCATCAACCGCCAATTCCTTGGTCACTTGATTCCAATTAGAGGGTTAAGTTCAATTCTAGTTTATATGCCACAAAAACCCTAATTACCCAAATATAAGAGGATTATATATCACATATACCGTTAAGTCGAGATAATTAGATGTTTAGGAGAATTTGTTTTCAAGCTATTCTTCAAGTAAAGAGCTTTTCCAAGTTTTACAAGAACTCAATTAGAACAAGGGTCATACTTCCGTTCCACCCAGATTCATAAGACAAAGAACGAAAACAATTCTTGAAATAGAGATCAGTACATAAATTAAAATAGGAAAATAATAGTATCAATCTATACAATAGACCGATTCCTAACCTTAATAGTGGAGGTTTAGTTGCTCATGGCTCAGAGAGAAAACTAGGGTTATGGAACACTGTAAATTGCGGAATGAGATCCGAGAGAAGAGAAGAGCCCGAAGGGCTGATTCTTTTCCCTTTATATCTAATCCTAATTAATGTAAAATATATTTTCTAAAACTAAATAATATATTTTCCTATTTTTAAATAAAATAAAAGTTTAATCAAAATCACTTAATGTCTCGTGCAGGTATTGATGGATGAAAGGGGGACCACTTTGCTTCTTATTGTTGGCGCCTAACTTGGAGGACTTGGCATCTAACTTGGAGGTGGCCGAATCCAAGTGAATGAGTTTGTCGTACCTGGCACATAACTTCACATTCCTAGCACCTAACTTGAAGGAGGCAGCAAGGAATGAGTGTTGTTGTTGTGTCTGGCGCCTAACTTGAGAAACTCCAAGTTAGGTGCCACCTTGGTCATGTCCCTTTGAAGATTTTTCTTCTCCTGGCACCTAACTTGGGAAAAGCCAAGTTAGGTGCCACTTATACAGCATGCAATTGATGGATTAAGTTTGTCTTGGTGCCTAACTTGGAGAATCCCAAGTTAGGCGACACCCTTGCTGAATTGCTAGAGAAGAATTATGGACTATTATACAGCATTGAAAAATTCTGGAAGGTATCTTTCCAACGCCACTAGAATAACGGAAATTGGACCTTTGTAGCTCGAGTTATTCATGTTGGAGTGCAGGAAGGTCAGGGTTGACAACATCATTCGCTTTCTTCTCTTCTTCTACAGAAACTCCATCAAATCCATCGGAATGCTACCTGAAATAAATAGAATTTCACACGAATCAAAGTAGCATCTATAGTGGCTGAAAGATAATTAATTCTTAATTAAACTCAATAATTTGAATGCAAATTCACTAGGAAAAGATAGGAAAGATGCTCACGCATCACAACACCAAACTTGAATTGTTGCTTGTCCTCAAGCAACCAAAACTAATACAGGCTTAGGATGTGAATTTCCAGGAGAAATGAAAGTTCAATTAAGCTCATGTCTCTTCTTAAAATGGATTTTACAAACTGCGATCTTGAATAGTTTTGACATCTCACTCTCCTTTGGATTAGAGGAATGTCACTGTCATTTGGAATTGGAATCCGAATAATATTATGAATTCTCTGGCCTTTGTACTTTGGTTTAATCCTTGAATCACAACAAAATTTCTTTCATTCTCTTTTCTTTGGTTCTTTGCACCTTGAGCCTAGCTGTGACTTTAAATGCTTTGTCTCAAGCTTTACTTGACACAAAAACACCACAAGCACTTGATTGGGGAACTCTCGTTTAGTTTTGATTTTTCTTTCAGTTACTCCTAGACAGTGGTGCTGAAAGCCTTTGGCATACTCTGTTAAATGCTCTTGATCTCGACTCTTAGTGCTCTGTCTCAAGGATTACTTAACATATTTACACTACAAGCATATGACTAGGGAAACAACTCTTTGAGCTTTTAATCATGTCTGACCTCCCTAGTCATAGATGCTCAGAGCCTTGGACCTTACTTTTATTTCTCTTTTGCTGTTTCTTTTGCTTCAAGGATTAAGCTTTTGTTACTTCAGAGAATTCATAATAGTTCTCTAAATTCCTGTTCTTTATACATCAACATCCTTTGATTCAAATTCAAATATGCACAATTCATGTCATGCATTCAGTATAACAAAGAATACCACCACATTAGGTGAATAAAACTACTCTTTGATATAACTCTATTTCTCATGCAATACATCTTTTTCTTTTTCTTTTGAATTCAAGCTCAGTGAGCGATACATGAGACACTTTTTAGAATTAAAAGCAAATAACAGGATTAAAATATCAAATCAAACTAGAACTTAAGAATTGAAATAACAAGGGATGATGCAGAAACTAAGACAAAACAGCAAAAAACAGGAACATAAAATAGTAATGGCAAAATAATATAGGAAGTGAAAGGAACTAGGCCACCTCAATCTCCATGGTGGGGATATCTCTGGATAGGGTGAGAGATCTTCAAACTACCTCTGCAAAAGGATGACCGTGAGTCATACAACAGAAGGGTTGTAGCCAACCAAAAGCTGGATCAAGTCCTAGAGGATATATGCCTGCTTGGAACCCAATGGATTGAGAATTCCAAAGGGGAGCCATGCCAGCTGAAAAGGGCAAACCTCAAGCCTGTTGCTAAAGGATGGCTAGACTTCATTGGGCATTCTATACTCCCCACAAGTAATCGCTCTAAAGTCAATATTACAAGAGCTGTGATGATTCACTGCATCATGATGGAGAGTGAGGTGAAAGTCCACCAAATAATCCCCCATGAGATTTACAAGCTATCAAACAGAGATTCCACTAGGGCCATGCTGGCTTATCCAAATCTCATCTTTCGCCTATGCCAAGTGGCTAAGGTTCTAATCCAAGTGAACAACTTTATCCCAGTAGAAAAACCAATCACCAAGTAGGTGATGGAGAACTCCAAGATAGAGGAAGATAACCCTAAAAGAAAGGCACCTGAGCCTTCCCAAGAGATTCCTCCAATGGAGTATTGGAAACAGTTGAAGGCGTCTGTAATTCACTTATAGAGCACGTTGGATCAGCTCAGAGAAGAATAGAAAGATCAGACTAGCATGATTTGCAAACTGATCAAAGAGCAGGATAAGCAAGGGGTGTGAGCTGGAGGAGCTGAAGCGCCAAAAGCTTTCCCCTGAAGAGCCCAGTACCCCTCAAGTTGAAGAGCCATGCGCCCCACAGCCTGAAGAAACCAACATCCCCCAAGATGAAGGTTGTTGAGTTTCAACTCTGTAGCTATTCTAATTCCTATTTTTCTGTCTCACGTATTTCCATCCTAATTTAGAGTTGCATGATCACTAGTAGCATTTAATTTTTAGGATTACATAAGCATTAGTATTAATTAAGTAATTTTTATTTTTCTAATTAGCTATAAATTATTCCTCTTATCATCATTAAGCATGAATATAATAGTAAATTTTTTTAGAAAAAATAAAGATGCATAAATTTTGGAATTTTTCAATAAAGAATAGTCAATTATTTTGATGTGGTGTCATTGCTTTAGTTTCTAAATGCATGAATAAACAGTGCATATTTGAAGTTGAATTTTATGATGCTGGCTCTTGAAAGAATGAAGAAAAAAGAAAAATGTTATTGATGATCTGAAAAATCCAAAATTTGATTCTTGAAGCAAGAAAAAGTAGCAAAAGAAGAAAAAAGCTTTGAAAAAAAAGAAAGAAAAAACCATTAGCTCTTTAAACCAAAAGGCAAGAGCAAAAAGCCAGTATCTCTTTAAACCAAAAGGCAAGGGTAAAAAAGGGGTCCAAAGTCTTTGAGTATCAGTGGATATGAGGGCCTAAAGGAATAAAATCATGGCCTAAGCGGCTAAATCAAGCTGTCCCTGACCATGTGCTTGTGGCGTGAAGGTGTCAAGAGAAACGTTTGAGACTGAGCGGTTAAAGTCGTGGTCCAAAGCAAAAAGAGTGTGCTTAAGAACTCTGGACACCTCTATCTGGGGACTCTAGCAAAGCTGAGCCACAATCTGAAAAGGTTCACCCAGTTAAAGTGTCTGTGGCATCATTATATCCGGTGGTAATACTGGAAAATAAGGTGCTTAGGATCATGGCCAAGACTCTAAAAAGCTGTGTTCAAGAATCAAAAAGAGCTGAACTAGGAGAATCAATAATATTATCTGGATTCTAAGTTCCTAAAGATTCCAGCCATCCTGATTTTCAATGGATAGTGAGATGCCAAAACTATTTAGAAGAAAAAAGCTACCAAGTTCCGCTCATCTAATTGAAACTAAGCTTCATTGGAAACTCAGAGATTTATTGCATCCTAATCTTCTTTTCACCCTATTTTATTTTTAGTTGCTTGGGGACAAGCAACAGCTTAAGTTTGGTGTTGTGATAAGCGGATATTTTATAGGCTTTTTGGCATAGTTTTCATGTAGTTTTTAATAGGTTTTATTTAGTTTTTATTAAGTTTTTACAGGTTTTAGTGTTAAATTCACACTTTTGGATTATACTTTGAGTTTGTGTGTTTTTGTATCATTTCAGGTTTTTTCTGGATAAAATTGAGAAGCTGGAGCAAAAGTTTGATTCAAAGACAGAGAAAGCACTGTAGATGCTGTCCAGATCTGATCTCCTTACACTCGGAAGAGATTTTTTGGAGCTACAGAAGTCCAAATGGAGCATTCTCAACGGCTATGGAAAGTGGACTTCCAGAGCTTTCTGCCCCCTTTCTGGCGTCCAGCGCCCAAGGAGTAGAGCCCAATGTCCAAACACCCAGAGACGACCCCCTAGCTAGCGTTCCACGCCCAAAAGATCTCATAGCACGTGGATCTCATTAAAGCTCAGCCCAAACACTCACCAAGTGGACCCTAGAAGTGGATTTTAGCACTAAAAAGACTGTTTTACCCTTACTAGTCATTAGTTTAGTATTTAAGGGATTTAATTCATGTTATTCGAACACTTTTACATCACTTTTACCATCATACACATTTTACCATTATTTTTCACATCAGTATGAGTTTCTAAACCTCCTAGCTTGAGGGGAGGAGCTCAGCTAAGTCCTATGAATTAATAAAAGTATTACTATTTTCTCTTCGATCCGTGTTTGATTAATTCTAAGAAGTATATCCGATCTTCATCGTGGTGAATACAATGATCTGACAAATTAGCTCTGTTCATCATATTAAGACGAACGTGCCTGACAAACACTTGCATCTACTAGGGTTCAAAATGCGTCTTTCATCGGACAATGACGAACTAACAGCTATATTTGTACATCTCTCAGAAGGCTAATCCACGACTTCGTTGGGGACTTCTCGAGACATCAGTTCAGCCGATTTTTGGGGAGATTAGGGTCTCTGGGGTAGAGGCTAGAACCCAAAGATGCAGCATTCTCTGATCCAGAAGATCCGACCTTGTCTGTGGCGTTTTGAGTAGGATCATTAAAGAGAATGGACTGTACGAGCTTCACCCTCAATCAGAATGGATCTGCACTAAACCTGGGGTTCAGATCTGGAGGAGTATTGGCAGTTGCTCAAACTAGTGTCAATCACATACAGCCTGCCATTGAAGAAATCACTCACAAGCAAAGTGAGCAGTAATACCAGAGTTAATTCAGAAAGACAAAGCAACTCCAGTCCTCAACTACTCTATTTTCATAGTTTACACGACTTCTGAGTTCTAACTACCCTGTTTATTTATTCCCTTTATTTCTATGCAATTAAAAATAATATACCAACATCTCCTACTCTTTCATCTGCCTGACTAAGACCTGCAGGATAACCATAGCTTACTTCAAACCACAATCCTCGTGGGATCGACCCTGACTCGCTCAGGTATTACTTGGACGACCCAGTACACTTGCTGGTACTACTGTACGAAGGTGTGGGGATTTGTGCACACCAGTATGTGAAAAAATATGATAAATGTCAATAGCACGGAAACCTCCACCAAGCACCTCCCCCATGAGCTCATATTCGTCATCCCAACAAGGGCCTTTCCTACAAGTACTCGGCCAGGTAAAATATCTTATGGTTGCTATAGACTATTTTACTAAGTGGATTGAGGCTATGCCGCTATCTAGTATCAACTCTGCTCAATGTTGGAAGTTTGTTTGGAATGAAATTATTGCAAGATTTGAGATCCTTGAGTCCATTGTCCCGGATAATGGACCCTAATTCACATACTCTAAATTTCGGGAATTATTGTCTAGCTTAGGGATCCGACAAATATTTGCCTCAGTAGAACACCTACAGAAAAACGGACAAGCCGAGGATAAAAAAGGAGATTTTGAATGGGTTGAAGAAACAATTGGATAAGCACTTGGGCTCATGGGCTGACGAAGTGTGGTCAGTACTGTGGTCATACCGAACTACAATGCACTCCATTACCAACGAGACACCTTTCAAGCTTACCTATGGCGAAGAAGCAATGATCACAGTAGAGCTTGGAAAGCCAAGCCCAAAATGCTTTTGGGAACATCATCAACTCATGAGAGCTTGGACCTAATTGATGAAGTTAGGGGTATGGCTAATTTAGCAGAGCAAGCTCTAAAGCAAAGGGTGGCGAAAAGGTACAATACAGAGGTCCGACCTAGGAGTTTCCAAGCAAGAGATCTAGTTCTAAGGCAAGCCGATGTCGGGTTACCAGGAACACGAGGTAAGCTAGCACCAACCTAGAAAGGACCCTTCAGAGTGAAAGAAACACTAGGAAAATGTTCATACAAGTTAGAAGCCTTGGACGGTTCCAACATTTTGAAAGGTTGGAACGCAACCCATTTAAAAGGTATTATTCTTAGGAAACATTGGAACTTTTTGGAAATTTCCCTTTATTTTTCTTTGTTAAGTAGAATAAGGGCACTCTTTTTCTAGGAATCTAGGTTTTTAATGAGGCCTCGCTTGTATTCGGCAAAAGGAACTTCCTTTGCGTCTTTAAATAAGCATTTGAATTATTAAAAGTCTTTTGTGAATCCTATAATAAATCCATGTTACGCGTTAAAATATCCCTTCCATTCGTTTAAAGTTAAAATTGATGCATGACCATCTTAAGCATTTTTCTTGGGCATTTCTCATAGAAAATTCATGACTTTTGCTTGGTAATTATGTGATTTTCAAGACTATCCTATTACTAATTTGATTTCCTTGGTTTCATTATTCTTGTAGGAAAATTTTAGGAAAAGAGAAGCAAAATCACAAGGAGGAACAAAGAATTAAAGACAAGTACAAAGAGAATTCGTGGATGCTTTCAACCCTAACCTCTTCACACTCTAACGAGCATAACATGAGATACAGAGGTCCAAATGATGCAGTTTTAGTGGAATTAAAAAGAAAATTTTCAGAGCTTTTCAACGATATATAATGAGTCATACTTTCTCTCTGGCATCATGGCGCTAAATGCCGTGACATTGGCATTTAGCACGAGTCCACGAAGCAACCTCGGCGCCAAACACCACAACTTCAAGTTTGGCGCCAGTTCCTGCACCCAAGGTGGTCTCCACGTCCTCAGCAATGCAGTCTCGTATATTTAATTTATATTTGAATTTATTTTTAAATAAAAAATATTATTTAGGTTTTTTAAATTTAAATTAGGAAGTTCTGGTTAAGATAAGATTAGTTTTAGAATTTGAATTAGTAGGAATTTTGGTATAAATAAGTGAGATCACTCACAAAAAGGGCTCTCTCTGGCCTCTTTCATTCTCTCTTCTTCTAAAAATTTACAATTTTAATTTCTTAAGGATTCTCTAAAGAATGAGTTTCTAATTCTCCTCCATTAAGGTTAGTAGCTCTGTTAATTCCATGGTTTAATACATTAGCTTTCCTACCTTTAATTTATGCAATTGATTACTTCTTAAGAAAATATTTCCATTCTTCATCTTAAAGGGTTTGAATATGTTGGGAAACAATTCTTCTCTGATTTGAATTCTTTTAACTTCTTGAAAAAGTTGATTAATTGAATTAATCTTGAAAACTAATTCTCATAATTCTTAAGTTTTGAAACTGGATTGATAAGTAACAAAATCAACTAGGGGAGATTCTTATGAATTGTGTGGTTTTATAAATCAATGGGAATTCTTCAACTCTTTTCTTAAATAATTGACTAAGGGATTAGCAATTAATTTGGTTAAAGAGAAATTAAATCACCAAGGGATTGGGGTTTAATTACTAATGATTTGTCGTAAAAGTATCTTTGCATGATTAAGGTGGAAAATAAAAACTATTAATCCAGAAGTTTTAACATCTCCAAAGCCTTGACTCTTTCAATCATATTATCTTTACGTTACTCATTGCCTTGCCTTTATTTTATTACTGTTTATGTTTCAAAGTTTTAAAAACCCAAATTTTGATTGTCTGACTAGAATAATCAATTAACTATTACTTGCTTAATCCGTTAATCTTCATAGAATCGACACTCACTCACCTGAGTTTATTACTTGATATGACCCGGTGCACTTGCCGATATTTTGTGGTTTTGTAAAATCCGCTATCAAGTTTTTGATGCTGTTATCGGGAATTAATTAAAATTGACAACTACCAGTTATTTGATTATCTAGATTAGATATTTTTCAGTTTATTTAAATTTTTTAATTTTTCTTTTCTTTTCTTTTATTTATTTCTTTACGTTAGTTCCTCCTCCCTTGTTTTTCTTTTTTTTTCAAAAAAAAGTTTTTGTTTCTAAAAAAAATATTCTCAGTTTCAATTTGATCTTCCTGTACATGTGTTTCCCTCTACCTTTTTTTTTCATTTTTTATTTTATTCTTAAGTTTAATTTTATTTTTTTTAAAAAAATACTTTTGTTTCTTCCTTTTTATTTTTCTTTTATTAGTTTTTTATTTTATTATTTATTTAGTTTATTTTTTTATTTTATTTTTCTTTTATTTTTTATTTATTTTATTTTTTTTTTAATTTGAAAAAAATTTAGTTGTCATTCGGTTAAAATTATTTTAAACTTTAAATTTTCAGGATTTAATTAAAATTTAAGTTTGGTGTCCTTTTTAAATTTTAAATTTATAAGTTATTTAGTTTGTCATTTAAAGTGCATTTATTTTGTTTTAAATTTTAAATTTATAAGTAAGTTAGTTAGTTATTTAAAGTTCATAATTAATTTAAAAAATTAAGTTTGGTGTTTTAATTTTTAAATTTTGAATTTTTAAATTTTTTTTTTATCTTTTTAAATGTTAGGATTTGGATTTAATTCATTTCTTTTTTTTTATTTTTTTATTTTATTTCTTTTAAAAAAAATATTTACTGTTCCTTTTATTTTCCCTAGGGATTTTCTTCACACAATGAAGGGAGTTCCAATTTTGATTTTCTTCTTTTTGTCTATGTAGAATGACAAGGATAGAGAACCACTTCAATACGATTCTGAGATCGAAAGAATTCTTTGACAACAAAGAAGACAAGCTAGAAATCAAAAGGTTAAAGAAGTAGTTGAAGAAGAGTTTGATCAAGACATGGCAGATAAAAACACTATCAATGTCCCTTCACTCAAGAGAACTCTCATATCTTACACTAATCTGAATCCAGGGAGTTGTGGAAGTAGCATTGTGACACCTACTGTCGGTACCAACAATTTTGAACTGAAGCCACAGTTTGTTATATTGGTTCAGCAAAATTGTTAGTTCAGTGGGTGCCCGCAGGAAGATCTAAATCTGTTTATATCTAATTTTCTGCAAATATGTGACACGGTCAAGACAAATGACGTCCCGGTTGAAGTTTACTAACTATTGCTCTTTCCTTTTATTGTGAGAGACCGAGCTAAGCAGTGGCTAGATAATCAGCGCAAGGAGAGCATTGCCACATGGGAGGACTTGGTCAAGATCCTAAACAAGTTCTTTCCAGCTCAAAGGTTGACTAAGCTAAGAACCGACGTTCAGACCTTCAGACAGCATGAAGGAGAGTCCCTCTATGAAGCTTGGGAGAGGTACAAAGAGATGCTCAGAAAGTGTCCTCAAGACATGTTCTCTGACTGGGTCCAGCTTCAGATATTTTATGATGGGATCACTCCCGCCTCACGGGTTTCACTGGATAACTCTCTCTGACTGGGTCCAGCTTCAGATATTTTATGATGGGATCACTCCCGCCTCACGGGTTTCACTGGATAACTCGACTAGAAAATCTTTGCATATGAAGAAAACTACTGAGGAAGAACAAGAATTGATTGAGATGGTGGCCAACAATCAATACTTCTACTCTTCTGAAAGATCATCAAGGAAATGAGTCATGGAGTTAGATGCTTTGGAAACCCTTTTGGCTCACAATAAAGTCCTCTCTCAGCAAATAAATGTAATTAATCAGCATCTAGGAGGAATGCAAATCTCTGTAGTAAGCTCCCAAGAGAACCCCTATGGTGCAAGTAATGGATTATCTCAAGGTGAAGACATAGATTATGGATATTTATCCATGGAGCAAGTTAATTACTTAGATAAGCCTCACAATGATCCTTTCTCTAAAACCTATAACCCCGGATGAAGAAACCAAATTTTGGGTGGGGAAATCAAAACCAGAGGCCTAACCAATTCAACAACACCCACCAGCCTACTCAATTCAATAACCCCAGCGGAACACTTTTAATAACCATCACCACAACCCAAATAACCCTCCTGTGAACCACTTTCACCAACCACCACCTCCCTCACAACCAATACAACAAAACTCTTAGAGACTTTCTAACCTTGAATTAGCCTTAGAAAAATTCATAAAAGAATAAAAACCAACTTCAAGAATCAAGGAGCTTCATTGAAAAATCTGGAGGAGCAAATAAGACAACTTGCTCAACAACTAGCCAAACCCACTCAAACACTTTTCAGTAACACAATTCCAAACCCAAGAGAGGAGTACAAGGCTATTTACTTGAGAAGTGAAAAGGTTGTGGGAGAAGAAAAGAAAGAAGAAACCAAGAAGGAGGAGTTCACTATCAAGGCAAGAAAGGAGGCAATAGAGGACATTCATCAAGAGGAGCACGTGTAGCCCACTTTCCAGCAATTAATTCCAGCTACAGAGGTTCCACCAAAAGAGAGAATTCCAGTACCTGAATACAAGCCAAGAATTCCATATCCTCAAAGGCTCCAAAGGAAAAACAAGGAAAAGTAATATTCTAAATTTTTGGAGATATTCAAGACTTTGCACATCAACATCCCATTCAAAGAAGCTATTGAACAAATGCCCTTGTATACTAAATTTATGAAGGATTTGTTGTCCAAGAAGAAATCCTTGAAGGGAGGCCAAATCGTGGTGATGACCAAGGAGTGTAGTGCAATTATTGAAAAGAACTTACCAACGAAGAAGAACGATCCAAGGAGTTTTCAAATTCCTTGCACTATTGGAAATACTACCTTTAATAGAGCTTTATGCAATTTAGGGGGCAAGTATTAATCTAATGCATTTGTGTATAATGAAGAGGATACAAATTCAAGAGTTGAAGCCCACGAAAATAGCTCTACAACTTACAGAAAAATCAATGAAGCTTGCACATGGTGTGGTTGAAAATGTCCTCATTAAAGTGGAAAAATTCTTTCTCACATTGGATTTTATTATTCTTGACATGTAAGAAGATGAACATGCCTCCATCATTCTAGGGATACCTTTCCTAGCTACTGGAAGAGCTCTTATTGATGTTGAAAAGGGTGAATTAATGTTGAGGGTGCATGATGAGTATCTAGTCTTTCATGTCTTCAAGACCATGTATCATTCAAGTGACCAAGAGGATTGCAGGATGGTTGAAGCCAAAGACCCAAATTTGAAGGATGCACCAAATGAATTACTCCCAAAAATACATTCACCATGTTTGAGTAGAAAGGAGGAGACAGAGAAGGTGCAACAAGTTAACCACTCAATTAAAGTCAAAAATATTATGCAACCAAAGTCTCTCTTTGCAATCAACAAGAAATCCCTAACATCAAACCTAAGTTTGGTATTGGGTTTGCATCAAACAAGGAGGAGGCTTCAAAGAAGAAAATGCTTAGAGGGTGGAGTAACAAGAAAATTCCTACTGAATACTTTTCACCAGGGGACAAAGTAGTATTATCTCACCATCTACTGTTGCCATACACGGTGAGTAGAGTTCTTTTTCTTGAGCATCTTGAGCTAACATATAAAGACACAGGGAGGAAATTCAAGGTGAGAGGGAAGGAGGTGAAGCACTATCAACCTCCACCTTAGCAAGAAACAACCGTCAAGCTAGTGACATTAAAGAAGCACTTGTTGGGAGGCAACCCAACGTTCGATATTTTCTTTTCATTCTTGTTTTTTCTTTATAAGTTGTGTATATGTTTCATGGATTAAGTTTGGTTTCTACACCAATAGGATGCTTGCATTTCTTGGGTACTTGTCCCAATTTCACATTCATTACACCACACTAAGTTTGGTGTTCTTATACCAAGTTTGGTGTTGCCACACTTTACTCGTGTAAGATCCAAACCCCATGCAAACACATTAGAAACTCATTTATGTTACATTGTTTTGGCTTTATTTTGTTTAGTTTTTAATCTTGTTTGTTTTACTTAGATAAGCTTTTGCGTTTCTCAATAGCTTTTAATCATGATTTTTCCTTAGTCCATCACCACTATTTTTCTTTTTTGCTTGAGGACAAGCAATCTTTCTAAGTTTGGTATTGCATGCTATGCTCTACATAGCCTAAAAGGATAATGAAGAGGAAGATGAGGAAGATGATGGCAATAAGAATTAAGGTTGTTGACTTCTATTTGTTTTGTTTTCTTCCTTTTTAATAATATGCATATATTATCTTGTTCTATCCTATACAATGCATTTATGAGTCTTGTTAGTCAAGTACATATCATTACTTGTTCTTCACAACCCGCAATTATAATTGTGCTTTTTTCATAAAACAAAGCAAGGATCATGTGCTAAAAAAGAAACAAAAAGAAACAATGTGTGAATATAGAGAGCATGACAATATGAGTTTGGAAGGCCAAACTAACTGAATTGTTCAACACTTACTGAGCCAAATTGCTTAAGGCCTCAGTTTAGAAAACTATTATAGGATCCGTATCATTGAGGAAGCCTTGGAGAAGCAAAATCTAATGAATAATAATTAAAAAAAAAGGGTGGAAGAAAAGCCAAAGGCTCTGGGCACCAGCGGCTAAGGAATTTGAAAGAAAAATAAGCTCAAAGAGCATCCGACTCAAGTGCCTTTGATGCTTATGTATCAAGCAAAAGCTTGAAAATAAAGCACTTAGAGTCACGGCTAGACTCAAGGTGCAAAGCACTCCTCCCAAAGAAAGAGAAAGCCAAAGGCTCTGAGCACCAATAATGGGAAATATTGAAAGAAAAATCAGCTCAAAGAGCCCCCAATAAAGTGCTTGTGGTGCTTATGTATCAAGTGATAATACTTGAAAATAAAGCACTTAGAGTCACGGCTAGGCTCAAGGTGCAAAGCACCCAACAAAATGAAAATGTGCAAAGAAAGTAAATAAGCGTGCTTCAAGGTGATGATTTAAGGAAGGATGCCCGGATATAGGTCTCGAAAGAGTATAACCATTTTTGTTGAATTGTACATAAGTGAAATGGCTAACTAAAATTATTTGAATTGCTACCATTCACCCTTGCATTGCTTTAAGATTTTGAAGATTATGCAATGATTCTTTGCTTGCTTGAGGACAAGCAAGAGCTTAAGTTTGGTGTTGTGATGCATGAGCATCTTAAGCACTTTTCTTCGACATTTCTCATAGAAATTTCATGAATTTTGCTTGGTATATGATTTTCAAGACTATTCTATTAGTACTTTGATTTCCTTGGTTTCATGATTCTTGTAAGGAAATTTTAGGAAAAGTGAAGCAAAAGCACGAGGAACCAAGAATTGAAGACAAGTACAAAGAAAATTCGTGGATGCTGTCAACCCTGACCTCTTCACACTCTAACAAGCATAACTAGGTCCAAATGATGCGGTTCTAGTGGCATTAGAAAGCTAACTTCTAGATCTTTCTAATGATATATAATAAATCATATTTTCTCTCTAGCATCATGGTACTAAACGCCGTGACATTAGCATTTAGCACGAGTCCGCGAAGCAACCTTGGCACCAAACTCCACAACTTCAAGTTTAGCGTCAGTTCCTGCACCCAGGGTGGTCCCCATGTCCTCAGTAATGCAGTCTCATGTATTTAATTTTGTTTTTGAATTTTTTTTATTAGAAAAAGATATTCTTTAGGTTTTTTAAATTTAAATTAGGAAGTTATCTTTACCACTCTGGTTAAGATTAGATTAGTTTTAGAATTTAAATTAGTAGGAATTTTAGTATAAATAATTGAGATTACTCACAGAGAGGGATCTCTCTGGCCTCTCTAATTCTCTCTTCTTCTAAAAATTTACAATTTTAATTTCTTATGGATTCTCTGAAGGATGAGTTTCTAATTCTCCTCAGTTAAGGTTAGGAGCTCTGTTAATTCCATGATTTAATACATTAGCTTTTCTACCTTTAATTTATGCAATTGATTACTTCTTAAGATTACTCCTCATAATTCTTGTTTTGAAAATGGATTAATAAGTGACATAAAATCAGCTAGGGGAGATTTTTATGAATTGTGTAGTTTTATAAATTAGTGGAAATTCTTCAACTCTTTTCTTAAATAATTGAATAAGGGATTAGCGATCAATTAGGTTAAAGAGAAATTAAATCACCAAGGGATTGGGGTTAATTACTAATGATTTGCCATAAAAGTAACTTTGCGTGATTAAGGTAAAAAGTGATAAATATTAATCAGGAAGTTTTAACATCTCCAAAGCCTTAACTCTTTCAATCATATTATCTTTACGTTACTCATTGCCTTGCCTTTATTTTATTGCTGTTTATGTTTCAATGTTTTCAAAACCCAAATTTGATTGTTTGACTAGAATAATCAATTAAGTATTGTTTTCTTAATCCGTTTATCATCATGGGATTGACACTCACTCACTTGAGTTTATTACTTGATATGACCCAGTACACTTGCCGATGTTTTGTGGTTTTGTAAAATCCGTCATCAGAAATCGAATTGAAAGTAAAGTTCGAGATAAAATGATCTAACGAAGAAGGATATACAACAAGCAGTGAAATAATAACACGTTAATAGTCATAAGTTAATCTTTAGTAACGGGAACAAATAAAGCTAAGTCCCGAAGAAATGACGGGAGAAGATACTGTAAAAAGCGTCACAATTCCAAACTATTAAGTTTAAAATACTTAGTAAAATAAGTAACAAATTGTAATCATAATATTGAAACAACCTTTCCATCCACCACCTTCTTGAAGGCATCGACTTCGGAGACGTCCAAGTCGGGAGCCTTCAACTTGATTTGGTCAAGGATGCTCTTCTCGACATCAAACTCGCCGTCAACAGCCGCTTTGTTTAGCCTTCCTAACCGAGAAATTGAGTTCCTCTATCTTCTTCATCAACTCAGAGACCTGATTCTTCAAATCCCCCTCCCTTAAGTCGGAAGCAGCCTTGGCTTCCTTTAGATTTTTTACCTCGCTCTCCAGGGGAAGTCTATTTACCTTGAAGATCGGTAATCGAGGTGCTTAGCTTTTGGATTTGGGTGTTGGCCACGGCAATCATTTTGTCCTTAGAAAGGAATTCTGAGCGAAGACTCAAGATCTCCACCTCTACGTCTCGAACATAAGTCGCAGAACGCAGAAGCATCATTTGAAATCGAGGAAGAGTATCTTCCAAAGGCATCTTAGCAAAAACTGCCCTGGTGTCCTCATCTATAAAGTGTTGGTCCACGAATTCAGGAGCTCGGAATCCCTTATCCAATACATGCATGAATGAGGTGGGGGTTGAAGTAGCAGCATCATCTTGTCCAATATTCTTTGGTTTTTTTTCCTGGCTAGGGGGTTGGTGGGGGAATCTTCTTCCAAGATGTGGACCTCAAGACCTTGCCCCTCCCTACTTTCTTCAACCATCCGAGGTTGGAGTTGACGACTAACAGTGGCGAGAAAGGAAACTCTGTCGCTACTAACCATGATTGGAGGTTGGGTTGTCAATCTCCTCTTCGTTTTGGCAATAGCTGCAAGTCCCCCAAGCATATCAACTGGAAAACAAAAGCAAAAGGCAACCCATAAGAGGGAGAAACTAAAAATGCACCAAAGCAAGAAATAAAGATACAAAGGATAAGAGGCTTACTAATATCATTCCGAGCAGCCTGCTCATTTATAAGGATGTCCCTCAAAACTAGAGGATGCTCATTCCATAGCATCATTAATAAATTGATACTGAGAAGTTCATTGGCATTCACACCAGAAATTCGGATCTTCGGTGAAGAAACATTATAGTTTCAATGAAGATTAAATCATTTAGCACCCTCTAAAGTAAAAAAAAAAAAAAAAGAGTGGCGCCCTCTACCCCTTCGGTCTTAAAAAATTTTTCTTTGAATTCGTGATAGGACTCCTCAAACAAAGTAAAAAAATTTCTATTTAGGACACCTCGGAAAGAGATGAATCCACGACTCTGAGACCTAAAAGGAACTGTCAAAGTGAATAAGTAAAAAAAGACCCTAATGGTAGGTTCAATATCCAAGAACGAGCACATAAGCTCAAAACTTCAGATAATAGCCCAGAAATCAGGATGGAGTTACGAGGGAGCACATCCAGGATGAGTTAGCACGCTCACTTGGAAGTCCGAAAATGGTAAACAAACCCCAATCCTGGAAAACAAGGTCTCACACATCCATAACTAGCCTGGGGTCGTGCTGGCATGTTCATTAATGTGGCACAAATGATCCTCAGACCTCGGCACAGAGAAAACATAGAGGTTGCTAAGATCAGAATAAAAAATAACTTGAGCCTCTCGTAGATTATCAAGTTCTTCTTGCGTAATTGTGGAGGGGATAGTCTTAACCTCCTCGAACATCCACGAATAGATGTCCACCTCGAGCTCACTATTCATCCTTTGGATGGGGGTAGTGATGAGCGGATAATTTATACGCTTTTTAGCATTATTTTTAGTATGTTTTTAGTATATTTTAGTTAGTTTTTATTATGTTTTTATTAGTTTTTAAATAAAAATTACTCTTCTGGACTTTACTATGAGTTTGTGTGTTTTCCTGTGATTTCAGGTATTTTCTGGCTGAAATTGAGGGACCTGAGCAAAAATCTGATTCAGAGGCTGAAAAAGGACTGCAGATGCTGTTGGATCCTGACCTCCCTGCACTCAAAGTGGATTTTCTAGAGCTACAGAAGGCTAATTGGCGCGCTCTTAATTGCGTTGGAAAGTAGACATCCTGGGCTTTCCAGCAATATATAATAGTCCATACTTTGCCTGCGATTTGATGGCCCAAACAGGCGTTCCAAGTCAGCTCAAGAATTCTGGCGTTTAACTCCAAAACTGGCACAAAAGCTGGCGTTTAACTCCAAGAAAAGTCTCTATACATGGAAGCTTCAATGCTCAACCCAAGCACACATCAAGTGGGCCCGGAAGAAGATTTATGCATTAATTACTCATTTCTGTAACCCTAGGCTACTAGTTCTCTATAAATAGGACCTTTTGATATTGTATTTTCATCTTTGGACGTTTAGTCCCTAGACCTT
Organism: Arachis hypogaea; assembly: GCF_003086295.3. Classification (NCBI taxonomy): domain Eukaryota; kingdom Viridiplantae; phylum Streptophyta; class Magnoliopsida; order Fabales; family Fabaceae; genus Arachis; species Arachis hypogaea. Next base: position 77,161,613 of record NC_092049.1, on the reverse strand, counting down.
GGGGGCTGTCCATTCGGCCATTCTTACACCATTATCACTTTTGTATTTTCAATGGTGGAGTTTCTACACACCATATATTAAGGTGTGGAGCTCTGCTGTTCTTCATGAATTAATACAAGTACTATTGTTTTTCTATTTAATTCAAGTCTATTTCTTCTCCAAGATATTCATTCGCACCCAAGAACATGATGAATGTGATGATTATGTGACACTCATCAGCATTCTCACCTATGAACGCGTGACTGACAACCACTTCCGTTCTACATGCAAACAAGCTTGAATGTGTATCTCTTGGGTTTCTAATCTAAGATTAGAACCTTCGTGGTATAGGCTAGTATTATTGGCGGTCATTCTTGAGATCCGAAAATTCTAAACCTTGTCTGTGGTATTCCGAGTAGGATCTGGGAAGGGATGACTGTGACGAGCTTCAAACTCGCGATTGTTGGGCGTGTGACAGACGCAAAAGGATCAATGGATCCTATTCCAACATGATCGAGAACCGACAGATGATTAGCCGTGCGGTGACAGCGTGCGTTGAACATTTTCACTGAGGGGACGGGAAGTAGCCATTGACAACGGTGATGCCCAACATAAAGCTTGCCATGGAAAGGAGTATGAATGATTGGAAGAAGGCAATGGGAAAGTAGAGGTTCAGGAGGAACAAAGCATCTTCATACGCTTATCTGAAATTCCTACCAATGAACTACATAAGTATCTCTATCTTTGTCTTATTTTATGTTTTATTCCTCTTTTAATTATCAATTCTCCATCACCATCTGAGTTTGCCTGACTGAGATTTACAAGGTGACCATAGCTTGCTTCAAGCCGACAGTCTTCGTGGGATCGACCCTTACTCACATAAGGTATTACTTGGACGACCTAGTGCACTTGCTGGTTAGTTGTGCGGAATTGTGACAAAGTGTGATTCACATTTGAGAGCTCCGAGTCCTTTGGCGCCATTGTTGATGATCACAATTTTGTGCACCAAGTTTTTGGCGCCGTTGCCGGGGATTGTTCGAGTTTGGACAACTGACGGTTCATCTTGTTGCTTAGATTAGGTACTTTTCTTTTTATTTTTCAGAATTTTTAAGAAAGAATTCTAGAGTTTCAAGGTGATGCTCTTATCATCACAAAAGCTTATTGATTCTCATCAATTTAGCTGCTGAATGTAATGTCCTGCTGAAGCTTGGCCAGCCATGTCTAATCTTTTTAGACTAAAGCTTTAGACTAACATTGCATGATTCCTGGAATTCTTATTAAAAGTTTTGAATCTCCTTATTTTCTTTTCCATATAATTTTCGAAAAATTACAAAAAAAATTTTAAAATCATAAAAATAAAAAATATTTTATGTTTCTTGTTTGAGTCTAGTGTCAATTTTTAAGTTTGGTGTCAATTGCATTCTTCTTGCATTTTTCGAAAATATGCAATATGTTCTTCATTGATCTTCAAGTTGTTCTTGATGATTTCATTGCTCTGATCTTTAAATTCTCTTATTTTGTGTGTTTTATTGTTTCTCATATGCATTCTCAATTTGTTAGTGTCTCTTATATGAAAATTTTTAAGTTTGGTGTCCTGCATGCATTGTTTGTTTGATTTGAGTGTCCTAAGATTTGTTGTATTTTGATTGTTTCTCATCCTTGAAAAATTCAAAAAAATTTTCAAAATTGTGTCTTTTCAAGTCAATAACACAGAGAATTGAAGATTCAGAACATTCAGCAGAAGAATTACACAGAAAAAGCTGGGCGTTCAAAACGCCCAATGAAGAAGGAAAACTGGCGTTTAAATGCCAGCCAGGGTACCTGGCTGGGCGTTTAACGCCCAAAAAGGTAGGATTTTGGGCGTTAAACGCTAGAATGGATGCCATTCTGGGCGTTTAACGCCAGAATGACACTAGAGGGAAGATTTTGTTTTTAATTCAAATCTTTTCCAAATTTTCATAATTTTTCAAAATCAAATCTTTTTCAAATCATATCTTTTCAATCATATCTTTTCAAAATCAATTTCTTTTCAATTTTTTTATTTATTACTATTTTCGAAAATCCTTGCTACAATTACTGATTTAATTCAAAATTTTCAAGTTGTTACTTGCCTATTAAGAAAGGATCAAATTTTAAATTCTAGAATCATATCTTCTAATTTCTTGTTAGTCAAGTAATCAACTTTAATTTTAAAACTTTCTCTTTTTAATTTGATTTTCAATCATATCTTCTCAATCATATCTTTTCAATCAAATCTTTTTCAAAAATTAATTTTCAATCATATCTTTTTAGTTTCTAATTTCAAAATCTTTTCAAAAATCACTTAATTTCTTTCCTAATCTTAATTTTTGAAAATCTCAATCAAATTTTCAAATTTTTTTTAATTATTTCAAAATTTTTTTAATTTATTTTTGAAAATTCTTCCCCTCTTCTCACACCCTTCTAATTAAGGACTAACACTCCTCCTCAATATGCAATTCGAACTCTATCTCCCTTGATAAGTTCGAATTCTCTATTCTCTACCTCATCCTTCTATTATTATTTTCCTCTGACACCTCAAGGAATCTCTATACTGTGACATAGAGGATTCCATATTTTCTTCTTCTCTCTTTTCATATGAGCAGGAGTAAGGACAAGGGCATTCTTGTTGAAGCTGATCCTAAACTTGAAAGGACCTTGAAGAGAAAGCTAAGAGAAGCTAAAGTACAACTCTCTATAGAGGGCCTAACAGAGCTCTTCAAGGAGGAAGAAGCCATGGCAGCCGAAAACAACAATGCCAACAATGCAAGGAAGGTGCTTGGTGACTTTACTGCACCTACTCCCGACTTCTATGGGAGAAGTATCTCAATCCCTGCCATTGGAGTAAACAACTTTGAGCTTAAGCCTCAATTAGTCTCTCTGATGCAACAAAATTGCAAGTTTCATGGACTTCCATTGGAAGATCCTCATCAGTTCTTAGCTAAATTCTTGCAAATCTGTGACACTGTCAAGACCAATGGGGTTGACCCTGAAGTCTACAGACTTATGCTCTTCCCTTTTGCTGTAAGAGACAGAGCTAGGACATGGTTGGATTCACAACCTAAGGAAAGCCTGAACTCTTGGATAAAGCTAATCAATGCCTTCTTGGCAAAGTTTTTTCCACCTCAAAAACTGAGTAAGCTTAGAGTGGAAGTCCAAACCTTCAGACAGAAGGAAGGTGAATCCCTTTATGAAGCTTGGGAAAGATACAAGCAATTGATCAGAAGGTGCCTTTCTGACATGCTTTCAGAATGGAGTATCATAGGAATCTTCTATGATGGTCTGTCTGAACTATTCAAGATGTCATTGGATAGCTCTGCTGGAGGATATCTTCATCTGAAGAAGACGCCTACAGAAGCTCAGGAACTCATTGAAATGGTTGTAAATAACCAATTCATGTACACTTCTGAAAGTAACCCTGTGAATAATGGGACAACTCAGAAGAAGGGAGTTCTTGAGATTGATACTCTGAATGCCATATTGGCTCAGAACAAAATATTGACTCAGCAAGTTAATATGATTTCTCAGAGTCTGTCTGGAATGCAAGCAGCAACAGGCAGTACTAAGGAAGCTTCTTCTGAAGAAGAAGCTTATGATTCTGAGAACCCAGCAATAGAAGAGGTGAATTACATGGGAGAACCCTATGGAAACACCTATAATCCTTCATGGAGAAATCATCCAAATCTCTCATGGAAGGATCAACAGAGACCTCAACAAGGTTTCAACAACAATAATGGTGGAAGAAACAGGTTTAGCAATAGCAAGCCTTTTCCATCATCTTCTCAGCAACAGACAGAGAATTCTAAGCAAAGCTATTCTGACTTAGCAAATATAGTCTCTGATCTAATTAAAACCACTCAAAGTTTCATGACTGAAACAAGATCCTCCATTAGAAATTTGGAGGCACAAGTCGGTCAGCTGAGTAAGAAAATTACTGAACTCCCTCCTAATACTCTCCCAAGCAATACAGAAGAGAATCCAAAGAGAGAGTGCAAGGCTATAACCACATCTCACATGGCCGAACATGGAGAGGAGGAAGAAGCAGTGATCTCCACTGAGGAAGACCTCAATGGACGTCCACTGACCTCCATGGAGTTCCCTAATAAGGAACTATGGGAATCTGAGGCTCACACTGAGACCATAAAGATTCCATTAAATTTACTTTTGCCATTCATGAGCTCTGATGAGTATTCTTCATCTGAAGAGGATGAAGATGTTACTGAAGAGGAAGTTGCTAAGTACCTTGGAGCAATCATGAAGCTAAATGCCAGGTTGTTTGGTAATGAGACTTGGGAGGATGAACCTCCATTGCTCATCAAAGAATTGGATGACTTGACTAGGCAGAGATTACCTCTGAAGAGACAAGACCCTAGAAAATTCTTAATCCCTTGTAACATAGGCACCATGACCTTTGAGAAGGCTCTGTGTGACCTGGGGTCAAGTATAAACCTTATGCCTCTTTCTGTAATGGAGAAGCTAGGGATCATTGAGGTACAAGCTGCAAGAATCTCATTAGATATGGAAAACAATTCAAGGAAACAAGCTTATGGACTTGTAGAGGATGCCTTGGTAAAAGTTGAAGACCATTACATCCCTGCTGATTTCATAATCCTAGAGACTGGGAAGTGTATGGATGAATCCATCATCCTTGGCAGATCCTTCCTAGCCACAGCAAAAGCTGTAATTGATGTTGACAGAGGAGAATTGATCATTCAAGTGAATGAAGACTCCCTTGTGTTTAAAGCTCAAGGATATCCCTCTGTAACCATGGAGAGGAAGCATGAAGAGCTTCTCTCAATACAGAGACAAACAGAGCCCCCACATTCAAACTCTAAGTTTGGTGTTGGGAGGTTCCAATATTGCTCTAAACATCTGTGAGGCTCCATAAGAGCCACTGTCAAGCTATTGACATTAAAGAAGCGCTTGTTGAGAAGCAACCCAATCTTTAACTATCTATATTGAATTTCTATTTTCTTTTGTTATTTTATGTTTTTTGTAGGTTGATGATCACGTGAAGTCACAAAAACAATTGAAAAAGCAAAAACAGAAGGAAAAACAGTATTAAAAATAGAACACCCTGGAGGAGAAACTTACTGGCATTTAAACGCCAGTAAGGATAGCAGAATGGGCGTTTAACGCCAGAAATGGGCACCAGACTGGCGTTTAACGCCAGGAATGGGCAAGAAGCTGGCGTTAAACGCCAGAAATGGGCAGCAGTTTGGCGTTTAACGCCAGGATTGGCAGCAAGGGGCGTTTTCCACGCCACATGGTGCAGGGATGAGAAATCCTTGACACCTCAGGATCTGTGGACCCCACAGGATCCCCACCTACCCCACTTCTCTCTCTCTTCTTCACCCATTCACCAATCACCTCAATACCTCTTCCCCAAAAATCCCTCACCTATCAAATCCCACCATTCTCTTATTGGTTTAGAGTCTTCTATTATTGTTTTTTTGTTGAAATTTCTTTTTTAAATCCTTATTTTTTCTTTTTAAATTTTTCGAAAATTTTATAAACTGATAATTGAGTTTTTCTGTTTGAGTTTAGTTCCATATTTTAAGTTTGGTGTTAATTACATGTGTTTCTTTTCTTTTAAATTTTCTAATTTGTGTTCATTGTTCTTTCTTAATCTTCAAGTTGTTCTTGTTTATTTTCCTTGTTTGATCTTTAGTTTTTCTTGTTTTGTGATTTTTCTTGTTTTTCTTGTGCATTCTAGAATTATTGGTATCTAAAAAAAAATAAATAAATAAAATATTTTTATACATTAAACACCTTGTTAAAACACTTTAAATTTATAACTCAATTGGCTAGAGCGTTGTGCCTATGTTCTTGTGAATAGTTGCTCCTTTGAGTCTTTCTTTCTAAAATCTTTTCAAAAATAATTTTTCTTTGATTAAATCTTGTGTCAAGTTTTAAGTTTGGTGTTTTCTTGTTAGTTCTTATTTAATTTTCAAAAATTAGTTTTTGGTTTTCTAAAAATTTTAAGTTTGGTGTTCTTTTTTTATGTTCTTGAGTCCTTTGAATCTTTGACTTTTTGTTCTTCGTGTTCTTGTGAATCTCAAGGTGTTCTTGAGTCTTTCTTATATTTTGATCTTAAAATTTTTAAGTTTGGTGTTCCTTGGTGTTTTTCCTCCAAATTTTCGAAAATAAGGAGCATTAGATCTAAAAATTTTAAGTTTTGTGTCTTTTTATTATTTTTCTCTTTCCTCATTGAATTCAAAAATATCTTTTTCCTTTATTTTAATTGATTTTTCGAATTTTCCTTTTAAAAATTCAGATTTTATTTTAAAATTTTTTATTTTATCTTATCTTAGTTTTAAAATTTCAAAATTCAAATTTCAAAACTTTTTAATTTAAATTCCTTATCTTCTCTTACCTAGCTTATTTTATCTTTTCTAATCTCAAATCTTAAAATCAAATCTTTTTCATATCTTTTCTTTTTTTTATTTATTTTATTTTTATTTTTATTTTCTTACAAGTATCTTTTATTTTAAGACATATCTTTTTCAAAACTTCCTAACCAATTTCTTTCTCTTTATTTTTTTTCGAAAATCCTCACCCACATCCTTTTCAAATCTTTTTAATTAATTAATTTAGTTTTTAATTTTCTTTTATTTCTTTTTCTTCAAATTTTCAAAATTATAATCCATTTTTTATTTATTTTATTTTATTTTCTAAAAATATAGAAATATATTCTATTTGCTATTCATATCAATTCCCTTTTCAAAATTATAAAAAAAAAAATATATTCTATTTGCTATTCATATCAATTTCCTTTTCTCCATCATGGACCTAAGTGGAAATGAACAGTCCACAAAGACTCTAGGGTCATATGCTAACCTCACTACTTCTTCATATGGGAGTAGTATCTGTATACCCTCCATCAGAGTCAGTAGCTTTGAGTTGAATCCTCAGCTCATTATCATTGTGCAGCAAAGTTGCCAGTATTCCGATCTTCCACAGGAAGAACCTACAGAGTTTCTGGCACAATTTTTACAAATTGCTGACACAGTACATGATAAGAAAGTAGATCAGATCTACAGATTATTATTGTTTCCATTTGCTGTAAAAGATCAAGCTAAGAGGTGGTTAAATAACCAACCTAAAGCTAGCATAAGGACATGGAAACAGCTGTCAGAAAAATTCCTGAATCAATACTTCCCTCCAAAACGGATGACACAGCTAAGGCTGGACATCCAAGACTTTAAACAAGGAGATAATGAATCTCTTTATGATGCCTGGGAGAGATACAGAGAGATGCTAAGAAAATGCCCCTCTGAAATATTTTCAGAATGGGTGCAGTTAGACATCTTCTATTATGGGCTTACAGAGAAAGCTCAGATTTCTCTAGACCACTCAGCTGGTGGATCTATACATATGAGAAAGACAATTGAAGAAGCTCAAGAGCTCATTGATACAGTTGCCAGAAATTAGCATCTGTACCTAAATAATGAATCTTCCATGAAAGAAGAGGCTAAAACAATAACTGCTGAACTCAGTCCTGCAGAACAAATTACTGAATTCAATCAGCAATTAGACTTTCTAACAAAACAGCTGACCGAATTCAAGGAGATATTACAAGACACAAGAATGGCTAATATAAATATGGAGGTACAGTTGAAGCAAACAGAACAACAGTTATCAAAACAAATAACAGAAGAGTGCCAAGAAGTTCAATTAAGAAGTGGAAAAATATTAAATACCTCACTTCAAGGCAGCAGGAAGCCAAAAAATGAACAAACTGCTATACAAAATCCCTCTGAGGACAGTAAGAGCCCAGAGAGGAATAACTTTGGCGTTCAAACGCCAGAAACAAGCAAGGAGTTGGCGTCAAACGCCCAATGGAAGCTCAATTCTGGCGTTCAAATGCCAGGAACAAGTAAGGAGTTGGCGTACAACGCCAACCCAGCTGAGAGGACAGGAAGTAGCCATTGACAACGGTGATACCCAACATAAAGCTTGCCATGGAAAGGAGTATGAATGAACTAAAGAAGGCAATGGGAAAGCAGAGGTTCAGGAGGAACAAAGCATCTTCATACGCTTATCTGAAATTCCTACCAATGAACTACATAAGTATCTCTATCTTTATCTTATTTTATGTTTTATTCATCTTTTAATTATCAATTCTCCATCACCATCTGAATTCGCCTGACTGAGATTTACAAGGTGACCATAGCTTGCTTCAAGCCGATAGTCTCCGTGGGATCGACCCTTACTCACGTAAGGTATTACTTGGACGACCCAGTGCACTTGCTGGTTAGTTGTGCAGAATTGTGACAAAGTGTGATTCACGTTTGAGAGCTCCAAGTCCTTTGGCGCCATTGTTGATGATCACAATTTCGTGCACCAGGTAGCTTGGAACCTTGGCAAACTCGCAACACCACCATGTAACATCCTAGTTTTCGTGTTAGAGTCGCGTATGCGAGTTTTACGTTTTATTCGCATAACTTCTATGATAAGTTTTTCTTTCTGCGATCTTTAAAATAAAATGAGTAATAATGTAATATTATTATATGTTGTTATTTAATTTATTTAACGAAGGACGGTCACTTGATATTGGACCCGGAAGATTGAAAAAGCTCGGCTTTACTAATGTCATTTACATCAGTAATTTATCTAATAGTTATTTTAATTAAGTACCACCATTTGAGATAAATATTTGAGTTTTTACCATGCCCAATTACCTTAATTACCTTCCAAGATTTTTAAAAATTAACCTCGCTGACTCAGCGGCTTAAAATCGCGACACGCAGCACTTAATGCGCCACGTGTCGTGACGCATGCATCCGTCCCCTTAATTAGTGATACCATATAAAAGGCACAAATTCTCTCTCCCTCCCTCAAGAACAGCCGTGACATGCATGGAGAATTTTTGTTGATTTTTCAACTTTTTGAGCTCGATTTCTTGAGATCCATGACCCCCACAAAAATTTTGATCCGATAGAAGTGACTGTATCTTCCTCCTTTACGTGGTGACGTGTGTTTTGTTCGATAGAATCGTGAAGTGGAGCTGCTCCTATCAGGAACCAGTTTGGCCGAACCAAAGGAGGAAGCGAACCTCTGAGTTTTTTATGTTTTTGCTCCTTTTGATCAATCAAAAACCTTTTCTGGTATCTTATGTGTGTGTTCTATGCTTCACAAAGATGGGGTTTGACTCTTTAATCTATTAAAATTATAAATTAAATAATATATCTGGTTGAATTGTTGTCTGTTGATGTCTGTTGCTCAAATCTGTGATCGTTGGCTGTTGAAAATTTAGTTGAATTGCTGTTGGATTTGTTGTTGTGTTGAGAAATAAGGCACTGAGATATTGTTATTGAATAATTGGCTAAAATCTGAGTTGTGTAATAGTATGCAATTGAGTTCTGATGGTCGAATTCTGATGTGGAATTAATTATAACTAAATGAGTATTTTGAATGGCGATTTCAAGTAAAAAGGAGAAGAGGCTTGGCTTTTGAGAAAGATTTAATGAATAAAATTATTTATTTATGAATATATGAATTTTATTGAAATCAATTGATTTTGGTTTTTGAAGAAAAATAATGAGTTGCAACAAAGCGTTTAAAACGGAAGATGGTTTTGGAAAAAATATGATTTTAATTAAATGAAAAATATTTTATTTTGAAAACGGAAGAACCGTGCCCAATTTACTTATTTTTAATGAACTTTTGGGTGTTTAAAGTTTATAAAATATTTGGAATAATTTTTAAAGTAACTAGTGAAGATTGTGTCTCTTTTATAAAAGTTCAGAGTTATTTAGAATAATTTTAAATACGTCAATTTAACTACAATAACTTGCACAATATGCCATTTTTTTAAAGTTTAAGTATATTTGTGTATTTTATTCCCGTGGGCATATTTATACATATTTTTAAAAGTATTTCTAGAATTTAAGAATAACTCTGAAATAGTTGAAGAAACAATTCTAAAAGTTAAATCTCATGACCCGCTCTGTTTTAGTTTATTATTTTGGAGAAACTGTGGTCTTATGGATAAAAAATTATTATATCTTGAATAGTATTTGATTATGTGATGAGATGATTGAGGTTTAGAAAGGCAACACCAATGTCTCTTCTTGTCATCGATTTATCCGGCGGATTGCCGAAGAGCAGTACGGGTGCTATAGCCCAAGATCGTGCAGGCGCTCTAACCCAAGAGTGTACCGGACACTATACCCCAAAGTGATGACAACGAGAGATGACATCCGTAAGGATGTAATGTCAGGCGCGGGTCGAAAACCGACGGATGAGCTCATTACCTGCACTAGGGCTAGACATGCATCATACTTGTTTGTGCATATTTCTTATGTGTGTTTTAAATGTGTTCTTATGGTTGTATGTTATGTATTGTTTGCTCTTGATTGTTGTTTTTCCTATGTTCCTTTGATGTGGTCTGATTGATCTGGGACACATGGTCAATTTATAAAGAACAACATAACTTGTTTCACCCCAACCCTACTAAGAACTCTCCAGTTCTTACCCCCTATCTTCCTCCCCCTTCAGATGGAGCTGGGTGTCATTTTCTATGAGCTCGAGCAGTCTTATGTGTACAAGGATCCTATCTTTCACAGCTTCTATGTGGTGGCCTTGGAGCCTCAAGTTCGTATATACATAGTTAGAGATCATCCCTTTCACCACTTGTTAGCTTCACCCTTCTTTGATCCTGATGCACCATATGCCTTTCCGCTATCTTAGTTACATTCCGATTCTGTCTACCATCCTTTTGATTTCATGCATGGAGGGCCTGTTCCAACATAGCAGGATGGTCAGGCGGTGCCTGAGCCTGGCCCTGTCATCGATGACCCAATCCCTGAGTTTTCTCCACTAGGTTCAGATATGTAGATGGAGTCTCTATCTACTCACTCCTCTGACTCTTTCACCATAGAGCCTATTGGGACTTCAGTCACTGTGTCTGGTCAGCCTTCAGCTATTGAGCAGATTTTTCCTAGTGGTACAGCTTCAGTAGGAGGTAGCAGTGATGGTAGCCCCTAGAATACACCTGAGGTCATCATTATTTCTAACGACGAGGACGCCGACGAGATAGAGATTGTGGATCTGACTTCTGAGAACGATGAGGATCCTAAGATTGATATAGAGATCGTGAACGTGACTTTTGATAGTGATTAGGTAGCGACATCAGCACCTTCTTTTGGGCAGCTCTCTGGTTTAGCATTTCTTTTGTCTTAGACTTTCACTTTTATTTTTCGAGAGATCAGGTTATAAGACTAGGCTAGTCTGAGCGTCAGATTAAGGGCTTCCTATATGGGCCAGACCCCGAAGATGTTTTGAGTTGTATATATGTACATAATTATGAGGAAGTAAATAACTTTTCATCTTTTGGGTGTTGTATATGTATATATATTATAGTATATTATCTTATTTCTGTATGTATCTGTTTATCTTCTTAGTTTGCGTAATCTCGTATTTCTTCTTGTTTGCGAATTTTTCTTTAAGGAACGTTCTTCATAAAAATAGAGTTCCGTTAACCCGATTACAGGCTAGATATTATTAATAATAGTGTTAGTGTAGTTTCAAGTTGGTAACACTCGATATTTCGATATGAGCATGCCATATTGAAAATTGGGTCGTTAGACACCACACTCTCGAGTCGCGATAACCTTTTTCCTAGCCATCACCTGCAAGGGCGCCACCACTACGTCACCACCACTATGTTACCAAAGAGCAAAAGGTTCTAGAGCTACAAAATCTATGGGTCACTTAAGTAAGATACAAAACAAGCCTTGAAAACACAAAATTCTGGAAAATGGGGGCAAGCAAAAATCATCGATTATTTGAGAGAAAACTCAAAACAGTGGTGCCCTAGCTACATTGAGCATAATCAAAAGAAATAAACGAAGGGACAATGTGAGGGAAACTTCAAGCAGCACCAACAAACATGGATAATGTGCAAAAGTTTACAAGGGAAAAAAACTGCAAAGCAAACACGTAGGAATAGAAAGAGAAAAAAAAATCCCACTAACCTTGAACGAAGGTGTTATGAGCGCTGGTGGAAGAAGTGATGGCAGCAAAGAAGGCGACGGAGAAGGGAGACCAGACGAGAGAATTTCACTGAGAAGGAGCAACTGTCCGCTCTTGGAGAAGTTTTGGAAAATGAGAATGAACAAGTGAAAGGAAAAGTGAAAATAAAGGGTTGTTTAATTTCAAACTAATGTTGCATTTATTGCTGAGAGAAAATTTGAGAGTGGGACTGACGATTCGTAGAACAATGAAAGCATAACTACCTTGAAATTAAAAGAAATTGTTCAATTTCGTTTAATGAACCCTTCAAAATCCCAATCTAGAGGAAGGTCCGATTTTCTGAACTCGGATGCCCCCGACCAAAAGGCCCAGGTCCAGGAATCCGAGTTGGGACACTGTTTTAGACAAATGGGACCGTAACGGATAAAACAATTAAGTCATAACTGACATTACGAGATAACGACAAGACTACTATAGCGGCTGCACTATCAAAGCCTGTAACCCTCAAATCTTGACAATAATGATGCGACAAAAGAGCGCTAGATGCCGGAAAAACGACGACCCGACCGGACAAAGTTAAAAGTGAAAAGAAACCAACAGGTGAGCATACGAAAAAGCTTCTTACTATCTAATATACTACTGACTTTAATATCGGAGTGTCTTGCAGGTTGCCCACCCAGCTGGTTCTGCACGCGCCGAAGTTGGAATCTCCAGTCTTTACCCTCCAGTTCATGAACTCATTTCTAGCACGAACAAATATATCATTTTTATTTTTTTTTATGTAATATTTATCGTTAAATGATTAATTATACCCTAAATATACAATTCTACTATTCTCTCTTAATTAATTAAGCATTGTTTAATAATATTGATTTTAGATTGCTTTTGATTTTTTGGTGAATGATTTCTCTGAATTTTAAGCTTAATAATTTAGAGCAAGTAAAATGACAACAAAGTTCAGAGGAAGTATTTCTTAGTTCTCCACCTTCGTCATTCTCTTCTCCCTCTTTCCAATTCTGAGAGCAATTCTCTGGACTCTTCATTCAATTTTTTTATCAGTTCAAACTCCTACTCTCATATCACTTTCTCCCACTTTTATTCTTTCTTCTGTCTCAGTTAATTAAGCTACCCGTTTCACATTTCTCAGGTAAACTATCAAGTTTAATCTTGACAGCAGTTTCCTGTTCCCTTCTTTTCAATAATATACAAATTATAATCTGCATTTTCTCTTCTGTCTTTTCTTTAGTTGCATTTTTTGTCTCAGAATATAGAGATGGAAGTCGTTGAGGAAACAGTTGTGAAAGTCGAGGAAAGCCAAGCAGAAGAAGAAGACGACGATGCCACAATATCAAAAGTTCTTCGATGGCTATACTGCACAAGAACTTTCTACAGTTCTCAAGCTTTAGGGGGCACCAAAATGCTCACAGAAAAGAGAGAAGAACCAAGAAAAGACACTGAGAGGGCTTCTGCTGAGTACTCGTATCTTCTATTTGCTTCTTCGCTGTCGACCCCTCCTAAGGTTTTCCCTTCAGCGTTCATCACTGGCCATGCAACGAATCTCGCATATTTCCCAAGCCGCCATATTTCAGAAGGATTTAGATCAAATGGCGCACATGAATTTGCTGGAGATAATGGTGTGTTTCCTTACCGGTTAAGTGTATTGATGAGAGAAGTTTCGGTGATTGGCAAAGCCGCCTTGGAAGCAGTGGCTTCAACAGTGTTGACACATCTCAACAAATATCATTAACACATCTCAACAAATATCATTACTGAAGAGTGACACTCAAAACCTTGAGACAAGGACCAATTGTGCAGAGAAATATCAAGAGCTTGATTTATCTCTCCATTTGTAGGCTCCCTTGTATAGAATGAGGGTTCTCAAGGTTGTGAACTGTGAGGGTTTTGAGGAATTGGCTTTTTTAGGGGAAATTAACTGTCCTGGAAAAAAATGATTCCATTCTTCCGAATAATGAATCATATTTCAGATGTTAATTTTATTTGATTTGATTTTTCTTTTTTCTTTATTTTGGGATATCGAGAACAATAAGGAGAGACCCCTTCAAATATTTTCTTTCTCTCTCCTGTTTTCTTCCCTGAAAATTTTCATTTTTCATTTAGTCAATATGACAGCAACTCAGGTATTATCAAATGATATGACATCAGCATAAACTATATACGTATAATTCAAAGACTCAATTTATATTATCTGCATTAATTAAGGGCTGTTGTAAAAGAAGCAAACAACCACTTGTTAATCAGTAATCATGAACAAGTGGTTATGTTTGCACTTACTCACATCTAACAGTAATGACTAACACAACACAATGAACGAACCTGTGACGGAAAGCAGCAGCGGACAAACCCAAAACACTTAGATATTGCCATCATGAACGGTTATGTTTGCACTTACTCATGATTCTAGCAATGTTCAACTTCCTCACTACTTAAATAATCACGAATTCCAAGGTGCCTAAGAAAAAACAATGTCACAATGAATTAGTTCCATCATCTTCTAGCTAGGACATGAAGTACTTGACTAGCCAGAACGCGGACATTGCTTAAATGCTTAGCACCACTGAAATAAAAGTAGGAGATGAAAATTTATTAGATGAGTGAAAAAGGGGCGATGTAACAGGAATCACATGATGTGTTCAATTTTCCAAATCGTAACAATCTTCATGTGTTTTGAAATCCGAATACAGATTAAAAATCACAATTGATTATCACAAATTTATTCATTATCAATGTCCCTTAAGGATGAATCAAAATCAATCATCAAATGCTCTTACAGATGATATTTCACATACTTTTTGTAAAGTGTGAAAGTAAGAAGTTAGTCATAATCACCCTTCCATCAATAACTCCCATTGAAAATGAGTTCAAATGATCCAAAAATGATTAACCTCTCATTTTTTCCACCTTACAAACTTTCACTTTAGATGATCTAAACTCCTTTAAGAACATTCAACTTTTCCTAATGTCCTGCATGCAGAATGAAGCCTCAAACCTGCATTATTATGGACTGCATCTTTCTTGCTTAATGCTATTATGACTTTGCTCTGCCACACTTAACGCTGGAATGAGATAGAATAGGAACCAGTGTTTGGATCTTTAACTGCTTTGAAGTTATCGACACTCATCCCAAAACGGCCCAGGACAGAATTTCCCATTTCTTTTAGTTTTGCTGCATGAAGAAACAGTTTTTCAGTGCACGTAAAATGAAAATAGCAAATCATACAGGATTATTTAATGTAAGTACATAGAAAATATTCGCAACTGAAGATGAGACTCTGCAGCCTCTACCAAGAGGTAAAGAAGCAGATAATAGGTTTAACATGAAAGACAACCAGGAAGATAATAGGCTTAACATGCAAGTGCAGCCAGCAGCTCTGCCTGGAATCCAAAAAGGTTTTGTTTGAGCATTAAATAAATCAAGCACCAAAGACTGCGATTCAAGATAAAAGATAATTTATATAACTAGACAATCCTAAAGTTTCTCCTCAATCTACAAGATTCCCAAATCCCAATTAACAAATTCCAACTCTATGCCCATCACAAATAACACAGAGCATACTAGTCTAACCTCTCAAGAAACAAAATCTATATCTACAAGATAAAATGCAATCTCTGAAAACGCAAAGTTGCATACATCGCTTAAAAATAATAGTATATCTTTCTATCACCTAGGTATCCTATGCTTAGAAATATCATAATAAGGCATCCATAAATTCCTTTGATAAAATAATTTCTTCCAAAAAGGGTTTCATCTGACTAAACAAACATATGGACTTGGCAAATTTCAACCACAAGAGTGCAAATAAATCTTAAGGATGGACGAAAAAGCTAGATGAATGTGCCAATAAATACACAGAAACCAAGACAGGATGTTTTTCCGTCATTGATGGTAGTTTTGCAGCAGCAAGAAGAAATAAAGAAAAGATCGTCATATTTGGGTAACAAATTATAAATGTATGCATGAAGGACCAAGGTAATGTAAGGAAAGCATGCCCATGCACTATTCTGCGCAAAGTACATAATACAATAGCAACTATAATTGAAATCCAAGATAAAGATGATAACAGAAACTTGCCAATCATCTCTTCCTTCATGATTTCCCGCTTTTCTGCAGCAAGCGGCTCAAGTCGCCTGATGGCCTTCCTAGCTTGATCATTTGAGGGATCAATTTCTAAGATCTTTTTCATATCTGTCGATATTTGAAAAAAATAACTAAAATTAGTGAAGTGAAAAAATGATGGTATGAATGAACTCAATGATGCAAAAAGGGAAAAAAAAATCTGAATGGCATCAGTATGCAAAACATGTACTTCTTCATTAAGATCCAACAATAAGGAATGCATAATGATACTCATACTGGCTTTCCCTAGGTTGGCAAATACCACATAATAGTGGCACCTTTCCAGTTTGAGAAACTACACTTACCCCCTTACTGTGAAAAAGAGAATAAAGTTCAATTCCTGCTTAAAGTATAATAACCCCTAATATAAGATCTGAACTTACCAATAATGGCTTCTTCAAAATGTTCAAGCTTTTCATGAGCTTCTCCTCTTCTTACTAAAGCTTTAATGTACACTGGATTCAGATCTAGTGCTTTTGTGCATTCTTTAACTGTGTTGTCATATTTTCCCTGGGATATGTTTGGCATAAGTTAAAGGAAATTAGATTCTTGACTCAAACAATTTCAAATATAAAAGGGCAAATATGATGCAAGATTCCATACCAGCTTTATCTATGATTAAAATGACTTCAAAAGATATGATTTGAAAATCAAAAAAGAGGTACGAAAGAGTAGAACCACACTTAAAAGGGTCTAGTTTGCCAAAAATGGCCCCTCGGATGGATTCATGAGGTATCTAGTTTGTGAGCTCCCATATTATATTTTTACTTTAAGCAGGCCTCTTAATTAAGCAAGTTGGGTTCATGTTTTGTTCAAACTAATTACATTATGGAAGTAATAAATATGTATATGCTAAACTAGATTATATTTAATTAGTAATGCCTCAAATTCGCAAGTCTTACCACGAACCAAACCAATGCACATCCATAAATAATTAAAATACTATAGGGTTTGTTTGGTTGAGTGCACAATTTTGTTAAATAAATAGTCGAAACAATTTTGTTGAAGAAATAGTTGAAACAATAAATTGTATCCAATTTTCCTTTTCTGTTTTCACTATTACCTTTACACAATCCTTAATTATATTTAGAACATGTCAAAGAAATTATGGTTGGGTTATAATCTCCACATCATTAAATTTGCCAATTTACCCCTGTAACAAGAGAGGATTAAGCTTAAGCTTCTCCTTTCTGTCTTGCGCCTTTTTATGCAGTTGAAGGAATGCTACTTTATTGCATGCAGATAGAGTTTTTTTTTTTTTTATTTTACAGAATTACACATTCCCTCTTTCTGTATGATAGAACTTTTAAATTCAAAAGTAATGACAATTTAACTGCCCAAATAATAACCTTAAGAAAAATACCTAATCATACACTTCCAAATTAGTAGGCAAATCACATAGACCACTAGACATAAGTTATCAAGCTTCTTAAAAAATAAAAAATAAAAAATAAAGATAGAGATAAATAGTCCATCTGATTTACTTGAACAGGATATAATAATTGATAGCGGAAGGTGCTGCCAAATGCTATTCTCATTAACAGCAAGAAAGAACACCATACCAGTTTCTGAAAGCACACAGCACGGTTTGCATGGCATATCGAGCGTATTTCAACCAATGAAGACATGTCAGGTGCAACTTGTAGAGCAAGTTCATACTGGGATAATGCTTCCTCATACTTCCCATCCACAAAAAGCTTGTTCCCTTCTGCCTTTGCTTCATTTGCTTGAACCAATGCTTTCTGCAGCATGTGGCATCAGCACTATTTTGTGTATTCTTAACCTTAAAATGAATATGCATGTTTTAAATACCACATCAAATGGTCCAATTTAGACCAGGACCATTATGTAGATAACAGATCATGTAGTTAAAAAAATATTTTGATTCAACGACTTTATAATCGTAGTCTGAAGACAATTAGTCTGCTTAGCCAATTGACCATAAGATTTCACATGTTCAATTTCTAGTGCAGTTTATAAAACACTACTGCTCAAACCCTGGTATTATTATGCAACCTAATAGCATCAAACCATTCCATTAAAATAAAACGAAATTTTTTATTATAAACCATTTTAAAGAATAAAAAACACTAGAAAATGAAACTAAAAAAAGTAATTACTACCAAAGAACATGATCACAATAAAAGAAGATACCCAATTAAACGGAAAATTATCAAAACCCTAAAATTTCGAAACTGAACCTTCTCCAACTCCTCATTGATCAAGAGATCCCCAGAGTAACTATTACTTGGAGAAACACTCTGCTCAGGCTCCGGCTCCGGCTCCAGCTCGGAAAGCTCTGTCTTCAGCTGCTGCTGTTGATGTTGCTGCTGCCGTTGATCATAGCTGCTAGCTCCGACGTCATCGCCTCCGTTGTCACTGCCAAGGTCGGTGTCGCTGGCCGTTTCAAAACCGTCAGAAGCGTCGTTACCCGCAACCGCGTTGGAGGGATTGGCGTTTCGATCCTCTGTCTCTTGCTGCTCTATCACCACCAACATTTTCTCTCAAGGTTCAGTGTGATTGGGACTGTTTCGATGATAACTAACACCGAACGGAAAGAAGTGGGGTGAGGGGCTAAGATTAGTCGGTTTGTTGTGACTTGTGAGTTCTGACGTTTTTTTTCCGTTGGTCTCTGGTTGAGTTTCCAGACTCTTCTACAATATTATGAGTATTTTTTTTTTGGTGACTTCAATATTAGGAGTATTAAAACCGAAAAAAAGCACTCCAGCAATATTTATTTGCAGATCCGCATTATTTATCTAAGAAAATATTTGACAATTAAAATAAATTCAAAAAAATAGTTAAAATTTATCTCCTTTACACTTTGTTGGGATAAAAGATGAAAAATAAGAAAAAAGAAAATGAAAGAAAAAAAATAAAAGAAAAAATTGATTTTTTTTATGTTGTTTGGATAAAGAAAAAATGGATGAAAAGAAAATAAAAAAAATTTTTCTTTTATTTGAATGAAACTCATGAAAGAAAAAATAAGAAGAGAGAAAATCATAACCAAGTAAAATTACATTAATACCCTTCTTTATATTATATATAAATTATAATATACCAATGTATTTAAATTATTTTTCTAATAAAAAAATTATCCAAATTATATTTCAAAATTTTAACGTATTTTTTATTAAAAATAATATTTTTTGAATTTTTTTATGAATTTATTTTTTTCTATCATCTTTTAATGTCATAAATAAAAAAATATATTATTCTTTTTAAAAATATATAAATAAATAATCTCGTAAAAGAATAATAAAAACTACTCATACTTTACATCATTAATCTCCTTAAGCATATTTAAAAAAGAAGTTTCACTAAATTGTATTTACAAAATAAAATATTATCAAAAGTTAGTAGCATTTCTTTTCAAGTATGTGCGACCAAAAATTAAATACAATTTTTATAAATATATAACAAAACACCAAAACAGTAATAACCAAAAGAACTCTTAGGTAGCGTTTGTTTTGAGGTACTGGGACAGAGACTGGGAGACTGAGACACAGTATCATGTTTGTTGGTTCAGAGACTGGTACTAAAATTTCTGTCTCTGTCTCTAAAATTTCAATATTTCAGTACCTCCAAAAAGTAGGGATACAAGGGACTGAAATTTTTAGAAACGGAGACTAAAATTTGAATAACATTTTATACCTAAAATACCCTCATTTCAATTAATTAATTCCAATTTTACTCTTTGTGCAAATTAAATTAGAGTTTTATTCTTGTTTCAATTTCTGTCTCTCACTTTGCACCAAACAGAATACTAAAATTTATTTCAGTCTCTGTCTCTTAGTCTTTGTCTCTCAGTCTCAGTCTTTCAGTCTCTGTCTCTCTACCAAACGCTACCTTAGAGAGTACTATTTTATCATCAGACAACACTTTTCAAAAGGGTAATTCTTCATGGTCAGTGACATCGCCTACTTCCAAAAAATCAATTCTACATAGCTTGAGTCATCTGTACCATCTACTTCAAAAAAATAAAGTTTCTCCGAGTCAAAAATATTAACACATGATCGATTTTTACTTGTACTAAGCAGTGTACTTCTTGTTCCCAAACATTTTTAAGTTATGATTCCTGCACGAACATATACAACAAAGACAAATTAATTCAAAGATCAGAGTTGATCATGATAATCTATTTTATCGATGTCTTTTTATTTAAACAACCAATCAATCTCAAAATATATATACATAAAGTGATTTCCAACCATGGTTAACATAAATAAAACAGAAAATGATATCTTTTTTAAATACATGAAGATATACCCATAGTATCCGTAATCAATTAATGAAAGCAATAACCTCAAATTAATCAGAAATTAAGTGCGTATAAAAGTTATACCTGTAATGGTTAATGTTTTATGAAAGTGCCATATCTCCTAAGCGAACATCAACAGCTGTCATGAAATCAAAAAGAGCATCCAATCGCATTTTATGTGGGATCCCAAAAATTTGGCGCTTTTTCTACTCATTTTCACATAAAAACTGATAACACTGCATCCGAATTGAACCTATCAGTCCCAATTCAGTCAACATATCACATACATCTGATTCGCTATAAAGGCGAGGCCTACTTTGTTGCATAATAGCCAACCCTTTTTTAGCAATTGCAACTTGTCTTTTAATTAATGAGGCTTGCTTTTCGACAACCGAAAATTGTCTCTCAATTACAAGATTTAGTATAATTTCTGAAAGAATGGGTTCAAGATACGTTGAACAAACACTTTGTAAGTGCACCAATAAAACAAGCACACTATTTTGCTTAGCTATTTAGAAATTAATAACAACTAAACCATGGACAATTAATAACACATTCTAGCCAGAGACAAATAAGAAAAGCCATTTAATTTAAAGAACTTTTGTATAATTTGAATTTCATCATAAAAAGAGAGATGAACTAAAATACTCATGATGACATTCAAAAAAAATATAAGGTTTCAGCATATGTATGTGATATGCTTTATGTCCATTAATTTTCTTTAAATTCTATCAAAGATGTAAAAAGAGGAATGTCCAAATATTTTGTACCTATAGTAATGGTTGCTTTTTTTCATGTTATTTTAATACAAAAATTTAAAATAAAACAATCATAGCAACTGAAGATAAGATCTAATCTACGAAGCACGGACACTTCACTGAGTTGTCGTGTCCGCGTGTCGGACACATTTCGGACACGACACTCACCGACACTCGTCCGACACACGTATCTGCTGTGTCCAACCGTGTCTTAATAAAAAAATAAAAAATTCTTCTACAGACACGTCTGGACACACCTAAATACCATCACGTGCCATCGTGTCCAGTCTTATTCTTAATATATATTCTTAAAATAAATTTAGATATAGTATATATTATTATTTATTAAAACAAAAAATATTTTAAAAACTTGATATAATTAAAATAAGACATTAAAAATAATTAAAAAATTTAATTTATATTTTAATATTAATAAAATATCAAAATATCATTACGATTTATCTAAAAAATACTTTATATTTTATATGTATACGTGTTTCCGTGTCTTGTAATATTTTAAAATTCGCGTATCAGCGTGTCCTGTGTCGTGTCGTGTCTCGTGTCCGTGTCAGTATCTGTGCATCATAAGATCTAACCAGTTGAAAAAATGAACATACTTCCAAACAATAAATGTTTTTAGTAACACATTTTTAACTTTTAATTATTTACCTATAATTCATTAATTATTTCATTTGCCTCGTTTCAATTTAAAATTTTTTAACATAAAACAAAACTAAAAACTCAAATAATAAATAGCAATTTACAAACAATTTCTAAAGATAAAGGGTGATATGTACTCCCATGTAGTTGGACTTTTGAATAAACTATAACTATAATATTGATTCAGTTAATCACTACACTTGGTTGCAAATGAAGTAGGTAATGAAGAAATTAAATCAATTAAAAAGAGGAGAAAAAATAAAAAATAAAATTACGAAATCAAACAAGCAGAAATCAATAAAGAAAATAATTCACAATATCATATATATTAATTCAGCTTTTGAATAGAGCAACAATACCCAAACGGGGATCACCAACACACACAAGTCAAACACTACGTAGCAGGCACCTTCTACTGTCAAACTATATGGAGTATCCAGATTTCACAGGCCGAACCCTAGCAAGCAAGCATACACAAAACAGTGGATTTGAGGAACAACAACAAGAAACCAAAGCAAGATGATCTCAGTTGAAAAAAAAAAGAGCACATACTATGTGTATGATTATTTTCCCAGTTTGTTTTTGGAAAAAGTACAAAATCGAACGAAAAAGAACTCACCGTTGGCTTGAATTTGCAAAGATGAAGAGGAGAAAGAGCTGTCACGATGATGACGAAACTGTCGTGGCTTGTGGACAACGAAAATGAAGCCGCGGTAGTACTGTCGAGCACAACGATAAAGATGCGGTGGAGAAGAGAAGTCTCTCCAAGTTTCAGAGACAGATAGCTTACATTAGGAATTTTTCTTCGGTGTTAACAACATGGGTAAATTTGTCATTTTACTTTCATTGTAGAGTTGTCATTAGTTTTTTTCGCAATTTTGGAAGGAAAAGTTGGATGTGGGTCCCATGCCACTATTTTCACTTTCCTTCCAGTTTCCATTCACATCCAAACAACGGAAAATGAAGTTTTCTCTCCATTTTTCTTTATTGCATTTTTTTTCTTTCTGTTTTCTATTGAACCAAACAGTGTGTTAATATTTATTAATTATTATAATAATTAATAAATATTAAATAAATTAAATTTTACTTTTTTTTCCTTTTTAATATTTTGATCAGCAAGTAATAAATATAATTTGATTTTTAAGATGATTGGAACAAATTGAATCTTATCTATATTTTACTTGGATCAGATTTACAAATATCAATCCACATTAAATAATAAATAAAATTTTGTTTTTAAATTTTATTTCAATTAAGAATTATTATTCATATATGTTTTATATTTTAATTTTTGTTATTTAAAAAATAATTTAATAATATTTTATGAGTAAATATATTTCAAAAAATGAAAAAAGAGATTTTATTAGAGTAAAAAAGAGTTTTATTGACTTTTTTTTAATAGAAATAAGATTTTTTAATTTATTTTTCTATTTTGTGGATATATTCGATATTCGATTCAGAAAAAATGTGAAATATTTGATCTAATTTTGATTCAATGAGTTTAATGTGAAGATTGAGATTTTGGCCATATCCAATTCGATCAGATCCGATGAATTATTTTTTACGTTTTTGGATACAATTTGCGTTTTTGTATCCTATACTTATCTCATTAACAGTGTAATTCGTTTACATTGTAAATAAAATAAGATACATACATCTGTGATCATGGGTACACACGTATTAAGTAATAGAGCATCTCTCATTTGCAGTTCATAGTCAAATCGTTTGCATTGTAAACGAGATATGCTCAATTGGGACCTGTTTATACCTTGGCCCAATGAATGAAAGCCAGGGCCAATGACGCTAAAAGGCCCACCAATAAAGGTGGACCTCAGGGTAAGCCTGACCTCTTCTAAGAGATCGGACACCGACTTTTCAAGGGCGAAAGCCCTACTCGCTCAAGGCAGGTCAAACTGCTCCTTAAAACCTCAACCGCGTCTAGAATGTGAATCCCAACAAACTCCCAAAATAAAGGGAATGCTTATTGATGAATCCATATTTGATGATGATTTTTGGTTAGAATTGGATAGATTTTCATCATATAAACTTGCACTTATTCCCTTGAATAGCATGCTTTTGAACTTTCCTTTCAAATTGCGCTTGATTATAAAAATGTGCTCTTTTGTGCTTAATTTAATCTATTTTATTCTGTTTGCCTTCCATTCGATACTTTGATGTTGTTTGTGAGTGATTCCAGGTATATAAGGTAGAAATGGGTTGGAGAAAATGGAAGAAGAGCATGCAAAGTGGAGGAAACATGAAGAATCAAAGGAGATGAGCTCAGAGACGTGTGCGTGCGCACGGCTGCCTGTGCGTACGCACAGCTGCCCAATCAGACCGCGTGGATTGCTTCGAGCGCGTCGCGCGTCCATTCAAGTATCGCATAGTATGCGCACGCACGGCTACTTGTGCGTACGCACAGGACTAGATTTCTCGCAAGGTGTGCGGACGCACAGGTGTCTGCACATGACTTCATTAAAATGGCACGTGACTCGCGATTTGGAGGCTTTGGAGGCCCATTTCTGAAGTCTTCTAGCTCATATTGGAGGAAAAATGGGGGACATAATGGTGCACGAAATTGTGATCACACTTTTCACAACTCCGGTACAACTAACCAGCAAGTGCACTGGGTCGTCCAAGTAATAAAATCTTACGCGAGTAAGGGTCGATCCTACAGAGATTACCGGCTTGAAGCAAGCTATGGTTATCCTGTAAATCTTAGTCAGGCGGATTCAATTGGTTATGAGTTTTGATAATTGAAAGATAAATAAAAACGTAAATTAAAATAAAGATACTTATGTAATTCATTGGTGGGAATTTCAGATAATCGTTTGGAGATGCTTTGTTGCTTCTGAACCTCTGCTTTCGTATTGTCTTCATCCAATCATGCGTGCTCCCTTCCATGGCAAGCTGTATATTGGTGGATCACCGTTGTCAATGGGTACCATCCGTTCTCTCAGTGAAAATGGTCCAGGTACGGTTTCTGTACGGCTAATCAACTGTCGGATCTCTCATCTCGGATGAAAAATACCAGGCATAGCTACCGCACGGCTAATCATCTGTCGTTCTCACTTGTGTCGGAATTGGATCTCTCTATCCTTTTGCACACTGTTACTGCACCCAACATTCGTGAGTTTGAAGCTCGTCACAGTCATCCCGTCCCAGATCCTACTCGGAATACCACAGACAAGGTTTAGACTTTCCGGATCTCAAGAATGCTGCCAATTGGTTCTAGCCTCTACCACGAAGGTTCTAATCTCACGAATTTGAATGCTCTATTATCAGGAGAGGGAAGTCAAATCTATGGATCAGAGACCCAAGAAACTATACTCCGGCTGTCGTCCAATGACTACGTTGAACATCATGTAGACCGCTTGTGGTTGTCAGGCACGCGGATCTTGGCTAAGCGAGTAACGAAGATAGTGGGTGATTGTCATGGGTCACCCCTTCATTCTGACTTAACTGAATTAAGTACGAGAGTATATCTTGGAGAAGAAGTAAGTGTGAATTGAAAGAGAAACAATAGTACTTGCGTTAATTCATGAAGAACAGCAGAGCTCCGCACCTTAATCTATGAGGTGTAGAAACTCCAGCATTGGAAAATACATAAGATAAAATAGCCTAGGCATGACCGTGAGGCCAGCCAAGCATGAAGTTGATAAAAGATGATAAAGGTCTGAATACAATAGGAAAGACTAGTATTTATACTAAACTAGTTACTAAGGATTACAGAAATTGAGTAACTAAGTGCAGATAGTGCAGAAATCCACTTCTGGAGCCCACTTGTTGTGTGCTTGGGCTAAACATTGAGATTTGCATGTACATAGGCCTTTTCTAGAGTTAAACACCAGCTTGGATGCCAGTTTGGGCGTTTAACTCCAGTTCTGGTGCCAGTTTCGGCGTTTTATGCCAGAAAAGGGTCTCTCGCTGTCGTTTAACGCCAGTTTGGGCCATCAAATCTCGAGCAAAGTATGAACTATTATACATTGCTGGAAAGCCCAAGATGTCTACTTTTCAACGCAATTGCAAGTGTGCCAATTGGGCTTCTACAACTCTAGAAAATCCACTTTGAGTGCAGGAAGGTCCGAATCCAACAGCATCTGCAGTCCTTTCTCAGCCTCTGAATCAGACTTTTGCTTAGATCCCTCAATTTCATCTAGAAAATATCTGAAATTTCAGAAAAATACACAAACTCATAGTAGAATCCAGAAATATGAACTTTACATAAAAACTATAAAAATATACTAAAAAGTAACTAAAACATATTAAAAACTATGTAAAAACAATGCCAAAAAGCGTATAAATTATCCGCTCATCACATAATATAGCATATCATTAGTATAGTTTTAGGAGTAGTGGTAGGAAGTTTTAGTTAGTTTTTCTTTAAGTTTTTCATCATCTCTATTAGAGTTTATATTAGGGTTTTACATTCAAGTGTCATTTTCATTTTTTATCTTGGATTTTGCTAGCTTTCATTGTAAGTATTTTCTTGTTATTACTCTTTATAGTTACATTGTCATTACTCTTTCTTATAATTCAAGTTATGGTTCAATTTTGCTTCTTTATTGCAATTTTAATTTCTTGTTGATGAATTTGATGTTTGATGTTTGTTTCATGCTTTCTTGTGTTATTTTTGTTGATTGAGATCAATTGTTACTTTTAGTTTCAAGCCTTTTCTCATTTTCTCTATGTTTAAGGTTTTTACCCACCATGTGTTTGACAAAATGTCAAATATGGTTTTAGGCTAAATTTTTGGTTCTTTACTTAGGTAAAGTGAGCAATTGGGTTTCTAGAGTTGGAATATCCAATATTTAGTTTCAATTCTTGGATTGTTAATTATTTTTATTCCCACTAACGCTAATTTGTTGCTAAGCCAATTAGCAAGCAATTTAGGATTTGTGGGTTGGGAACACTTATGCTCATTTAACTTACCTTCCGATGTGAGGGTTGATCAAGTGAGATTAATCCATCATAATTGTCATAGTTGTGGTTCCAACAAGGAAAGGACCCTTAGCTCACTTGATGGGTGAAAATTAGATTTCCACACAAACTCACCGGCAAGTGTGCCGGGTCGCATCAAGTAATAATAACTCACAAGAGTGAGGTCGATCCCACAGGGATTGATGGATCAAGTAACTTTAGTGAGTGGTCAGTTTAGTCAAGCAGACATTGATGAATTGAATGAAAATTTGATAACAGATTGTAAATTGCAGAGAAGATAAAGTGCATAAGATAAATTAGCAAAAACTTAAAGAGCAAGAAAAGTAAATTGCATCAAATGTAAAGGGAATTGGGTGCAGGAAATTTAAAGAAAGCAGTAAATCAGAACTTAGAACAATTGCAGAAGAATTAAATTGCATGAAAAGTAAATTCAGATCACAACAGACTCAAATGTAAAGTTATAGAAAGTAAAATTGCAAAAAAGGAAATTGTAGCAGAGAAGTATAAGAAATGGAAATTGCATAAAGCTGAATTGAGTTCTGAAATGTAGAGAGTGCAGAAAAATAAAAGTGTATCAAAGAGAGCCTTCTATTCTACTCCTACTCCTACTCCTACTGCTGCCTACTACTACTGCAGCCTAAACAAGCTCCTTTTTTTCTAACAGAACTAAAGCCTTTTTATAGGCATTCCTAAATTACAAATGAAATTCAAATTGAAGACAGATTACAATTAAATGCAAAAATCCTATTCTAGATGATCCTTGTGCCTTTGAGTGATGTCAATTTGGGCTCTGCTTGCTTTTGTGTGTTGATGGGCTTGGAATCAGCTAAATTGAGCAGAGTTGCAGCTTCCAGGAGAGCGTAGTGTTCATTTAGAGAACGGAGCGTTCGGGCACCCACGCGTACACGTGCTTTACGCTTCTGCATCCCTGGTGCTTTGTCTCATCGACGCGTACGCGTCACTTACGCGTACGCGTCCCTTGCAGCGTTCACAAAACGAACGTAGCGTTCATGCAACGAACGCTCCTCCCACGCGTACGCATCATTCACACGTACGTGTGGATTGCAAAATGTCAAATCCACGCTGCGCTCAATTCACGCATTCGCATGCTTTCTTCCACAAATCACATCCACGCGTACGCGTCATGCACACGTACGCATCGATGGCAAATCTTCAAATCCAAACTTCGCGCTTTGTCACAGGCGTTCTCTGATAACGAACGTAGCATTCTTACTGAGTGAACGCTGATCCCCCACCCTCGCAGACGTGCCATGTATGCGTACTCGTGGTTTGCAAAATCATCATTTGCGCGTAAGCGCCTTGTACGCATGCGCGTCACTTGTGAACGTAGCATTCTTGGCCTGAGAGCGCTTCTTCCTTGGTAAATCATGGGCCACACTTTTAAAAGCGTGGCCTAAGGCTCCAAACGTGCTTAAACTTCAAAAGTATGTTCAGAATTCTTCCTTTGAGCTTATTTTGTGCTTTCTGCTTCTTTTCCTTCATCTTTTCACCCATCATCAACCAAACAGATTCATCGAAGCCTTGGCATAATAATCAAATCTTGCATCATTCATATTATCAACTAAATCTTGCAAGAAATCTAATGAAAATGCATAAAATTACCAATGTTTGATTGAATCAAGACAAGCATGAAATTATCACTCAAACACTTACTTATTGCCTAAAAATGCATGAAAACCAAATAAAAACTAATAAAAAAGGCTTTTAAAACTAGCCTAAGATGACTTGTCATCATCACTCCAAGCCAAGACTCTTTTTGATGCTTTTAATCTTTCATATACTTCTATGTTGATCTCTTTTATACTTTACTTGTTTATATTACATAGTCGGTTCTTTCATTTCTTCACTAGTTCAATCATTACAATTTTGCATGTTCTTTTATTGCTTTATATGTTCATTTTTTCATTGACAACCCCTTGATCACTACAACCGGATTTGCACACTTATTGTTTTAAAAGTACTCCTTGAGAGACAACTCGGGAGTCAAATACTCTCGGTTTTGAATTAGTTTTGAATTGTGACACATCTTGTGAATTTCCAATTTGATCGACAGCCAACTTATTGGGTTAGGACTATACTTACAATGCTAATTCCATTTTGGATAATCAAGTTCCTAATCCCATATGCGAATTGGCCATCGTCAAATTTTGGCGCCGTTGCCGGGGATTTCACTTTAAGTGCAATGAGTACTACAATTTTGGTTGTTGTAAATATGTGAAGAGTGTAAATACTTGATTTTTGATTTGATACTTAGCACTAATTGTAGATACTACTTTTCTCTTTAGATAGTTTTAGTAGTCGTTGATTGTTAAGTGGTTCTTGTTTACTTGCATATTTTTGTTTTGCTTTTCATAATTGCATGGTTTTCATTGCCTCCTCAGTTAAATGACACGGTCGCTTCCAGACCCGAGCTTTGCCACTTTTAATCCAGAAATTAAAAGAACTTTAACTCATATAAGGCAAGCTCGGCGCTGGCTAGCTTTTGTGGATAGTGAATCGGGACAGGGGAAACCCTCCCATTCACTATCACCACCCATCCGTGACTATCATTCTCCAATCAATGAGGAGAGTCTATATTCATCTGTGGGGAGTACTGAACTCTCTTTGAGTGACTCAGGTGACACCGTCATGGCAGACCCACCTCGAAGAATCACCTTGAAGGAGGTCGGAGCTCCTGATCTTGACTTCCAACCTCTTCAAATTTTGTATCCGGCTTTAGACCCAAATTTTGAGCTCAAGTCCGGCACGATAAACTTGCTTTCCAAATACAATTGACTGCCTGGGGAAGATCCTCTGAAGCATCTAAAGGATTTTCAAGTTGCATGTGCAACTGCGAGAAGACATGGGGCGGATGAAGCCGCAGTGTTGGTCTTTGCTTTCCCTTTCTCTTTAGAGGGAAAGGTGAAGGAGTGGTTTTATACTCAACCGGGTGAAGTTAGATCCAATTGGGACTTGTTGCGTAAAGAATTTTTGGAAAAATTCTACCCTCCTCAGACAACAGACAAGTTGCGAAGAGAGATCTCTTGCATTGTGCAATGAGATGGGGAGACTTTGTATGAATACTGGGAGAGATTTAAGAAGTTTCTGGAGGCTTGCCCTCACCACAGGATTGATGAGTTAGTTCTTATCAGTTATTTCTGTCAAGGAATGCACCACCAAGACAAGCTCCTCCTAGATGCCACGAGTGGAGGATCATTGACCAAAAACAAGACCGCTGCAGAAGCATGGGAAGTTATATTAGACTTGGCAGACTCAACTCAGCACTCAAGGGCAAGGAGTCCACAACCAAAAGCTTTGAGTGAAGTTTCTCCCTCCGGAGATGCTATTTTGACCAAGACTCTCGGTGAAATGACAATCATGTTGCGACAAATCACCCAAGGGCAACAAATTCCTCAAGCTTTGATAAATGTTCCACCACAACCTCCACGAATCGAAGGACCATCAAGGATATGTGGTGTTAGTTCTTGTAATACTCATTACACCGATGAGTTCCCTCAACTCCAAGAGGACACTACATTGGCGGTTGATGAGGGAAAATTAGATTTCCGCACAAACTCACCGGCAAGTGCACCGTGTCGCATCAAGTAGTAAAAACTCACTTGAGTAAGGTTGATCCCACGAGGATTGATGGATCAAGCAACTTTAGTATGGTGATTAGTTTAGTCAAGCTAATAGTTGTGAATTAAGTGGAACAGAATGTAAATGGCAAGGAAATTAAAGTGCTGAATGTAAATGGCAGAATGTTAAATTGAAGAAACGTAAACAGAAAGAAACAGAAAGAGAAATTCATCAGGGATTGGAGGTATTCATAATCCACAATGAATCAAATGGGTCTCAACTTTTTTCTCAATTATATGAATAGATCTATGGCAGATTGAAATTGATTGGATCCCAATTCCTTGGTAATCTAATCTCTCTAATCCCAATCAATCTCACCAATTCCTTGATCCAATTGTCATGAGAAGAGGTTAAGCATTTTCTCTCATCCATAAGCCACAGAAACTCTCAAGACCTCAATTCCTCCCGAATAGTGTTGATCAAGAGAGCTGTGAGAAACAAAGCTTCAGTTCTAATTTCCATGATTCCCCTTCCGAGGCTCACATGGAAATTCACAGATTCAAACCCTCTTTCGGAGTGAATGAGTCTCAATCAAAACAGAAGTTATTTCTTAGCTATCCAGATGAATTGAGAAGAAGAAGATGTTCACTTAATCATGTGAATTAAAATAGAGCTCCTCCCCTTAATGAATTGGGGTTCAGTGGATCATAGCTCAAAGAACAAGTGCAGAGAAACTAAATTTGCAGAAAGTAAATTGGCAGAGAGGTAAAGTTGCAGGGAATATAAATTGCATAGAAATTAAACTCAACTCAAGCAAACTCAAATGTAAAATTTCAGAAGAGAAATTGCAGCAGAGAAGTGTAAGAAATGGAAATTGCATAAAGTTGAATTGAATTCAATACTGAAATGTAAAAATGCAGAAAGGTAAAAGAGATTTCTATTCTACTCCTACTCCTACTCCTACTACTACTACTACTCCTACTCCAGCGCCAGAACTTTCTAACTCCTAACAGACCCCCTTAATGAAATGAAACTGATGCCTTTATATAGGCTTGCCTAAATTACAAATTGAAATGAAATTCAGAACAAATTACAAGTAAATGAAATTCCTATTCTAACTGTTTCTTGTGGTCTTCATTGAGTGATCATAATGGGCTTGCTTGCTTGTAGTTCAGATGGGCTCAGAATGAAATTAATTGAGCCAGAATTGCACTTCCAGGAGAGCGTAGCGCTCATTTAGATAATGGAGCGTTTTTATACCCACGCGTACGCGTCCCTTATGCTTGCGCGTCCTTTTGCATTTTGGCCTATCCACGCGTACGCATCACCTACGCGTGCGCGTCCTTTCTGCATTTTGGCCCTTCCACGCATGCGCGTCACCTATGCGTACGCGTGACCTTCAGAATTTGAACTTGTGACGCGTACACGTGCCATACGCGTGCACGTCCATAGCAGCGCTCACTTTGAGAACGTAGCTCTCGATTTGAGAACGCTGTCCCACGCATACGCATCACCTACGCGTAAGCGTGGCCCCATTACAATTACCATTCCACGCGTATGCATCATCCATGCGTACGCGTGGTCTTCTAGAATGCCACTTCCACGCGTACGCGCCATGCATGCGTATGCGTGGCCTTCCAAAGTTGTCACTTCGATGCATACGCATGGCCTACGCATGCGCGTCGATACCAAATCTTCAATCCCAAATTCGAAACTTGCTCGAAAATGCTCATTCAGATAACGTAGCGCTCTCTTTGCAAATGAGCGCTCTGCTTATTTAAATCTTGGGCCACGCTTTTAAAAGCGTGGCCTGAGGCTCCAAAGCGTGCTCAACTTCTAAAGTGTACCCCAAAATTCCTCTTTTCTCCTTTTGAGCTTATTTTGTGCTTTTTTTCTTCTTTTTCCACTTATTTCCTACAAAGTTTATAAAATTAAAAGATCAAAGAAATATACTATTTAAGCACAAAAACATTCAATATTTAAGCATTAATCATAACTTTCTTGTATGAAAAAGCATAGAAAACATGCACAAGATGACATGTCATCACAACACCAAACTTAAACCTTGCTTGTCCCCAAGCAAGAAAAGAATCATGCAGTAAGTTTTGACAAACCAAGGTCAGAAGAATAGCAAGTTGATGTTCATGGTTGTCTAGTTTTCTATGCATGCTACAATCACAAAAGAAATGTAAATGATTGATGCTTCTATCTAGCTCATTTTATAGATTTCTCCTTATATTTCGTCCTTGAAACAAGCTTTTCATTCTCTTATTAGCTTCTCCTTTTGGGTGCTTTGCCCCATGAGTTGATAACAAAGCTACGACTCTAAATGCTTTATTTTCATGTATTACCACTTGATACATATGCACCACAAGCATTTAATTAGAGGACTTCTTTAAGCTCATTTGTTTCTTTTCTTTACTCTCTAATTATTGATGCTCAGAGCCTTGAGCTTTGAGGGAGTGCATTTGCACTTGAGCCTAGCCTTGACTCTAAGTGTTTTGTTTTCAAGCTTTTTGCCTAATACATAAACACCACAAGTACTTAACAATTGAATTGTCATTGGTACTCAGAGCCTTCAGCTTTCTCATTCTTTCCCTTTTGCTTTTCTTGCCTTAATTTGCAATTGCTTCTTCAAGGTTTTCATGATTTCAAAGATTTCATAAAATGTCCTAGATGAAAACTTCAATTAAATAAAATCTAATGCAATTGAGCAACGATTAATCACACTAGCCATCCAATACTTGTATGCCCATGCTAAGTTCTTCTTTAATTTCTTGTTTGTTTATGATCATGATACTTAATTGCTTTGACTCACAAAATTCAAGATGGTAGTCATAATGTCACAGCAAGATGTTAAAAATCAGCAATCAAACTATGCTTATTCACAACACACATGCATACAGATAAAATGAAGACAATCATGCAATTTACAGTGCTGGAAATAAGTAGGAGGAAAAAGGAATGTTACCACCTTGTAGTTCATCTTCACTGTTGTTGTCCTTTTCCTCCTATTCTTCCCCTTTCCATACCAACTTAGAGTGTTTGCTCATCCTCAAGCAACAATTAGAATAGTGGTGATGGGGTTTATGATGGATCATGAGTGTTTTACACAATGAAATGTCAATAGTACATGTGTTTAAGCAAGCAAAATTAAAAATAACAATGAAGGCACAGAGAAACAGAGACATTATGATTGCAAAAATAAGAGGGTGTGCATGATATATTGCATAAAAGATAAGTGACACACCAAACTTAGTGTGGCACTTTCACTTGGAATCGATACAAGTATCTAGTATAGCTTGGAAATAAATTTTGTTGCAGAGCAACACCAAACTTAGAATGCAATCACATGCCAATTTATTTGAACTAAAACTAATCAAATGAAACTGTTATATGTTAAATACAATCACCAAGCGAAGAATCTGTCATGAATAAGGATTTCTTGCTGAGGTATTAACAAAAACAGTTAAGGAGCAAAATAGAAGAAAGTATTAAAAATAAAGGAATGACTAAAACAAAGAGAAAGAAAAATTGTCATACCAAAACAAAGATAACACTGCAAAGGCATTATGATTATGCAGACAAGTGGTGTTGCTGGATTCATTGCATAGAAAATTAAGTGGCATACCAAACTTAGAAACTTAGTGTGACACCTTCAATTTAGAATTGATGCAATCATCCAGAAAGATGGAAAACACATTGTTGCAGGGCAACACCAAACTTAGAATATAATCATATACCAAATTATTGAAAATAAACAAAGCAAAGAGAGAAAATAAACAAAGTAGAGAAATAAAATGTTACCTAAGGTTGGGTTGCCTCCCAACAAGCGCTCTTTTAGTGTCATTAGCTTGACATGTTGTTCTTCACTTTCTTCCTCTTCTTCCAGTTTGTTAAGAGGAATGACCTTATGGGGGGAGAAGAGTCAGTCAGTGTCCCCCTTCTTGATATCTTCCCAACAAGCTTTCTTTTGTTATTTGCTTGATTGAACTTGCTTGCTGGGTCAGGGGTTGGATTGCTTGCAGTTGACCTTTTTTCTTTATGGATATGATTAATTGTGGCTTGGTCACAATCCTCTCTTCGGTGTTGTTGTTAGTTACCTTCACTTCTTGGATATCAAGACATGGTTACTATGTGATTGTTTGAGTGTTCTCTTCATCAAAAGCCTCTTGAATTGGTGGTTCAATGAGCCCTTCCTCTATGCAGCTCTCTGCTTCTCTTGAGTGTGAAATCTCTTGATTGACTTCCTCCTTTTCTTCTTCATGATTTTCCATTAAATCTTTTGGGAGTGAGTCTTCATGTTCTTCTATCACCTCAAGTAGCCTCTGTGGATATGGAGTCATAGGTTCAAATACCTCCACAACCTTCTTCTCCATTAAAGTTTCATTTGGTACAGGGACCTCTTCATCTTGCTCCTTCACTTCCTCCTTTGCACTCAACAATTGGACTAAAACCACTTCTGTGTTTTTGACAGAGGTATCTTGTTCTTACCAAGATTTTCTGGTCTCCTCTTCATATTTTTCAAGCATGGACTCAAGCTTTGAGAGTCTTTGGTTCAGGAAAGTGTGTGTGGGTTGTGAGTTTTGGAAGGGATTTTGTGTTAAGGGATAGTCAAGTGATGAAGAATTTTCATATGAAACACTGGGAGGGGAGGTTGGGCAATTTTTCATAAATGAATTGAAGGTATGCTCAAGTGATGATGGCTCTTAATAGGTGGAGTATGGACTATTGAGTGCTATTTGGTTTTGATCCTCCCACCCACAACTTGAGTAATTGTCAAATTCATCACAGTGTGGATCATTTTATGGTCCTGGGGAGCAATCTTGCATGAAAGTATTGAAAGCATAATCAAGTGATGATGTTTCTTGATGAACAAAATATGAAGCATTGAAATTTCCTTCCCAGCCATAGTTTGTGTCAGTGTCATAACAGTATGAGTCACTTTGTAGCTCTGGAAAGAAGTTCATTTCACTTGATTGTTCACACTCTTGTTGATATGCCCAGACACCATGAGGGTAATGACATAAATCATTTTGTGGTTCTGGAGCATATCCCCACTGGGTGGATTGCTCATAATTTGTCAATTCTTGGTGATATTCCCAGCCACAATTAGAATAGTTATTTGGTGATGGTGGGCAATATCCCATGAAATTTATTTGATCAAAAGATGAGTTGAACTCCATTTGAATTTTGTAAAATACAATCACCAATGAAAATTGAAATTCATCATGTCACAGAGAAGAATTTCTTAGTGAGGCAAAAACACAAACACCTTAGTATCAGCAGAAAACAAAAATTAAAAGAACTTAAATGACAAAAACAAAGAAAATTCTTAATCTAGACTTATCACCTACTTAATCATTGTTGATCTAAATCAATCACCGGAAACGGCGCCAAAAACATGGTGACGAAAAATTAGATTTTCACACAAACTCACCGGCAAGTGCACCGGGTCGCATCAAGTAGTAAAAACTCATGTGAGTGAGGTTGATCCCACGAGGATTGATGGAACAAGAAACTTTAGTATGGTGATTAGTTTAGTCAAGCTAACAGTTGTGAATTGAGTGGAACAGAATGTAAATGGCAAGGAAATTAAAGTGCTGAATGTAAATGGCAGAATGTTAAATTGAAGAAACATAAACAGAAAGAAACAGAAAGAGAAATTCATCAGGGATTGGAGGTATTCATAATCCACAATGAATCAAATGGGTCTCAACTTCTTTCTCAATCATATGAATAGATCTATGGCAGATTGAAATTGATTGGATCCCAATTCCTTGGCAATCCAATCTCTCTAATCACAATCAATCTTGCGAATTCTTTGGTCCAATTATCATGAGAAGAGGTTAAGCATTTTCTCTCATCCATAAGCCACAGAAACTCTCAAGACCTCAATTCCTCCCGAATGGTGTTGATCAAGAGAGTTGTGAGAAACAGAGCTTCAGTTCTAATTTCCATGATTCCCTTTCCAAGGCTCACAAGGAAATTCACATATTCAAACCCCCTTTCAGAGTGAATGAGTCTCAATCAAAATAGAAGTTATTTCTTAGCTATCCAGATGAATTGAGAAGAAGAAGATGTTCACTTAATCATGTGAATTAAAATAGAGCTCCTCTCCCTAATGAATTGGGGTTCAGTGGATCATAGCTCAAAGAACAAGTGCAGAAAAACTAAATTTGCAGAAAATTCTGTAACAGCCCAGACCACCCGCTAGCACGATATTGCCCGCTTTGGCACACATGGCCTCACGATTTTGCCTTGGACGATAGGGATGATAGCCAAAACCCCCCACACTCACTCATCAAAAGGCGTCATACTAGGGAGAGGTATCCACACCCTTATAAGGCATGCTTCGTTCCCCTCCCCAACCGATGTGGGACCTTACAATCTACCCCCCTAAGGGAGCCCAGCGCCCTCGCTAGCACATCGATTCGGGCTCCAGCTTTGATACCATCTGTAACAGCTCAGACCATCCGCTAGCATGATATTTTCCACTTTGGCACAGAAGGCCTCACAGTTTTGCTTTGACGATAGGGATGATAGCCGAAGCCCCCCACACTCACTCGTCAAAACGCGTCATATTAGGGAGAGGTATCCACACCCTTATAAGGCAGCTTCGTTTCCCTCCCCAACCGATGTGGGACCTTACGAGGCAAAGATGCATGGAATTTAAATTGCATAGAAATTAAACTCAACTCAAGCAAACTCAAATGTAAAATTTCAGAAGAGAAATTGCAGCAGAGAAGTGTAAGAAATGAAAATTGCATAAAGCTAAATTGAATTCAATACTGAAATGTAAAAATGCAGAAAGGTAAAAGAGCTTTCTATTCTAGTCCTACTCCTACTCCTACTACTACTACTACTACTCCTACTCCAGCGCCAGAACTTTCTAACTCCTAACAGACCCCCTTAATGAAATGAAACTGATGCCTTTATATAGGCTTGCCTAAATTACAAATTAAAATGAAATTCAAAACAAATTACAAGTAAATGAAATTCCTATTCTAACTGTTTCTTGTGGTCTTCATTGAGTGATCAGAATGGGCTTGCTTGCTTGTAGTTCAGATGGGCTCAGAATGAAATTAATTGAGCCAGAATTGCACTTCCAGGAGAGTGTAGCGCTCATTTAGATAACAGAGCGTTTTTACACCCACGCGTACGCATCCCATACGCTTGCGCGTCCTTTTGCGTTTTGGCCTATCCACGCGTACGCATCACCTATGCGTGCGCGTCCTTTTTGCATTTTGGCCCCTCCACGTGTGCGTGTCACCTACGCATACGCGTGACCTTCAGAATTTGAACTTGTGACGCGTACGCGTGCCATACGCGTGCGCGTCCATAGCAGCACTCACTTTGAGAACGTAGCGCTTGATTTGAGAATGCTGTCCCACGTGTACGGGTCACCTACGCGTATGCGTGGCCCCTTCACACTTACCATTCCATGCGTACGCGTCATCCATGCGTACGCGTAGTCTTCTGGAATGCCACTTCTACGCGTACGCGCCATGCATGCGTTCGCGTGGCCTTCCAAAGTTGTCACTTCGACGCGTACGCGTGGGCTACGCGTGCGCGTCGATACCAAATCTTCAATCCCAAATTCGAAACTTGCTCGAAAATGCTCATTCAGATAACGTAGCACTCTCTTTGCAAATGAGCGCTCTGCTTATTTAAATCTTTGGCAATGCTTTTAAAAGGGTGGCCTGAGGCTCCAAAGTGTGCTCAAATTCTAAAGTGTACCCCAAAATTCTTCTTTTCTCCTTTTGAGCTTATTTTGTGCTTTTTTTCTTCTTTTTCCACTTATTTCCTACAAAGTTTATAAAATTAAAAGATCAAAGAAATATAATATTTAAGCACAAAAACATTCAATATTTAAGCATTAATCATAACTTTCTTGTATGAAAAAACATAGAAAACATGCACAAGATAACATGTCATCAGCGGTGGCCAACCCTTATCCGCAAAGACCAAATTATAATCAAGGATCCTACCAACATGGAGGCAATCAAAACCAAGGGTGGAAGGATAATTCAAACCAAAGGTGGAACCAAGCTCCTCAAGCTCATCCCAACCAAAATGCTCAAGTCTACTACCATCAATATCCCCAAGGTCAACCACAATACCAACAACCCCCACAATCTCAACCTCAAACGAAATACCAACACCCCCATAGTAGGCCTAGCCCTCCTCAAGTTAACCAAGCCCTTCCCTCCAATCAACCTCACATGAATGACACAATTCACACCTTCATGCAAGAACAGTGAGAGTTCCATAAGAAACAAGAGGCGTATATGGCTACGATAGCCGACGCCCTTTCCCGTTTAACTCTTCCTCCTCAAACCGCACAAAACACCCAACAAGCTTCAACCTCAAGTAGTTTACCCTCCCAACCTCAACCCAACCCTAAGGGTATCATTATGCCATTACCCTTAGGAGCGGCACTAAACTTGATAAGAATATTGCTATGCCTACAAAGTTAAGTGAAGAAAAAAACAATGAAGAGGTAGGAGATGAAGTAGAAGTGATGAGGGATGAAGATGAAGGTGTTGACAAAAGTAAGGAAGAATCACCCAAGGTCAAGGAGCCAAAGAGAAAGACCTTGCTTGAAGAGCCTTTGCCCATTCCATTCCCAACTATAGCTAAGAAGGCCAAGAAACAAGAAGAGCTTGACTCCAATATGGTGGAAGTTTTTAAGAAGGTCGAAGTCACCGTCCCCCTCTTCCAAGACAATCAACAAGTGCCCAAATATGCCAAGTTCCTTAAAGATGTTTGCACTCACAAAGACAAGCTTGGCAACCTCAATACAAAGCCGGTCGATGATTCTATCTTTTCTTCACTTCTTGAAAAATGCAATGATCCCGGCCCAAGTTTGGTCACTTGCTTAATTGGTGGGATGAAATTCATGGACTGTATGTGTGATCTGGGGGCGTGCGTAAGTATTATGCCACTCCCCATTTATGAAAGATTGAATTTGTCACCCCTAAAGAGGTCCGGGGCGAGGTTTGTGCTAGCCGATAAAAGCATTGTGTCAGTTGTGGGAATTGCAGAGAATGTGCTAGTTAATATTCAAGGATTGCTCTTTCCAGTTGATTTTCACATTTTGGAGACCCCTCCCATTGACTCTAACAAGCCATCGTCCATACTCCTTGGAAGGCCATTCTTAAAGACGGCCCGTTTCAAGCTAGATGCACATTCGGGAGTCTATTCTTTCGAGTCGGATGGCAAGTTGGTCAAGTTCACTTTGGAGGAGTCCAACAAGCCCGTTTTTGAAGCTTATTCTATTTTTGGGTGTGACATCATTGAAGATCAAGTGATTGAAGATGGGAAAGAGCAAGAAAAAGAGGATGTTGCCAAGAAGTCAAATTCAAAGGATCACACTCAACCCAAGAATGTCAAGGAGTTGGAGATTTTCCTACTTGGTGAAGTTGCCAAGTGACAAATGAAGCCATGCAAGTCCAACTTAGGACTTTAAACCAAAGTGCTCGATGGAAGACACCCCACCATGGTAACATTGTTCCAATTTTATCTCTTGTTTATAGCCTTTTGAATTATTTGCTTTCTTGTGATATAATGAGTAGTTTAGGTTTGGTTTGATAATTTTGAGTTGAATAAGTTAAATTACTTGTGGACCATGAAATTTTGCTTGTTTGAATGATTTGGGGTTGGTATGTTGATATGTGATGAATCCATATTTGATGATGATTTTTAGTTTGAATTGGATGGATTTTCATCATATAAACTTGCACTTATTCTCTTGAATAGCATGCTTTTGAACTTTCCTTCCAAATTGAGCTTGATTATGAAAATATGCTCTTTTGTGTCTAATTTAATCTATTTTATTCCATTTACCTTCCATTCGATGCCTTGATGTTGTTTGTGAGTGATTGATAAACCACTATTTTATAGTTTATATTGTGTTTAATTGTGTGGTTTTGTCATGATCCTTACCCACTTATTCATCAATTTAGCATGCATTTAGATTTCCTTCCTAAATTCAGTACATGTTTGAAAATTGCTTCCTAGAGACTTTAATTATTTAATTTTAATTCTCCTTTATTCCATTCAATGCCGTGATCTGTGTGTCAAGTGTTTTAGGCTTTATAGGGCATGAATGAGATGGAGATTGGAGAGGAAGCTAGCAAAAAATGGAAGGAACACAAGAATTTGAGGAGATAACCAGCGAGAAGTGAC
This sequence comes from Arachis hypogaea, assembly GCF_003086295.3. Classification (NCBI taxonomy): domain Eukaryota; kingdom Viridiplantae; phylum Streptophyta; class Magnoliopsida; order Fabales; family Fabaceae; genus Arachis; species Arachis hypogaea. The sequence continues at coordinate 77,121,112 of NC_092049.1, read as the reverse complement.
GCGGTCGCATGGCTCACGCGACCGCGCGAAGGAGCGCAAATCGCAGTGACGCGGCCGCATGGCTTGCGCGGCTGCGCGGATTGGAAAGCGCAAGCGACGTGGTAGCGTAGACGACGCGAACGCGTGGAGAGGAAAAAGCGCAAGCGACGCGTCCGCATGGACGACGCGATCGCGTGACATGTGTGATCTGCATAATCTGCAGAATTTGCTGGGGGCGATTTTTGGACCTTATTTCGGCCCAGTTTTCGGCCCGGAACAGCAGACTAGAGTCAGAGAATATGCAGAAACAACACACACATTCATTCAGTAGTTTTAGATCTAGTTTTTCACTCTCTTAGGTTTTTCTCTCTAGTTTTTAGAATTTTAATTTTCAATTGGTCTTAGCATTGGAACATTGAGAAGAGTTATTTCCTCATCAAGACTTCATCATTCTAGTTTATTTTTTTAACTTGGTTTTATTCTTCCATATTCTTTGTTTTGTTCAATTTTATTATTCAGATACTTTTATGATTATTTAATGCAAGGATTATTTATTTTTAATTCAATTTCAATTCCAATAATCATGTCTTCTTTTAATTCCCTTTTATGTGTTATGGGTTTATTATTTACAATGCGTGAGTAGTTTCATTACTTGATGGGGAATTGATTGAAAAGGAACTCTTGAGTTGGAAGGATTGAAAGAAAATTTGTAATTGGGTTAATTGTTGAATTGCTATCCTGTCACCAACGTCAATCCCTTGAACTAAGTGGGTTGTAACTCGTGAACGGATCTAGTAATCCAACTTGTTTGACTTTCCCTTACCTAGTAAAGGATAACTAAACAGAGTAACCGTTAATTATAAATCCATCTAAAAAATCACTCCATCAATGATAGAGATTCTAACTAATCAATTCCCAGTCAAGGTTTTTATTCATATCATTTAATTTTCCTCAGTTTACATTCCAATTTACTTACCTCAACTTCTTCGAACCTCTGATTAATAAGATAGCACCCTTCTCTGCAACTCGTTGGGAGACGACCTGGGACTTAAAACTCCCAATAATTTTGATTTAAACTCTTTGTGACACATTTCTAAATTGATAGGCAGATTTTCAGTGAATTAAGAACTATACTTGCAACGTATCAATTTTAATAATTTTTTAATTCATCAGCTTCTGCTTCCCATCAGTGATTCCAGGTGTATAAGGTAGGAATGGGTTGGAGAAAATGGAAGAAGAGCATGCAAATTGGAGAAAACATGAAGAATCAAAGGAGATGAGTTCAGAGACGTGTGCGTGTGCACGACTACCTATGCGTACGCACAGCTGCCCTATTGGAGCACGTGGATTGCTTCGAGCGCGTCGCGCGTCCAGTCAAGCATCGCCTAGTGTGCGTGCGCACGGCTACTTGTGCGTACGCATAGGTCTGGATTTCTCGCGAGGTGTGTGGACGCACGCATCTGTGCGTCCGCACAGGTGTCCGCACATGACGTCATTAAAATATCACGTGACTCACGATTTGGGGGCTTTAGAGGCCCATTTCTGAAGTTTTTTAGCTCATATTGGAGGTGAAATGAAGGACATAACATAGCATATCATTAGTATAGTTTTAGGAATAGTAGTGGGAAGCTTTAGTTAGTTTTTCTCTAAGTTTTTCATCATCTCTATTAGGGTTTATATCAGGGTTTTACATTCAAGTGCCATTTCCGTTTTTGATCTTGGATTTTGCTAGCTTTCATTGTAAGTATTCTCTTGTTCTTACTCTTTATAGTTACATTGTCATTACTCTTTCTTCTAATTCAAGTTATAGTTCAATTTTGCTTCTCTCTTGCAATCTTAATTTCTTTTTAATGAATTTGATGTTTGATGTTTGTTTCATACTTTCTTGTGTTATTCTTGTTGATTGAAATCAATTGTTACTTTTAGTTTCAAGCCTTTTCTCATTTTTTCCATGTTTAAGGTTTTTGCCCACGAAGTGTTTGACAAAATGTCAAACATGGTTTTAGGCTAAATTTTTGGTTCTTGGCTTGGGTAAAGTGAGCAATTGGGTTTCTAGAGTTGGAATGTCTAATATTTAGTTTCAATTCTTGGATTGTTAATTGTTCTTGTTTCCACTAACGCTAAGTTGTTGCTAAGACAATTAGCAAGGAATTTAGGATTTGTGGGTTGGGAACACTTATGCTCATTTAATTTACCTTCTGATGTGAGGGTTGATCAAGTGAGATTAATCCATCATAATTGTCATAGTTGTGGTTCCAATAAGGAAATGACCATTAGCTCACTCCAAGCCAAGACTCTTTTTAATGCTTTTAATCTTCCATATACTTCTATGTTGATCTCTTTTATACTTTACTTGTTTATATTACATAGTCGGTTCTTTAATTTCTTCATTAGTTCAATTATTACAATTTTGCATGTTCTTTTACTTCTTTATGTGTTTATTTCTTCGTTGACAACCCCTTGATCACTACAACTGGTTTTGAATTAGTTTTGAATCGTGACTTATCTTGTGAATTTCCAATTTGACCGGTGGCCAACTTGTTGGGTTAGGACTATACTTACAACACTAATTCCATTCTTTTGGATAACTGAGTTCCTAATCCTATTTGCATATTGGCCGTTGTCTCGTCAAATTTTGGCGCCGTTGTCGGGGAGTTCACTTTAAGTGCAATGAGTGCTACAATTTTGGTTGTTGTAAATATGTGAATAGTGTAAATATTTGATTTTTGATTTGCTACTTAGCACTAATTGTAGATACTATTTTTCTTTTAGCAGGAGGCGCCTCTATCTTAGTATTGATAGCAACTAACACTTTTTGTTTGTTTAGCCCTACACAAGTGGATATAGCTAGAACATATATACTCATTTGTTCATTGCTTTTGTTGATATCATTGCCTTTTATTTTTCCTATTGATCATGAACTATCACCCTTTTGGATTAGAGTCTAGTTGTTATCATGTTGTAGGGGGAAGCAATTCTGACATTGGTCCACCTCACGGTATGTGATGTAAATTTGAGGAAGGGTCACAAGCAATCAACTCTTGGCAATAAGGACCGTTGCGAGGGCCCTACGATCTTAATGTCTATCAATGTCTCACACCCAGTGGAACACGTCCTCACTACAATTTTGCCCATCCATATGCTCATGCTCCATGCCCTCGACATGAGATGCAACCATTATACCCTCAATCTCTTTTACCTTTTTCACTACCAATTCCCTTCCCACCCATCTATCTACTGCCTCACTTGGGAAAACCCAGTTTCCACCACCATCCCATCCCCATTAACTTCCCTTATGGAGAGCCTAGCTTTCAAGCCCTCATCCAAGACCAAAGGGAATTTCAAAGGAAGCAAGAGAATTGCATGGCAACTCTTACCGAGGCTTTGTCACGTTTAGCACCCTCTTACTCTACCCCTAGTAACCTTGCTCCTCCACCCTTGTCACACCCATCAAACCCAAAATCCAGCATTGATGCTATAACTCTGGAAGGAAGTGAGCCGCTTAATGAGATAAACCCTCAACCCGCTCTTCTGAAGGAGGAATCTATTGACGTGGGCGAGAGTTTCATTGAAGATGGGAGAGAGGATGACCTTGAGGTGGATAGCCACCATGAGCTTCAAAAAGGTTTAAGTGATGAAGAAGATAAAAGTGACCCACCATGTCTCCACAACCAAGAGGATAAGTTACCCCACCAAGAAGCAAGGGAAGATTTGAAACCACTACCACCTCATGTTAAATATGTGTTCCTTGATGAGGAACATAAGTTTCCGGTGATAGTGGCAACCGATCTCTCCAATCAAGAAGAGCAACAACTCCTTGAGGTTATCCGAAAGTATAAAAAGGCAACTGGATGGAGTCTAAGTGACATTGTGGGAATAAGTCCTCAAGTGTGCCTCCATAAGATTTTCTTGGAAGAAGGCGCTAAGCTGGTCCGACAACCGCAAAGATGGCTAAATCCTACAATCCTTGATGTGGTCAAGAAGGAAGTAACTCGCCTCTTCGAAGCGAACATCATTTATCCCATCTCCGACAGTGAATGGGTGAGTCCGGTCCAAGTAGTGCCGAAGAAGTCCGGGGTAACAATGGTGAAGACGGAGAGTGGAGAGCTTGTGGCCACCCGAGTCCAGAATACTTGGCGAGTGTGCATTGATTACCGCCGGTTGAATCAAGCAACGAGGAAGGACCACTACCCGTTACCGTTCATTGACCAAATGTTGGATCGCTTGGCTGGTAAATCCCATTATTGCTTTTTAGATGGATACACAGGGTACTTTCAAATTCATATAGCTCCTGAGGATCAGGAGAAAACTACCTTTACCTGCCCCTTTGGAACGTTTGCATATAAGAGAATGCTGTTTGGCTTATGCAATGCACCGGTAACATTTCAAAGATGCATGACAAGTGTTTTCTCGGATCTTTTGGAAGATTGTATGGAAGTCTTCGTGGACAATTTTAGTGTGTATGGTAGCTCCTTTGATGCTTGTTTAGGGAACTTAGCTAGGGTACTAGAGTGATGCACCAATACTAACCTTGTTTTGAATTTTGAAAAGTGCCACTTCATGGTGAAGCAAGGTATAGTATTCGGTCATATTGTCTCTAAAGACAGAATCTCCGTTGACCCGGCTAAGATCGATGTCATTTCGAGTTTACCTTACCCCTCCTCGGTGAGGGAGATCCATTCCTTCTTTGGTCATGTAGGCTTTTATCATCGGTTCATCAAGGACTTTAGCAAAGTTGCCTTGCTTTTTTCCCGCCTACTACAAAAGGATGTGGAATTCCATTTCAGTGAAGATTGCAAAAAGGCTTTTGACAAGTTGAAGGAAGCATTAACCACAACGCCTATTGTGCGAGGCCCAAATTGGAGTCAACCTTTTGAGATCATGTGCGATGCCTCGAATCACGCCGTAGGCGCCGCGCTAGTACAGCGCAATGGTAACGCTCCCTACACTATAGTTTATGCATCTAAAACTTTGGATTCGGCTCAGTCGAATTACACCACCACCGAAAAAGAGCTTCTAGCCATTGTTTTTGCTCTAGACAAGTTTCGACCTTATTTTCCAGGCTTTAAAGTAGTGGTGTATTCGGACCATGCCGCATTAAAATATTTGCTAAAGAAGAAAGAGTCAAAGCCTAGGCTCATTAGGTGGATATTACTCTTGCAAGAATTTGACTTGGAGATCAAAGATAGAAGTGGATCCCAAAATCTAGTGGCATACCAATTGAGTCGGCTCGAACATTTAACTCCGGATCCCAGTCCTATCAATGACTCATTTCCTTTAGATACCTTGCAAGCAATATCCCAAAGCACCCCTTGGTTTGCCCCGATAGCTAATTACTTGGTCGCCCACATTTTTCCCCCACAATTTTCAAAGCATCACAAAGATAAATTGAGAAGCGATGCTAAGTATTATCTTTAGGATGATCCACATCTGTGGAGGCGTGGAGCGGATCAAGTAATTAGAAAATGTGTGCCGGAATATGAGTTCCAGTCTATCCTTCAATTTTTCCACTCATCTGAGAGTGGGGGTCGTTTTGGCCCGCAGAGAACAGCGATGAAGGTTTTAGACTGTGGATTCTAGTGGGCTACTTTATTTAGGGATGCCAACCAATTTTGCAAATATTGTCATCAATGCCAGAAATTTGGAAATACCTCACAAAGAGATGAAATTCCCCAACAGCCGATGATTTTTTGTGAGATTTTTGATGTTTGGGGCATGGATTTCATGGGGCCATCTTCAAATTTCAATGGGTTTGTGTACATATTGTTAGCAGTGGATTACGTCTCCAAATGGGTGGAAGCAATTCCTACCCGTTGCGATGATGCTAATACCGTTGCTTTATTTTTGAAAAATAACATTATTTGTAGATTTGGGTCACCACGAGCAATCGTAAGTGACCAAGGAACCCATTTCTGTAACAGAAAATTGAGGCTTTTGATGAAAAAGTATGGGGTCATTCACAAAGTTTCTACAGCCTATCACCCCAAACCAATGGACAAGCGGAAGTATCCAACAGGGAGATCAAAAGAATCTTAGAGAGGGTGGTTAATCCATAGAGGAAGGATTGGAGTTCTAGATTGGGAGATGCATTATGGAACTATAGGACCACTTACAAGACCCCAATTGGAATGAGCTCCTTTCGTATTATTTTTGGGAAGCCCTGTCACCTTCCGGTTGAGATCCAACATAGAGCCTATTGGGCGATGAAGAATTGCAATCCCGACTTAAAGGGGGCGGGAATGGAATGTAAGCTTCAAATGGAGGAATCAGAATGCCTTAGGTTAGAAGCATATGAGAACGCTCAATTCTACAAGGAAAAGGCTAAGGCATTCCAAGACCAAAATATCAAGAGGAAAAACTTCAAGATAGGTAATGAAGTGCTTGTGTATAATTCAAGATTGCGATTGATGCCCGAAAAATTGAGATCAAGATGGGACGGGCCGTTTAGAATAGTAGATGTCAAGCCTTATGGGGTGGTGAAAGTGATTCACCCTACCAATGGAGTTAAATTCAAGGTCAATGGTCATAGGGTGAAGCTCTATCACACTCAACCCAAGAATGCCAAGGAATTGGAGATTTTCCTCCTTGGTGAAGTTTTCAAATGACAAATAAAGCCATGCAAGTCCAACTTGGGACTCTAAACCAAAGTGCTCAGTGGGAGACACCCCACCATGGTAACATTGTTTCAATTTTATCTCTTGTTTATAGCCTTTTGAATTATTTTCTTTCTTGTGATATAATGAGTAGTTTAAGTTTGGTTTGATAATTTTGACTTGAATGAGTTAAATTACTTGTGGACTATGAAATTGTGCTTGTTTGAATGATTTGGGGTTGATATGTTGATATACTAAGGGTAGGAACCTTAGTTTTGAAGAGAAAAGAATTTTCTAAAACAGGGCATCTGTGCATACGCACCAACCTGTGCGTGCGCACAAAACTATGTTTTCCGCCACCTGTGCGGCCGCACGCACCTGTGCGTCCGCACGCGTCTTAATGTGCCCTCTGGTTGCAGCGCTAATAAACCACTATTTTATGGATTATCTTTTGCTCAATTGAGTGGTTTTTATTAAGTCTTTGCACACTTATTCATACTAATTGCATGGTTTTACATTTTCCTTTCTAATTTTGTTCTATGATTGAAAATATGCTTCTTTGGCCTTAAAATTTACTAATTATTAATCCTCCCTTATTACCATTCGATGCTGTGATATGTGTGTTAAGTGATTTCAGGATTTATAGGACAGGAATGGCTTAGAGGATGGAAAGGAAGCATACAAAAGTGGAAGGAATACAAGAAGTTGAAGAAATTGCTAAGCTGTCCAGCCTGACCTCTTCATACTTAACTAACCATAACTTGAGCTACAGAGGTCCAAATGAGGCGGTTCTAGTTGCGTTAGAAAGCTAACATCTGGGGCTTTGAAATGATATATAATTTGCCATAGTTACCCTGAAAATAAGTGACGCGCACGTGTGAATTCACGCGCATACATGGATCTGCGCATATCCAACGACATATACGTTTCTGAATTCGCCCCCAGCAATTTCTGGGCTGTCTCTGACCCAGTTTTCGGCCCAGAAAACATAAATTAGAGGCTATAAAGTGAAGAAATCTATTCATTCATGGGTACAACTTTCATACACATAATTTTAGGTTTTTAGATGTAGTTTCTAGAGAGAGAGGATCTCTCCTCTCTCTAGGTTTTAGGATTTAGGATTTCTCTTAGTTTATGGTTTATTCCTTCTCAATTCCAGGTTCAATGTTCCTTTAATTTAGTTTCTCTTCTAATTTTATTTATTCTAGTACTTTGGTTTATCTATTTTTCTTGTTAATTACTTATGTTTCCAAATTGGTTTATGAACTCTTCATGTTAGATTTGAATTTCTATTTAATGCAATTTGAGGTATTTCAGATTTATGATTTTAATCTAGCTTTTTACATTCTTAGCTTTGGTTGAGTAATTGGTGACACTTGAGTTATCAAACTCCTTTGTTGATTGATAATTGAAATTTGCTGATTGATTTGGATCCCTCTAAAGCTAGTCTTTCCTCAGGAGTTGACTAGGACTTGAGGAATCCCATTAATTGGTCCACTTGACTTTCCTTTATTTAGTAAGGGTTAAATAAGTGGGAGCAATAAACAATTCTAATCACAATTAATAAGGATAACTAGGATGAAATTTCCAGTTCTCATACCTTGCAAGGGTTTTCATGATTATTAATTTACTTTCTTGCCAATTTATTTCCTTGTTCCCTATTTTAAAAAACCCAAAAAGATACTTTTCCATAACCAATAATAAATTATACTTCCCTGCAATTCCTTGAGAGACGACCCGAGGTTTAAATACTTCGGTTATAAATTTTATTGGGTTTACTTTAGTGACAACCAAAACTTTTGTACGAAAGGATTCTCTGTTGGTTTAGAAACTATACTTTCAACGAGACTTTATCTATAAAATTCTTTACTGACAGAAAATCTGGTTCGTCAAGCGCCAGCACAGCTTGTGCGTGCGCACTGCTCTACTTTCTCTGATCTGTGTGTGCGCACAGTTGCGTGCGTACGCACACACCCCCTCTCATGCTTCACCTGTGCGGCCGCACAGACGTGTGCGCCCGCACACAGCTTGATAGCCCCTCTGCTGGGAGCGAGGGAACAGCCTGTACGTGTGCTCAACCTCCCCATTTCTGGCCTCTGTGCGTGCGCACGGACCTGTGTGTGCACGCACACATGATTCTTTCCTCAAGTTAAAAAAAAAACTGTCTGTGCGGTCGCAACCTTTCTTAGTTACGCTCTATGTGTGTTCGCACAGGCCCTTGTGCGTCCGCACGCGACGCGTTCTGGGCAATAACAGGGCAACCTGCCCTGTTGAGAGGCAGCTTTCTTCTTTTCTTTTTTCTTCTTCGCTGCTCTCTCTCCCTCTTCTCTGCCCAGCCCCGCCGGTCCCTGCCGCCGGCCACCGCCGCCGTCAGCCCACCGCCGGCGACCCTTCTCTCTCTTTCTCTTACTCCTCTTCTCTTCTCTTTCTTTCTTTTCCTTCTCGTTTCTCTATCCTCCACCTGTGAGTTCTCTCTTCCGGTGCTTCTTTTTTCGGCGAACCCAACCGCGGTGATTTCGCAGTGGCTATAAGGATTGCCATTGTTTCTTCCTCGTTCTTGTTCTTTTCAACCTTTATATCCTACGTTCTTGCTTTTCCTTTCTATTTATGTTAATATTTTTTTGCAATTGCTTTCATTTCCTTTATGTTGCTTAGATTTCATTAGTTGCTTTCTTTATTGTTTCTTTGTATTGCAAAGTGTTGTTGCTTGATTGTTGGGTTGGTTATAATCAAATTTGAGCTTAATTGTGATGAATTTGCACATTGCATACCACATGTTCGATAAAATGACTCAATGAATATTTTGTTTGATTCATATGACTTGGCCATCATATGTGTTCAATTTATCTCTTGTCAAGCATATTGTATGAATGATGCAACTTTTATTATGACTTTTGATGGTAGAAAATTGAAATCACCAATGCATTTCCTTGTTTGTTGATGTGAAATTTTGGTTGTAAATGCATTGTGTTGGTGTAATATAAGTTTCATTGTTCATCTTGGAATTTAAATTGAGTAACCACCCTATGAATGTTCAACTTTTGATGATGTCTTGATCAAACATCTTTTGGGCTTCCAATTGAGAACATCGTATGTATGATTACCACTTTTTGAGAATGAACAATGGACATTTCCCTTTTGGTGCTTGCTTGAAGTTGTATGCATTTCTCTGTTTTATAATTGCAACTTGAGCACTAAATCGTGAAGTTTTGAGCTGTGAATAGCCTTAAGCGTGTGATTGCCGTAATATCCGGCCAGTGTGTGTGTACTAACCGTGCGCATCATTGGAATATACACACAGTGTTTCTTGTAAATCACACTACGTCTATAAGCTCTTTTAACATTGTTAGTGCTTCCTCATTGAGTTTCACTTTATTATTGCCATATGATCCCAAAGTTCTTTTATTTGTATTTTCAGGATGAGGAAGAAAGGTAAGGCATCGGTTACTTCACCGGTTGAGCTAACTACCGCTCGCTCTCCTATTAATTGGCGGCATCGCCAAAGTCATAGACCAGATACCTTGGTTAACCGAAGAGCCGACTCTCAATACGAGGCTATTGAGAAGCGTACAATCCATTGGGAGCGGCCGTTGAAGGTTCCAAGCCAATACAAGGCGACTATTCACCAAAGGATCACCTCGCTTCATTGGGAATTTCTCGAGCAAGAACCCATTGAAGTCAATGAGACTATGGTGCGGGAATTTTATGCAAACTACCAAGCTTAGGAAGCGAAGTTAGTTTTCCTCCGGGAAAAGATGTTGGATACATCCAATCAAGCTCTAGAAGCTATTCTGGACATCCCCCACATTCCACTTGAGAAGGATGAATATTCCAAGATAAAGGTGGATGTCTTCAAAGGAAGAGTATCTCTGACTCCCATTCTTGAGAAAATAGGCCATCCTGGTGCATCTTGGGAGTATAGAAAGGGGAGGAATTCTATTCCCACTAGTATTGCATACTCTGATTTGAATGCTGAAGCACGTATATAGCATCAGATTGTGGCGGACTACATCATCCCGAGCACCCACACTACCCATGTGAGATTTAGAACTGCTTTGCTACTTTGGGCTATTATACAAGGGGAACATATAGCCATCTTTCCTTTATTGCACAAATTGATTTGGAAATTGGTTGAGAAGAAGAATATCAACATTCTATTTCCGTCGATGGTGATGCGCTTAGCAAACGCAGCGGGGGTAGAGAGGCGACCAACGGACATTATGTTCCGGACTCGTATAGGCAACAAATTCATTCCGAGGGTTGATTTGGAAAGATCAACAAATATTACACCCTCCAAGAGGAAGACACTCATAGCACTACCATCAACTCTACCAACTTCATCAACTGCTTTACCCTTTCTCCGACCTCTTCCGGATCTATTCCGAGACATCTTGCACGATATCTACCACATGGAGCATTTGGAGCGCAAACGTTTTGAGTGGATAACGGCAAAGCTAGAAGGGAGAGGCCCCGACCCGATTCCTAGAGCTTCATCTGAGCTAGCTGGGGAGGAGCATAATGCAGTTGACCATCCCACTCATGAGTCCACCAACTGAAGGTGGCCCCTCTTCATCCTCCCGGATCGTGAGCATGCATGGAGGACCGTGCACAAATTAAGTGTTGGGGAGGATCGATGACTTCAAAGGGGGTAAAAATTTCTCTCTTAAAGACACTTTGCAATGTTTCTTATAGTACTTTTTCTTTATTTTGAGTAGCTTTAATTCTATTGCATCTTGTCTGGTTTGTTGTAAATATTTCTTTATCGTTTATGGATATTTAGTAGTTAATATTTGCATGTTGCATGATAGAACGAATAAGTTAGTGAAACACCAAGGAATTTCCATGAAATTTTCTTTTTAAGGGCATACCATTGATTGAATTGAAGAAAAATTTGTTTACTAACTTGCTTGGAGTATTTTGTTTGTAGAACATGGGAGCTAGAACAACATATCTTATGAGATTTGAGCTTTAATAGATGGTTACACTTTTCATCCATGATGTTGTTCTTGTGTGTGATTATGCTCCTTTTTTATTGTGATCATTGATTTGCATGATTCTTTATGTCCTGTATTTGTATTTGGATGCATTTAGCATGATTGAGGCCATCTTTGATGATAAACTCACTAACCTATATGGCCAACCCCTTACATTCACCTTTGTGAACCCCTTTTGAGCCTATGAATCCCCTTTTATTCTCCTGATAACACATTACTCCCCTTAAGCGGAAAACCATTGATGTCCCTGAGTTACTCTTTGATTAGCTTGGGTGGATTAGTATGTAAATTCTAAGTGTGGAGGAATTTTAGGAAGCATTGGTGATAAAGGCATGAACTCTTTGTGAAAAAAATTTTTGGACAATTAGGTAAGGCTCATGCATTTCACTAATTAAAACATATGCATTCATAGTTTGATTAAAAAAAAAAACTTGTGCATAACATAGTATGAATAAAAAGAGTAAATAAAGGATGCATATGCCATGTTTGAAAAGAAAATGCATGAGTAAAGTGAGATAGGAAATAGAAAATGTGTAGAAAGGTTGTATTGTTATGTGTACATAGGTGATGTAGGATTAGGTGGACACTCAAGCTAATCAAAGAACTAATTATTTAAGTCCACTTAACCATATTTCATCCTACCTAACCCTAGCCCCATTACATCCCTCTAAAGACCTTATGATACTTGTTATTCATGCATTAAATACTAGTTGATTGTTATATGACTTGCAAATCTTTGAAAAGCATGATAAAAGGGGAATTGAGTGGATACACATCCGGTGAGGGGTTCGATCGCTCAATTCCATGTTCTTACGCCTCATATCGCATCTTCTTGAAAGTTGTTTGATTGGATAGTTTTGATAACTTCAATTCAATTCTTTGGACATTGATCTTAATGCATGAACTCTTTGTATTGGCCCTATAGTTTCTTGTGATGGATTGGAATTTCATGGTTTATTTCTACCAACTCTCATCATAGTACATATTGGTGATTAGTCTTATGATAGTTGCATGCATTTAAGTAGTATATAGTATAAGTCATTTTTCCTTTCATATATCTCCTTTGTGTGTATTTAGCATGAGGACATGCTAGTGTTTAAGTGTGGGAGAATTGATGAATCCATATTTGATGATGATTTTTGGTTACAATTTGATGGATTTTCATCATATAAACTTGCACTTATTCCCTTGAATAGCATGCTTTTGAACTTTCCTTCCAAATTGCGCTTGATTATGAAAATGTGCTCTTTTGTGTCTAATTTAATCTATTTTATTCTATTTGCCTTCCATTCGATGCCTTGATGTTGTTTGTGAGTGATTCCATGTATATAAGGTAGGAATGGGTTGGAGAAAATGGAAGAAGAGCATGCAAAATGGAGGAAACATGAAGAATCAAAGGAGATGAGCTCAGAGACGTGTGCGTGCGCACAACTACCTGTGCGTATGCACAGCTGCCTAATCTTAGCGCGTGGATTGCTTCGAGCGCGTCGCGCGTCCAGTCAAGCATCGCCTAGTGTGCATGTGCACGGCTACTTGTGTGTACGCACAGGACTGGATTTCTCGCGAGGTGTGCGGACACACGCATTTGTGCGTCCGCACATGACTTCATTAAAATAGCACGTGACTCGCGATTTGGGGGCTTTGGAGGCCCATTTCTGAAGTCTTTTAGCTCATATTAGAGGGGAAATGAAGGACATAACATAACATATCATTAGTATAGTTTTAGGAATAGTAGTAGGAAGCTTTAGTTAGTTTTTCTCTAAGTTTTTCATCATCTCTATTAGGGTTTATATTAGGGTTTTACATTCAAGTGCCATTTTCATTTTTGATCTTGGATTTTGCTAGCTTTCATTGTAAGTATTCTCTTGTTCTTACTCTTTATAGTTACATTGTCTTTACTCTTTCTTCTAATTCAAGTTATAGTTCAATTTTGCTTCTCTCTTGCAATCTTAATTTCTTGTTGATGAATTTGATATTTGATATTTGTTTCATGCTTTCTTATGTTATTCTTGTTGATTGAGATTAACTGTTGCTTTTAGTTTCAAGCCTTTTCTTATTTTTTCCATGTTTAAGGTTTTTGCCCACCAAGTGTTTGACAAAATGTCAAACATAGTTTTAGGCTAAATTTTTGGTTCTTGGCTTGGGTAAAGTGAGCAATTGGGTTTCTAGAATTGGAATGTCCAACATTTAGTTTCAATTCTTGGATTGTTAATTGTTCTTGTTCCCACTAACACTAAGTTGTTACTAAGGCAATTAGCAAGCAATTTAGGATTTGTGGGTTGGGAACACTTATGCTCATTTAACTTACCTTCCGATGTGAGGGTTGATCAAGTGAGATTAATCCATCATAATTGTCATAGTTATGGTTCCAACAAGGAAAGGACCTTTAGCTCACTCCAAGCCAAGACTATTTTTAATGCTTTTAATCTTCCATATAATTCTAGGTTGATCTCTTTTATACTTTACTAGTTTATATTACATAGTCGGTTCTTTAATTTCTTCATTAGTTCAATCATTATAATTTTGCATGTTCTTTTAGTACTTTATGTGTTCATTTCTTCATTGACAACCCCTTGATCACTACAACTGGATTTGCACCCTCATTGTTCTAAAAGTACTCCTTGGGAGACGACTCGGGAGTTAAATACTCTCAGTTTTGAATTAGTTTTGAATCGTGACACATCTTGTGAATTTTCAATTTGATCGGTGGCTGAGTTGTTGGGTTTGGACTATACTTACAATGCTAATTCCATTTTTTTGGATAACCGAGTTCCTAATCCTATTTGCATATTAGCCATTGCCTCGTCAATATGCTAAGGGTAGGAACCTTAGTTTTGAAGAGAAAAGAATTTTCTGAAACAGGGCATCTGTGCGTACGCACCAACCTGTGCGTGCGCACAAAACTGTGTTTTTCGCCACCTGTGCGGCCGCACGCACCTGTGCGTCCCCACACGACTTAATATGCTCTCTGGTCACAGCGCCAGCACAGCTTGTGCGTGCACGCTGCCTTGCTTTCTCTGATCTGTGTGTGCGCATAGCTGCGTGTGTACGCATAGCTGCGTGTGTACGCACACATCCCCTTTCGTACCTCATTTGTGTGGCCGCACAGACGTGTGCACCCGCACACCAATTGCAGACCCCTTTGGTGGGAGCGAGGGAACAGCTTGTGCTCGTGCTCAACCTCCCCCATTATTGGCCCCTGTGCGTGCGCACGGACCTGTGTGTGCACGCATACATGATTTTGTCCTCAAGTTAAAAAAAAAACCTGTCTGTACGGTCGCACGTCTTTGTGCGTCCGCACGTCTTTACGCAACCTCTCTGGTTGCAGCGATCGCACACTGTATGCCTTCGCACCCCTTCTAAGTTTTCATCTCTGTGCGTCCGCACAGGCCCTTGTGCGCCCGCACACATAGCGTTCTGGGCGTTAACAGGACAACCTGCCCTGTTGAGAGGCAACTCCTCTCTTCTCTTCTTTTGTCCATAGCTGCTCCCTCTCTCTTCTGTGCCCAACTCCGCTGGTCCCTGCCGTCGGCCACTGCCACCGTCAGCCCACCGCCGGCGACCCTTCTCTATCTCTTTCTCTTACTCCTCTTCTCTTTTCTTTCTTTCTTTCCCTTCTCTTTTCTCTATCCACCACCGGTGAGTTCTCTCTTCTGGTGCTTCTTTTTTCGGGGAACCCAAACGCCATGATTTCGTAGTGGCTATAAGGAGTGCCATTGTTCCTCCCTCCTTCTTGTCCTATTCAACCTTTATATCTTAGGTTCTTGCTTTTCCTTTCTATTTATGTTAATATTTTTTAAATTGCTTTCATTCTTTTTATGTTGCTTAGATTTCATTAGTTGCTTTCTTTATTGTTTCTTTGTATTGCAAAGTGTTGTTGCTTGATTTTTGTGTTGGTTATGATCAAATTTGAGCCTAATTGTGATAAACTTGCACATTGCATACCACATGTTTGATAAAATGCCTCAATAAATATTTTGTTTGATTCATATGACTTGGCCATCATATGTGTTCAATTTATCTCTTGTTAGGCATATTGTATGAATGGTGCAACTTCTATTATGACTTTTGATGGTAGAAAATTGAAATCACCAATGCATTTCCTTGTTTGTTGATGTGAAATTTTGGTTGTAAATGCATTGTGTTAGTATAATCTAAGTTTCATTGTTCATCCTGGAATTTAAATTGGGTAGCCACTCTACAAATGTTCAACTTTTGATGATGTCTTGATCAAACATCTTTTAGGCTTCCAATTGAGAACATTGTAGGTGTGAGTACTACTTCTTGAGGATGAATAATTGACAATTCCATTTTGGTGCTTCCTTGAAGTTGTGTGCATTTCTCTATTTTATATTTGCAACTTAAGTACTAAATCGTGAAGCTTTGAGCTGTAAATGGCCTTAAGGGTGTGATTGCCGTGATATCCGGCCGGTGTGTGTGTTCCAACCGCGCAACATTGGAATATACACACCGTGTTTCTTGTAAATCACACTACTTCTATAAGATCTTTTAACATTGTTAGTGCTTCCTCAATGATTTTACTTTATTGTTGCCCTATGATCTCGAAGTTCTTTTATTTGTATTTTCAGGATGAGGAAGAAGGGTAAGACACCGGTTACTTCGCCGGTTGAGCAAACTACCGCTCACTTACCTGATGTTTGGAGGGATCGCCAAAGTCATAGACCGGATACCTTGGTTAACCAGAGAGCCGACTCTCAATACGAGGCTATTGAGAAGCGTACAATCTATTGGGAGCGGCTGTTGAAGGTTCCAAGCCAATACAAGGCGACTATTCACCAAAGGATTATCTTGCTTCATTGGAAGTTTTTCGAGCGAGAAACCATTGAAGTCAATGAGACTATGGTGCGGGAATTTTATGCAAACTACCAAGCTTAGGAAGCGTAGTCAGTCTTTGATGGGTGGCAGAAGTCAGCCAATTAAGAAATCAATATAAGAAATACGTTGCGAGTATAGTTTTTAACCAACAAAAATCTGCTCATCAATTTAGAAAGGTTGTCACAGAAATTAGAATAAAAATACTAGGAGTATGAATCCCAGGTCGTCTCCCAACGAGTTGACAAAAGGGTGCTATCTTATTAATCAGGAGTTTTCCAAGAAATTTTGAGAGTTGAGTGATAGAAAATAAATAATTGTAAATTAGTGCAATGAAAATTAAAAGAGGTTTATATATTCAAATTAAAAAGCCTTGACTAGGGGAATGATTAATTGGAAGTTCTATCCTTGTTGAAATTTTCTCAAGTGTAGTATCAAAGGTTGTTTTTTTCACTTAGTTAACCCTTACTAAATAAAGGAAAGTCAAGTGATTGAGCTAACTCTTATTCGCAAATCCTAGTCCTCTCCCTTGGGAATGTATAGCATTAGTAAATAGAGAATTAGCCAACAACTTCCAATTTAACTGATCACTTGAGCATTCCAACTCAAGTGTCTCCATTTAATCAACCCCCAAGTCAAGTTGGGAGTCTACTCCATTGACATGAAAATTACTTGCATAGAATTAAAAAGGGAATAAAAGGAAGACATGATAGACAATAACTACAAATTAATTAAAAGTAAAAGTAATCCTTTGCATTAATAAATTCTAAATATAATCCAATTGTAACTCTAAGCAAGAATTAAGAATATGGAATAGTAACGGAATAAGAAAACAAACTAGAATAATATCTTCAATGGAGGTAATAACTCTTCTCAATATCCACAGCAAAAGCATAAAACTAATAAACTATGAATGTAAAGAAAACCTAGAGGAAGAGTAATTTTTCACTCTAGATTCAGATCTAAAACTAAAAACTATGCTAATGAGAATGTGTCTTGAGTCTCTGCATGTTCCCTGGCTCTAGTCTGTGTTTCTGGACCAAAAACTGGGTCAAAACTCGGCCCAAAATTGCCCCCAGCATTTTCTGTTATTTCTGCAGATCGCGCATGTCACGCGTAGGTCACGCGTGCGCGTCATTTAGCGAATTTCCTTGTCACGCGTACGCGTCAGACACACGCACGCGTCGTCTTGCAGAACTCCAATCCACGCGCACGCGTCAGGTATGTGCACGCGTCGCTGTGAAAATCTCCAGATCACGCGCACGCGTGAGCCATGCGTGCGCGTCGATGCTCGCTGGTTGTCTCCTTTATTTCTTATACTCCTTCCATTTTTGCAAGCTTCCTCTCTATCCTCTAAGTCATTCCTGCCCTATAAAGCCTGAAAGCACTGAACACACAGATCACGACATCGAATGGTATAAAGAAGGATTTAGAATACACAAAGTAAAGGCTTAGGAAGCAAGTTTTCAATTATGGGATAAAACTAGGAAGGAATTATAAAATCATAAAATCTGTATGAATAAGTGAGCAAAGACTTGATGAAACCACTCAATTGAACACAAGATAAACCATAAAATAGTGGTTTATCAACCTCCCCACACTTAAACATTAGCATGTCCTCATACTTAGCTCAAGGAGATCAAAAGATTAAATAAGGGAAAGTAAGACTCATGAAATGCAACCTATATATGAATGCAACTATATGCTAAGATGATTATGTATACTTAGTTAAGAAATAAATAAGTTTTTCAAGACAAATATAAATCAGATATCACTAATTAAAATCATACAGTAAAGACAAGTAAACTTGTAGGAAGACAGCTCATGAAAGCAGGGAACATAGAATCAAGCGTTGAACCCTCACTGATAGTATATGTGCACTCTAATCACTCAAGTGTATAGGGTAATCACTCTATTCTTCTCTAGTCATGCTTTCTAAACTTTGTTCTTCACCTAACCAATCAACAAGTATTTAATGTACCAATGCAAATATCATGAGGTCTTTTCAAGGTTGTAATGGGGCTAAGGTAAATGTGAGGGTATATATATGGCTAAGTGAGCTATAAATTGAATCTCTGAGTAACCTAAGCTTTCACCTATACATACTCTATATTCTTCTTAAATCATGCCTAGCTACCCAAAATTTCCATTTTTGCATCTCATACTCATGCATAAACTTTTCTTTAATTTTATCACATATGCATTGATTTTTCATTAACTTAACATTAGGGTAATTTTGTCCCCTTATTTATTTATTTATTGAATATTTTTGGATTTTTTTTCGAAGTAAAAGTAACATTATCAATGCACATGGATTTTTAATTTTTTTTTTGGTCTTACATGAGTAGGTACCCAAATTCCCAATATTTTATCAAAGTAAAAACATAACATATTCCCTTATTAACCCATGTTTCCACAGTTTTTCCACACTTGATTGATACACAATCTCTATCTTAAGCTAACCAAAGATTCAATTTAGGGTATTTAATTATTTTTCTGCTTAAGACTAGTGATGTGGTAAAATATAGAACAAATGGGGATAAAAGGCTCAAAGTGGCTAACAAAGGTAAATGAAGGGTAGTCTATTTGGGATAAGTGAGCAAAAACAATTAATGGCCTCAATCATATGCATGCATATAAACACATTAAACATTGGACATATAGGATGGAACAAAATAAAAATTACAATCATAAAGAAGAAAACACACAAGAATAAAATGTTATGGTTAAATAGTGTAACCATGTAATTAAGCTCAATTCTCACAGGTTGTGTGTTCTTAACTCAAAAACCATGTTCTAATTTACAGTCTTCAAACAAGTTTAACATAGATTTTTCAATTTTAAATTAGTGAATTTTTCAAAATAGAGTCTTGAAAAGAAACTTGTTATTTTTCAACCAAATAGAACATGCATGCAAACACCTATTACTATGCAATCTATTATATCCTAACAAAAAAAAATCTATTGGTGCTAAGAAAGAGCAGTTACCTCCGGAAGTTAGGTACTGACCGACCTCCCCACACTTAAAGCTTGGCACCGTCCTCGGTGCCATCAGTCGGGAACAAAGGGGGGCTGCTAACAGCGTCTCCACAGTCAGGATTGACATGGCTCCCTGTGTTGGTGGATGAAGTAGAGTCCGGAGTGTCTGGGTCTTCTTCAGGTGAGTGGTTACCAACAATAAGCTCCTTGAGGTATGTAAATCGGCGCTTGTTACGGTACTCTCTTTGCTTTGCCTGCCAGTCAAGCCAGTCCAACCTCTTAAGTATCTGAAGGAGCAGTTGATTTGCTGAAAGTGCTTGTGATATGGAAGGAGAAGGACTATCTCCGGCCAGTTATGCAGGCCGGCTAGTAGTGGCTGCTGGGGGTCTGATGTATTTTCCGTTAGGGACGTACTGATCATCCCATGGAAGTATGGTCTTGGTGTCCCCAGCTCTATAGAAAACTCCGGCTGCTGAGACTAGATCTGAAACCAAGGCGAAAAAAGGTAGGTTGCCCGCAATTTGTACGTGCCCCATAACATGCTGGAGGTGTCTTGGTAGATTGAGAGGCTGGTCTGTAAGGATACACCAGAGGAGAACAGCCATATCTGCAGTGAAGGAGGACTCGTGAGTGCTCGGAAAGACGTAATGGGACATAATCTGTGCCTATACTTGAGCCTCCACGGTGAGTGCTGAAGCCAATATGCTCTTAGGTCGGGATCGATGGTAAACATAGATCCATCTGCTGCCAGGTTGTGCTATAACTCTGAGGACGGTGTCCCAGTCAAATTGGTATGTTTGACACTTAAAAAAGGCTTTTTGGTATGCGTCCAATCCTTCTGGAGCAGGGGGAAGATCTAAAGCTTATTGAATGGCCTCTTCGGATATAGGGACTTGCTTCTCACGGACATAGATAGATTGCAGGGCTGGCATGTGAAAATTGGAGTAGAATTCAACTACCCATGAGAGATTAACCTACCGTGGCTGTCTTCGTAAGAATCCCCATTGTTTGCGCTCAATCCGGGGCTCTACAAAATCAACAATGTAGGTCGGGAGGATGAGTAGGTGCTCATTGTTATAGTTCCGCTCAGCCAAAATGGAGAACATCTACTCACAGTAGCGGTTAGTGAACCGCGCAGTGTCCCTTGCTGGAAAGGCTTTCTCTATTTCATTGACCTTGATGATCCTCTTAACCCTCTTTGTTGTCGGTTTGACTGCTGTTGAGGATGGTTCCGTAGCTAGTGCTCGTTTTGTTCCTCTCCTTGCCGGTGGTTTGGGAGTAATTTTCTCTTTACCCTTCTTGGTGGCCATCCTGAAAAGGGAAAAAGAAAGTAACATGTAAAGCTAAGGGTTAAAGCAAGGAAGAGGACAGTACAAGTGATAATCAATGCCAAGGTAAAGAAGGATGTTGTTAACACATGGTCGCGACTACATGTGGTCAGTTCATCCATGGAAATATAGCAAGTGCATAGTATGGCAAATAGATGCAAGATGTTTATTGGTATGCCGGCAAAGGCATGAGTAGCCTAGATCAAGCATCAATAGCTAAAATGTATTATCACTCGTAATAAACTAACCATCACGTTTGTATTGACAATTATATTAAATTAATAAAATATTTAAGGGGTTTTGTGAAAAACAGGTATTAGAGTAGATAGATTAATTAAAAATGCACAATGCCATACGGGCTTTTTCACGAACACTTAGTATGCATGGTAAAGATGTTATTGAAAGTATTAAATTTGAACATGCAAGTAACCCTAAAAAGTTAATATTAATTGTCAATTAACCCTTCAATATATCCACAAGCAAAATATAGAAGAAAACAATCACCCAATTAAATTTCTAACACCAATCAAAAGGATGTAAAAAGAAAAAGAAAGACAAAAAGAAAACATAGATAATGAAATTAAAAAGAAAAAGAAGAAGGGAATATAAATTAAAGTAATAATGGAAGAGTAAAAAGGGGAGAAGAAAAGAACCTTGGTGAAGAAGATGAAGAGGGAAGGAAGAAAGTAATAAAAAGTGAAAATAAATAAAGAAGAAAGAAGGGAGAAGAAAGAATTAAGAAGGAAGAAGAAAGAATTGGGATTGGGGGAGGGAAGATAAGAATTCTGGGCGCAGATCTAGTTAAACTGTGCGTCACATGCGACGCGTGCGCATGGTGCACGCGGACACGTGGATCGTGCTATTTTCAAGCGATACGTACGCGTCAGGGACACGTACACGTGACCGGGGTTGTGCGATTGGTGCGGAGGCAGCCTCGCGTACGCACAACTCTCTGTCCCATACACACAATTGCCAAAAATTTAAACAACGCGTGCGCGTGAGGGATGCTCACGCGTGGATGGGCTGGATGGGAAAATGACGTGTACGCGTCAGGGACGCGTACGCGTGACATGGCTTGTGCTCCTAGCCCAATTCCAGCACCAGGCCATCACAACTTTCTGTCTAAACACATTTTTATGCCGATTTGTAGGGTCACGCGTACGCATGGGTGACGCGTACGCTTGGAAGGCTGATTTTGCAATTGACGCGGATGCGTCAGGGACGCGTACGCGTGGGCATGTGACGTGGTGAAAATTGGCGAGTTAAGAAATTATTATAAGAGATACATTGCAAGTACAGTTCTTAACCAACAAAAATCCGCTTATCAATTTAGATGGGTTGTCACAAAATTAGAATTAAAATACTGGGAGTATGAATCCCAGGTCGTCTCCCAACGAGTTGCAGAAAGATGTGCTATTTTATTAATCAGATGTTTTCCAAAAGGGGTTTGAGTTTGATAAACAGAAAATTAAATCAGAGAATTTGTGTAATTTAAATAAAAACCTTGACCGGGAGTAGATTTGTCGGAAGTCCTATCCTTGTTGGAGTTCTCCCAAGTTCAATTGATAATTGAAGGTTGTCTGCTCAGTTAACCTTTACCAGATAAAGGAAAGTCAAGCAAGTTGGAAGTCAGTTTCTATTCACAAGTTCTAATCCTCTCCCTTGGGAAGGACTAGTGTCAGTGACTAGAGGGCGACCCAACGATAAACCCAATTATAATTTTACTCTTGAGCATTCCAACTCAAGGTCCTCCTTTCAATCAACTCCCAATCAAGTTATGGAACTACTCGCTCATTATGATTGTAAACTTCACAAAATAAGAAAGGGAAATAAAGAAAGACATGATAAATAATAATAATCAAAGAGACCAATTAAAAATAAAAATAGTTCTTGTATAAATAAATTCTAAAAATAATCCAATAGTAATTTTGAACAAATTAAGGATATGAAAGAGTAAGTGACAAGTAAGGAAACAAACTAGAATGATGAAGTCTTGGCGGAGGTAATAACTCTTCTCAATATCCCAATCCAAAAAGCAATAAAAAACAAAATCCTAAGAACTATGAATGTGTAGAGAGAAAACCTAGAGGAGGAGTAAAATCATATCTAAAACTAAAATTATACGGAATGAATGTCCTTCTGGTCTCTGCATGTTCCCTGGCTCTAATATGCTTTTCTGGGCCAAAAACTGGGTCAAAATAGGGCCTAAAATTGCCCCCAGTGAATTCTGCAGATCGCGCACGTCATGCGATCGCGTCATCCATGCGTTCGCGTCATCCAGCGTTTTGCCTTGCTACGCGTGCGCGTCGTCCACGCATTCGCGTCACTTGTGCAGTTTCCAATCCATGCGTTCGCGTCAGGCACGCGAATGCGTCATTGCAATTTCCTCTATTTCGCGCGGTCGCGTGAGCCATACGCCGCGTCACTTCTCACTGGTCATCTCCTTAATTTCTTGTGTTTCTTCCATTTTTGCAAGCCTGCTTTCCAATCCCCAAGTCATTCATGCCCTATAAAGCCTGAAACACTTAACACATGGATCACGGCATCGAATGGAATAAAGGAGAATTAAAATACATAATTAAAAGTCTCTAGGAAGCAAGTTTTTAACCATGGAGTAATTTTGGGAAGGAGTTGTAAATACATGCTAATTTAATGAATAAGTTGGTAAAGATTTGATAAAACCACACAATTAAACACAATATAAACCATAAAATAATGGTTTATCAACCTCCCCACACTTAGACATTAGCATGTCCTCATGCTTAGTTGAAGGAGATAAAATAAATGAGTAGGAACATGTGAAACTCATGCAATGCAATGCAATCTATATATGTGAATGCAACTATATGATTCTTGTCCACTTGGTCAAAAGTAAATAAGCTCTTCAAGACAATCACAAATCAAATTCCACTAATTCAATTCTTATACAGTAAGAATAGATAAAAATGCAAGAAGGTAGCTCATGAAAGCAGAGAACATAGAATTTAGGCATTGAACCCTCACTGATGATGTATGTACACTCTAGTCTCTCTAGTGTATAGGGTAATCACTCTATCCTTCTCTAATCGTGCTTTCTAATTTTTTGTTCTTCACCTAACCAATCAACAACATTTAATGTACCAATGCAAACATCATGAGGTCTTTTCAAGGTTGTAATGGGGCCAAGGTAAAGGTAAGGGTACATATATGGCTAAGTAAGCTGATAAATTGAATCTTTAATTAACCCAAGCTTTCACCTAACACACATATATATTCTATATAACTTAAATTTCACACCTAGCTACCCAAAATTTCCCTTTCACATTCCATACTCATGTATCAACTTTTATTTTAATCATATATGCATTGATCCTTGAATTTTAACTTAGCATTGGGGTAATTTTGTCCCCTTATTTATTTATTGAATATTTTTGGATTTATTATTTATTATTTTTATTTTTATTTTTATTTTTTATTTTTTTTATTTTTATTTTTTTTAAAAATAAAAATAAACATAGCTTATCAATGCACATAGATTTTTAATTTTCTTTTATAGTTTCACATGAGTAGGTACCCAAATTCTCATTATATTATCATGACATATTCCCTTATTATCTTTTGTTCCCACAATTTTCCCATACTTAATTAACACACAATTCTATCTTAAGCTAACCAAAGATTCAATTGGGATATATAATTGTTTTTCCGCTTAAGGCTAGTGATGTGGTAAAATACAGAACAAATGGGATTTAAAGGCTCAAAGTGGCTAACAAAGGTAACTTAAGGGGTAGGATTAATTTGGATAAGTGAGCTAAACAAATAATGGCCTCAATCATATGCAAGCATATAAATATATTAAATATTGGACATATAGGATGAAACAAAATATAGATTACAATTATAGAGAAGTAAACACACAAGAATAAAATAATTATGGTTAAATAATGTAACCTTGTATTTAGGCTCAAAGTCTCACAGGTTGTGTGTTCTTAGCCTTTTAAACTATGTTCCAAATATAACTTCAAGCAAATTTAACATAAAAGTTTTGATTAAAATTAGTGAAATTTTGTTCTAAAAATAGGGTCTTAGAAGAAACTTATTATCTTTTCAATCAAGTAGAACATGCATGCAACTAACCTATTACTATGCAATCTATCCTATTCTACAAAAGAAAAACTAACTAAATATCCTATTTTATTGGTGTTAAGGAAGAGAAATTACCTCCGGAAGTCAGGTACTGACCGACCTCCCCATACTTAAGGCTTTACACCGTCCTCGGTGCCATCTGTCAGGAACAAAGGTGGGCTGGTAGCAGTATCTCCACAGTCGGGACCGTCATGGCTCCCTGTGCTGGTAAATGAAGTGGAGTCCGGGGTGTCTGGGTCTTTGTATTTTCCCATAAGTAGCTCCTTGAGGTATGTGAATCGGCGCTTGTTACGGCGCTCTCTTAGCTTTGCTTTGTGTTCCTGCCGATCCAACCTCTCAAGTATCTGATGGAGCAGTTGGTTTGTTGTAGGTGCTTGTGGTGTTGAAGGTGGAATGTCTTTAGCCGGTTCAGTAGGCTGGCGTGTAGTGGCTGCTGGAGGTCTGATATATTTCCCGTTAGGGACGTACTGATCATCCCGTGGGAGCATGGCTTTAGTGTCCCCAGCTCTGTAGGAGACTCTGGCTGCTGAGACAAGATCTGAAACCAAGGCGAAAAAAGGTAAGTTGCCCGCAATTTGTACATGTCCCATGGCATTCCGGATGTGTCTTGGTAGGTTTAGAGGCTGGTCTGTGAGGATGCACCATAGTAGAATGGCCATGTCTGCAGTGAAGGAGGACTCATGAGTGCTCAGAAATACGTAATGGGACATAATCTGTGCCCATACGCGAGCCTTCAAGGTAAGTGCGGAAGCCGATATTCCCTTAGGACGGGAGCAATGGTATCCGTAATTCCATCTACTGCCAGGTAGTGTGATAACTCTGAGAACAGCGTCCTAGTCAAATTGGTACGTCTGGCGCTTGAGTGCGGCCTCTTGAAATACGTCCGGTCCTTCTGGAGTAGGGGGAAGATCTAAAGCTTGTTGAATGGCCTCTTCTGTAATGGGGACTTGCTTCTGACGGACATAGACAGATTGTAGGGTTGGCAGGTAGAAATTAGAGTAGAACTCGACTACCCAGGAAAGATTAACCTACCATGGCTGTCTCTGTAGGAATGCCCATTGTCGTCGCTCAATTCGCGGCTCAACAAATTCAGCAATACGGGTCAGGAGGATAAGAAGATATTCGTTGTTGTAACTCCTTTCTGCCAGGATGGGGAACATCTGCTCACAGTAGCGATTGGTAAATCGCGCAGTGTCCTTTGCTGGGAAGGCTTTCTCTTTTTCATCAACCTTTATAATCCTCTTAATTCTTTTTGTTGAGGGCTTAACTGCAGTTGAAGATGGCTCTGCCACTAATGCTCTTTTTGTTCCTCTTCTTGCTATTGATTTGGGAGTAGCTTTCTCTTTACCTTTCTTGGTGGCCATCCTAAAAGAAAGAAAAGAGAAAGTGTGTTAAAATGTCAAGGGTTAGAGCAAGGAAGAGAATGGGAAAGGTGGTAATCAATGCACATTAAAAGATGAATGATGTTAGCACATGGTCATGACTACATGTGAGAAATCATCAATGGAAATATAGCAAGTGCATATGATGACAATTAAATGCAAGGTGTTTATTGGCATGCAGGCAAAGGCATGAGTAGCATAGGTCAAGCATTCAATGTCCAAATTAGATTACCAAGCCTTTCAAACTAATAACCTGTTTGTAATAACAATTATATTTAAATAATATAATATAGAAAGGGTTTTGTGAAAAGCAAGCATTTAGAGTGGTAGAATAAAAGATATCGAAAATCAGTGCATAATGCCATACGGGCGTTTTCACAAACACATAGCATGCATGGTAAATAAGCTAATGAAAATAATAAATTGAACATGCAAGCAACCCTTAAAAATTGATATATAATTGCCAAACAATTCCTTAACAATCCACAAGCAAATCATAAGGAATAATAATGACCCTAAATTTCCAACACCAATTTAAAAGAAAAAGAAAGAAAAAGAAAACATGGATAATGAAAGTGAAAAGAAAGAGAAAAGAAGAAGAAAACATAAAATAAAGAAGAAGAATAGAAAAGTAAGGAGGGAAGAAGAAAAGAAAAACCTTGTTAATGGTGGTGAGAGAGAGAAAGTAGAAAGTGAGAAAGAAGGAAGAAGGAAGGAGAAGAAATAAGAAGGGAAAAGAAAAGTAGGATTTGGGGAAGTAAAAGATAAGATATTTTGGCAGATTTGGGTAAGCTATGCGGCGCAAGCGACGCGGACGCGTGGGGTACACATTCACGCTAATTGCGCTTATATGAATCGACGCGGATGCGTCGGTCACGCGGACGCGTGACTCGTTTGGTGCTACTGGCACGAGGGTAGCCTTGCGCTCGCACAACTCTCTGTTCAAAACTTATTGTTGCCAAATTTCAGGGTGACGCGTTCGCGTGGTGGACGCGATCGCGTGAATGGCCAATATTGGAAGACAACGCGGATGTGTAGGGCACGCGGTCGCGTCGTGGGGCTTGTGCGCCTAGCACCATTCCCTCCCTATTCCATCACAACTTGCTGCCAGGCACCCCTTTTTACGCCCATTTGCAGGTCACGCATTCGCGTGGGTGACGCGGACCCGTCAACGACGCGGTCACGTGAGTCAATTTGTGCCAAAGGCATGCCTCCAGCCACGCTCTCGCGTGACTTTCTGTTAAGTTTGCGTTTGTTTCCCATGGCCAATACGACGCGGACACGTCGGTGACGCTGTCGCGTCGCATGCCGCTTTCCTCCTTTTGCTTTTTTTTTTATACATATGCAACTGTGCAAATGAAGATGCAAACTAAATGTGCTAATAATGAGAAG
Source organism: Arachis hypogaea (assembly GCF_003086295.3). Taxonomy (NCBI): domain Eukaryota; kingdom Viridiplantae; phylum Streptophyta; class Magnoliopsida; order Fabales; family Fabaceae; genus Arachis; species Arachis hypogaea. The sequence goes on along the minus strand of NC_092049.1, from coordinate 77,093,507 downwards.
AGTTATTGAAAAATAAAACTAAGAAGAAAGAAAGGAACGATCATACCGTGGTGGGTTGTCTCCCACCTAGCACTTTGCTTTAATGTCCTTAAGTTAAACGCTCCACTAGCTCAGTCTTCTGCTGTGGGTGGATCCTGCAAGAGGAAGATCTCTAGCTCCTTGGTTTTCGTCGCCTTCATACCATGATATAGCTTTAAGCGATGTCCATTAACTTTGATGAACTCAGAGCTCGAAGGATGACTCAGGTGGAAAACTCCGTATGCCTCAGCCTTCTTTACTCTATATGGACCTTCCCATCTTGATCTCAACTTGCCTGGCATGAGCCTCAGTCTAGAGTTGTAAAGGAGGACAAAGTCCCCAGGTTGGAACTCTCTCCTCTTGATGTGCTTATCATGCACAGCCTTCATCTTTTCCTTGTACAGCCTTGAGTTCTCATAAGCTTCTAGGCGAAGGCTTTCTAATTCTTGCAGTTGCAACTTCCTTTCAGCTCCGGCTTTCTCAAATTCCATATTGTACTCCTTCACTACCCAAAAGGCTTTGTGTTCTACCTCAACAGGGAGGTGACAGGCTTTTGCATAAACTAAGCGGAAGGGACTCATCCCAATGGGTATCTTGTATGCTGTTCTGTATGCCTAGAGTGCATCTTGTAGGCTGGTGCTCCAGTCTCTTCTATGAGGTTTGACTATCTTCTGTAATATACTCTTTATCTCTCTGTTAGACACCTTAGCTTGCCCATTAGTCTGGGGATGGTAGGCTGTTGCCACTTTATGAACTATCCCATGCTTCTTCAGTAATCCTGTTAGTCTCCTGTTACAGAAATGGGTGCCTTGATCGCTCACAATTGCTCGTGGTGATCCAAAGCGACAAATAATATGGGTTCTAACAAAGGAAACAATAGTGTTAGCATCATCAGTGCGGGTAGGAATTGCTTCCACCCATTTAGAAACGTAATCTACAGCGAACAATATATAAAAATAACCATTAGAATGTGGAAATGGACCCATGAAGTCAATGCCCCAAACATAAAAAATTTCACAGAAAAGCATAGTCTGTTGAGGCATCTCATCCCTCTTAGATATATTACCAAACCTTTGGCATGGGGAACAAGATTTACAAAATTCAGCAGCGTCTTTAAAAAGAGTAGGCCACCAGAATCCACAGTCTAAAATTTTTCTAGCTGTTCTTTGAGGGTCAAAATGTCCTCCACTCTCAGATGAGTGGCAGGGCTCTAAAATGGACTGAAATTCTGATTGAGGCACATACCGTCTAATTACCTGGTCAGCGCCACATCTCCATAAATATGGGTCATCCCATATATAATATTTGGACTCATTTTTCAGCTTGTCTCGTTGATGCTTAGTAAAGTTTGGAGGAAAAGTGCGGCTAACTAGATAATTAGCTACAGGTTCATACCAAGGGACTACTTCAGATACTACTTACAGGTTATCAAATGGGAAATTATCATCTATAGGGGTGGAGTCATCCCTAATGTGCTCAAGGCGACTCAAGTGGTTTGCCACTAGATTCTAGTTACCACTCCTATCCTTAATTTCTAAATCAAATTCTTGTAGTAGCAGTATCCAACGTATAAGCCTTGGTTTGGACTCCTTTTTAGCTAATAAATACTTTAGAGCTGCGTGGTCTGAGTACACTACTACTTTAGCACCAAGTAAATAGGCTCGGAATTTATCTAGAGCAAAAACAATAGCAAGAAGCTCTTTCTCAGTAGTAGTGTAATTAGACTGAGCAGCGTCTAAAGTCTTAGACGCATAAGCAATTACAAAAGGGTCCTTACCTTCACGCTGAGCCAGCGCTGCTCCTACTACATAGTTGGAAGCATCGCACATGATTTCAAATGGCTGGCTCCAGTCTGGTCCTCTCACAATTGGAGCTTGAGTCAGGGCGGTCTTCAGCTTATCAAACGCTTGTTTGCCATACTCACTGAACTCAAACTCAATATCTTTCTGCAATAGTCTAGATAAGGGTAGTGCTACCTTTCTGAAGTCCTTAATAAATCTCCGGTAAAAACCTGCATGGCCAAGGAACGAACGAACTTCCCTCATAGAGGAGGGGTAAGGTAAACTAGAAATAACATCCACCTTTGCTGGATCTATAGAAATGCCAATATTAGACACAACATGTCCTAGTACAATCCCTTGTTTTACCATAAAGTGACATTTTTCAAAATTCAATACAAGGTTTGTACTGACACATCTATCTAATACTCTAGATAAACTATCCAAGAAACGGCTAAATGAATCACCATAAATGCTAAAATCATCCATAAAAACCACCATACAGTTCTCAATAAGGTCAGAGAAAAGACTTATCATGCACTTTTAGAAAGTAGCTGGTGCATTGCACAAGCCAAAGGGCATTCTCTTATAAGCATAAGTGCCAAAAGGACATGTAAAAGTAGTCTTTTCCTGATCTTCAGGAGATATATGGATTTGAAAATAGCCTGTATAACCATCTAAAAAGCAATAATGGGATTTACTTGACAGGCGATCAAGCATCTGATCAATGAATGGCAAGGGGTAATGATCCGTGCGAGTGGCTTGGTTGAGATGCCTATAGTCAATGAAAACTCTCCATGAATTCTGCACTCTAGTTGTCAGAAGCTCTCCATGCTCTTTTCTTACTGTTGTGATTCTAGACTTCTTGGGCACCACTTGTACTGGACTGACCCATTCGCTATCTGAGATGGGGTAAATGATATCTACTTCAAGTAGCCTGGTCACTTCTTTCTTGACAACTTCTAAGATGGTGGGATTCAGTATTCTCTGAGGTTGACGGACATGCTTTTCTCCCTCTTCTAGGAATATTCTGTGCTCACAAACTTGAGGGTTGATGCCTACTATATCCGCTAGGCTCCATCCAATTGCTTTCTTGTGTTTCCTCAGCACACTGAGTAGCTATTCTTCTTGTTGGGAAGTGAGTTCCCTTGCAATAATAACTGGAAACTTCTGCTTGTCCTCAAGGTAAGCATACTTGAGGTGTGGAGGGAGGGGCTTTAATTCTAATTTCTGCTCATGGCCAGGCTCTGGATCATCCGGAGCTGGTGATAATGGCAAAGTGCCCTCATTGTCCTCTGAAAATGTTCCCACACTTGGACCTTGTCCTGTGTACTTCTCTTCTAATTCTTCCTGGTGAACTTCAGCCACGGTTTCATCTATGATGTCACACTGGGAGATAGAAAGATCATCTGGAGGGTGCTTCACAGCTCCATTTAAACTGAACTTCACTATTCTGCCATCTATTTCAAAAGAATAAGTTCCGGAAAATGCGTCCAGCTTGAACTTTGAAGTTTTCAGGAATGGTCTTCCAAGCAGGATTGATGATGGCCTTCCTGAGTCATTAGGGGGCATTTCCAGGATATAGAAGTCAATGGGAAATGTGAGCCCCTTAATGCTCACTAATACATCTTCAGCAATTTCAACCACTGTAATAATGCTTTTATCTGCTAACACAAAACGAGCTGCCGACCTTTTTAAGGGAGGGAGCCTCAAAGTATCATATATAGACAAAAGTATTATACTAACACACGCTCCTAAATCACACATGCAGTCAGAAAATATCACACCACCAATAGTACAATTAACCATACATGGACCTGGATCACTACACTTTTCAGGTATACCTCCCATTAAAGCAGATATAGAACTACCTAAAGGAATAGTTTCTAATTCATTAATTTTGTCTTTATGTATACATAAATCTTTTAGAAACTTTGCGTATTTAGGTACCTGCTGAATAACATCAAAAAGGAGAATAGTTACCTCAACCTCTTTGAATATTTCTACCATTTTGGGATCAAGTTCCATCTGCTTCCTGGGCTTCCTTGCAATTTGTGGAAATGGAATAGGAATGGCATTTTCTGCAGGGTCTGCATCCTTTGGTGCTTCCTTCTGTGGTTGAGCTTCTTCTTCTTCAACCATGTCTTGTATGTCCTCTTCCTCTTCAGCATCCTCTACTTCCACCACCTCTTCAGCTGAGGCGTGTTCTGATGGGATTGGCTCCTCCTGATTCCTCTCTTGCAGTGTGGTTCCAGACCTTAGGGAGATGGCATTGATGCCACCCTTTGGATTGGGTAAGGGTTGAGAAGGAATTCCACTGGAGCTTGCATGTTGAGTATTTGAAGTATTGGATGATCCCAGCTGAGAGATGAGAGCTTGTATAGCGGATGTTAGACCGATAAGTGAACTTTCCATGTTCCTTTGTCCTTGCGCAATGGATTGAATCACCTCGTCACTCGGAGAGGAATTAGATTGAGTGATCTGTGGAACTTGTTGTTGGTTGTGCTGTGCTCCTTGGGATTGCCTCAGGTGAGGTGCTCTGTAAGGCTGGTTCTGGTTCTGCTGCCTGTTATTGTTATTATTCCACCTCTGATTTCCTTGTTTGTCTCTGCCTCTTCTGTTATTGTTGTCCCTCCAACTCTGGTTAGAATTATCTCTCCAACCTTGGTTGGAATTATCCTGCCATCCATGGTTGTAGCTGCCACCTTGATTGTATCATTGATTGGGGAGGTCATAGAAGTTATGAGTGGCTGCCACAGTGTTGTCTTCCTGCTGGAGCTACGGACATTCATCAGTATAATGGCTATAATCAGCACAGATTCCGCACACTCTTTGTGGGAATAACTGTTGGCTTTGCTGCGCTTGTTGTTGACTCAACTGCATCTGCTTCAGTAAGTTGGTCATTTCACATATACTCTGAGTTAGAGCAGTAGTCTCTCTGCTAGAAGAGACCTCTGCAACAACTTTTGACCGGCTTTGTTTCTGCCTATGATTCCGAGTAGATTTAGCTAAGTCGCTGATCAATTGCCATGCCTTATCAGTGGTCTTGTACTTTTTCATAGACCCATTGCTAGCACTTTCCAAAGTGGTCTTATCTTGAGGCCTCATGCCCTGTGTGACGTAGCCGAGCAACACTATCTTGTCAATCATATGGTGGGGGCATGCTTCCAGGAGATTGTTGAAGTGCTCCCAGTATTCGTAGAGAGTCTTGGATTCGTCCTGAACAATCATGGAAATGTCTTTCCTCAGTTTATCAGTGACTTTAGTTGGAAAGAATTTTTCCAAAAATTCTCTTCTAAGCGTATCCCAGTCAGAAACAGTTACTGCGGGTTGAGTGTAGTACCACTCTCTCGCCTTTCCCTCAAGAGAGAATGGGAAGGCTTTTAACAAAATAGAAGTTTCATCTGCACCATCACGCCTGACAGTAGAATAGGCTGCTTGGAAATCCCTAAGGTGCTTGATAGGCTCTTGAGCAGATAAGCCATGAAACTTAGGCATCAAGTTGAGTAGTGCAGTCTTTATTTCAAAATCTGTAGCTACCGCTGGGTGATGCGCTTGAAACGGTTGCATTGTAAAATCAGGGACTCCAGCCTCCTGGATAGTAACTCTCCTAGGTGCTGCCATGTCACCTGCACGTAAATCAACCGAATCAGTAGAACAAGAGCTTGTTTCTTCCTTACATGACGTTTCAGATTCGCCCTTGGGGAGGACTAACTGGTTTATCAACCTCCCCACACTTAAACATTAGCATGTCCTTATGCTTAGTTGAAGGAGATAAAATAAATGAGTAGGAACATGTAAAACTCATGCAATGCAATGCAACCTATATATATGAATGCAACTGTATGATTTTTGTCTACTTGATCAATAGTAAATAAGCTCTTCAAAACAATTACAAATCAAATTTCACTAATTCAATTCTCATGCAGTAAGAACAGATAAAAATGCAAGAAGGCAGCTCATGAAAGCAGGAAACATAGAGTTTTAAGCATTGAACCCTCACTGATGATGTATATACGCTCTAATCTCTTTAGTGTATAGGCAATCACTCTATCCTTCTCTAATCATGCTTTCTAATTTTTGTTCTTCTCCTAATCAATCAACAACATTTAATATACCAATGCAGACATCATGAGGTCATTTCAAGGTTGTAATGGGGCCAAGGTAATGGTAAGGATACATATATGGCTAAGTAAGCTTATAAACTGAATCTTTAATTAACCCAAGCTTTAACATAACCTATGTATATATTCTATATAACTTTAGAATTTATACCTAGCTACCCAGAATTTCTCTTTCACATTCCATACTCATGTATCAACTTTTATTTTAATTTTATCATACATGCATTGACCTTGAATTCCTAACTTAACGTTGGGGTAATTTTGTCCCCTTATTTATTTATTGAATATTTTTTATTTTTTTTAATATAAGCATAAAAATAAACATAGCTTATCAATGCACATAGATTTTTAATTCTTATAGTTTCACATGAGTAGGTATCCAAATTCCCATTATATTATCATGACACATTCCCTTATTATCTTTTGTTCCCACAATTTCCCATACTTAATTAGCACACACAATTCTATCTTAAGCTAACCAAAGATTCAGTTTGGGATATATAATTGTTTTTCCGCTTAAGACTAGTAATGTGGTAAAATATAGAACAAATGGGATTTAAAGCCTCAAAGTGGCTAACAAAGGTAATTGAAAGGGTACGTTTAATTTGGATAAGTGAGCTAAACAATTAATGGCCTCAATCATATGCAAACATATAAATATAATAAATATTGGACATATAGGATGAAACAAAATATAGATTACAATCATAGAGAAGTAAACAAACAGGAATAAAATAATTATGGTTAAATAATGTAACCATGCATAAAGGCTCAAATCTCACAGGTTGTGTGTTCTTTAGCTCAAAAATCAAGTTCCAAATACAACTTCAAGCAAATTTAACATAAAAATTTAATTAAAATTAGTGAAATTTTGTTCCAAAAATAGAGTCTTAGAAGAAACTTATTGTCTTTTTAATCAAGTGGAACATGCATGCAACTAATCTATTGCTATGCAATTTATTCTATTCTATAAAAGAAAAACTAATTAAATATCCTAATTTATTGGTGTTTAGGGAAGAGAAATTACCTCCGGAAGTCAGGTACTGACTGACCTCCCCACACTTAAGGCTTTGCACCGTCCTCGGTGCCATCTGTCAGGAATAGGGGTGGCCTGGTAGCAGTATCTCCACAGTCGGGACCATCATGGCTCCCTGTGCTAGTAAAGAAAGTGGAGTCCGGGGTGTCTAAATCCTTGAATTTTCCCATAATCAGCTCCTTGAGGTATGTGAATCGGCGCTTGTTACGACGCTCTCTCATCTTAGCTTTGTGTTCCTGCCGATCCAACCTTTCGAGTATCTGATGGAGCAGTTGGTCTGTGGTAGGTGCTTGTGGTACGGAAGGAGGAATGTCCTGAGCCGGTTAAGTGGGCTGGCTTGTAGTGGCTGCTGAGGGTCTGATATATTTCCCATTAGGGACATATTGATCATCCTGTGGAAGTATGGCTTTGGTGTCCCCGGCTCTGAAGGAGACTCCGGCTGCTGAGACGAGATCTGAGACCAAGGCGAGAAAAGGTAAGTTGCCCGCGATTTATACGTGTCCCACGGTATTCCGGATGTGTCTTGGTAGGTTCAGAGGCTGGTCTATAAGGATGCACCATAGTAGAACGGCCATGTCCACAGTGAAGGAGGACTCGCGAGTGCTCGGAAAGACGTAATGAGACATGATTTGTGCCCATACGCGAGCCTCCAAGGTAAGTGCTGAAGCCGAAATTCCCTTAGGGCGGGTACGATGGTATCCGTAGACCCATCGGCTGCCAGGTTGTGCGATAACTCTGAGAACGGCGTCCCAGTCAAATTGGTACATCTGGCGCTTGAGTGCGGATTCTTGAAAGGCGTCCAAACCTTCTGGAATAGGGGGAAGACCTAAAGCTTTTTGAATGGCCTCTTCTGTAATGGGGACTTGCTTCTGACGGACAAAGACAGACTGCAGGGTTGGCTGGTGGAAGTTGGAGTAGAACTCGACTACCCAAGAAAGATTGACCTGCCTCGGCTGTCTCTGTAGGAAACCCCATTGTCTTTGTGCAATTTGCGGCTTAACAAAGGTAGCAATATGGTTTGGGAGGAGAAGAAGGTATTCGTTGTTGTAGCTCCTTTCTGCCTGGATGGGGAACATCTGCTCACAGTAGCGATTGGGAAATCGTGCAGTGTCCTTTGCTGGGAAGGCTTTTTCTTTATCATCAACCTTTATAATCCTCTTAAGTCTCTTTGTTGAGGGTTTAACCGTAGTTGAAGAGGGTTCTGCCACTAATGCTCTTTTTATTCCTCTTCTTGCTGTTGATTTGGGAGTAGCTTTCTCTTTTCCTTTTTTGGTGGCCATTCTGAAAAAGGGCAGAGAAAGTAAATTAAATTCAAAGAGATAGAGCAAGGAAGAGAATGGAAAAGGGTGGTTATGAATGCACAGTAAAAGGTAAAAGATGTTAACACATGGTCATGACTACATGTGAAAAGTCATCAATGGAAAATAGTTAGTGCATATGATGACAAGTGAATGCAAGGTGTTTATTGGCATGCTGGCAAAGGCATGAGTAGCATAGATCAAGCATCACTCGTAACAAATCATCACGTTTGTGTTGACAATTATTTATGACGAATAAAATATAAAAGGGTTTTTGTGAAAAACGGGCATTTAATAGTAGGATAGAATAACGTAGAAAAGTGTAAAATGCCATATGGGCTTTTTTCACAAACACATAGCATGCATGGTGAAATAATGTATGGAAAGTATTAAATTGAACATTCAAGCAACCCTTTAAAAAGTAATACATAATTGCCAAACAAATTTAGAACAATCCACAAGCATATAATGAGAAATAATGACTCAAATAAATTTCTAACACCAAGTAAAAAGGAAGAAAATTTGAATAATGAAAGGAGAAAGAAAAGAAAAGAAGATAACATATAAAAATAAGAAGAAAAATAGAAAAGTAAGGGGAGAAGAAGAAAAAAGAAAACCTTGTTAATGGGGGGAGAGAGAGAGTGAGGGTGGAAAAAGTGAGAAAGAAGGAAGAAGGAGGAAAGAAGAAGCGAGGAAGGAAGAAATAAGGAGGGAAAAGAGAAAATAGGATTGGAGGAGAAAAAGATAAGATAAGTGGCAAATCAGGAAAGTTGTGAGGTGCAATCAACGTGGTCGCGTGGGGAACGCGGTCGCGTGACTTGCGCTGATACTGATTGATGAGCGGATAATTTATACGCTTTTTGACATTGTTTTTAGTATGTTTTTAGTAGGATCTAGTTACTTTTAGGGATGTTTTTAATAGATTTTGTATTAAATTCACATTTCTGGACTTTACTATGAGTTTGTGTGTTTTTCTGTGATTTCAGGTATTTTTTGGCTGAAATTGAGGGACTTGAGCAAAAATCAGATTCAGAAGTTGAAAAAGGATTGCTGATGCTGTTGGATTCTGACCTCCCTGCACTCAAAGTGAATTTTCTGGAGCTACAGAACTCGAAATGGCGCGCTTTGAATTGCGTTGGAAAGTAGACATCCAGGGCTTTCCAGAAATATATAATAGTCCATACTTTGGCCAAGAATTGACGACGTAAACTGGCGTTCAACGCCAGCCTTCTGCCCAAATCTGGCGTCCAGCGCCAGAAAAGGATCCAAAACCAGAGTTGAACGCCCAAACTGGCACAGAAACTGGCGTTCAACTCCACAAATGGCCTCTGCACGTGCTACACTTAAGCTCAGCCCAAACACACACCAAGTGGGCCCCGGAAGTGGATTTATACATCAAATACTTACTCATGTAAACCCTAGTAGCTAGTTTATTATAAATAGGACCTCTTACTAATGTATTAGGCATCTTTGGATGTCTGGTTCTTAGATCAGAGGGGCTGGCCATCTCGGCCATGCCTGGACCTTCACTTATGTAATTTCATACGGTAGAGTTTCTACACTCCATAGATTAAGGTGTGGAGCTCTGCTGTTCCTCAAAGATTAATGCAAAGTACTACTGTTTTCTATTCAATTCTTCTTATTTCTCTTCTAAGATATCCATTCGCACCCAAGAACGTGATGAAGGTGATGATTATGTGTGACGCTCATCATCCTTCTCCCTTATGAACGCGTGCCTGACAACCACTTCCGTTCTACATTAGAATTGAATGAGTATCTCTTAGATCTCTTAGTCGGAATCTTCGTGGCGTAAGCTAGAATGATGGCGGCATTCAAGAGAATCCGGAAAGTCTAAACCTTGTCTGTGGTATTCCGAGTAGGATTCAATGATTGAATGACTGTGACGAGCTTCAAACTCGCGAGTGCTGGGCGTTAGTGACAGACGCAAAAGGAGGGTGAATCCTATTCCAGCATGATCGAGAACCGACAGATGAATAGCCGTGCCGTGACAGGGTGCGTGAGCATATGATTCACTGAGAGGAGGGGATGTAGCCACTGACAACGGTGATGCCCTTGCATACAGCCAGCCATGGAAAGGAGTAAGACTGATTGGATGAAGATAGCAGGAAAGCAGAGGTTCAGAGGAACGAAAAGCATCTCCATTCGCTTATCTGAAATCCCTGCCAATGAATCTACATAAGTATCTCTATCCCTTTTATTGTTTATTTTAATCTAATAAAATATCATGTTTAAATTCGCCTGACTGAGATTTGCAAGGTGACCATAGCTTGCTTCATACCAACAATCTCCGTGGGATTCGACCCTTACTCACGTAAGGTATTACTTGGACGACCCAGTGCACTTGCTGGTTAGTTGAATGGAGTTGTGATCACACGTGCCATTACCAGGGATTATTAAGATCCCAATTCATCACACCATGATCTCTTTGGGGTATTTTTGATTTCATACAAATACAAAGAGACTAACTTTGAGGATCACAATTTCGTCCACCAAGTTTTTGGTGCCGTTGCCGGGGATTGTTCGAGTTTGGACAACTGACGGTTCATCTTGTTGCTCAGATTAGGTAATTTTCTCTTTATTTTATTTTCAAAAATTTTTTCAAAAACTTTTTCAAAAAAAAAAAAAAAATTTTTTTTTTCTTTGTTTTCGTTTTTCTTCAAATAAATTTTCGAAAAAAAAAAATGTTTTCAACTATGTACTAAAAATTTTTTACTAAAAATAATGTTTTCAAAAATAAATTATTCTATGGCTTCAAAATTTTTAAGAATGAATTCTAGTGTTTCATGAAATATGTTGAATCATATCTGGCTGTAAAGCCATACCCAAACTACTTTGGGATTGGTATTCAACTAATCACTCCAGCCCATGTAATTATATGTTAAAGCTTGGCTGGCTGTTAAGCCATGCCAGACCCTTTGATTGGAGCTTTAAGACTAACATGGTAAGATTCCTGGAATTCATATTAAAAATTTTAGAATCCATATTTTTCCTTTAATTTTCGAAAAATATAAAATAAAAATCCAAAAAAATTAGAAAATCATAAAAATCAAAAATATTTTCTGTTTCTTGTTTGAGACTTGAGTCTTGTTATAAGTTTGGTGTCAATAGCATATGCATCTTGCATTTTTCGAAAATTTCATGCATTCATGGTGTTCTTCATGATCTTCAAGTTGTTCTTGGTAAGTCTTCTTGTTTGATCTTGATGATTTTTTGTTTTGTGTCTTTTCATGTTTATCATATGCATTCTTGAATTCTTAGTGCGTAAGCATTAAAGAATTCTAAGTTTGGTGTCTTGTATGTTTTCTTTGCATTAAAAATTTTTCAAAAATATGTTCTTGATGTTCATCATGACATTCAAAGTGTTCTTGGTGTTCATCTTGACATTCATAGCATTCTTGCATGTATCACATGTTTTGATCTAAAAAATCTCATGCATTGCATATTTTTCATGTTTTCATAAAAATTCAAAAAATCAAAAAAATATCTTTCCCTTTTTCTCTCATCAAATTCGAAAGTTTGAGTTGACTTTTTCAAAAATTTTAAAAATCAAATTGTTTCTCATGAGTCAAATCAAATTTTCAATTTGAAATTCTTATCTTTTTCAAAATCTTTTTCAAAATTATTAGTTATTTTCGAAAAATTTCAAAAAAATATTTTTAAAAATCTTTTTCTTATTTTTATATAAAATTTTCGAAAATAACTAATCAATTAATGTTTTGATTCAAAAATTTGAAGTTTGTTACTTGCTTGTTAAGAAAGATTCAAACTTTAAGTTCTAGAATCATATCTTATGATTTCTTGTGAATCAAGTCATTAATTGTGATTTTAAAAATCAAATCTTTTTCAAAACTAATTTCAATCATATCTTTTCAAAAATATCTTCTTATCTTATCTTTTTCAAAATTTGATTTCAAAATATCTTCTCTAACTTCCTATCTTTTCAAAAGTTGTTTCAACTAACTAACTAACTTTTTGTTTGTTTCTTAACTTTTTCAAAACTACCTAACTAACTCTCTCTCTCTCTAATTTTCGAAAATATCTCTCCCCTTTTTCAAAATTTCTTTTTAATTTATTAATTATTTTAATTTTAAAAAAAAAAAACTTAATTTTCGAAAATTACTAACAATTTTTCAAAAACCATTTTCAAAAATCACTAACTCTTTTTCAAAATAATTTTCGAAAATTATTCCTCCCCCATCTCATTCTATTTATTCATTCATATCCTAACATCTAATCTCACATTCCAATCCTCACAGTTGTGTTTCTTCCATTATATTACATTCTTTATCTTCCCCTCTTCTTCCACTCACAAAGGGATCCCTAAACTGTGGTATAAAGGATCTCTATTATTATTATCATTTTTCTGGCCATTCTTCCTTGTCATATGAGCAGGAGCAAGGATAAGAACATTCTTGTGGAAGCAGATCCAGAACCTGAAAGAGCTCTGAAGAGAAAATTTAGAGAAGCTAAAATACAACAATCCAGAGATAACCTTTCAGAAATTTTCAAACAGGCAGAGGAGATGGCAGGCGAAAATAATAATAATGAAAGGAGGATGCTTGGTGACTTTACTGCACCTAATTCCAATTTACATGGAAGAAGCATCTCCATTCCTGCCATTGGAGCAAACAATTTTGAGCTGAAACCTCAATTAGTTTCTCTAATGCAGCAGAACTGCAAGTTTCATGGACTTCCATCTGAAGATCCTTTTCAGTTCTTAACTGAATTCTTGCAGATATGTGATACTGTTAAGACTAATGGAATAGATCCTGAAGTCTACAGGCTCATGCTTTTCCCTTTTGCTGTAAGAGACAGAGCTAGATTATGGTTGGATTCTCAACCTAAAGACAGCCTGAACTCTTGGGATAAGCTGGTCACGGCTTTCTTAGCCAAGTACTTTCCTCCCCAAAAGCTGAGCAAGCTTAGAGCTGATGTTCAAACCTTCAGACAGAAAGAAGGTGAATCTCTCTATGAAGCTTGGGAAAGATACAAACAGTTGACCAAAAAGTGTCCTTCTGACATGCTTTCAGAATGGACCATCCTGGATATATTCTATGATGGTTTATCTGAGTTATCAAAGATGTCATTGGACACTTCTGCAGGTGGATCCATTCACCTAAAGAAAACGCCTGCAGAAGCTCAAGAACTCATTGACATGGTTGCTAATAACCAGTTCATGTATACTTCTGAAAGGAATCCTGTGAATAATGGGACACCTATGAAGAAGGGAGTTCTTGAGGTTGATACTCTGAATGCCATATTGGCTCAGAATAAAATATTGACTCAGCAAGTCAATATGATCTCTCAGAGTCTGCATGGAATGCAAGCTGCATCCAACAGTACTCAAAAGGCATCTTTTGAAGAAGAAGCCTATGATCCTGAGAACCCTGCAATAGCAGAGGTAAATTATTTAGGTGAACCTTATGGAAACACCTATAACTCAACATGGAGAAATCATCCAAATTTCTCATGGAAGGATCAAAAGCCCCAACAAGGCTTTAACAATGGTGGAAGAAACAGGTTTAGCAATAGCAAGCCTTTTCCATCATCAACTCAGCAACAGACAGAGAACTCTAAACAAAATGCTTCTAATTTAGCAAATCTAGTCTCTGATCTATCTAAGGCCACTGTAAGTTTCATGAATGAAAAAAGGTCTTCCATTAGAAATCTGGAAGCACAAGTGGGCCAGCTGAGTAAAAGGATCACTGAAATCCCTCCTAGTACTCTCCCAAGCAATACAGAAGAGAACCCAAAAGGAGAGTGCAAGGCCATTGACATAAGCGCCATGGCCGAACCTGTGAGGAGAGGAGAGGACATGAATCCCAAGGAGGAAGACCTCCTGGGGCATCCAGTGATCAATAAGGAGCTTCCCTCTGAGGAACCAAAGGAATCTGAGACTCATCTAGAGACCATAGAGATTCCATTGAACCTCCTTATGCCCTTCATGAGCTCTGATGAGTATTCCTCTTCTGAAAAGAATGAGGATGTTACTGAAGAGCAAACTGCCAAGTTTCTTGGTGCAATCATGAAGCTGAATGCCAAATTATTTGGCATTGATGCTTGGGAAGTTGAACCTCCCTTGTTCATCAATGAACTAAGTGATCTGGATCAACTGACATTGCCTCAGAAGAGACAGGATCCTGGAAAGTTCATAATATCCTGTACCATAGGCACCATGATCTTTAAGGCTCTGTGTGACCTTGGTTCAGGAATAAACCTCATGCCCCTCTCTGTAATAGAGAAACTGGGAATCTATGGGGTGCAAGCTGCTAAAATCTCATTAGAGATGGCAGACAGCTCAAGAAGATAGGCTTATGGACAAGTAGAGGACGTGTTAGTAAAGGTTGAGGGCCTTTACATCCCTGCTGATTTCATAGTCCTGGATACTGGAAAGGAAGAGGATGAATCTATCATCCTAGGAAGACCTTTCCTGGCCACAGCAAGAGCTGTGATTGATGTTGACAGAGGTGAAATAGTCCTTCAATGGAATGAGAACTCCCTTATATTCAAAACTCAAGGATCTCCCTCTGCAACCATGGAGAGGAAGCATGAAAAGCTTCTCTCAAAGCAGAGTCAACCAGAGCCCCCACAGTCAAACTCTAAGTTTGGTGTTGGGAGGCCACAACCAAACTCTAAGTTTGGTGTTGAACTCCCATATCCAAACTCTAAGTTTGGTGTTGGAGAGTCTCAACAAAGCTCTGCACATCTGTGAGGCTCCATGAGAGCTCACTGTCAAGCTATTGACATTAAAGAAGCGCTTGTTGGGAGGCAACCCAATGTTTATCTAATTCTTATTTTATTGTTTTTCATGTTTTCCTAGGTTCATGATCATGTGGAGTCACAAAATAAACAAAAAATTCAAAAACGGAATCAAAAACAGCAGAAGAAAAATCACACCCTGGAGGAGCATCTGTCTGGCGTTCAAACGCCAGAACAGAGCATGGTTCTGGCGTTCAACGCCAGAAATGGCAGCAAATGGGCGTTGAACGCCCAAAATGGGCACCAACCTGGCGCTGAACGCCCAGAGTTGTGTGCAAGGGCATTTTGCATGCCTAAATTGGTGCAGGGATGTAAATGCCTTGACACCTCAAGATCTGTGGACCTCACAGGATCACCTCAGGATCTGTGGACCCCACAGGATCCCCACCTACCTTCACTCACTCTCTTCTCTCTTCTCAATCATCCTTTATTCCCAATAAACACTCATCCCTTCTTTCTTCCATTTACCCCTCACACCCATACACCCACTTACCTTCAAAATTCAACATCTCTCTCTCATCCAATCCCACCCATATGGCCGAATACACACAGCCATCCATCTCCTCCATATCTTCTTCTTCTTCTATTCTTTCTTCTTTTGCTCGAGGGCGAGCAACGTTCTAAGTTTGGTGTGGTAAAAGCAGAGTTTTTTTTCTTTTTTTTTTCCATAACCATTGATGGCACCTAAGGCCAGAGAAACCTCTAGAAAGAGGAAAGGGAAGACAAAAGCTTCCATCAAGGGTCTATAGCTCAGTGGTAGAACATTTGACTGCAAATCAAGAGATACCTGAGATACCTCAGGGGATACATTTTCTTCCACACAATTATTGGAAGCAACTAAGGGTGGAACATCAAGAGCACTCCTTCATCCTTCATGAAATCAGAGAAGATCTAAAAGCAATGAAGGAGGAGCAGCAAAGACAAGGAAGAGACATAGAAGAGCTCAAGGACATCACTAAGGTGGACTCATTCCTTGTTCTTACTTTCTCTGTTTTTCCTTTTCTATGTTATGTGCTTATCTATGTTTGTGTCTTCATTACATGATCATTAGTAGTTAGTAACTATGTCTTAAAGATATGAATGTCCTATGAATCCATCACCTCTCTTAAATAAAAACTGTTTTAATTTAAAAGAACAAGAAGTACATGAGTTTCGAATTTATCCTTGAACTTAGCTTAATTATATTGATGTGGTGACAATGCTTCTTGTTTTCTGAATGTATGCTTGAACAGTGCATATGTCTTTTGAAGTTGTTGTTTAAGAATGTTAAATATGTTGGCTCTTGAAAGAATGATGACTAGGAGACATGTTATTCGATAATCTGAAAAATCATAAAAATGATTCTTGAAGCAAGAAAAAGCAGCAAAGAACAAAGCTTGCAGAAAAAAAAAAAAAATAGGCGAAAAAAAAAATTTAGAAGAAAAAGAAAAAAGCAAGCAGAAAAAGCCAAAGCTCTTAAAACCAAGAGGCAAGAGCAAAAAGCCAATAACCCTTAAAACCAAAAGGCAAGGGCAAATAAAAAGGATCCCAAGGCTTTGAGCATCAGTGGATAGGAGGGCCTAAAGGAATAAAATCCTGGTCTAAGCGGCTAAACCAAGTTGTCCCTAACCATGTGCTTGTGGCGTGTAGGTGTCAAGTGAAAACTTGAGACTGAGCGGTTAAAGTCAAGGTCCAAAGCAAAAAAAGAGTGTGCTTAAGAACCCTGGACACCTCTAATTGGGGACTTTAGCAAAGCTGAGTCACAATCTGAAAAGGTTCACCCAATTATGTGTCTGTGGCATTTATGTATCCGGTGGTAATACTGGAAAACAAAGTGCTTAGGGCCACGGCCAAGACTCATAAAATAGCTGTGTTCAAGAATCATCATACTGAACTAGGAGAATCAATAACACTATCTGAACCCTGAGTTCCTATAGATGCCAATCATTCTGAACCTCAATGGATAAAGTGAGATGCCAAAACTATTCAAGAGGCAAGAAGCTATAAGTCCCGCTCATATGATTGAAGCTCTGTTTCATTGATAGTTTGGAATTTATAGTATATTCTATTCTTTTTATCCTATTTTGATTTTCAGTTGCTTGGGGACAAGCAACAATTTAAGTTTGGTGTTGTGATGAGCGGATAATTTATACGCTTTTTGACATTGTTTTTAGTATGTTTTTAGTAGGATCTAGTTACTTTTAGGGATGTTTTTAATAGATTTTGTATTAAATTCACATTTCTGGACTTTACTATGAGTTTGTGTGTTTTTCTGTGATTTCAGGTATTTTCTGGCTGAAATTGAGGGACTTGAGCAAAAATCAGATTCAGAAGTTGAAAAAGGACTGCTGATGCTGTTGGATTCTGACCTCCCTGCACTCAAAGTGGATTTTCTGGAGCTACAGAACTCGAAATGGCGCGCTTCGAATTGCGTTGGAAAGTAGACATCCAGGGCTTTCCAGAAATATATAATAGTCCATACTTTGGCCAAGAATCGACGATGTAAACTGGCGTTCAACGCCAGCCTTCTGCCCAAATCTGGCGTCCAGCGCCAGAAAAGGATCCAAAACCAGAGTTGAACGCCCAAACTGGCACAGAAACTGGCGTTCAACTCCACAAATAGCCTCTGCACGTGCTACACTTAAGCTCAGCCCAAACACACACCAAGTGGGCCCCGAAAGTGGATTTATACATCAAATACTTACTCATGTAAACCCTAGTAGCTAGTTTATTATAAATAGGACCTCTTACTATTGTATTAGGCATCTTTGGACGTCTGGTTCTTAGATAAGAGGGGCTGGCCATCTCGGCCATGCCTGGACCTTCACTTATGTAATTTCATACGGTAGAGTTTCTACACTCCATAGATTAAGGTGTGGAGCTCTGCTGTTCCTCAAAGATTAATGCAAAGTACTACTGTTTTCTATTCAATTCTTCTTATTTCTCTTCTAAGATATCCATTCGCACCCAAGAACGTGATGAAGGTGATGATTATGTGTGACGCTCATCATCCTTCTCCCTTATGAACGCGTGCCTGACAACCACTTCCGTTCTACATTAGAATTGAATGAGTATCTCTTAGATCTCTTAGTCGGAATCTTCGTGGCGTAAGCTAGAATGATGGCGGCATTCAAGAGAATCCGGAAAGTCTAAACCTTGTCTGTGGTATTCCGAGTAGGATTCAATGATTGAATGACTGTGACGAGCTTCAAACTCGCGAGTGCTGGGCGTTAGTGACAGACGCAAAAGGAGGGTGAATCCTATTCCAGCATGATCGAGAACCGACAGATGAATAGCCGTGCCGTGACAGGGTGCGTGAGCATATGATTCACTGAGAGGAGGGGATGTAGCCACTGACAACGGTGATGCCCTTGCATACAGCCAGCCATGGAAAGGAGTAAGACTGATTGGATGAAGATAGCAGGAAAGCAGAGGTTCAGAGGAACGAAAAGCATCTCCATTCGCTTATCTGAAATCCCTGCCAATGAATCTACATAAGTATCTCTATCCCTTTTATTGTTTATTTTAATCTAATAAAATATCATGTTTAAATTCGCCTGACTGAGATTTGCAAGGTGACCATAGCTTGCTTCATACCAACAATCTCCGTGGGATTCGACCCTTACTCACGTAAGGTATTACTTGGACGACCCAGTGCACTTGCTGGTTAGTTGAATGGAGTTGTGATCACACGTGCCATTACCAGGGATTATTAAGATCCCAATTCATCACACCATGATCTCTTTGGGGTATTTTTGATTTCATACAAATACAAAGAGACTAACTTTGAGGATCACAATTTCGTCCACCAAGTTTTTGGTGCCGTTGCCGGGGATTGTTCGAGTTTGGACAACTGACGGTTCATCTTGTTGCTCAGATTAGGTAATTTTCTCTTTATTTTATTTTCAAAAATTTTTTCAAAAACTTTTTCAAAAAAAAAAAAAAAATTTTTTTTTTCTTTGTTTTCGTTTTTCTTCAAATAAATTTTCGAAAAAAAAAATGTTTTCAACTATGTACTAAAAATTTTTTACTAAAAATAATGTTTTCAAAAATAAATTATTCTATGGCTTCAAAATTTTTAAGAATGAATTCTAGTGTTTCATGAAATATGTTGAATCATATCTGGCTGTAAAGCCATACCCAAACTACTTTGGGATTGGTATTCAACTAATCACTCCAGCCCATGTAATTATATGTTAAAGCTTGGCTGGCTGTTAAGCCATGCCAGACCCTTTGATTGGAGCTTTAAGACTAACATGGTAAGATTCCTGGAATTCATATTAAAAATTTTAGAATCCATATTTTTCCTTTAATTTTCGAAAAATATAAAATAAAAATCCAAAAAAATTAGAAAATCATAAAAATCAAAAATATTTTCTGTTTCTTGTTTGAGACTTGAGTCTTGTTATAAGTTTGGTGTCAATAGCATATGCATCTTGCATTTTTCGAAAATTTCATGCATTCATGGTGTTCTTCATGATCTTCAAGTTGTTCTTGGTAAGTCTTCTTGTTTGATCTTGATGATTTTTTGTTTTGTGTCTTTTCATGTTTATCATATGCATTCTTGAATTCTTAGTGCGTAAGCATTAAAGAATTCTAAGTTTGGTGTCTTGTATGTTTTCTTTGCATTAAAAATTTTTCAAAAATATGTTCTTGATGTTCATCATGACATTCAAAGTGTTCTTGGTGTTCATCTTGACATTCATAGCATTCTTGCATGTATCACATGTTTTGATCTAAAAAATCTCATGCATTGCATATTTTTCATGTTTTCATAAAAATTCAAAAAATCAAAAAAATATCTTTCCCTTTTTCTCTCATCAAATTCGAAAGTTTGAGTTGACTTTTTCAAAAATTTTAAAAATCAAATTGTTTCTCATGAGTCAAATCAAATTTTCAATTTGAAATTCTTATCTTTTTCAAAATCTTTTTCAAAATCAAATCTTTTTCAAAATTATTAGTTATTTTCGAAAAATTTCAAAAAAATATTTTTAAAAATCTTTTTCTTATTTTTATATAAAATTTTCGAAAATAACTAATCAATTAATGTTTTGATTCAAAAATTTGAAGTTTGTTACTTGCTTGTTAAGAAAGATTCAAACTTTAAGTTCTAGAATCATATCTTATGATTTCTTGTGAATCAAGTCATTAATTGTGATTTTAAAAATCAATTCTTTTTCAAAACTAATTTCAATCATATCTTTTCAAAAATATCTTCTTATCTTATCTTTTTCAAAATTTGATTTCAAAATATCTTCTCTAACTTCCTAACTTCCTATCTTTTCAAAAGTTGTTTCAACTAACTAACTAACTTTTTGTTTGTTTCTTAACTTTTTCAAAACTACCTAACTAACTCTCTCTCTCTCTAATTTTCGAAAATATCTCTCCCCTTTTTCAAAATTTCTTTTTAATTTATTAATTATTTTAATTTTAAAAAAAAAAAAACTTAATTTTCGAAAATTACTAACAATTTTTCAAAAACCATTTTCAAAAATCACTAACTCTTTTTCAAAATAATTTTCGAAAATTATTCCTCCCCCATCTCATTCTATTTATTCATTCATATCCTAACATCTAATCTCACATTCCAATCCTCACAGTTGTGTTTCTTCCATTATATTACATTCTTTATCTTCCCCTCTTCTTCCACTCACAAAGGGATCCCTAAACTGTGGTATAAAGGATCTCTATTATTATTATCATTTTTCTGGCCATTCTTCCTTGTCATATGAGCAGGAGCAAGGATAAGAACATTCTTGTGGAAGCAGATCCAGAACCTGAAAGAGCTCTGAAGAGAAAATTTAGAGAAGCTAAAATACAACAATCCAGAGATAACCTTTCAGAAATTTTCAAACAGGCAGAGGAGATGGCAGGCGAAAATAATAATAATGAAAGGAGGATGCTTGGTGACTTTACTGCACCTAATTCCAATTTACATGGAAGAAGCATCTCCATTCCTGCCATTGGAGCAAACAATTTTGAGCTGAAACCTCAATTAGTTTCTCTAATGCAGCAGAACTGCAAGTTTCATGGACTTCCATCTGAAGATCCTTTTCAGTTCTTAACTGAATTCTTGCAGATATGTGATACTGTTAAGACTAATGGAATAGATCCTGAAGTCTACAGGCTTATGCTTTTCCCTTTTGCTGTAAGAGACAGAGCTAGATTATGGTTGGATTCTCAACCTAAAGACAGCCTGAACTCTTGGGATAAGCTGGTCACGGCTTTCTTAGCCAAGTACTTTCCTCCCCAAAAGCTGAGCAAGCTTAGAGCTGATGTTCAAACCTTCAGACAGAAAGAAGGTGAATCTCTCTATGAAGCTTGGGAAAGATACAAACAGTTGACCAAAAAGTGTCCTTCTGACATGCTTTCAGAATGGACCATCCTGGATATATTCTATGATGGTTTATCTGAGTTATCAAAGATGTCATTGGACACTTCTGCAGGTGGATCCATTCACCTAAAGAAAACACCTGCAGAAGCTCAAGAACTCATTGACATGGTTGCTAATAACCAGTTCATGTATACTTCTGAAAGGAATCCTGTGAATAATGGGACACCTATGAAGAAGGGAGTTCTTGAGGTTGATACTCTGAATGCCATATTGGCTCAGAATAAAATATTGACTCAGCAAGTCAATATGATCTCTCAGAGTCTGCATGGAATGCAAGCTGCATCCAACAGTACTCAAAAGGCATCTTTTGAAGAAGAAGCCTATGATCCTGAGAACCCTGCAATAGCAGAGGTAAATTATTTAGGTGAACCTTATGGAAACACCTATAACTCAACATGGAGAAATCATCCAAATTTCTCATGGAAGGATCAAAAGCCCCAACAAGGCTTTAACAATGGTGGAAGAAACAGGTTTAGCAATAGCAAGCCTTTTCCATCATCAACTCAGCAACAGACAGAGAACTCTAAACAAAATGCTTCTAATTTAGCAAATCTAGTCTCTGATCTATCTAAGGCCACTGTAAGTTTCATGAATGAAACAAGGTCTTCCATTAGAAATCTGGAAGCACAAGTGGGCCAGCTGAGTAAAAGGATCACTGAAATCCCTCCTAGTACTCTCCCAAGCAATACAGAAGAGAACCCAAAAGGAGAGTGCAAGGCCATTGACATAAGCGCCATGGCCGAACCTGTGAGGAGAGGAGAGGACATGAATCCCAAGGAGGAAGACCTCCTGGGGCATCCAGTGATCAATAAGGAGCTTCCCTCTGAGGAACCAAAGGAATCTGAGACTCATCTAGAGACCATAGAGATTCCATTGAACCTCCTTATGCCCTTCATGAGCTCTGATGAGTATTCCTCTTCTGAAAAGAATGAGGATGTTACTGAAGAGCAAACTGCCAAGTTTCTTGGTGCAATCATGAAGCTGAATGCCAAATTATTTGGCATTGATGCTTGGGAAGTTGAACCTCCCTTGTTCATCAATGAACTAAGTGATCTGGATCAACTGACATTGCCTCAGAAGAGACAGGATCCTGGAAAGTTCATAATATCCTGTACCATAGGCACCATGATCTTTAAGGCTCTGTGTGACCTTGGTTCAGGAATAAACCTCATGCCCCTCTCTGTAATAGAGAAACTGGGAATCTATGGGGTGCAAGCTGCTAAAATCTCATTAGAGATGGCAGACAGCTCAAGAAGATAGGCTTATGGACAAGTAGAGGACGTGTTAGTAAAGGTTGAGGGCCTTTACATCCCTGCTGATTTCATAGTCCTGGATACTGGAAAGGAAGAGGATGAATCTATCATCCTAGGAAGACCTTTCCTGGCCACAGCAAGAGCTGTGATTGATGTTGACAGAGGTGAAATAGTCCTTCAATGGAATGAGAACTCCCTTATATTCAAAACTCAAGGATCTCCCTCTGCAACCATGGAGAGGAAGCATGAAAAGCTTCTCTCAAAGCAGAGTCAACCAGAGCCCCCACAGTCAAACTCTAAGTTTGGTGTTGGGAGGCCACAACCAAACTCTAAGTTTGGTGTTGAACTCCCATATCCAAACTCTAAGTTTGGTGTTGGAGAGTCTCAACAAAGCTCTGCACATCTGTGAGGCTCCATGAGAGCTCACTGTCAAGCTATTGACATTAAAGAAGCGCTTGTTGGGAGGCAACCCAATGTTTATCTAATTCTTATTTTATTGTTTTTCATGTTTTCCTAGGTTCATGATCATGTGGAGTCACAAAATAAACAAAAAATTCAAAAACGGAATCAAAAACAGCAGAAGAAAAATCACACCCTGGAGGAGCATCTGTCTGGCGTTCAAACGCCAGAACAGAGCATGGTTCTGGCGTTCAACGCCAGAAATGGCAGCAAATGGGCGTTGAACGCCCAAAATGGGCACCAACCTGGCGCTGAACGCCCAGAGTTGTGTGCAAGGGCATTTTGCATGCCTAAATTGGTGCAGGGATGTAAATGCCTTGACACCTCAAGATCTGTGGACCTCACAGGATCACCTCAGGATCTGTGGACCCCACAGGATCCCCACCTACCTTCACTCACTCTCTTCTCTCTTCTCAATCATCCTTTATTCCCAATAAACACTCATCCCTTCTTTCTTCCATTTACCCCTCACACCCATACACCCACTTACCTTCAAAATTCAACATCTCTCTCTCATCCAATCCCACCCATATGGCCGAATACACACAGCCATCCATCTCCTCCATATCTTCTTCTTCTTCTATTCTTTCTTCTTTTGCTCGAGGGCGAGCAACGTTCTAAGTTTGGTGTGATAAAAGCAGAGTTTTTTTTCTTTTTTTTTTCCATAACCATTGATGGCACCTAAGGCCAGAGAAACCTCTAGAAAGAGGAAAGGGAAGACAAAAGCTTCCATCAAGGGTCTATAGCTCAGTGGTAGAACATTTGACTGCAAATCAAGAGATCCCTGAGATACCTCAGGGGATACATTTTCTTCCACACAATTATTGGAAGCAACTAAGGGTGGAACATCAAGAGCACTCCTTCATCCTTCATGAAATCAGAGAAGATCTAAAAGCAATGAAGGAGGAGCAGCAAAGACAAGGAAGAGACATAGAAGAGCTCAAGGACATCACTAAGGTGGACTCATTCCTTGTTCTTACTTTCTCTGTTTTTCCTTTTCTATGTTATGTGCTTATCTATGTTTGTGTCTTCATTACATGATCATTAGTAGTTAGTAACTATGTCTTAAAGATATGAATGTCCTATGAATCCATCACCTCTCTTAAATAAAAACTGTTTTAATTTAAAAGAACAAGAAGTACATGAGTTTCGAATTTATCCTTGAACTTAGCTTAATTATATTGATGTGGTGACAATGCTTCTTGTTTTCTGAATGTATGCTTGAACAGTGCATATGTCTTTTGAAGTTGTTGTTTAAGAATGTTAAATATGTTGGCTCTTGAAAGAATGATGACTAGGAGACATGTTATTCGATAATCTGAAAAATCATAAAAATGATTCTTGAAGCAAGAAAAAGCAGCAAAGAACAAAGCTTGCAGAAAAAAAAAAAAATAGGCGAAAAAAAAAATTTAGAAGAAAAAGAAAAAAGCAAGCAGAAAAAGCCAAAGCTCTTAAAACCAAGAGGCAAGAGCAAAAAGCCAATAACCCTTAAAACCAAAAGGCAAGGGCAAATAAAAAGGATCCCAAGGCTTTGAGCATCAGTGGATAGGAGGGCCTAAAGGAATAAAATCCTGGTCTAAGCGGCTAAACCAAGTTGTCCCTAACCATGTGCTTGTGGCGTGTAGGTGTCAAGTGAAAACTTGAGACTGAGCGGTTAAAGTCAAGGTCCAAAGCAAAAAAAGAGTGTGCTTAAGAACCCTGGACACCTCTAATTGGGGACTTTAGCAAAGCTGAGTCACAATCTGAAAAGGTTCACCCAATTATGTGTCTGTGGCATTTATGTATCCGGTGGTAATACTGGAAAACAAAGTGCTTAGGGCCACGGCCAAGACTCATAAAATAGCTGTGTTCAAGAATCATCATACTGAACTAGGAGAATCAATAACACTATCTGAACCCTGAGTTCCTATAGATGCCAATCATTCTGAACCTCAATGGATAAAGTGAGATGCCAAAACTATTCAAGAGGCAAGAAGCTATAAGTCCCGCTCATATGATTGAAGCTCTGTTTCATTGATAGTTTGGAATTTATAGTATATTCTATTCTTTTTATCCTATTTTGATTTTCAGTTGCTTGGGGACAAGCAACAATTTAAGTTTGGTGTTGTGATGAGCGGATAATTTATACGCTTTTTGACATTGTTTTTAGTATGTTTTTAGTAGGATCTAGTTACTTTTAGGGATGTTTTTAATAGATTTTGTATTAAATTCACATTTCTGGACTTTACTATGAGTTTGTGTGTTTTTCTGTGATTTCAGGTATTTTCTGGCTGAAATTGAGGGACTTGAGCAAAAATCAGATTCAGAAGTTGAAAAAGGACTGCTGATGCTGTTGGATTCTGACCTCCCTGCACTCAAAGTGGATTTTCTGGAGCTACAGAACTCGAAATGGCGCGCTTCGAATTGCGTTGGAAAGTAGACATCCAGGGCTTTCCAGAAATATATAATAGTCCATACTTTGGCCAAGAATCGACGATGTAAACTGGCGTTCAACGCCAGCCTTCTGCCCAAATCTGGCGTCCAGCGCCAGAAAAGGATCCAAAACCAGAGTTGAACGCCCAAACTGGCACAGAAACTGGCGTTCAACTCCACAAATAGCCTCTGCACGTGCTACACTTAAGCTCAGCCCAAACACACACCAAGTGGGCCCCGAAAGTGGATTTATACATCAAATACTTACTCATGTAAACCCTAGTAGCTAGTTTATTATAAATAGGACCTCTTACTATTGTATTAGGCATCTTTGGACGTCTGGTTCTTAGATAAGAGGGGCTGGCCATCTCGGCCATGCCTGGACCTTCACTTATGTAATTTCATACGGTAGAGTTTCTACACTCCATAGATTAAGGTGTGGAGCTCTGCTGTTCCTCAAAGATTAATGCAAAGTACTACTGTTTTCTATTCAATTCTTCTTATTTCTCTTCTAAGATATCCATTCGCACCCAAGAACGTGATGAAGGTGATGATTATGTGTGACGCTCATCATCCTTCTCCCTTATGAACGCGTGCCTGACAACCACTTCCGTTCTACATTAGAATTGAATGAGTATCTCTTAGATCTCTTAGTCGGAATCTTCGTGGCGTAAGCTAGAATGATGGCGGCATTCAAGAGAATCCGGAAAGTCTAAACCTTGTCTGTGGTATTCCGAGTAGGATTCAATGATTGAATGACTGTGACGAGCTTCAAACTCGCGAGTGCTGGGCGTTAGTGACAGACGCAAAAGGAGGGTGAATCCTATTCCAGCATGATCGAGAACCGACAGATGAATAGCCGTGCCGTGACAGGGTGCGTGAGCATATGATTCACTGAGAGGAGGGGATGTAGCCACTGACAACGGTGATGCCCTTGCATACAGCCAGCCATGGAAAGGAGTAAGACTGATTGGATGAAGATAGCAGGAAAGCAGAGGTTCAGAGGAACGAAAAGCATCTCCATTCGCTTATCTGAAATCCCTGCCAATGAATCTACATAAGTATCTCTATCCCTTTTATTGTTTATTTTAATCTAATAAAATATCATGTTTAAATTCGCCTGACTGAGATTTGCAAGGTGACCATAGCTTGCTTCATACCAACAATCTCCGTGGGATTCGACCCTTACTCACGTAAGGTATTACTTGGACGACCCAGTGCACTTGCTGGTTAGTTGAATGGAGTTGTGATCACACGTGCCATTACCAGGGATTATTAAGATCCCAATTCATCACACCATGATCTCTTTGGGGTATTTTTGATTTCATACAAATACAAAGAGACTAACTTTGAGGATCACTGATTGACACGGTCGCGTCGGTCACGCAGTCGCGTGACCCGTTTTATGCCACTGGCGCGAGGGCAGCCTCGCACTCGCACAACTCTTTGTTCAAAATCATTAAGTGCCAAATATTGGGTGACGCGATCGCGTGGGGCATGCGATCGCGTGAGAGGCCGTTAGAAGGATATGACGCGGTCGCGTTGGTCACGCGGCCGCGTGGGAAGGATTTTGCGTTTAGCACCAATCCAGCACCACTCTAGCACAACTTTCGGTTGTGCACCCTTTTGACGTCGAATTCTAGGGCACGCGGCCGCGTGGGTCACGCGGTCGCGTGGGAGGCTAATGTTCCCATGTGACGCGGACGCGTCGGCGACGCGGTCGCGTGGGGCAATTTGTGTCATTGGCACGCCTCCAGCCACGCTCCTGCGTGACTCTCTGTTTGTTTTTATTTTCTCCCATCTCCTTGTGACGCAGACGCGTCAATGATGCGGTCGCATCGCGTAACATTTTTTTCAATTAAAATTAAAAATAGAAGTATGTAAATGAAAATGCACGAAATGTACTAATAAAGAGAAGAGTTATTAAATAAAAAAACTAAAAATAAAGAAAAGAACGATCATACCATGGTGGGTTGTCTCCCACCTAGCACTTTGCTTTAACGTCCGTAAGTTGGACGCTCCATTAGCTCAATCTTCGGCTATGTGAGGATCTTCCAAGAGGAAGATCTCGAGCTCTTTGTTTTTCTGCATCCGCTCTCTATGGTACAGCTTTAAACGATGTCCATTAACTTTGATAAGTTCAGAGTTGGAAGGATGGCTTAGGTGATAAACTCCGTATAGTTCGGCCTTCTCTACTCTGTATGGACCTTCCCATCTTGATCTCAACTTGCCTGGCATGAGCCTCAGTCGAGATTTGTAAAGGAGGACTAAGTCTCCAAGTTGAAACTCTTTTCTCTTAATGTGCTGATCATGTACAGCCTTCATCTTCTCCTTATATAGTCTTGAATTCTCATAAGCTTCTAGGCGAAGGCTTTCCAATTCTTGCAGTTGCAATTTCCTTTCAGCTCCGGCTTCCTCAATTCCCATGTTGCACTCCTTTACTGCCCAAAAGGCTTTGTGCTCGACTTCAACAGGGAGATGACAAGCCTTTCCATAGACTAAGCGGAAAGGACTCATCCTAATGGGTGTCTTGTATGAGGTTCTGTATGCCCAAAGTGCATCTTGTAGCCTGGTGCTCCAATCTCTTCTATGAGGTTTGACTATCTTCTGCAAGATATGCTTTATCTCTCTGTTTGACACCTCGGCTTGCCCATTAGTCTGAGGATGGTATGCTGTTGCAACCTTATGAATTATTCCATGCTTCTTCATTAGTCCTGTTAGTCTCCTGTTACAAAAATGGGTGCCTTGATCGCTCACGATTGCTCGTGGTGATCCAAAGCGACAAATAGTGTGGTTTCTCACAAAGGAAACAACAGTGTTAGCATCATCAGTGCGGGTAGGAATTGCTTCCACCCATTTGGAAACATAATCCACAGCTAACAATATATAAAAATAACCATTAGAATTTGGAAATGGACCCATGAAGCCAATGCCCCAAACGTCAAAAATTTCACAGAAAAGCATAATTTGTTGAGGCATCTCATCCCTCCTGGATATATTACCAAATTTTTTGGCATGGGAAACAAGATCTACAAAATTCAGCAGCGTCTCTAAAAAGTGTAGGCCACCAGAATCCACGGTCTAAGATTTTTCTAGCAGTTCTTTGAGGGCTAAAATGTCCTCCACTCTCAGATGAGTGACAGGCCTCTAAGATGGACTGGAATTCTGATTGAGGCACACACCGTCTAATTACCTGGTTAGCGCCACATCTCCATAAATATAGGTCATCCCATATATAATATTTAGACTCACTTTTCAGCTTGTCTCTTTGATGCTTAGAAAAGTTCGAAGGAAAAGTGCGGCTAACTAGATAATTAGCTACAGGTGCATACCAAGGGACTACCTCAGATACAGCTTGCAGATTATCAAATGGGAAATTATCAGCTATAGGAGTAGGGTCATCTGAAATGTGCTCAAGGCGACTCAAGTGGTCTGCCACTAAATTCTGGTTACCACTCCTATCCTTAATTTCTAAATCAAATTCTTGTAATAGCAGTATCCAACGTATAAGCCTTGGTTTGGACTCCTTTTTAGCTAATAGATACTTTAGAGCTGCGTGGTCCGAGTACACTACTACCTTCATACCAAGTAAATAGGCTCGGAATTTATCCAGAGCAAAAATAATAGCAAGAAGCTCTTTCTCAGTAGTAGTGTAATTGGATTGTGCTGCATCTAGAGTTTTAGACGCATAAGCAATAACAAAAGGGTCCTTACCTTCACACTGAGCCAATGCTACTCCTACTGCGTGGTTGGAAGCGTCGCGCATTATTTCGAATGGCTGGCTCCAGTCCGGTCCTCTCACAATTGGAGCTTGAGTCAGGGCAGTTTTCAGCTTATCAAACGCTTGTTTGCAATCTTCACTGAACTCGAACTCAATATTCTTCTGCAGTAGTCTGGATAAGGGAAGTGCTACCTTACTGAAGTCCTTAATGAATCTCCTGTAAAAACCTGCATGGCCAAGGAACGAGCGGACTTCCCTCACAGAAGAGGGGTAAGGTAAACTAGAAATAACATCCACCTTTGCTGGATCTACAGAAATGCCAGTATTAGACACAACATGTCCTAGTACAATCCCTTGTTTAACCATAAAGTGACATTTTTCAAAATTTAATACAAGGTTTGTACTGACACATCTATCTAATACTCTAGATAATCCATCTAAGCAAAGGCTAAAGGAATCGCTATAAACACTAAAATCATCCATGAAAACTTCCATACAGTCCTCAATAAGATCAGAGAAAAGACTCATCATGCACCTTTGGAGGGTAGCTGGTGCATTGCACAAGCCAAAGGGCATTCTCTTGTAAGCATAAGTCCCAAAAGGACATGTAAAAGTAGTCTTATCCTGATCCTCAGGAGCTATATAAATCTGGAAATAACCTGTGTAATCATCTAGAAAACAATAATGTGATTTACTTGACAGGCGATCCAGCATTTGATCAATGAATGGAAGAAGATAGTGATCCTTACGGGTTGCTTGGTTGAGGCGTCTGTAGTCAATGCAGACCCTCCATGCTCATTCTTCATTGTAGTGACTCCAGACTTCTTTGGTACTACTTGTACTGGGCTTACCCATTCACTGTCTGAGATAGGATAGATGATATCTGCCTCCAATAGTCTGGTCACTTCCTTTTTGACAACCTCTAAGATAGTGGAGTTCAGTCTTCTCTGGTGTTGATGAACGGGCCTTGCTCCCTCTTTTAAAAATATTCTGTGCTCACATACTTGAAGGTTGATGCCTACTATATCTGCCAAACTCCACCCAATTGCCTTCTTGTGCTTCCTCAGCACACTAAGTAACTGCTCTTCTTGTTGAGAAGTGAGTTCTCTTGCAATGATAACTAGACACTGTTGCTTGTCCTCAAGGTAAGCATATTTGAGGTGTGGAGGAAGGGGTTTCAAGTCTAACTTCTGATCATGGTCAGGCTCTGGGTTGTCTGGAGCTGGTAACAATGGTAAAGCACTGTCATTATCCTCTAAGAATGTCTCCACACTTGGACCTTGTCCTGTGTGCTTCTCCTCTAACTCCTCCTGGTGAACTTCAGCTACAGTTTCATCTATGATGTCACACTGGAAGATAGAATGATCTTCTGGAGGGTGCTTCATAACTCCATTCAGATTGAAACTTACTAATCGGCCATCTATTTCAAAAGAGTATGTTCCTGAAAAAGCATCCAATTTGAACATAGATGTCTTCAGGAATGGTCTTCCAAGTAGGATTGATGATGGCTTCTCTGAGTCATTTTGGGGCATCTCCAGAATATAAAAATCAGTAGGGAATGTGAGTCCCTTAATGCCCACTAATACATCTTCAGCAACTTCAACCACTGTAACAATGCTTTTATCTGCTAACACAAAACGAGCTACCGACCTTTTTAAGGGAGGGAGACTCAAAATATCATATATAGACAAAGGCATTATACTCACACATGCTCCTAAATCACACATGCAGTCAGAAATTATCACACCAACAATAGTACAATTAACCATACAAGGACCTGGGTCACTACACTTCTCAGGTAAACCACCCATTAAAGCAGATATGGAACTACCTAAAGGAATAGTTTCTAATTCATTAATTTTGTCTTTATGTATACATAAATCTTTTAGAAACTTTGCAAATTTAGGTACCTGTTGAATAACATCAAAAAGAGGAACAGTTACCTCAACCTTTTTGAATATCTCTACCATTTTGGGATCAGGTTCCAGCTGCTTCCTGGGCTTCCTTGCAAGTTGTGGAAATGGGATAGGAGTGGTATCTTCTACAGTATCTGCGCCCTGTGGTGCTTCATCCTGTGGTTGAACTTTTTCTTTTTCAGCTATGTCCTGTATGTCCTCTTCCTCTTCAGCATCTTCTAGTTCTACTACCTCTTCAGCTGAGGCGTGTTCTGGTAGGCTTGGCTCCTCCTGATTCCTCTCCTGCAGTGTGGTTCTGGACCTCAGGGTGATGGCATTAATGCCACCCTTGGGATTGGGTAATGGTTGAGAGGGAATTCCACTGGAGCTCAAAGGCTGGTTATTGGAGTTATTCATTGATCCAATCTGTGAGACAAGAGCTTGCAAAGTAGCATTCAGACTATTTAGAGTGGCATTAATGTTATTTTCCATGGTCTGTTGTCTCCGATCAATAGATTTAGTAAATCATCATTAGAAGATGAGGAAGGATAAGCAATTTGAGAGGTCTGCTGTTGGGTATTCTGGGGTCCTTGGGACTGTCTCAGGTGAGGTGCTCTGTAAGGCTGGTTCTGGTTCTGCTGCCTGTTGTTATTATTATTCCACCTCTGATTTTCCTGATTGTCTCTGCCTCCTCTGTTGTTGTCCCTCTAATTCTGGTTAGAATTGTCCTACCATCCATGGTTGTAATTGCCACCTTGATTGTACCCTTGGTTGGGGCGGTCATAGAAGTTATGAGTGGCTGCTACGGTGTTGTCTTCCTACTGGAGCTGTGGACACTCATCAGTATAGTGGCTATAATCAGCACAGATTCCGCAAACTCTCTGTGGGACTAACTGTTGGTTTTGCTGTGGTGGAGAAGGTTAAGCTTGCTGAACTTGCTGTTGATTCAATTGCATCTGCTTCAGCAAGTTGGTCATTTCACAGATACTCTGAGTTAGAGCAGCAGTCTCTCTGCTAGAGGATACTTCTGCAACGGCTTTTGAACGGCCTTGTTTCTGCCTGTGATTTCGAGTAGATTCAGCTAAGTCGTTGATTAATTGCCATGCCTCATCAGTGGTCTTGTACTTTTTCATAGACCCATTGCTAGCACTTTCCAATGTGGTCTTATCTTGGGGCCTCATGCCTTGTGTGACGTAACCGAGTAATACTATCTTGTCAATCATATGGTAGGGGCATGCTTCCAGAAGATTATTGAAGTGCTCCCAGTATTCATAGAGAGTCTCAGATTCATCCTGAACAATCATGGAAATGTCTTTCCTCAGTTTATCAGTAACTTCGGCTGGAAAGAATTTTTCCAATAATTCTCTTCTCAGTGTATCCCAGTTGGATACAGTTGCTGCTGGTTGAGTGTAGTACCACTCTCTTGCCTTCCCCTCAAGAGAAAACGAGAAAGCTTTCAGCAAAATTGAAGTTTCATCTGCACCATCACGCCTGACGGTAGAACAGGCTACTTGAAAATCTCTCAGGTGCTTGATAGGTTCTTGAGTAGGCAAGCCATGAAACTTGGGCATCAAATTTTGCAGTGCGGTCTTTATTTCAAAGTCTGTAGCCACCGCTAGGTGATGCGCTTGAAATGGTTGTATTGTAAAATCAGGGGCTCCAGCCTCCTGGATAGTAACTCTCCTAGCTGCTGCCATGTTACCTGTACGTAAATCAACCAAATCAATAGAACGGGGGCTGGTTTCTTTCTCAAGTGATGTTTCAGATCCGCCCTCAGAGAGGACTAATTGACGCCGAGCTTGCCTTATTCATGAAATAGTTCTTTCAATCTCAGGATCGAATACTAGCA
Organism: Arachis hypogaea; assembly: GCF_003086295.3. NCBI lineage: Eukaryota > Viridiplantae > Streptophyta > Magnoliopsida > Fabales > Fabaceae > Arachis > Arachis hypogaea. Next base: position 77,060,511 of record NC_092049.1, on the reverse strand, counting down.
AGTTTGGATCAGGAACTAAACGCGTCATCTAACGAAAGAAACAAGCAGCTCATGGTAGCAAGATAAAATAAAATGCAAATAAATAAAATCCAATCAATAACTTTAGCACTCTATTGCAACTCCCTGGCAACGGCGCCAAAAATTAACGTGGCGGAAATTGGCTAATTAAGAATTGATATAAGTTGTGCGTTGCAAGTATAGTTCTTAACCAACCAGAAATCCTCTTATCAATTTAGAAAGGTTATCACAAAAATTAAAATTTAAAATACTGGGAGTATGAATCCCAGGTCGTCTCCCAACGAGTTGTAGAAAGGTGTGCTATTTTATTAATCAGATATTTTCATAAATAGTTTGAGTTGAATAAACAGGAAATTAAATTGGGGAAATTAAGTAATTTAAATAAAAGCCTTGACTGGGAGTAGATTAGTTGGAAGCTCTATTCTTGTTGCAGTACTCTCAAGATTAATTGATAATTGAAGGTCGTTCTGTTTAGTTATCCCTTACTAAATAAGGGAAAGTCAAACAAGTTAGAATGATCTTTCTACTCACAAGTCCCAATCCGCTTACTTGGAAGGACTGGCATTAGTGACTAGAGAGCCATCCAACAGTAAACCCAATTACAATCTCTCTTTTGAGTATTCCAACTCAAGGGTTCCTTTTAATCAACTCCCCATCAAGTTAGGGAACTACTCGCTCATTGTGATTATGGAACACATAACATAGAAAAGGGAACTAATGAAAGACATAATAAATAAAACTTAAAGGAATCAATTGAAAATAAAAGTGACTCTTGTATTAATAAATTCTAAAATAATTCAATAATAAAATTGAGTAAATTAAAGGACATGGAAGAGTAATACCAAGTAAAGAAAACGAACTAGAATGACGAAGTCTTGATGAGGTAATAACTCTTCTCAATATCCGAATGCAAGGAGCAATCGAAATAAAAAAAAAATCCTAAGAACTATGAATGTGTAGAGAGAAAACCTAGAGGAGGAGTAAAACTAAATTTAAAAACTGAAAATTGTGTAGAATGAATGTTCTTTTGGTTTCTGCATGTTCTCTGGCTCTAGTCTGCTTTTCTGGGCCGAAAACTGGGTCAAAACAGGGCCCAAAATCGCCCCCAGCGAATTCTGCAGATTATGCAGATCACGCATGTCACGCGATCGCGTCATTCATGCGGACGCGTCATGCGGCGTTTTGCTTTGTCACGCGGGCGCGTCGTCCACGCCTCCGCGTCACTTGTGGTATTCCAATCCGCATGGTCGCGTGAGCCATGCGGCCGCGTCACTGCGATTTTCTCTCTTCTGCGCGGTCGCGTGAGCCATGCGGCCGCGTCACTTCTCGCTGGTCATATCTTTAATTTCTTGTGTTCCTTCCATTTTTGCAAGCTTCCTTTCCAATCTCCAACTCATTCATGCCCTATAAAGCCTGAAACACTTAACACATAGATCACAGTATCGAATGGAATAAAAGAGAATTAAAATGCATAATTAAAAGTCTATAGGAAGCAAGTTTTCAATCATGTAATAATTTTAGGAAGGAAATATAAATGCATGCTAATCATACGAATAAGTGGGTAAAGATCATGATAAAACCACACAATTAAATACATTATAAACCATAAAAAAGTGGTTTATCATTAACCGACACCGAGCTTGCCTTATACGTGAAATAGTTCTTTCAATCTCAGGATCAAATACTGGTAAGCTTGGATCAGGAAGTGAACGCGTCATTTAATGAAAGAAACATGCAGCTTATAGTAGCAAAATAAAATAAAATGCAAATAAATAAATTCCAATAAATAACTTAGCACTCTATTGCAACTCCCCGGCAACGGAGCCAAAAATTGACGTGGCGGAAATTGGCGAGTTAAGAAATTATTATAAGAGATACGTTGCAAGTACAGTTCTTAACCAACAAAAATCCGCTTATCAATTTAGAAGGGTTATCACAAAATTAGAATTAAAATACTGGGAGTATGAATCCCAGGTCGTCTCCCAATGAGTTGCAGAAAGATGTGCTATTTTATTAATCAGATATTTTCCAAAAGGGGTTTGAGTTTGATAAACAGAAAATTAAATCAGAGAATTTGTGTAATTTAAATAAAAACCTTGACCGGGAGTAGATTAGTCGGAAGTCCTATCCTTGTTGGAGTTCTCCCAAGATCAATTGATAATTGAAGGTTGTCTGCTCAGTTAACCTTTACCAGATAAAGGAAAGTCAAGCAAGTTGGAAGTCAGTTTCTATTCACAAGTTCTAATCCTCTCCCTTGGGAAGGACTAGTGTCAGTGACTAAAGGGTGACCCAACGATAAACCCAATTATAATTTTACTCTTGAGCATTCCAACTCAAGGTTCTCCTTTTAGTCAACTCCCAATCAAGTTATGGAACTACTCGCTCATTATGATTGTAAACTTCACAAAATAAGAAAGGAAAATAAAGAAAGACATGATAAATAATAATAATCAAAGAGACCAATTAAAAATAAAAATAGTTCTTGTATTAATAAATTCTAAAAATAATCCAATAGTAATTCTGAACAAATTAAGGATATGAAAGAGTAAGTGACTAGTAAGGAAACAAACTAGAATGATGAAGTCTTGGCGGAGGTAATAACTCTTCTCAATATCCCAATCCAAAAAGCAATAAAAAAACAAAATCCTAAGAACTATGAATGTGTAGAGAGAAAACCTAGAGGAGGAGTAAAATCAGATCTAAAACTAAAATATGCGGAATGAATATCCTTCTGGTCTCTGCATGTTCCCTGGCTCTAATATGCTTTTCTGGGCCGAAAACTGGGTCAAAACAGGGCCCAAAATCGCCTCCAGCGAATTCTGCAGATTCTGCAAATCGCGCACGTCACGCGATCGCGTCATCCATGCGTTCGCGTCATCCAGCATTTTGCCTTGCCACGCGTGCGCGTCGTCCACACATTCGCGTCACTTGTGCAATTTCCAATCCATGCGTTCGTATCAGGCACGCGATCGCGTCACTGCAATTTCCTCTATTTTGTGCGGTCGCGTGAGCCATGCGCCTGCGTCACTTCTCGCTGGTCATCACCTTAATTTCTTGTGTTCCTTCCATTTTTGCAAGCCTCCTTTCCAATCCCCAAGTCATTCATGCCCTATAAAGCCTAAAACACTTAACACACGGATCACGGCATCGAATAGAATAAAGGAGAATTAAAATACATAATTAAAAGTCTCTAGGAAGCAAGTTTTCAACCATGGAGTAATTTTGGGAAGGAATTGTAAATATATGCTAATTTAATGAATTAGTGGGTAAAGATTTGATAAAACCACACAATTAAACACAATATAAACCATAAAATAATGGTCTATCAGCGTGTTTGTGCCTAAGGCACACCTAGAGCCCTGCTCCCGCGCAACTCCCTGTTTCATTTCTTCTTTGTTTCGCATGCACATATGACGTGTACGCGTTAGCGACGCTTGCGCGTCGCGTGCAATATTTTTTTTATGCAGAATGCAGATGCAAATGCAGACTATATGTAGAAATTATGAGAAGAGTCACTAAATGAAATTAAAAATAGAGAAAAGAACAATCTTACCATGGTGGGTTGTCTCCCATCCAGGACTTTGCTTTTACGTCCTTAAGTTGGACGGTCTTCAGGCTCATTCTGCTTCTGTTGGTGAGTCTTCCAAGAGGTAGACCTTTAGCTCTTTGTGTTCCTTCATCTTCTCACCATGATATTGTTTTAGGCGATGTCCATTGACCTTGATGAATTTGGAGCTAGAAAGATGACGCAGGTGAAAGACTCCATATGGCTCTGCCTTTTCTACTCTGTATGGACCTTCCCATCTTGATCTCAGCTTGCCTTGCATGAGCCTCAGTCTGGAGTTATAAAGGAGAACTAACTCCCCTGGTCTGAACTCTCTCCTTTTTATGTGCCTGTCATGTACAACCTTCATCCTCTCTTTGTATCGCCTGGAGTTGTCATATGCTTCTAGGCGAAGGTTCTCTAATTCCGCTAATTGCAGCTTCCTTTCAGTGCCAGCTTCCTTAAATCCCATGTTGCACTCCCTCACAGTCCAGAAATCCTTGTGTTCCACCTCTACTGGAAGGTGGCAAGCCTTTCCATACACTAAGCGGAAGGGGCTCATCCCAATGGGTGTCTTGTATGCTATTCGATACGCCCAGAGTGCATCAAAAAGTCTTGTGCTCCAGTCCTTCCTATGAGGCTTTACTATCTTTTCCAAAATACGCTTTATTTTTCTGTTAAATTCTTCTGCTTGCCCATTAGTCTGGGGATGGTAAGCTGTTGCCACTTTGTGAATAATCCCATGCTTCTTCAGTAATCCTGCTAATCTCCTGTTACAAAAATGGGTGCCTTGATCGCTCACGATTGCTCATGGTAATCCAAAACGACATATAATATGGTTTCTAACAAAGGAAACAACAGTGTTAGCATCATCAGTACGGGTAGGGATTGCTTCCACCCATTTAGAAACATAGTCTACAGCTAACAGTATATAAAGGTAACCACTAGAGTTTGGAAATGGACCCATGAAGTTAATGCCCCAAACATAAAAAATTTCACAGAATAGCATAATCTGTTGGGGCATCTCATCCCTCTTGGATATATTATTACCAAACCTCTGGCATGGGGAACAAGATTTACAAAAGGTAGCAGCATCTTTAAAAAGAATTGGCCACCAGAATCCACAGTCTAAAAGTTTTCTAGCTGTTCTTTGAGGGCCAAAATGTCCTCCACTCTCAGAAGAGTGGCAGGCCTCTAAAATGGACTGGAATTTTGATTGGGGCACACACCTTCTAATTATCTGGTCAGTACCATACCTCTATAAATATGGGTCATCCCATATATAATATTTAGATAGTCTTTTCAGCTTGCTTCTCTGATGCTTAGTAAAATTAGGAGGGAAAGCATGGCCGACGTTAGGATTTTTGCCAGTAAAGAATGTCATAAAAATAGTCGCATTGTAGATATAGTCTCTAAATCGACAAAAATCCCTTCGTACAAACATTTTGGTTGTCACAAGTAACAAACCCCTTTGAAATTGATAACCGAGTATTCAAACCTCGCGCCGTCTTCTCAAGAAATTGCAGGGAGGTATGTTCTTATTATTGGTTATGAGTTTGTAAATTGGGGTTTTGGAAGTAAGGAGGGAATATGTTATATGACAAGTAAAATAAAATAATAATATTAAAATCTCTTGGCAAGGTATAAGAATTGGAATTCCTATCCTAGTTATCCTTATCAAGTGTGAAGAGAATTGGGTTTTAATCCCACTTGGTCAGCCTTTATTAAACAAAGGAAGGTTAAGTGGACTGATTAGCTTGATTCTCAAGTCCTAGTCAACTCCTGTAGAGAGACTAGTATTAGAGCAATCCTAGCTAAAGCAAAATATGCCAATTTCAATCACTTGCTGAGTTTGATAACTCAAGTACTACCAATTGCCTAACCAAAGCCAAAAGGGAGAAAAATATCTAAATTAAATTAAAAGCATCAATATAAGCAAAGCAATCTTAAATCTGAAAATACCTCGAATTGCATTAACAAAAGAAATTAAATCTGGCATAGATGTTCATAAATTAAATTGAGAAAATAACAAAAAATAAAGAACCTGGGATTGAGAGTCACTCCTAAAACTAAGAGAAATCCTAAATCCTAATCCTAAGAGAGAGGAGAGGTTCTCTCTCTCTAAAAACTACATCTACTCCTAAAATTGTAAATATGAGAGCCTCCCATGAATGGATGTATTCCTCTACTTTATAGCCTCTAATCTGTGTTTTCTGGGCCGCAAACTGGGTCAAAAACAGTCCAGAATTCGCTGGTTTCGAATTTTGCCATGCTGGATTTCCGTCACTGCGACGTGGCCGCATGGATCACGCGATCACGTCGCCTAGCGTCAGGGGAACTATAGCATATTATATATAAAATCGAAGCTCCGGACGTTAGCTTTCCAACGCAACTAGAACCGTGTCGTTTGGACCTCTGTAGCTAAAGTTATAGCTGTTTGAGTGCGAAGAGGTCAGGCTGGACAGCTTAGCAATTTCTCCAACTTATTGTATTCCTTCCACTTTTGCATGCTTCCTTTCCATCCTCTGAGCCATTCCTACCCTATAATATCTGAAATCACTTAACACGCATATCAAGGCATCTAATGGTAATAAGAGAGGATTAATAATAAGCAAATATAAGATCAAAGAAGCATGTTTTCAATCATAGCACAAAATCAGGAAGGAAATATAAAACCATGCAAATATTATGAATAAGTGGGTAAAGAGTTGATAAAATCCACTCAATTGAGCACAAGATAAACCATAAAATAGTGGTTTATCAACCTCCCCACACTTAAACATTAGCATGTCCTCATGCTAAGCTCAAGAGAAACTATAAAGATGAAGAGGAATGATAGAGAGTATGAAATGCAATCCTATCTATATGAATGCAACTACATGCAAAATGTTTCTACCTACTTGGTTAAAAATAAATAAGTTCTCCAAGACAAACATAAATCAGATTTCACTAATTCATATCATAAAATAAAAATCAGGTAAACTTGTAAGAAGACAGCTCATGAAAGCAGGGAACATAGAATCAAGCATTGAACCCTCACTGGTAGTGTATATCACTCTAATCTCTCAAGTGTATAGGGTTATTCACTCTACTCTTCTTTAGTCATGCTTTCTAAACCTTGTTCTTCATCTAACCAATCAACAAATATTTAATGTACCAATGCAAACATCATGAGGTCTTTTCAAGGTTGTAATGGAGCTGAGGTAAAGGTAAGGATATATGTATGGCCAAGTGAGCTATAATATGAATCTTCAATTAACCTAAGCTCTCACCTAATATACATATACTCTATATACTTTTAAATTCATGCCTAGCTTCCCATAATTCTCACTTTTGTATAATTCCCATACTCATGTACCAAATTTTTCTTTAATTTTTATCACATGTGCATTGATCTTTTATTAAACTTAATATTGGGGTAATTTTGTCCCCTTATTTACTTATTTATTGAGTATTTTTGGATTTTTCTTTTTTTTTTGTAAAGAAACAAACATAACTTATCAATGCACATGGATTTTCTATTATTTTTCTATTTTGGTTTTTCATGAGTAGATTCCCAAATTCCTGATATTCAAATAAATTAGAAACATTATACTTTTTCTTTATTAACCCATGTTCCCACAGTTTCCCCATACTTAATTAACACACTATCTTAAGCTAACCAAAGATTCAATTGGGATATTTAATTATTTTTCTACTTTAAGGCTAGTGAAGTGGTAAAATACAGAACAAGAGGGGGTTAAAAGGCTCAAAGTGACTGACAAGGATGATTTAAAGGGTAGGCTTATTTGGGATAAGTGAGCTAAAATCAAATAATGGCCTCAATCATATGCAAACATGTAAATACACTAAATAATGGACATATAGGTTGGAACAAAATATAGATTACAATCATAGAGAAGGGAACACACAGGAATAAAATATTTATGGTTAAATAATGTAACCATGTAAATAAGCTCAAAGTCTCACAGGTTGTGTGTTCTTTGACTCAAAAACCATGTTCCAAATACAACTTCAAACAAATTTAACACATAAAAATTTTTATTTAAATTAGTGAAATTTTTTCAAAAATAGGATCTTAAAAAGAGATTTATTATTTTAACCAAGTAGTAACTAAATGCACAAAATCAAATAAATATGCAATCAAATATGCAGATGCAACAATGAACAAATAAAGAAAATAAGATTATTGGTGTTGAAAAGAAAGTACTAACCCACGGAGATCGGTATCGACCTCCCCACACTTAAAGATTGCATCGTCCTCGGTGCATGCTGAGATGTGCAGGTGGACGGGTCTTCTCCAACTGATGTTTTTCTCCAAGGATTTTGCTGATGGACTTGTTTGTCTCCCCATGTAAACGTCTTCCGATTCCCTTCCGGGTGGCCATCCTAAAAGAAAAAGGGAAGAAGAGTAACCCAGAAATAAAGATAGGAAAATAAATAAAACATGGGTTGGTTAATGCCAAATAATGAGGGTCTCAATTACATGGTAGCTACAACATGCAAGTGAGAAAATAATAGAAGCACATGGCATGCCAGTGGTGTGAAAATTTGCAACAATGGAGAAGAGAATGGGAAATAAGAGATAATATAAATTCATGTCAATGCAAGGGTAATATAGATATAAAAGATTGGCATTGATTTAAATAATATTACTCAATAAGAATGAAACAAGTCACTAAGCACTAAGAAAATACCAGAAAAGATGTAACAGTTGAATAAGAACATTTGAACACCAATAATAATTTTAGAAAAATAAAAATATGCAATGAATGAAAGTATGCAAATAAATTAAATAAAATAGAATGGAAGTGAGAGAAAATAAGAAAGGAAGAAGAAAGAAATAAGAAAAGATAAGAAGAATAAGGATTCGGAGAAGAAAAGATAAGAAAATTGGCACTAATCTGGATAGGTTGTGTGACGCTGGTGACGCGGTCGCGCGGGTGACGCGGTCGCGTGGTGCGCGATAAGGTTGGCGACGCAGACGCGTGGGGCACGCGATCGTGTGACTCAATTTGTGCTAGTGGCGCGAGTGCAGCCTCGCGGTCGCACAACTCTCTGTTCGAAACTTGGTATTGCCAAAATCCAGGGTGACGCGGTCGCGTAGGGCATGCGATCACGTGAGTGGCCTTATTTCCAATATGACGCGGACGCGTGGGTGACGCGTTCGCGTGGCAGGGCTTGTGCTACTAGCACGGGTCCAGCCCAACTCCAGCTCAATTTTCTGCCAGACACCCTTTTTACGCTGATTTCAGGTCACGCGGCCGCGTGGGTGACGCGGTCACGTGGGGTGATTTGTGCCATTGGCACGCCTCCAGCGCTGCTCCTGCAAAACTCTCTGTTCATATTAATATTGTCTCCCATCTCCTTGCGACGCGGACGCGTCGCTTATGCGGTCACGTTGCGTGCTCGCTTTTTTTTTTTTTTAATCATGGTGGGTTGTCTCCCACCTAGCACTTTTAGTTAAAGTCCTTAAGTTGGACATTGGAGGAGTATCCTGTTATGGTGGCTTATGCTTGTATTCATCCAGGAATCTCCACCAATGTTTGTATTTCCAATAGCCTCCGGGATCCAAAACTAGGCACGTAAAGCCTTTGAGCAGCTTCAAACAGATTCTTAGGCTCCCGGGGTGTTGGATGTCAGAACAGATTCCAGGATCCCAAATCTTACTTTTACACTCGTCTTTAAGTTGATTATCATGATTCCATCTGGGTGGTTCAGCTTTAGAATTCTCACTGAAGCTTCCAAACAACTTCCTAGACCCATTCAATTGAGCTTTACACCAACCTTTGCGTTTAAACTTAAAGCTTCCAACTATAATGAACCGTACAGGACAATTCTTACCACTGGCCATCTTCCTCTTACTCTTAATGCCACAAAGAGTTCTAAGTTGACCATCCGTCTCCAGTAGCCCATATTCAAGTGGGATTAGAAAGCTAAGGGATATGAATTTTACCCACTTGAATGTTGTGAAGGATGATGGCAACTTAGGGGGAGGGGTTTCCAACAACTTTGGCAAGGTAATTTCAAGCTCTACTCCCTTGTGCTCTTCTTTGACATCTTCTACCTCTTGATCAACCTCTACAAAATCTTCAATCATGATCTACCTTTAAGGTTGTACGCTCTTCTCAACATCAACATCAAACACCGTGGAAGGAGGCTCTATGACAGGACTTTCCAATGGAGGTACAACATCTCTTAAGTCTGCAACCATTTCTTCCTTTTTAATAATTGATGCTTTGTCCAGTTGTTTAAGTATAAAATCGTACTCATCCTCGATTTTTTTCTTTCTATGACAACTCCTTTCAACTATTCTTTCATCTTCAAGGGTCTCTCCTACCCTTACCCGTATGGCCTCCTCTAGCTCTTTATGAAGTATGGATTCGCGAAGATGATTCCTTCTTTCCTGTTCCATATCAATAGCATAATTGGGATTATCTTGCTCTTGGATTGATGGATGTGGGTGCTCTTCCATGGATAGTTGTGATGGGATGGAGAGATTATTCTGTGGTTGACAAGGAAGTGCACTAGAGCTTGATGGTTGATTGTTGAAGGTATTTGGTGGTCTGATTTGGGTGAGGAGAGCTTGTATAGTAGAGTTTAGATCGGCAAGTACTTTCTCCATAGAGGTTTGGGGTAGATAGGAGGGTTCATTTGGTTCATAAGGTGGTTGGTATGGTGGATGAGGGTTAGGGTCATATGGAGGTGAGTGGTGGAAAAGGGCTTGTGAGTATGGTGGTCCCAAGTTGTGTTGAGGAGGTTCATAGGCATATGATGGTGGTTGTTGATAGTCCATTGGAGGTGGTTGTTGCCATGAGGGTTGATTAAATCCTTGTGGCTCCTCCCATCTTTGATTGTTCCAACCTTGATGCCTTTTCTCATTGTAATTTCTTCTTCCTGCAACATAATTGTAACCAGACTCATAGCCAAAGGGGTGAGAGTTCATAGTAGCAAATAAAAATTAAAAATGAAAATAAAAATAATTTTAAATTAAAAGGTTATTTAAATTTTGAATTTGAAAATTTTTAAATTTAAATTTTGAAAATTTTTAAATTTGAATTTTGAAATTTGATTTTTGAAATAAGATAAGATAAGATAAAAAATTTTTAAAAAAATAAAAATCTGAAAATTTTTTTTTTCGAAAAAATTAATTAAAAATTTTTTTGAATTTAATGAGGAAAGAGAAAAACAATAAAATGACACCAAATTTCAAATTTTTATATCAAAACGAAGAAAACAACTAAGAACAGCTTGAAGGTCAAGATGAACGTGAATAACAACGTGAAGATCAAGATGAACACTAAAAAAAAATTTTTCGAAAAATTTTTAATAACTAAATAAAAACCAATAACCTCTTAATTTATGAAAAAGCAAAAAAATAGGAACAAAAATAAAAACAAATAAACAAGTAAAAAGCAAATATTTACAATAACCAATAATAAGGCACACGTTTGCAATTCCCCGGCAACGGCGCCATTTTTGACGTTAGGATTTTTGCCAGTAAAGAATGTCATAAAAACAGTCGCGTTGTAGATATAGTCTCTAAACCGACAAAAATCCCTTCGTACAAACGTTTTGGTTGTCACAAGTAACAAACCCCTTTGAAATTGATAACCGAGTATTCAAACCTCGGGTCGTCTTCTCAAGGAATTGCAGGGAGGTATGTTCTTATTATTGGTTATGAGTTTGTAAATTGGGGTTTTGGAAGTAAGGAGGGAATATGTTATATGACAAGTAAAATAAAATAATAATAATAAAATCTCTTGGCAAGGTATAAGAATTGGAATTTCTATCCTAATTATCCTTATCAAGTGTGAAGAGAATTGGGTTTTAATCCCACTTGGTCAGCCTTTATTAAACAAAGGAAGGTTAAGTGGACTGATTAGCTTGATTCTCAAGTCCTAGTCAACTCCTGTGGAGAGACTAGTGTTAGAGCAATCCTAGCTAAAGCAAAATCTGCCAATTTCAATCAGTTGCTGAGTTTGATAACTCAAGTACTACCAATTGTCTAACCAAAGCCAAAAGGGAGAAAAATATCTAAATTAAATTAAAAGCATCAATATAAGCAAAGCAATCTTAAATCTGAAAATACCTCGAATTGCATTAACAAAAGAAATTAAATCTGGCATAGATGTTCATAAATTAAATTGAGAAAATAAATAAAAATAAAGAACCTGGGATTGAGAGTCACTCCTAAAACTAAGAGAAATCCTGAATCCTAATCCTAAGAGAGAGGAGAGGTTCTCTCTCTCTAAAAACTACATCTACTCCTAAAATTGTAAATATGAGAGCCTCCCATGAATGGATGTATTTCTCCACTTTATAGCCTCTAATCTGTGTTTTCTGGACTGCAAACTGGGTCAAAAACAGTCCAGAATTCGCTGATTTCAAATTTTGCCACGCTGGATTTCCGTCACTGCGACGCGGCCGCATGGATCACGCGGTCGCGTCGCCTAGCGTCAGAGGAACTATAAAATATTATATATCAAATCGAAGCCCTAGATGTTAGCTTTCCAACGCAACTAGAACCGCGTCGTTTGGACCTCTGTAGCTAAAGTTATAGCCGTTTGAGTGCGAAGAGGTCAGGCTGGACAGCTTAGCAATTTCTCCAACTTATTGTATTCCTTCTACTTTTGCATGCTTCCTTTCCATCCTCTAAGCCATTCCTGCCCTATAATATCTGAAATCACTTAACACACATATCAAGGCATCTAATGGTAATAAGAGAGGATTAATAATAAGCAAATATAAGATCAAAGAAGCATGTTTTCAATCATAGCACAAAATCAGGAAGGAAATATAAAACCATGCAAATATTATGAATAAGTGGGTAAAGAGTTGATAAAATCCACTCAATTGAGCACAAGATAAACCATAAAATAGTGGTTTATCAATGGCTAACTAGATAATTAGCTACAGGTGCATACCAATGAACTACTTCAGATACTGCGTGCAAGCTATCAAATGGAAAAGCATCATTGATAGGAGTGGAGTCATCCTTAATGTGCTCAAGGCGACTCAAGTGGTCTGCCACTAAATTTTGGTTACCACTCCTATTCTTAATTTCTAAATCAAATTCTTGTAGCAACAGTATCCAACGTATTAGCCTTGGTTTAGACTCTTTTTTAGCTAATAAGTACTTTAGAGTTGCATGGTCTGAGTACACTACCGCCTTGGTACCAAGTAAATAGGCTCAAAATTTATCCAGAGCAAAAAAATAGCCAGAAGCTCTTTTTTAGTAGTGGTGTAATTAGACTGGACATCGTCTAAGGTCTTAGAAGCGTAAGCAATTACGAAAGGATCCTTACCTTCGGGCTGAGCCAGCGCCGCTCCTGCTGCATAGTTGGAGGCATCATACATAATCTCAAATGGCTGGCTCCAATCTGGTCCTCTCACAATTAGAGCTTGAGTTAAGGCGATCTTCAGCTGATCAAATGCATTTATGCAGTCCTTACTCAGCTTGAATTCAACATCTTTCTGCAGCAGTATGGATAAAGGCAATGCTACCTTACTGAAGTCCTTAATAAACCTCCTGTAGAAACCTGCATGGCCAAGGAACGAGCGGACTTCCCTCACGGAGGAGGGATAAGGTAAACTAGAAATTACATCTACCTTTGCTGGATCTACAGAAATACCAGTGTTAGAGACAACATGTCCTAGAACAATCTCTTGTTTTACCATAAAATGACATTTTTCAAAATTCAATACAAGGTTTGAACTAACACACCTATCTAATACTCTAGCTAAAATATCCAAGAAAAGGTTAAAGGAATCTCCATATACACTAAAATCGTCCATAAAAACTTCCATACAGCTTTCGATAAGATCTGAAAAGATACTCATCATGAATCTTTGAAAAGTAGCCGGTGCATTACATAAGCCAAAAGGCATCCTCTTATATGCATACGTTCCGAAGGGACATGTAAAAGTAGTCTTTTTCTAATCTTCAGGAGCTATATGAATTTGAAAATAGCTTGTATAACCATCTAACAAGCAGTAATGGGATTTACCTGACAGACGATCAAGCATCTGATCGATAAATGGCAAGGGGTAATGATCCTTGCGAGTAGCTTGGTTGAGACGCCTGTAATCAATGCAAACTCTCCATGAATTCTGCACTCTAGTTTTCAGGAGCTCTCTATGCTCATTCTTTACTGTTGTGACTCCAGACTTCTTGGGCACCACTTGTACTGGACTGACCCATTCGCTGTCTGAGATGGGTAAATGATGTTTGCTTCAAGTAGCCTGGTCACTTCTTTCTTGACAACTTCTAAGATGGTGGGATTCAATCTTCTTTGGGGTTGACGGACTGGACTTGATCCCTCTTCTAAAATTATCCTATGCTCACAAACTTGAGGGCTGATGCCTACTATATCCGCCAAGCTCCACCCAATTGCTTTCTTGTGTCTTCTCAGCACACTAAGCAGCTGCTCCTCCTGTTGGAAAGTGAGTTCCCTTGCAATGATAACTGGGAGCTTCTGATTATCCTCAAGGTAAGCATACTTGAGGTGGGGTGGAAGGTATTTTAATTCCAATTTCTGCTCATGGCTAGGCTCTGGATCATTTGGAGCTAGTGATAATGGCAAAGTGTCCTCATTGTGTTCAGAGGGTGTCCCCACACTTGGACCTTGCTCCATGTGCCTCTCTTCTGCTTCTTCTTGGTGAACTGCAGCTACAGTTTCATCAATGATGTTGCACTGGAAGATGGAATGATCTTCCGGAGTGTGCTTCATAGCTTCATTCAAATTGAAAGTCACTGCTCTGCCATCTATCTCAAAGGAGTAAGTTCCTGAGAAGGCATCCAGCTTGAACTTTGAAGTCTTCAGGAATGGCCTTCCAAGCAGGATTGATGATGGTCTTCCTAAGTCATTAAGGGGCATTTCCAAGATATAGAAGTCAATGGAAAATGTGAGCCCCTTAATGCTTACCAGCATGTCTTCAGTAATTCCAATCACTGTGATGATGCTTTTATCTGCTAAAACAAAACGAGCTGCCGACCTTTTTAAGGGAGAGAGCCTCAAAGCATCATATATAGACAATGGCATAATACTCACGCACGCTCCTAAATCACACATGCAGTCAGAAAATATTACACCCCCAATGGTACATTTAACCATGCATGGACCTGGATCACTACATTTTTCAGGTATACCTCCCATTAAAGCAGATATAGAACTACCTAAAGGAATAGTTTCTAATTCATTAATTTTATCTTTATGTATGCATAAATCCTTTAGAAACTTTGCATATTTAGGTACTTGTTGAATAACATAAAAAAGGGGAACAGTTACCTCAACTTTTTTAAAAATTTCTACCATTTTGGGATCAAGTTCCATCTGCTTCCTGGACTTCCTTGCAAGGTATGGAAATGGAGTAGGAATGGTGCCACTTGCAGCTTCTGCTTCCTTTGGTTCTCCATTCCTTGGCTGAACTACTTCTTCTTCAACCATATCTTGTACTTCCTCTTCCTCTTCAACATCTTCCACTTCAACTATGTCTTCAACTGGGGCGTGTTCTTGTGGGCTTGGCTCCTCCTGATTCCTCTCTTGCAGTGTGGTTTCGGACCTCAAAGTGATGGCATTGATGCCACCCTTGGGGTTAGGTACGGGTTGAGAAGGAATTCCACTAGAGCCTGAAGGCTAGTTGGTGGGAGTAGGTAACGAATCTATCCAAGAGATGAGAGCTTGTAAAGTGGCATTCAGACCATTTAAAGTAGAATTCAGTGTAGTCTGCATGTCTTGTTGTCCTTGTGCATGAGAACGAAACATCTTGTCATTTGATGAGGAAGGAGGATAAGTGATCTGAGGGACCTGTTGTTGGTTATGCTGGGGTCCTTGGGACTGCCTTAGGTGACGTTCTCTGTAAGGCTGGTTCAGATTATGCTGTTGATAGGAATGGTTCTGTTAATTCCGGTTCTGCTAATTGTTATTGTTATTCCACCTCTGATTTCCCTGGTTATCTCTGCCTCCTCTGTTATAGTTGTCCCTCCAGCCATGGTTGGAATTATCTCTCCAGCCCTGGTTGGAGTTGTCTTGCCACCCTTGGTTATAGTTCCCACCTTGGTTGTAGTTGCCGCCTTATTGATTGTATCCTTGATTCGGGCGGTCATAGAAGTTATGAGTAGCTGCCAAGGTGTTGTCTTCTTGTTGGAGCTGCGGGCATTCATCAGTGTAATGACTATAATCAGCACAAATTCCGCATGCTCTTTGGGGGACCAACTGTTGACTTTGTTGTGGTGGGGGAGGCTGAGGTTGTTGTTGATTCAATTGCATCTACTTCAGTAGGTTGGTCATTTCACATATAGCTTGTGTGACGGCAGTAGTCTCACTGCTAGAGGAAACCTCTGCAACAATCTTTGAGTGGCTGTTCCTGTGCCTGTGATTTCGAGTGGACTCAGCTAGGTCGCTAATCAGTTGCCATGCTTCATCTGCGGTTTTGTACTTTTTCAGAGAACCATTACTAGCCCCATCCAATGTAGTCTTATCCTGAGGCTTCATGACTTGAGTGAAGTAGCTTATCAACACCAACTTGTCAATCATGTGGTGGGGGCATGCGTCCAGAAAGTTCTTGAAGGCTTCCAGTACTCATAGAGAGTCTTCGATTTACCTTGAATAATGCAGGAGATCTCTTTCCTCAATCTATTTGTAACTTCAGCTGGAAAGTATTTTTTCAAGAATTCTCTCCTGAGCGTATCCCATTTGGTAACAGTTGCTTTAGGTTGGGAGTAGGACCACTCCCTCGCCTTTCCCTCAAGAGAAAACAGGAAGGCGATTAGCAGAATAGAAGTTTCATTTGCACCATGACGCCTAACAGTAGAACAGGCTGTCTGAAAATTACTTAGCCATATATACATCCTCACCCTTACCTTGGCCCCATTACAACCTTGAAAAGACCTCATGATGTTTGCATTGGTATATTAAATGTTGTTGATTGGTTAGGAGAAGAACAAAAATTAGAAAGCATGATTAGAGAAGAATAGAGTAATTACCCTATACACTAGAGAGACTAGAGTGTACATACATCTTCAGTGAGGGTTCAATGCTTGAAATTCTATGTTTCCTACTTTCATGGGCTATCTTCTTGCATTTTTAGCTGTTCTTACTATATAAGAATTGAATTAGTGGAATTTTATTTGTAATTGTTTTGAAGAGCTTATTTGCTTTTGATCAAGTGGACAAGAATCATATAGTTGCATTCACATATATAGGTTGCATTGCATTGCATGAGTTCTACATGTTCCTACTCGTTCATATTATCTCCTTCAACTAAGCATGAGGACATGCTAATGTTTAAGTGTGGGGAGGTTGATAAACCACTATTTTATGGTTTATAATATGTTTAATTGTGTGGTTTTATCATGATCTTTACGCACTTATTCTTATAATTAGCATGCATTTATATTTCCTTCCTAAAATTATTACATGATTAAAAACTTGCTTCCTAAAGACTTTTAATTATGTATTTTAATTCTCCTTTATTCCATTCAATGTCGTGATCTGTGTGTTAAGTGTTTCAGGTTTTATAGGGCACGAATGAGTTGGAGATTGGAAAGGAAGCTTGCAAAAATGGAAGGAACACAAGAAATTAAGGAGATGACCAGCGAGAAGTGACGCGGCCGCATGGCTCACGCGACTGCGCGAAAGAGAGAAAATCATATTGACGCGGCCGCATGGCTCACGCGACCACGCGGATGGAATAGCACAAGCGACGTGGAGGAGTGGAGGACGCGCCCACATGGAGAAGCAAAACGCTGAATGATGCGTCCGCATGAATGACGCGATCGCGTGACGTGCGCGATCTGCATAATCTGCAGAATCGCTGGGGGCAATTTTGGGCCCTGTTTCGACCCAGTTTTCGGGCCAGAAAAGCAGATTAGAGCGAGAGAACATGCAGAAACCAACAACAAAATTCATTCCACAAAGTGTTAGTTTTTTAGATCTAGTTTTCCTCTCCTCTAGGTTTTCTTTTCTCTCTACACATTCATAGTTCTTAGGATTTTTATTTCTATTGCTTTTTGCATTGGGATTTTGAGAAGGGTTATCACCTCATCAAGACTTCGTCATTCTGGTTCGTTTTCTTTACTTGGCTTTACTCTTCCATGTCCTTTAATTTACATAATTTTACTATTGAATTATTTTAGAATTTATCAATACAAGAATTACTTTTATCTTTAATTGATTCCTCGAGTTTTATTTATCATGTCTTTCTTTAATTTCCTTTCCTATGTTATGAATTCCACATTCACAATGAGTGAGTAGTTCCCTAACTTAATGGGGAGTTGATTGAAATGAACCCTTGAGTTGGAATGCCCAAAGGAGAAATTGTAATTGGGTTTATTGTTGGATTGATCTCTAGTCACTAACGCCAGTCCTTCCAAGTAAGCGGACTGGGACTTGTGAATAGAAACAACATTCCAACTTGTTTGACTTTCCCTTACCTAGTAAGGGATAACTAAACAGAACAACCCCCAATCATCAGTTAATCTTGAAAGTACTGCAACAAGAATAGGGCTTCCAACTAATCTACTCCCAGTCAAGGCTTTTATTTAAATTACATTAATTCTCTGATTTAATTTCCTGTCATTCAACTCAAATCTTTTTGAAAACCATCTGATTAATAAAATAGCACACTTTCCTGCAACTCGTTGGGAGACGACCTAGGATTCATACTCCCAGTATTTTAATTTTAATTTCTATGACACTCTTTTTAAATTGATAAGCAGATTTCTGGTTGGTTGAGGACTATACTTGCAATGCATATCTTATAACAATTCTTAACTCGCCAATTTCCGCCACGTCAATTTTTGGCGCCGTTGCCGGGAAGTTGCAATAGAGTGCTAAAGTTATTAATTGGAATTTATTTATTTGCATTTTATTTTATTTTGCTACTATGAGTTGCTTGTTTCTTTCGCTAGATGACGCGTTCACTTCCTGATTCAAGCTTGCCAGTATTCGATCCTGAGATTGAAAGAACTATTTCATGAATAAGGCAAGCTCGGCGTCGGTTAGTCCTCTCTGAGGGCGGATCTGAAATGTCATTTGAGGAAGAAACCAGCCCCCGTTCTACTGATTCGGTTGATTTACGTATAAGTGACATGGCAGCACCTAGGAGAGTTACTATCCAGGAGGCTGGAGCCCCTGATTTTACAATGCAACCGTTTCAAGCGCATCATCCAGCGGTGGCTACAGACTTTGAAATAAAGACCGCACTGCTCAATTTGATGACCAAGTTTCATGGCTTACCTGCTCAAGAGCCTATCAAGCACCTGAGAGATTTTTAAGCAGCCTGTTCTACTGTCAGGCGTGATGGTGCAGATGAAACTTCAATTTTGCTAAAAGCCTTCCCGTTTTCTCTTGAGGGAAAGGCAAGAGAGTGGTACTACACTCAACCCGCTACAACTGTATCCAACTGGGATACACTCAGAAGAGAATTTTTGGAAAAGTTCTTTCCAGCTGAAGTTACTGATAAACTGAGGAAGGATATTTCCATGATTGTTCAGGATGAATCTGAAACTCTCTATGAGTACTGGGAGCGCTTCAATAATCTTCTGGAAGCTTGCCCCCACCATATGATTGACAAAATAGTATTACTCGGCTACGTCACACAGGGCATGAGGCCCCATGATAAGACCACATTGGAAAGTGCTAGCAATGGGTCTATGAAAAAGTACAAGACCACTGATGAGGCATGGCAATTGATCAGCGACTTAGCTGAATCTACTAGGAATCACAGACAGAAATAAGGCTGTGCAAAAGTCGTTACAGAAGTATCCTCTAGCAGAGAGACTGCTGCTTTAACTCAGAGTATCTGTGAAATGACCAACTTGCTGAAGCAGATGCAATTGAACCAACAACAAGTTCAGCAAGCTCAACCTTCTCCACCACAGCAAAACCAACAGTTAGTCCCACAGAGAGTTTGCGGAATCTGTACTGATTATAGCCACTATACTGATGAATGTCCGCAGCTCCAACAGGAAGACAACACCGTGGCAGCCACTCATAATTTCTATGACCGCCCCAACCAAGGATACAATCAAAGTGGCAATTACAACCATGGATGGCAGGACAATTCTAACCGGAATTGGAAGGACAACAACAACAGAGGAGGCAGAGATAATCAGGAAAATCAGAGGTGGAATAACAACAACAACAGGCAGCAGAACCAGTACCAGCCTTACAGAGAACCTCACCTGAGGCAATCCCAAGGACCACAGAATACCCAACAACAGACCTCTCAAATTACCTATCCTTCTTCTTTTGCTAATGATGACTTACTACAATCTATTGATCGGAGACAACAGACCATAGAAAATAACATTAATGCCACTCTGAATGGTCTGAACGCTACTTTGCAAGCTCTTGTCTCCCAGATTGGATCAATGAATAACTCCAATAACCAACCTTTGAGCTCCAGTGGAATTCCCTCTCAACCATTACCCAATCCCAAGGGCGATATTAATGCCATCACCATAAGGTCCAAAACCACACTGCAGGAGTGGACTCAGGAGGAGCCAAGCCCACCAGAACACACCTCAGCTGAAGAGGTAGTGGAAATAGAAGATGTTGAAGAGGTAGAAGACATACAGGACATAACTGAAAAAGAAGAAGTTCAACCACAGGAGGAAGCATCAAAAGGCGCAGACACTGCAGAAGACACCACTCCTATTCCATTTCCATAACTTGCAAGGAAGCCCAGGAAGCAGTTGGAACCTGATCCAAAAATGGTAGAGATATTCAAAAAGGTTGAGGTAACTGTTCCTCTATTTGATGTTATTCAACAGGTACCTAAGTATGCAAAGTTTCTAAAAGATTTATGTATACATAAGGACAAAATTAATGAATTAGAAACTATTCCTTTAGGAAGTTCCATATCTGCTTTAATGGGTGGTTTACCTGAAAAGTGTAGTGACCCAGGTCCTTGTATGGTTAATTGTACTATTGGTGGTGTAGTATTTTCTGATTGCATGTGTGATTTAGGAGCATGTGTGAGTATAATGCCTTTGTCTATATATGATATTTTGAGGCTTCCCCCCTTAGAAAGGTCGGCAGCTCGTTTTGTGTTAGCAAATAAAGCATTATTACAGTGGCTGGAGTTACTGAAGATGTATTAGTTGGCATTAAGGGACTCACGTTCCCCACTGATTTTTATATCCTGGAAATGCCCCAAAATGACTCAGACAAGCCATCATCAATCCTACTCGGAAGGCCATTCCTGAAGACCTCAAAGTTTAAATTAGATGCTTTTTCAGGAACATACTCTTTTGAAATAGGTGGCCGTGTAGTGATCTTCAATCTGAATGGAGTTATGAAGCATCCTCCGGAGGATCACTCTATCC
Organism: Arachis hypogaea; assembly: GCF_003086295.3. Lineage (NCBI taxonomy): Eukaryota > Viridiplantae > Streptophyta > Magnoliopsida > Fabales > Fabaceae > Arachis > Arachis hypogaea. The sequence goes on along the minus strand of NC_092049.1, from coordinate 77,039,614 downwards.
TCAAGTGTGACATTATAGATGAAACTGTGGCTGAAGTCCATCAGGAAGAATTTGAAGAGAAGCACGCAGGACAAGGTCCAAGTGTGGGGACATTCTCAGAGGACAATGACAGTGCTCTACCACTGTTACCAGCTGCAGACAACCCAGAGCCTGACCATGATCAGAAGTTAGAATTAAAACCCCTTCCTCCACACCTCAAATATGCTTACCTTGAAGATGAGCAGAGGTTTCCAGTTATCATTGCAAGGGAACTTACTTCTCAACAAGAAGAGCAATTACTTAGTGTGCTGAGGAAGCACAAGAAGGCAATTGGTTGGAGTTTGGCAGACATAGTAGGCATAAACCCTCAAGTCTATGAGCATAGAATATTTTTAGAAGAGGGAGCAAGACCTGTCCGTCAACCCCAGAGGAGACTGAACCCCACTATGTTAGAGGTTGTCAAAAAGGAAGTGACCAGACTAATAGAGGCAGATATCATCTATCCCATCTCAGACAGTGAATGGGTAAGCCCATTGCAAGTGGTGTCAAAGAAGTCTGGAGTCACTGCATTGAAGAATGAGTATGGAGAGCTCCTGACAACCAGAGTTCAGAACGCTTGGAGGGTCTGCATTGACTACAGGTAAATCACATTATTGTTTTTTAGATGGGTATACAGGTTATTTCCAGATTCATATAGCTTCTGAGGATCAGAAAAAGACCACTTTTACATGTCCTTTTGGGACTTATGCTTACAAGAGAATGCCCTTTGGCTTGTGCAATGCACCAGCTACTTTTCAGAGGTGCATGATGAGTCTTTTCTCTGATCTTATTGAGGACTGTATGGAGGTTTTTTTGGATGATTTTAGTGTTTACGGCGATTCCTTTAGCCTTTGCTTAGATGGATTATCTAGAGTATTAGATAGATGTGTCAGTACAAACCTTGTATTAAATTTTGAGAAATGTCACTTTATGGTAAAACAAGGTATTGTACTAGGACATGTTGTGTCTAATACTGGCATTTCTATAGATCCAGCAAAGGTGGATGTTATTTCTAGTTTACCTTACCCCTCTTCTGTGAGGAAAGTCCGTTCGTTCCTTGGCCATGCAGGTTTTTACAGGAGATTCATTAAGGACATCAGTAAGGTAGCACTTCCCTTATCCAGGCTATTGCAGAAAGATATTGAGTTCGAGTTCAGTGAAAATTTCAAACAAGCGTTTGCTAAGCTGAAAACCACCCTGACTCAAGCTCCAATTGTGAGAGGACCAGACTGGAGCAGCACTGGCTCAGCGTTAAGGTAAGGATCCTTTTGTTATTGCTTATGCGTCTAAAACTTTAGATGCCGCTCAGTCCAATTACACTACTACTGAGAAAGAGCTTCTTGCTATTATTTTTGCTCTGGATAAATTCCGAGCCTATTTACTTGGTACTAAAGTAGTAGTGTATTCAGACCACGCAGCTCTAAAGTATTTATTAGATAAAAAGGAGTCCAAACCAAGACTTATACGTTAGATACTGCTATTACAAGAATTTGATTTGGAAATTAGGGACAGGAGTGGTAACCAGAATTTAGTCGCAGACTACTTGAGTCGCCTTGAACATACTACAAATCACTCCACTCCTATAGCTGATAATTTTCCATTTGATAACCTGCAAGCAGTATCTGAGATAGTTCCTTGGTATGCACCTGTAGTTAATTATCTAGTTAGCCACACCTTTCCTCCAAACTTTTCTAAGCATCAAAGAGACAAGCTGAAAAGCGAGTCTAAATTTTATATATGGGATGACACATATTTATGGAGATGTGGCGCTGACCAGGTAATTAGAAGGTGTGTGCCTCAATCAGAATTCTAGTCCATCTTAGAGGCCTGTCACTCATCTGAGAGTGGAGGACATTTTGGCCCTCAAAGAACTGCTAGAAAAATCTTAGACTGTGGATTCTGGTGGCCTACTCTTTTTAGAGACGCTGCTGAATTTTGTAGATCTTGTTTTCCATGCCAGAAATTTGGTAATATATCCAGGAGGGATGAGATGCCTCAACAAATTATGCTTTTCTGTGAAATTTTTTATGTTTGGGGCATTGACTTCATGGGTCCATTTCCAAATTCTAATGGTTATTTTTATATATTGTTAGCTGTAGATTACGTTTCCAAATGGGTGGAAGCAATTCCTACCCGTACTGATGATGCTAACACTGCTGTTTCCTTTGTGAGAAACCATATTATTTGTCACTTTGGATCACCACGAGCAATCGTGAGCAATCAAGGCACCCATTTTTGTAACAGGAGACTAACCGGATTAATGAAGAAGCGTGGGATAATTCATAAGATTGCAACAGCATACCACCCACAGACTAATGGGCAAGCCGAGGTGTCAAGCAGAGAAATAAAATGTATCTTGCAGAAGATAGTCAAACCTCATAGAAGAGACTGGAGCACCAGGCTACAAGATGCACTTTGGGCGTACAGAACCGCATACAAAACACCCATTGGGATGAGTCCTTTCCGCTTAGTTTATCGAAAAGCTTGTCATCTCCCTGTTGAAGTAGAGCACAAAGCCTTCTGAGTATTAAAGGAGTGCAACATGGGAATTGAGAAAGCCGGAGCTGAAAGGAAATTGCAACTGCAAGAATTGGAAAGCCTTCGCCTGGAAGCTTATGAGAACTCAAGACTATACAAGGAGAAGATGAAGGCTGCACATGATCAGCACATCAGGAGGAAAGAGTTCCAACCTGGAGATTTAGTCCTCCTTTACAAATCTCGACTGAGGCTCATGCCAGGCAAGTTGAGATCAAGATGGGAAGGTCCATACAGAGTAGAGAAGGCCGAACTGTACGGAGTTTATCACCTAAGCCATCCTTCAAGCTTTGAACTTATCAAAGTTAATGGACATCGTTTAAAGCTGTACCATGGCGAGCAGCTGAAGAAAAACAAGGAGCTCGAGATCTTCCTCTTGGAAGATCCCCACATAGCTGAAGACTGAGCTAGTGGAGCGTCCAACTTACGGACATTAAAGCAAAGTGCTAGGTGGGAGACAACCCACCATGGTATGATTGTTCTCTTTTTTATTTTTAATTTTCCTATTCAATAACTCTTCTCTTTATTAGTACATTTCGTGCATCTGCATTTACATACCTTTAAAAAAAAAAGTTACGCGATGCGACCGTATCATTGACGCGCCCGCGTCGCAAAGAGATGAGAGAAAATAATAAACGAACAGAGAGTCACGCAGGAGAGTGGCTGGAGGCATGCCAATGGCACAAATCGCCTCACGTGACCGCATCGCCGATGCGTCCGCGTCGAGTGGGAATACTGGCCTCCCACGCGACCACGTGCTCCACGCGGCTGCGTGACCTGGACTTCGACGTAAAAAGGGTGCACGACCGAAAGTTGTGCTAGAGTGGTGTTGGATTGGTGATGAACGCATAATCCTTTCCACGCGGCCGCGTGACCGACGCGACCGCGTCACCTCGCAACAATTGACCACTCACACGATCGCATGCCCTACGCGATTGCGTCACCCAATATTTGGCAATTAATGATTTTGAACAGAGAGTTGTGCGAGCGCGAGGCTGCCCTCGCGCCATTAGCCTAAAACGGGTCATGCGACTGCGTGACCGACGCAACCGCGTCAATCAGTTTCAACGCAACTCGCGCGACCGCGTGCCTCACGCGACCGCGTCGCTTGCGCCGCACAGTTTTCCTGATTTGCCAATTATCTTATCTTTTTCTCCCCAAATCCTATTTTCTCTTTTCCCTCCTTATTTCTTTTTCTTCCCTTCCCCCCTTCTTCCTTCTTTCTCACTTTTTACACTTTCTCTCTCTCTCTCTCACCCCCATTAACAAGGTTTTTCTTTTTCTCCTTCCCCTCTTACTTTTCTATTATTCCTCTTATTTTTATATGTTATCTTCTTTTCTTTTCGTTTTACCTTCACTATTCATATTTTCTTTTTCCTTTCTTTTTCCTTTTTATTTGGTGTTATAAATTTATGTGAGTCATTATATGCTTGTGGATTGTTATAAACTTTTTTGACAATTATATATTACTTTTTCAAGGGATGCTTGCATGTTCAAATTCATGCTTTCAATAACTTAACTATCATGCATGCTATGTGTTTGTGAAAAGGCCCATATGGCATTAAGCATTTTTTTTCTACTTTATTCTACTTTTAAATGCTTGCTTGTCACAAAATCCTTTTTATATTTTATTAATTTAATATAATTGTTATTACAAACAAATTGTTAGTTTGAAAGACTTGGTAATCTCACTTGGACATTGAATGCTTGATCTATGCTACTTATGCCTTTGCCTGCATGCCAATAAACCCCTTGCATTTAATTGTCCCCACATGCACTTGCTATATTTTCATTGATGAACTTTTCACATGTAGTCATGACCATGTGTTAACGTCGTTCTTCTTTATTGTGCATTGATTACCACTTTTCCCGCCCTTTTCCGTGCTCTATTTCTTTAAGTTTAATTTACTTTCTCTTTCCTTTTTCAGGATGGCCACCAAGAAAGGAAAGGAGAAAGCTACTCCCAAATAACCAGCAAGAAGAGGAACAAAAAGAGTATTAGTGGCAGAACCCTCTTCAACTGTGGTTAAGCCCTCAACAAAGAAAATTAAGAGGATTATAAAAGTTGATGATAAAGAAAGAGCCTTCCCAGCAAAGGACACTGCGCGATTCCCCAATCGCTACTGTGAGCAGATGTTCCCCATCCTGACAGAAAGGAGTTACAACAACGAATACCTTCTTCTCCTCCCAATCCACATTGCTACATTTGTTGAGCTGTAGATTGCACGAAGACAATGGGATTTCCTACAGAGACAGCCAAGGCAGGTCAATCTTTCTTGGGTAGTCGAGTTCTACTCCAACTTCCACCTACCAACCTTGCATTCTGTCTATGTCCGCCAGAAGCAAGTCCCCATTACAGAAGAGGCCATTCAAAAAGCTTCAGGTCTTCCCCCTGTTCCAGCAGGATTGGACGCCTTTCAAGAAGCTGCACTCAAGCGCCAGATGTACCAATTTGACTGAGATGCTGTTCTCAGAGTTATCGCACTACCTGGCAGCCGTTGGATCTACGGATACCATCGCACCCGCCCTAAGGGAATATCGGCTTCAGCACTTACCATGGAGGCTCATGTATGGGCACAGATCATGTCCCATTACGTCTTTCCGAGCACTCACGAATCATCCTTCACTGCGGACATGGCCGTTCTTCTATGGTGCATCCTTACAGACCAACATCTGAATCTACCTAGACATATCCGGAATGCCATGGGACACGTACAAATCGCGGACAACTTACCTTTCCCCGCCCTGGTCTCAGATCTTGTCTCAGCAGCCGGAGTCTCCTACAGAGCTGGGGACACCAAAGCCGTACTTCCAGGGGATGATCAATACGTCCCTAATGGGAAATATATCAGACCTCCAGCCACCACTATCAGCCAGCCTACTGAACCATTTGAAGATATTCCTTCTTTAACACCACAAGCACCTACTACAGACCAACTGCTCCAGCAGATACTTGCAAGGTTGGATCGGCAGGAACAGAAAGCTAAGATGAGAGAGCACTGTAACAAGTGCCGATTCACATACCTCAAGGAGCTGATTTTGGGAAAATTCAAGGACTCAGACACCTCAGACTCCACTTCCTTTACCAGCACAGGGAGCTATGATGGCCCCGACGATGGAAATACTGCTACCAACCCACCTTTGTTCCTGACAGATGGCACCGAAGACGGTGCAAAGCCTTAAGTGTGGGGAGGTCGGTCAGTACCTGACTTCTGGAGGTAATTTCTCTTCCCTAAACACCAATAAATTACGATATTTAGTTAGATTTTTCTTATATAGAATAGGATAAATTGCATAGTAATAGGTTAGTTGTATGCATGTTCTGCTTGATTGAAAAGGCAATAAGTTTCTTCTAAGACCCTATCTTTGGAACAAAACTTCACTAATATTAATTAAAACTTTTATATTAAATTTGCTTGAAGTTGTATTTGGAACATGATTTTTGAGCTAAAGAACACACAACCTGTGAGAATTGAGCCTTTATGAATGGTTACAATATTTAACCATAATTGTTTTATTCATGTGTGTTTACTTCTCTACGATTGTAATCTATATTTTGTTTCATCCTATATATCCAATGTTTATTATATTTATATGTTTGCATATGATTGAGGCCATTATTTGTTTAGCCCACTTATCCAAATTAAGCCTACCCTCTTAATTACCTTTGTTAGCCACTTTGAGCCTTTAAATCCCATTTGTTTTATATTTTACCACATTACTAGCCTTAAGCGGAAAAATAATTATATATCCCAAATTGAATCTTTGGTTAGCTTAAGATAGAATTGCGTGTGTCAATCAAGTATGGGAAATAGTGCGAACAAAGATAATAAGGGAATGTGTTATGATAATATAATGGGAATTTGGGTACCTACTCATGTGAAACTATAAGAATTAAAAATCTATGTGCATTGATAAGTTATATTATTTTTATGTTTATATGTTTATCAAAAAAAAATTTCAATAAATAAATAAGGGGACAAAATTACCCCAATGTTAAGTTAAGAATTCAAGGATCAATGCATGTATGATAAAATTAAAATAAAAAGTTGAAACATGAGTATGGAATGTGAAAGAGATTTCTGGGTAGCTAGGTATGAATTCTAAAGTTATATAGAATATACATAGAGGTTAGGTGAAAGCTTGGGTTAAATAAAGATTCAATTTATAAGCTTACTTAGCCATATATACATCCTCACCCTTACCTTGGCCCCATTACAACCTTGAAAAGACCTCATGATGTTTGCATTGGTATATTAAATGTTGTTGATTGGTTAGGAGAAGAACAAAAATTAGAAAGCATGATTAGAGAAGAATAGAGTAATTACCCTATACACTAGAGAGACTAGAGTGTACATACATCTTCAGTGAGGGTTCAATGCTTGAAATTCTATGTTCCCTGCTTTCATGAGCTATCTTCTTGCATTTTTAGCTGTTCTTACTATATAAGAATTGAATTAGTGGAATTTGATTTGTAATTATTTTGAAGAGCTTATTTACTTTTGATCAAGTGGACAAGAGTCATATAGTTGCATTCACATATATAGGTTGCATTGCATTGCATGAGTTCTACATGTTCCTACTCGTTCATATTATCTCCTTCAACTAAGCATGAGGACATGCTAATGTTTAAGTATGGGGAGGTTGATAAACCACTATTTTACGGTTTATAATGTGTTTAATTGTGTGGTTTTATCATGATCTTTACCCACTTATTCTTATAATTAGCATGCATTTATATTTTCTTCCTAAAATTATTACATGATTGAAAACTTGCTTCCTAGAGACTTTTAATTATGTATTTTAATTCTCCTTTATTCCATTCGATGCCGTGATTTGTGTGTTAAATGTTTCAGGCTTTATAGGGCACGAATGAGTTGGAGATTGGAAAGGAAGCTTGCAAAAATGGAAGGAACACAAGAAATTAAGGAGATGACCAGCGAGAAGTGACGCGGCCGCATGGCTCACGCGACCGCGCGAAAGAGAGAAAATCGCATTGACGCGGCCACATGGCTCACGCGACCGCACGGATGGAATAGCACAAGTGACGCAGAAGCGTGGACGACGCGCCCGCGTGGAGAAGCAAATCGCCGAATGACGCGTCCGCATGAATGACGCGATCGCGTGACGTGCGGGATCTGCATAATCTGCAGAATCGCTGGGGGCGATTTTGGGCCCTATTTTGACCCAGTTTTCGGCCCAAAAAAGCAGTCTAGAGCCAGAGAACATGCAGAAACCAACAATAACATTCATTCCGCAGAGTTTTAGTTTTTTAGATCTAGTTTTCCTCTCCTTTAGGTTTTTTTTTCTCTCTAAACATTCATAGTTCTTAGGATTTTTATTTCTATTGCTTTTTGCATTTGGATTTTTTGAAGAGTTATCACCTCATCAAGACTTCGTCATTCTAGTTCGTTTTCTTTACTTGGCTTTACTCTTCCATGTCCTTTAATTTACTTAATTTTACTATTGAATTATTTTAGAATTTATCAATACAAGAATTACTTTTATCTTTAATTGATTCCTCGAGTTTTATTTATCATGTCTTTCTTTAATTCCCTTTCCTATGTTATGAATTCCACATTCACAATGAGTGAGTAGTTCCCTAACTTGATAGGGAGTTGATTGAAAGGAACCCTTGAGTTGGAATGCTCAAAGGAGAAATTGTAATTGGGTTTATTGTTGGATTGCTCTCTAGTCACTAACGCCAGTCCTTCCAAGTAAGCAGCCTGGGACTTGTGAATAGAAACAGCATTCCAACTTGTTTGACTTTCCCTTACCTAGTAAGGGATAACTGTTGTGCGAAATCGTGATCGTTCCTTCCTTGGTAACGGTGCTACAAACTCAATACGCACGTTCATGTTCTTAATTCTGTTTCACAACTTTGTACAACTAACCAGCAAGTGCACTGGGTCGTCCAAGTAATAAACCTTACGTGAGTAAGGGTCGATCCCACGGAGATTGTCGACTTGAAGCAAGCTATGGTCACCTTGTAAATCTCAATCAGGCGGATTCAACTGATTTTATGAATTGATAAGCAAAAGATAAATAAAATATAAAATAGGATAGTGGTACTTATGTAATTAATTGGTGAGAATTTCAGATAAGTGTATAGAGATGCTTTCGTCCCTCTGAACCTCTGCTTTCCTGCTGTCTTCATCCAATCCTTCCTACTCCTTTCCATGGCAAGCTGTATGTTAGGCATCACCGTTGTCAATGGCCACCTGTCCTCTCAGTGAAAATGGTCCAATGCGCTGTCACTGCATGGCTAATCATCTGTCAGTTATCGATCATACTGGAATAGGATCCATTGATCCTTTTGCGTCTGTCACTACGCCCAGCACTCGCGAGTTTGAAGCTCGTCACAGTCATTCAATCCCTGAATCCTACTCGGAATACCACAGACAAGGTTTAGACTTTCCGGATTCTCAAGATTGGCCGTCCATGGGTTCTAACTTATACCATGAAGACACTAAAAACTCGGACTCGGTCCCCTGTATTAGATATCCAAGAGATATCCATTCAATCTAAAGTAGAACGGAAGTGGTTGTCAGGAACGCGTTCATAATTTGAGAATGATAATGACTGTCACGATCATCACATCCATCATATTGAAGTGCGAATGAATATCTTAGAAGCGGAATAAGTTGAATTGAATAGAAAATTAGTAGTACTTTGCATTAATCTTTGAGGAGTAGCAGAGCTCCACACCTTAATCTATGGTGTGTAGAAACTCTACCGTTGAAAATACATGAGTGATAAGGTCCAGGCATGGCCGAATGGCCAGCCCCCAAAACGTGATCAAAGGATCAAAAGATGAAACTAAAGATGTTCCGCAGATAGTAAAAAGTCCTATTTATACTAAACTAGTTACTAGGGTTTGCAGAATTGAGTAAATGATGCAGAAATCCACTTCTGGGGCCCACTTGGTGTGTTCTTGGACTGAGCATTGAGCTTTACACGTGTAGAGGTCTTTCTTGGAGTTGAACACTAGTTTGTAACCTGTTTCTGGCATTTAACTCCACTTTGCAACCTGTTTTTGGCGTTTGACTCCAGAATGCAGCATGGAACTGGCGTTCAACGTCAGTTTACATCGTCTATCTTTAATAAAAGTATGGACTATTATATATTGCTGGAAAGCCCTGGAGGTCTACTTTCCAACGCAATTAAGAGCGCGCCATTTGGAGTTCTGTAACTCCAGAAAATCCACTTTGAGTGCAGGGAGGTCAGAATCCAACAGCATCTGTAGTCCTTCTTCAACCTCTGAATCTGATTTTTGCTCAGGTCCCTCAATTTCAGCCAGAAAATACCTGAAATCACAGAAAAACACACAATCTCATAGTAAAGTCCAGAAATGTGAATTTTAATTAAAAGCTAATAAAAATATACTAAAAACTAACTAAATTTCACTGAAAACTATGTAAAAACAATGCCAAAAAGCGTATAAATTATCCGCTCATCACAACACCAAACTTAAATTGTTGCTTGTCCCCAAGCAACTGAAAATCAAATAGGATAAAAAGAAGAGAATATCCTATAAATTCCAAAATATCAATGAAACTTAGCTCCAATAAGATGAGCGGGACTCGTAGCTTTTTGCCTCTTGAATAGTTTTGGCCTCTCACTTTATCCATTGAAGTTCAGAATGATTGGCATCTATAGGAACTCAGAGTTCAGATAGTGTTATTGATTCTCCTAGTTCAGTACGTTGATTCTTGAACACAGCTACTTTATGAGTCTTGGCCGTGGCCCTAAGCACTTTGTTTTCCAGTATTACCACCGGATACATAAATGCCACAGACACATAACTGGGTGAACCTTTTCAGATTGTGACTCAGCTTTGCTAAAGTCCCCAATTAGAGGTGTCCAGGGTTCTTAAGCACACTCTGTTTTTGCTTTGGACCTTGACTTAAACCGCTCAGTCTCAAGTTTTCACTTGACACCTTCACGCCACAAGCACATGGTTAGGGACAGCTTGGTTTAGCCGCTTAGACCAGGATTTTATTCCTTTAGGCCCTCCTATCCACTGATGCTCAAAGCCTTGGATCCTTTTTATTTACCCTTGCCTTTTGGTTTTAAGGGCTATTGGCTTTTTGCTCTTGCCTTTTGGTTTAAAGAGCTTTTGGCTTTTTCTGCTTGCTTTTTCTTTTTCTTTTTCTCTTTTCTTTTTTTTTGCTATTTTTTTTCTCTTTTTTTTCTGCAAGCTTTTGTATTCACTGCTTTTTCTTGCTTCAAGAATCATTTTTATGATTTTTTAGATTATCAAATAACATGTCTCCTTTTCATCATTCTTTCAAGAGCCAACATATTTAACATTCATAAACAACAACTTCAAAAGACATATGCACTGTTCAAGCATTCATTCAGAAAACAAAAAGTATTGTCACCACATCAATATAATTAAACTAAGTTCAAGGATAAATTCGAAACTATGTATTTCTTGTTCTTTTGTAATTAAAACATTTTTCATTCAAAAGAGGTGATGGATTCATATTCATAACTTTAAGGCATAGACACTTAGACACTAGTGATCATATAGTAAAGACACAAACATAAATAAAACATAAAGCTCCAAAATCGAAAAAAAGAAAATAAATAGACAAGGAGATTAAGGAATGAGCCCACCTTAGTGAGGGTGGCGTCTTCCTCTTCTTGAAGAACCAATGGTGCTCTTGAGCTCCTCTATGTCTCTTCCTTGTCTTTCTTGCTCCTCCCTCATAGCTCTTTGATCTTCTCTAATTTCATGGAGGATGATGGAGTGCTCTTGATGCTCCACCCTTAGTTGTCCCATGTTGGAACTTAATTCTCCTAGGGAAGTGTTGATTTGTTCCTAATAATTCTGTGGAGGAAAGTGCATCCCCTGAAGCATCTCAGGGATTTCATGGTGAGGAATCTCCTCATGCTCATGTTGAGGTCCATGATCTCTTATTTGCTCCATCCTTTTCTTAGTGATGAGTTTATCCTCTTCAATAAGGACATCTCCCTCTATGTCAATTCCAGCCGAATTGCAGAGGTGGCATATGAGGTGAGGAAAGGCTAACCTTGCCCAAGTGGAAGACTTGTCAGCTACCTTGTAGAGTTCTTGAGGTATAATCTCATGAACTTTCACCTCTTCTCTAATCATGATACTATGGATCATGATGGCCAGGTCTATAGTAACTTCAGACCGGTTACTAGTAGGAATGATTGAGCGTTGAATGAACTCTAGCCATCCCCTAGCCAATGGTTTGAGGTCATGCCTTCTTAATTGAACCGGCTTGTCTCTTGAGTCAATTCTCCATTGAGCTCCTTCCTCACATATGTCTATGAGGACTTGGTCCAACCTTTGATCAAAGTTGACCCTTCTTGTGTAGGGGCGTGCGTTCTCTTCCATCATTGGCAAGTTGAACGCCAGCCTTACATTTTCCGGACTGAAATCTAAGTATTTCCCCCGAACCATGTGATGAGTATTTTGGTGGAAAGATAAATTTCTCCCAAAACACACAAATCTAACCGGCAAGTGCACCGGGTCGCATCAAGTAATAAAAACTCACGGGAGTGAGGTCGATCCCACAGGGATTGAAGGATTGAGCAATTTTAGTTTAGTGGTTGATTTAGTCAAGCGAATCAAGATTTGGTTGATTGATTGGTGATTTGCAGAAATTAAATTGCATGGAAAGTAAAGGGAACGGGTGATTGGCATGAAATTAAAGAGAACAAGAATTAAATTGCTGAATCTTAAAGTGCAAGTAACATAAATTGCAGAAACTTAGATTGCAAGAAATGTAAATTGCAGAATCTTAAAGTGCAAGAAATGTAAATGGCTTGAAATGTAAAGGGGATTGGGGATTGGATTTACAGAATTTAAACAAGGAAAAGTAAATTGCATCAAGCAGAGAAGTAAAGGAAGAGTGGGATCAAATTGGATCTCAGAGCAGAAAAGTAAATGAACATGGAAAACAGTAACAGAGAATGTAAAATTGGGAAATTAGATCTCAGGACCCAGAGACTAGAAAACCAAGTGAACCAATTGAACCGGGTTGGAGTTTTGCAAAAGTTAGACCAAAAGTTGGAGCAAAAGTTAGGGTCTAACTTTTGGTCCAACTTTTCATATCAGCGAACATATCTTGCTGATACTCACGTTGGTGCAAAAGTTAGGGGTCTAACTTTTGCACCAACGTTGGCCTTCCTTGGTGCACTTGTGGCGCCAACGTTAGCCCAAAAGTTAGGGGCTAACGTTGGCGCAAACTTTTGCTCCTCCCCTTGTAGTTTTCATGTGCCAACGTTAGCCTCAAAGTTAGGGGCTAACGTTGGCGCAAACTTTTGGTGCCCAGGGAGTGTTTTTCTCATGCCAACATTAGCCTCAAAGTTAGGGGCTAACGTTGGTGCAAACTTTTGGTGCCCAGGGGTGATTTTCATGTGCCAACGTTAGCCTCAAAGTTAGGGGCTAACGTTGGCGCAAACTTTTGGTACCCAGGGAGTGATTTTCAAGTTCCAACATTAGCCCAAAAGTTAGGGGCTAACGTTGGGTCTAAATTTTCACCCAAAAGTTTGTGCAAAAGTTTGAGGCTAACTTTAGGTCCAGCTTTTTGCTTCCTGGTTCAATTTCACTTATTCCATTGTCTTCTCTTTACTCCTAGCTATTCCTTCTTGCTTCAACCTTTCTCCAAGCTTTCTTCACCTATCATTAATCAACCAAACACATCAAAGCTATGCTTAAAATCATGAGATATTCATTCTTTCATAATATGTGACAATTATAGTATAAAACCTCATGAAATAGCATGAATTCATACATGGTTGATTCAATCAAAAGAAACATGAAAATCTACCTAATTGGCTTGCTTGTAGCTCAAGAAAGTGCATAATTCTAATGAAAACAAAAGAAAAAGACTAGTTAAAATAGGCTAAGATGACTTGTCATCACAACACCAAACTTAAAGCTTGCTTGTCCCCAAGCAAGAAAAGATTTATTGAGAAGAAAGAATGAAATGGAAGAGGATGTTCATGCTAGCAGAGTATTATTGATAGTTCATGGGATTTTGTGTGGATATGTAAATACTCACTTCTTATTGACTCCTAGGCCTAAAAAGTCTCCTTCAAGCTTCAAGTAACATACTGCTATGACCTCTCATTATTCCTTTATCCTTGGCTATTACTTTGTTTATAAGCTTTATTTGAGTGTCATGTGTAGCAAGTTTATTTCCTTTTCTTTATACTTGACACATTATTCACCATAGACACTTGGCTCACATTCCTTCTTAAAACATTGATGCCCAGCACCTCTTTGGGTTACTAAATGCCTTGTAGTTAGGTTGCTCTTGATAGTGGACTTTCAGCTGATGATCCCGGATTAGTTAACCCAAGTCACCGAATGTTGATGCACTCCTAAGAGCTTACTAATCCAAGCAGATCCTAGTACAAAGACACCACAGGCATATATTTTAAAGTTCAAGCTATTGGTGTCCAGCTTTGTTTCTTTTTGTTTCCTTTTGTTCTGCCACTTTTTGGCTATCTCTTTTCTTTCTTTCTTTTTGTTTTTCTTTCTAACCAAGGAATTTTTTATTGAGATTCATAGACAGTAGGCCACTCTTTACTTAGAAGGAGATATCCTGGCTCTTTATTCACTAAAAGTGAGCTATCATATAATCACACACATACCACCACTTACTTTTATTCTACTTCTATCTAACCGAGATCATCTTGCTTCACATTCAAACATTTCTTTTATTGAACTTAAAGATGCAGGGGACAAAACATGCTTCTTGTCAAGTGAAAGTAAACACACAAGCACACACATAGACTAGCTTACTTATTTTAAAAGAAATTTGAATCTGTTTGAACTAAATGAACACTTTAACAAGACATCAATCAAAAGTATTTCTCAACAGCAAAAGTTAAGTATAGATACAACCTATTGGTTTGTATTTCTTTTGTTCTTCTTTTCTGCTGTGCCCCTTTTTGAGTCTTGATGCATAGTATCTTCAATTGGTGGTTAACTCCCAGACTTAATTCCTTGCTACTTCTTCTGATTCAACAGGTTAACTCTGGGCAAACTTTTGTGTCCTTGCTAAAGGTTATGAAATTGAGACTAAACAAAAACAGTTAAGTTGTTTGAATAATCTGTTTGATTGCTTGGAACTAGCAATGTGCAGGAAGTTAGAATGTAATTTTAAATGAAGTTTTGGTGGAACACCAAACTTAGCATCCTGCATTCTCCCTTCGATTGTTTTTGGTGTGCAACACCAAACTTAGCCTCTTGCAATACATAGCAGTTATCCAACACTCTTATTGAAAAAGTTATGAAAAGAAAACTACCTCAGGTTGGATTGCCTCCCAACAAGCGCTCTTTTATTGTCACTAGCTTGACATCTTTCAATTCTTTTTAAGAGGGCTGTAGGTGTTGAACCTCTTTTTCCTTATCCCATTGTCCTCCCAAATACAGCTTTGCTCGGTGACCATTTGCTGTGAATTGATTCTTTGTTGCCTCATCTAGCAGTTCAATATTCCCATAGGGAAAAATCTTTGTCACCAAGTATGGGCCAGTCCACTTAGACTTCAGTTTGCCAGGGAAAATTTTAAGCTTCGAATTATACAGGAGCACTTGCTGTCCTGGCTTGAATTCCTTCTTTGTGATCTTCTTGTCATGCCACTTCTTAGCTCTCTCCTTGTATATCTTAGCACTTTCATAAGCTTCTAGTCTAAATTCATCCAACTCATTTAGTTGTAACAACCTTTTTTCTCCTGCAGCTCGGGGATCAAGGTTTAGGAGTTTAGTGGCCCAAAAAGCTCTGTGTTCAAGCTCTACAGGGAGGTGGCAGGATTTGCCATACAATAGCTGAAAAGGTGACTTGCCAATAGGAGTTTTAAAAGCTGTCCTATACGCCCACAATGCATCCTCTAGCTTTCTAGCCCAATCTTTTCTTGTGATTCCCACTGTTTTCTCTAGGATCTTCTTTAATTCCCTATTTGCAAGTTCAGCTTGGCCGTTAGTCTGAGGATGGTAAGGTGTGGCTACTTTGTGAATTACTCCATATTTGTGGAGGAGTTTCTCCATCTGTTTGTTGCAAAAGTGACTACCACCATCACTAACAAGACCCTTGGGCACTCCATACCTAGTGAAAATGTGCTTTTTAAGGAATTGGAGGACAATCTGTGCATCACAGGTGGTTGTGGCTATGGCTCCCACCCACTTTGAGACATACTCCACTGCTACCAAGATGTATCTAAAGGAATAAGAAGGAGGAAAAGGCCCCATGAAATCAATTCCCCATAGATCGAACAATTCTAATTCTAAGATAAAGTTTTGAGGAATCTCATTCCTTTTTGTTAATCCTCCTGCTTTCTGGCATTCATTACATTGGTGTACATATTCTCTGGCATCCTTGAAGATAGTTGGCCAATAGAAGCCACTCTGCAGTATTTTTGCGGCTGTTTTTTTCTGGGCCAAAGTGTCCACCATAAGCTGAACCATGACAATGCCACAAGATGTCTCTCACTTCACTTTCAGGAACACACCTTCTGATCACTCCATCAGAGCATCTCTTGAACAAGAAGGGTTCATCCCATGAAAATTTCCTTGCTTCATTGATCAACTTCTTCACTTGTTGCTTAGAGAACTCTTGTGGTATCTTCCTTCCCACTTTGTAATTTGCTATGTCAGCAAACCAAGGTGCTTGCTGGATCTGCAGAAGGTGCTCATCTGGGAAGCTTTCATTTATGGGCTGGGATGCTTTTTGACTTGTTTCATGTGGTAGCCTCGATAGATGGTCAGCGACCTGATTTTCAGTGCCCTTCCTATCTCTTATCTCAATGTCAAATTCTTGTAGGAGCAGTATCCACCTGATGAGTCTTGGTTTAGCATCCTGCTTTGACATCAAATACTTAAGTGCAGCATGATCAGTGTAAACCACAACTTTGGATCCTATCAGATATGATCTAAACTTATCAAATGCATAGACTACAGCTAGCAACTCTTTCTCTGTTGTGGTGTAATTTCTTTGGGCCTCATTCAACACTTTACTTACATAATATATGACATGATGCAAATTTCCCTTCTTTTGCCCAAGTACAGCACCAATTGCAAGGTCACTTGCATCACACATGAGTTCAAAAGGTAATTCCCAATCCGGAGGTGTGATGATTGGTGCTGTTGTGAGTCTATTTTTTAAAGTTTCAAAGGCATGCTGGCAGTTTTCATCAAAAACAAAAGGGTTATCAAGCATTAACAGATTACTCAAAGGTTTGGCTATTTTTGAAAAGTCCTTGATAAACCTTCTGTAAAATCCGGCATGCCCCAAGAAACTTCTGACAGATTTCACATTAATTGGTGGAGGGAGTTTTTCTATGATCTCAACCTTTGCCTTATCAACCTCTATCCCTTTTCTTGAAACTTTATGGCCAAGAACAATCCCTTCGGGTACCATGAAATGGCATTTCTCCCAGTTTAAAACCAAATTAGTTTCTTGGCACCGTTTCAAGACAAGGGTTAAATGGTTTAGGCAAGCATTGAAATTATCACCAAAAACAGAGAAGTCATCCATGAAGACCTCTAGAAACTTTTCGACCATATCAGAGAAGATGGATAGCATACACCTTTGAAATGTGGCAGGGGCGTTGCAAAGCCCAAAGGGAATCCTTCGGTATGCAAAGACTCCAAATGGACATGTAAAGGCAGTCTTCTCTTGATCCTTGGGGTCCACCACGATTTGATTATACCCAGAATATCCATCCAAAAAGCAATAATATGCATGGCCGGCCAACCTTTCCAGCATTTGATCAATGAATGGGAGAGGGAAGTGGTCCTTTCTGGTCGCATCATTCAACCTTCTATAGTCTATGCACATCCTCCATCCAGTCACTGTTCTAGTAGGAATCAACTCATTCTTCTCATTAGTGATGACCGTCATTCCTCCCTTTTTTGGTACAACTTGAACCGGGCTCACCCATGGGCTGTCAGATATTGGGAAGATTATCCCTGCATTCCACAACTTCATTACTTCCTTTTGGACAACTTCCTTCATTGTGGGATTTAGTCTCCTTTGAGGTTGAACCACTGGTTTGGAATTGTCTTCCAAGAGGATTTTATGCATACACACTGCAGGGCTGATACCTTTCAGGTCATCAATGGTCCATCCCAAAGCATCTTTGTGGGCTTTGAGTACATCAAGAAGTTCTCCCTCTTCCTTCTTTGTCAGGGATGAATTTATGATCACTGGGAAGCTTTCCGATGTGCCAAGGAATGCATATTTGAGATGGGTTGGTAAAGGTTTCAGTTCTTGTTTTCGTACATCTTCCTTATTGTCTTGTCTTTCATCTGGCTCAGTAGAGGTCTCAGCCACTTGTTCCTCTGTTGCCCCTTGATTTCCTTCTTGCTCTTGGAGATTTTCTTCCAATATTTCTTCCACCAAACTGTCTATCATATCCACTCTTACGTAATCCTCTTGCTCAGGAACGTGTTGCATTGATTTGAACACATTTATGACCATTTGTTCATTATGGACCCTGAAGATCATTTCTCCTTTTTCTACATCAATGATGGCCCTTGCTGTGTGTAGAAATGGCCTTCCCAGAATGATTGAGTCGTTTCCTTCTTCTTCAGTATCCAAAATTACAAAATCTGCTGGGAAAATAAACTCCCCAACCTTCACTAACAGATTCTCCACAATTCCATTGGGTGTCTTGATTGATCTGTCAGCCATGACTAGTGACATCCTGGTGGGTTTAAGCTCTTCTATTGCAAGTTTTCTCATCATTGAGAGAGGCATTAAATTGATGCTGGCACCCAGGTCACAGAGAGCCTTGTTGAGAATTATCTTGCCAATAGTGCATGAGACTACAAAGCTTCCCGGATCCTTAAGTTTTGGTGGAATACCCCGTTGAATCACAGCACTGCATTCCTCGGTGAGTAATACGGTTTCCTTCTCAAGCCAACTTCTTTTCTTGTTGATAAGATCCTTCAGAAACTTGGAATATAGAGGCATTTGCTCAAGTGCTTCAGCCAAGGGAATATTGATTTCCAGCTTCTTAAAAATCTCAAGGAATTTGTGAAAATTCTGGTCTTTAACCTCTTTGTTGAACCTCTGGGGATAAGGCAGTGGGGGTGTGATGCTCTTTCCTATTTGCTGCTGTCCCTGAGCCACTTTCTTTGAGCTATGTAGTTGGTTGTCCTTCTCTTTAAGTTTCTCAGTACTTTTGTTTGGCATCACAACTTGCTCCTTAGCCTCATCGTCCTTTGCTTGCTTCTCATCCTCTGTTGGTTCTTTGATGTTCTCTGCTTGTTTCTTTGTAGTGTCATTGTTGCTTATCAATGTTCTCCCACTCCTTAATTGTATTGCCTTGCATTCCTCCTTGGGATTTGGGATTATGTCACTGGGCAGTGAGTTTGAAGGTCTCTCAACAGATACTTGCTTGGAGAGTTGCCCAATCTGCCTCTCTAGGCTCTTTAATGATGCTTCATGGTTTTTGTTTGTTATTTCCTAGTGTTTCATCATTTTTTCTATCAAGGTCTCTAAATTGGTGAGTCTTTGAGGTTCAGGTGGTGCTTGTGGTGGGTTGTGAGATGTGGGTGGTGGATGATAGGCATTTTGGTTGGTGGGTTGGTTATTGGATTGGTACTGGTTGAGATTAGGCTAGTTGTTTTGAGGTTTTCTGTATGTGTTTTGGTTAGTCTGCTGCTGGTTGTAGTTTTGGTTGTTTCTTGGGTTGTTTTGGTTTGAGTTCCTCTGCCATGGGTGTTGGTTCTGGTTGTGAGTGTCTCCCCATCTGAGATTGGGGTGATTTTTCCATGAGGGATTGTAGGTATCACCATAGAATTCATTTGGGCTTGAATGCATGTACTGGACTTGTTCCTGCTGTTGCTCCTCTTGGATTTCTTCATTTTGCCCCCATGTGGCTGATGGTTGGCTGGTGTTAACTGCTGCAACTTGGAGGCCATCAATCCTCTTGGTCATTTGCTCAAATTGTTGTTGAATTTGCTGCTGCATTAATTTGTTTTGAGCCAGGATTGAATCCACTCTTTCTAGCTCCATTACTCCTCTCCTTTGTGATGGTTGGCGACCTCTTTGATGAGCAAAGAAATATTGGTTGTTGGCCACCATATCAATGAGTTCTTGAGCCTCCTCTGCAGTTTTCATGAGTTGCAAGGAACCTCCAGCTGAATGATCCAAAACTTCCTGGGATTTTAGTGTTAAGCCTTCATAGAAGTTCTGCAGCTTCTCCCACTCATTAAACATGGCAGGGGGACATTTCCTGATTAGAGCCTTGTACCTCTCCCATGCCTCATAGATGGGTTCAGCCTCCATTTGTGTAAATGTTTGTACCTCAGCCTTCAACCTTATAATCCTCTGAGGTGGGTAAAACTTGGCAAGAAACTTGGTTACCAAATCATCCCAGTTATTGATGCTGTCCCTTGGAAAAGATTCCAACCATTGAGTGGCCTTGTCCCTGAGAGAAAATGGGAATAGCATCAGCTTGTAACTGTCAGGAGGCACACCATTAGTTTTGACAGTGTTGCACATCCTCAAGAAAGTGGACAAATGTTGGTGTGGGTCTTCAAGTGGTCCTCCACCAAAAGAGCAATTGTTCTGAACCAAAGTGATGAGTTGTGGCTTGAGTTCAAAATTATTTGCATTGACATTTGGAGCCAAGATGCTGCTCCCACAATGTCTAGGATTTGCAAAGGTATAGGAAGCCAAAACTCTCCTCTGGGGTGGGTTGTCATTGTTGTTGTCTGCTCCACCTGGTGGATTGGTTGAATGTTCCTCCATTTCTTGGAATTCTTCGTCTGATTCCTCTTCTCCAACAATGTTTTTCCCTCTTTCAGCTCTTCTTAACCTCCTGAGCGTTCTTTCGTCTTGTTCATGAAAATTGGGTGTGGTTCTTCTTGTACCTGACATACAAGCAGAGCATGAGAAATGCACAAAACCAGTGACACTTCAATCTACTGCTAGATTGAAGTGTTAGTTAGTTTAAGCAAAAAATCAAACAGTTAGTGGGTTAATCAAAATTAAAGACAAAGTGCTTGATCTAGATCACCACCTCACTTAATCATTGTCAATCTAATCAATCCCCGGCAACGGCGCCAAAAACTTGATGAGTATTTTGGTGGAAAGATAAATTTCTGCCAAAACACACAAATCTAACCGGCAAGTGCACCGGGTCGCATCAAGTAATAAAAACTCACGGGAGTGAGGTCGATCCCACAGGGATTGAAGGATTGAGCAATTTTAGTTTAGTGGTTGATTTAGTCAAGCGAATCAAGATTTGGTTGATTGATTGGTGATTTGCAGAAATTAAATTGCATGGAAAGTAAAGGGAACGGGTGATTGGCATGAAATTAAAGAGAACAAGAATTAAATTGCTGAATCTTAAAGTGCAAGTAACATAAATTGCAGAAACTTAGATTGCAAGAAATGTAAATTGCAGAATCTTAAAGTGCAAGAAATGTAAATGGCTTGAAATGTAAAGGGGATTGGGGATTGGATTTACAGAATTTAAACAAGGAAAAGTAAATTGCATCAAGCAGAGAAGTAAAGGAAGAGTGGGATCAAATTGGATCTCAGAGCAGAAAAGTAAATGAACATGGAAAACAGTAACAGAGAATGTAAAATTGGGAAATTAGATCTCAGGACCCAGAGACTAGAAAACCAAGTCTAGATCTCAATGCCTTCCTAGATCCAACGAGAACAATTGCAAGGGAAATGTAAATTGCAAAGAAAGTAGATGAAGAACAATTAACCGAAACTGAAATTCAATTAAGCAGTAAATAAAGCAAGATCCAAGGTGAGATTGAAACAGAATTTCTTCAATTCTCCAACCCAAGATCCAAGACAATTGTAATTGAAATTGAAAGCAATAAAACTAAGAGGAAGAGAATTGAATTCTCCTTCCCCGAAACTAAGAAATTAAAGATCACTCAATATCAAAAGCTCTCCGAAAACTATTATGAAAATTCAAAGGGAAAGCTCCCCGAAGAACTTGAATTCTATCCTATTTATACACTTTCTTCAAATGATCTTCAAGCCTTGAGTTGGGCCTTTGCTCTTGGTGGAATTGGGTTGAAAGAGGCCTTGGTTGATTGCTCTTGAAGTTTGGAGAAGAACCAAAGTGAACCAATTGAACCGGGTTGGAGTTTTGCAAAAGTTAGACCAAAAGTTGGAGCAAAAGTTAGGGTCTAACTTTTGGTCCAACTTTTCATATCAGCCAACATATCTTGCTGATACTCACGTTGGTGCAAAAGTTAGGGGTCTAACTTTTGCACCAACGTTGGCCTTCCTTGGTGCACTTGTGGCGCCAACGTTAGCCCAAAAGTTAGGGGCTAACGTTGGCGCAAACTTTTGCTCCTCCCCTTGTAGTTTTCATGTGCCAACGTTAGCCTCAAAGTTAGGGGCTAACGTTGGCGCAAACTTTTGGTGCCCAGGGAGTGTTTTTCTCATGCCAACGTTTGCCTCAAAGTTAGGGGCTAACGTTGGCGCAAACTTTTGGTGCCCAGGGGTGATTTTCATGTGCCAACGTTAGCCTCAAAGTTAGGGGCTAACGTTGGCGCAAACTTTTGGTACCCAGAGAGTGATTTTCAAGTTCCAACGTTAGCCCAAAAGTTAGGGGCTAACGTTGGGGCTAACTTTTCACCCAAAAGTTTGTGCAAAAGTTTGAGGCTAACTTTAGGTCCAGCTTTTTGCTTCCTGGTTCAATTTCACTTATTCCATTGTCTTCTCTTTACTCCTAGCTATTCCTTCTTGCTTCAACCTTTCTCCAAGCTTTCTTCACCTATCATTAATCAACCAAACACATCAAAGCTATGCTTAAAATCATGAGATATTCATTCTTTCATAATATGTGACAATTATAGTATAAAACCTCATGAAATAGCATGAATTCATACATGGTTGATTCAATCAAAGGAAACATGAAAATCTACCTAATTGGCTTGCTTGTAGCTCAAGAAAGTGCATAATTCTAATGAAAACAAAAGAAAAAGACTAGTTAAAATAGGCTAAGATGACTTGTCATCACCATGGTAAGCCAATGCTTTGGATTCGGGTTTACACTTTGATCATGGTTCCTTGTGATCCATGCGTTTGCATAGAACTCTTGAACCATTAGGATCTCGACTTGTTGAATGGGGTTGGTGAGAACTTCCCAACCTCTTCTTTGAATCTCAAGTCGGATCTCCGGATACTCATTCCTTTTGAGCTTGAAAGGAACCTCAGGGATCACTTTTTTCTTGGCCACAACTTTATAGAAGTGGTCTTGATGGACCTTTGAGATGAATCTCTCCATCTCTCATGACTCAGAGGTGGAAGCAATTGCCTTCCCTTTCCTCTTTCTAGAGGTTTCTCTGGCCTTAGGTGCCATAAATAGTTATGGAAAAACAAAAAGCAATGCTTTTACCACACCAAACTTAAAATATTTGCTCGTCCCCAAGCAAAAGAAGAAAGAAAGAAGTAGAAGAAGAAGAAAAATGGAGGAGAGGGAGATAGAGTAGGTTTCGGCCAAGTGGAAGAAGAGAGGGTTGTGTTGTGTGAAATAGAAGAAGGAATGAGGGGTTTATATAGAGGTATGGAGGGGTTTAGGGTTCGGCCATTTAGGGTTTGGTTTGGGAGGGAAATTATTTTGAATTTAAAGGTAGGTGGGGTTTTTGGGGAAGAGAGGATGGATGTGATTAGTGAAGAGGTGATGGGGAAGAATGATTGAGTTGATTGGTGAGGGTATTTGGGGAAGAGAGTTATAGAAAGGTATGAAGAGGAGAGAAGAAGTAGGTGGGGATCCTGTGGACCCTGAGGGAATCTTGTGGGGTCCACAGATCCTAAAGTGTTTGAGGATTTCTCATCCCTGCACCTTTTAGACGTGTAAAACTCCCTATATATGCAATCCTGGCATTTAAAGCCAGACTACAGCATGTTTCTAGCGTTAAACGCCACTTCCTTGCTTGTTTTGGGCATTCAACGCCAGTCTATAGCATGTTTCTGGCGTTGAACGCCAGTATGGTGCATGTTTCTGGCGTTAAACGCCAGTCTGATGCTTGTTTCTGGCGTTTAATGCCAGCTTTCCTCTGGGTGCAATCCTGGCATTTAAACGCCAGACTGCTGCTTGTTTCTGGCGTTTAACGCCAGTTTCATGCTCTGTTCTGGCGTTAAACGCCAGCTAGATGCTCCTTACTGGCGTTTAAACGCCAGTAAGCCCTTCCTCCAGGGTGTGCTATTTTTAATGCTATTTTTCTTTCTGTTTTCGATTTTTTAGTAGTTTTTGTGACTCCACATGATCATTAACCTAATAAAACATGAAATAACAAAGAGAAAATAAAATAAAAATGATTAAATAACATTGGGTTGCCTCCCAACAAGCGCTTCTTTAATGTCAATAACTTGACAGTGAGCTCTCATGGAGCCTCACAGATAATCAGAGCAAGGTTGGGACCTCCCAACACCAAACTTAGAGTTTGGTTGTGGGGGTTCAGCACCAAACTTAGAGTTTGGTTGTGGCCTCCCAACACCAAACTTAGAGTTTGACTGTAGGGGCTTTGGTTGACTCTACAGTGAGAGAAGCTTTTCATGCTTCCTCTCCATTGTTACAGAAGGAGATCCTCGAGTTTTAAACACAAGGTAGTCCTTATTCAGTTGAAGGACCAACTCTCTTCTGTCCACATCAATCACAACTCTTGCTGTGGCTAGGAAGGGTCTTCCAAGGATGATGGATTCATCTTCATCCTTCCCAGTGTCTAGGATTATGAAATTAGCAGAAATGTAAAGGCCTTCAACCTTTACTAACACGTCCTCCACTAGTCCATAAGCCTGTTTTCTTGAGTTGTTTGCCATCTCTAATGAGATTCTGGCAGCTTGCACCTTAAAAATTTCCAGTTCCTCCATTACAGAGAGGGGCATGAGGTTTATCCCTGACCCAAGGTCACATAGAGCCTTCTCAAAGGTCATGGTGCCTATGGTATAAGGTATTAAAAACTTTCCAGGATTCTGTTTCTTCTGAGGCAATCTCAGTTGATCCAGATCACTCAGTTCATTGGTGAGCAAGGGAGGTTCATCTTCCCAAGTCTCATTACCAAATAATTTGGCATTTAGCTTCATGATTGCACCAAGGTACTTGGCAACTTGCTCTTCAGTAACATCCTCATTCTCTTCAGAAGAAGAATATTCATTAGAGCTCATGAATGGCATAAGGAGGTTTAATGGAATCTCTATGGTCTCCAGATGAGCCTCAGAGTCCTTTGGTTCCTCAGAGGAAAACTCCTTATTGATCTCTGGACGTCCCAGGAGGTCTTCCTCACTGGGGTTCACGTCCTCTCCCTCCCTTGTAGGTTTGGCCATGATGATCAATTCAATGGCCTTGCACTCTCCTTTTGGGTTTTTCTCTGTATTGCTTGGGAGAGTACTAGGAGGGGTTTCAGTGATCCTTTTACTTAGCTGACCCACTTGTGCTTCCAAATTTCTAATGGAGGACCTTGTTTCATTCATGAAACTTAGAGTGGCCTTAGATAGATCAGAGACTATGTTTGCCAAGCTAGATGGGGTCTGCTCAGAACTCTCTGTCTTTTGCTGAGTGGAAAATGGAAAAGGCTTGCTATTGCTAAACCTGTTTCTTCCACCATTATTAAAGCCTTGTTGAGGCTTTTATTGATCCTTCCATGAGAGATTTGGGTGATTTTTCCATGAGGGGTTATAGGTGTTTCCATAGGGTTCACCCATGTAATTTACCTCTGCTATTGCAGGGTTCTTAGGATCATAAGCTTCTTCCTCAGAAGATGCCTCTTGAGTACTGTTGGATGCAGCTTGCATTCCATTCAGACTCTGAGAAATTATATTGACTTGCTGAGTCAATATTTTGTTCTGAGCTAATATGGCATTCAGAGTATCAATTTCAAGAACTCCCTTCCTCATAGGCGTCCAATTATTCACAGGATTCCTTTCAGAAGTGTACATGAACTGGTTATTTGCAACCATGTCAATGAGTTCTTGAGCTTCTGCAGGCATTTTCTTTAGGTGAATGGATCCACCTGCAGAATGGTCCAGTGACATCTTTGATAGTTCAGACAGACCATCATAGAATATATCCAGGATGGTCCATTCTGAAAGCATGTCAGAAGGACACCTTTTGGTCAGTTGCTTATATCTCTCCCAAGCTTCATAGAGGGATTCACCTTCTTTCTGTCTGAAGGTTTGAACATCCACTCTAAGCTTACTAAGGTTTTGAGGAGGAAAGAACTTGGCTAAGAAAGCCGTGACCAGCTTATCCCAAGAGTTCAGGCTATCCTTAGGTTGAGAGTCCAACCATATTCTAGCTCTGTCTCTTACAGCAAATGGGAAAAGCATAAGCCTGTAGACCTCAAGATCAACCCCATTGGTCTTAACAGTATCACAGATCTGCAAGAATTCAGTCAAGAACTGAAAAGGATCTTTAGATGGAAGTCCATAAAACTTGTAGTTCTGTTGCATTAGAGAAACTAATTGAGGTTTAAGCTCAAAATTGTTTGCTCCAATGGCAGGAATTGAGATGCTTCTTCCATGTAAATTAGAATTAGGTGCAGTGAAGTCACCAAGCATCCTCCTTGCATTGTTATTATTTTCGGCCATATCTTCTTCTTTTTCGAAAATTTATGTCATATTTTCTCTAAAGAGTTGTGCTTTAGCTTCCCTTAGCTTCCTCTTCAGAGTTCTTTCAGGTTCAGGATCAGCTTCAATAAGAATGTTCTTATCCTTGTTCCTGCTCATATAAAAAAGAAGAAAACAAAAAATAATAGGGATCCTCTTTGCCTCAGTAGAGAGAGGTTCCTTTATGTGAGTAGAAGAAAGTAAGAATAGAAGAAGGAAAAGATGAGAATCCAAACACAAGGGTGAGGATAGAAGTGTTAACGGATGAATAAATAAATAGAAGGAGATTACAGATGAGAGAAGAATTCAAAAATTTAACAAAATAAAATAAAAATATTTTAAATTTAAATTTAAAATTCGAAAATTAAAATTGAAATTAAATTAAATTAAAATTAAAACAATTAGTTAATTAAAACGAAATTTTGAAAAAGAGGGAAGGGATTTTCGAAAATTAAAGGTAGAGAGTTAGTTGGGCAGTTTTGAAAAAGATATGATTGAAACAAAAAGATATGAATGAGTAAAAGAGATTTGAAATTTGTTTTTGAAAAAGATATGATTGAAATTGAAAATCATATGATTGAAACAAAAAGATAAGATTGATTGAAAAAGATTTGAAAGTCAATTTTAAAAAGATAAGAGGTTAGGGGAGAAGTTAGAAAGAATTTTGAAATTGATTTTGAAAAAGATATGATTGAAATTGAAAAAGATTTAATTTTTGAAAACTAAAGTTGATTACTTGACTAACAAGAAATAAAAAGATATGATTTTAAAATTTAAAGATTGAACCTTTCTTAATAGACAAGTAACAACTTAATAGTTTTGAATCAATCAAATTAAATGCTAATAAGATTTTCGAAAATTATGAAAAAGATTTTTGAAAATTAATTTTGAAAATTTCGAAAGTTATGAAAGACAAATGAAAAAGATTTAAAAAAGATAAGATTTTTAAATTGAAAATTTGATTTGACTCATAAGAAATAACTAAATTTTAAAATTTTTTGACTAAATTAAATCAAATTTTCAAAATTATGAGTGAAATAAGAGAAAGATATTTTTTTTTATTTTTGAATTTTAATGATGAGAGAGAAAAACAAAAAAAAGACTCAATGCATAAAAATTTTGGATCAAAATATGTGATGCATGCAAGAACACTATGAATGTCAAGATGAACACCAAGAACACTTTGAATGCCAAGATGAACACCAAGAACTTATTTTGAAAAATTTTCAAGAAAAGAAAACATGCAAGACACCAAACTAAAAAAATTTTTTATTCTTTAGACATTAACAAATTGAAAATGCATATGAAAAACAAGAAAAGACACAAAACAAGAAAATATGAAGATCAAACAAGAAGACTGGCCAAGAACAACTTGAAGATCATGAAGAATGCAATGCATGAAATTTTCGAAAATAATTTTTAGAAAATTAAAAAGATGCAATTGACACCAAACTTAAAAGTTGACTCTAGATTCAAACAAGAAACACAGAATATTTTTGGATTTTATGATTTTGTTAATTTTTTTTATTTTTCGAAAATTAATTGGGAAAGACAAAAAAGAAGAAAAAAATATTTTTTATTTTTTTGTATTTTTTGAAAACAAGAAATAAAAAGCTTAAAATTAAAATAAAATTACCTAATATGAGCAACAAGATGAACCATCAGTTGTCCAAACTCGAACAATACCCAACAGGCACCAAAAACTTGGTGTGCGAAATCGTGATCATTTCTTCCTTGGTAACGGCGCTACAAACTCAATACGCATGTTCATGTTCTTAATTCTGTTTCACAACTTCGTACAACTAACCAGCAAGTGCACTGGGTCGTCCAAGTAATAAACCTTATGTGAGTAAGGGTCGATCCCACGGACATTGTCGGCTTGAAGCAAGCTATGGACCTTGTAAATCTCAGTCAAGCGGATTCAACTGATTTTATGAATTGATAAGTAAAAGATAAATAAAATATAAAATAGGATAGTGGTACTTATGTAATTCATTGGTGAGAATTTCAGATAAGCGTATAGAGATGCTTTCGTCCATCTGAACCTCTACTTTCCTGCTGTCTTCATCCAATCCTTCCTACTCCTTTCCATGGCAAGTAGTATGTTAGGCATCACCGTTGTCAATGGCCACCTGTCCACTCAGTAAAAATGGTCCAATGTGCTGTCACTGTATGGCTAATCATCTGTCGGTTCTCGATCATACTGGAATTGGATCCATTGATCTTTTTGCGTCTGTCACTACGCCCAGCACTCGCGAGTTTGAAGCTCGTCACAGTCATTCAATCCCTGAATCCTACTCGGAATACCACAGACAAGGTTTAGACTTTCCAAATTCTCAAGAATGGTCATTTATCCTTAATCAAAGTATGGACTATTATATATTGCTGGAAAACCCTGGATGTCTACTTTCCAACGCAATTGAGAGCGCGCCATTTGGAGTTCTGCAGCTCCAGACAATCCACTTTGAGTGCAGGGAGGTCAGAATCCAACAACATCTACAGTCCTTCTTCAACCTCTGAATCTGATTTTTGCTCAGGTCCCTCAATTTCAGCCAGAAAACACCTGAAATCACAGAAAAACACACAAACTCATAGTAAAGTCCAAAAATGTGAATTTTAATTAAAAACTAATAAAAATATACTAAAAACTAACTAAATTTCACTGAAAACTATGTAAAAACAATGCCAAAAAGCGTATAAATTATCCGCTCATCAATAACTAAATAGAACAACCCCCAATTATCAGTTAATCTTGAAAGTACTGCAACAAGAATAGGGCTTCCAACTAATCTACTCCCAGTCAAGGCTTTTATTTAAATTACATTAATTCTCTGATTTAATTTCCTGTCATTCAACTCAAATCTTTTTGAAAACCATCTGATTAATAAAATAGCACACTTACCTACAACTCATTGGGAGACGACCTAGGATTCATACTCCCAATATTTTAATTTTAATTTTTATGACATCCTTTTTAAATTGATAAGCGGATTTCTGGTTGGTTGAGGACTATACTTGCAACGCATATCTTATAACAATTCTTCACTCGCCAATTTTCGCCACGTCAATTTTTGGCGCCGTTGCCGGGGAGTTGCAATAGAGTGCTAAAGTTATTAATTGGAATTTATTTATTTGCATTTTATTTTATTTTGCTACTATGAGATGCTTGTTTCTTTCGCTAGATGACGCGTTCACTTCCTGATCCAAGCTTGCCAGTATTCGATCCTGAGATTGAAAGAACTATTTCATGAATAAGGCAAGCTCGGCGTCGGTTAGTCCTCTCTGAGGGCGGATCTGAAACGTCATTTGAGGAAGAAACCAGCCCCCGTTCTACTGATTTGGTTGATTTACGTATAGGTGACATGGCAGCACCTAGGAGAGTTACTATCCAGGAGGCTGGAGCCCCTGATTTTACAATGCAACCGTTTCAAGCGCATCATCCAGCGGTGGCTACAGACTTTGAAATAAAGACCGCACTGCTCAATTTGATGCCCAAGTTTCATGGCTTACCTGCTCAAGAGCCTATTAAGCACCTAAGAGATTTTCAAGCAGCTTGTTCTACTGTCAGGCGTGATGGTGCAGATGAAACTTCAATTTTGCTGAAAGCCTTCCCGTTTTCTCTTGAGGAAAAGGCAAGAGAGTGGTACTACACTCAACCCGCTGCAACTGTATCCAACTGTGATACACTCAGAAGAGAATTTTCGAAAAAGTTCTTTCCAGCTAAAGTTACTGATAAACTGAGGAAGGATATTTCTATGATTGTTCAGGATGAATCTGAAACTCTCTATGAGTACTTGGAGCACTTCAATAATCTTCTGGAAGCTTGCCCCCGCCATATGATTGACAAGATAGTGTTACTCGGCTACGTCAAACAGGGCATGAGGCCCCAAGATAAGACCACATTGGAAAGTGCTAGCAATGGGTCTATGAAAAAGTACAAGACCACTGTGAGGTATGACAATTGATCAGCGACTTAGCTGAATCTACTAAGAATCACAGGCAAAAACAAGGTCGTGCAAAAGCCGTTGTAAAAGTATCCTCTAGCAGAGAGACTACTGCTTTAACTCAGAGTATCTGTGAAATGACCAACTTGCTGAAGCAGATGCAATTAAACCAACAACAAGTTCAGCAAGCTCAACCTTCTCCACCACAGCAAAACCAACAGTTAGTCCCACAGAGAGTTTGCAGAATCTGTACTGATTATAGCCACTATACTGATGAATGTTTGCAGCTCCAGCAGGAAGACAACACCATGGCAGCCACTCATAATTTCTATGACTGCCCCAACCAAGGATACAATCAAAGTGGCAATTACAACCATAGATGGCAGGACAATTCTAGCCAGAATTGGAGGGACAACAACAACAGAAGAGGCTGAGATAATCAGGAAAATCAGAGGTGGAATAACAACAACAACAGGCAGCAGAACCAGTACTAGCCTTACAGAGAACCTCACCTGAGGCAATCCCAAGGACCAAAGAATACCCAATAGCAGACCTCTCAAATTACCTATCCTTCTTCTTCTGCTAATGATGACTTACTACAATCTATTGATCGAAGACAACAGACCATAGAAAATAACATTAATGCCACTCTGAATGGTCTGAACGCTACTTTGCAAGCTCTTGTCTCCCAGATTGGATTAATGAATAACTCCAATAACCAACCTTTGAGCTCCAGTGGAATTCCCTCTCAACCATTACCCAATCCCAAGGGCGGTATTAATGCCATCACCCTAAGGTCCAGAACCACACTGCAGGAGAGGACACAGGAGGAGCCAAGCCCACCAGAACACACCTCAGCCGAAGAGGTAGTGGAAATAGAAGATGTTGAAGAGGAAGAAGATACAGGACATAACTGAAAAAGAAGAAGTTCAACCACAGGAGGAAGCATCAAAAGGCGCAGACACTGCAGAAGACACCACTCCTATTCCATTTCCACAACTTGCAAGGAAGCCCAGGAAGCAGCTGGAACCTGATCCAAAAATGGTAGAGATATTCAAAAAGGTTGAGGTAACTGTTCCTCTATGTGATGTTATTCAATAGGTACCTAAGTATGCAAAGTTTCTAAAAGATTTATGTATACATAAGGACAAAATTAATGAATTAGAAACTATTCCTTTAGGAAGTTCCATATCTGCTTTAATGGGTGGTTTACCTGAAAAGTGTAGTGACCCAGGTCCTTGTATGGTTAATTGTACTATTGGTGGTGTAGTATTTTCTGATTGCATGTGTGATTTAGGAGCATGTGTGAGTATAATGCCTTTGTCTATATATGATATTTTGAGGCTTCCCCCCCTAAAAAGGTCGGCAGCTCGTTTTGTGTTAGCAGATAAAAGCATTATTACAGTGGCTGGAGTTGCTGAAGATGTATTAGTGGCTGGAGTTGCA
This sequence comes from Arachis hypogaea, assembly GCF_003086295.3. Taxonomy (NCBI): domain Eukaryota; kingdom Viridiplantae; phylum Streptophyta; class Magnoliopsida; order Fabales; family Fabaceae; genus Arachis; species Arachis hypogaea. The sequence continues at coordinate 77,008,095 of NC_092049.1, read as the reverse complement.
GATAAAAGCATCATCAATCCTACTCGGAAGGCCATTCCTGAAGACCTCAAAGTTTAAATTAGATGCTTTTTCAGGAACATACTCTTTTGAAATAGATGGCCAAGTAGTGATCTTCAATCTGAATAGAGTTATGAAGCATCCTCCAGAGGATCACTCTATCCTCAAGTGTGACATTATAGATGAAACCGTGGCTGAAGTCCATCAGGAGGAATTTGAAGAGAAGCACGCAGGACAAGGTCCAAGTGTGGGGACATTCTTAGAGGACAATGACAGTGCTCTACCACTGTTACCAGCTGCAGACAACCCAGAGCCTGACCATGATCAGAAGTTAGAATTAAAACCCCTTCCTCAACACCTCAAATATGCTTACCTTGAAGATGAGCAGAGGTTTCCAGTTATCATTGCAAGGAAACTTACTTCTCAACAAGAAGAGCAATTACTTAGTGTGCTGAGGAAGTACAAGAAGGAAATTGGTTGGAGTTTGGCTGACATAGTAGGCATAAATCCTCAAGTCTGTGAGCATAGAATATTTTTAGAAGAGAGAGCAAGACCTGTCCGTCAACCCCAGAGGAGACTGAACCCCACTATCTTAGAGGTTGTCAAAAAGGAAGTGACCAGACTACTAGAGGCAGATATCATCTATTCCATCTCAGACAGTGAATGGGTAAGCCCAGTACAAGTGGTGCCAAAGAAGTCTGGAGTCACTGCAGTGAAGAATAAGCATGGAGAGCTCCTGACAACCAGAGTTCAGAACGCCTGGAGGGTCTATATTGACTACAGGCGCCTCAACCAAGCAACCCGCAAGGATCACTATCCTCTTCCATTCATTGATCAAATGCTGGATCACCTATCAGGTAATTCACATTATTATTTTTTTGATGGGTATACAGGTTATTTCCAGATTCATATAGCTCCTGAGGATCAGGAAAAGACCACTTTTACATGTCCTTTTGGGACTTATGCTTACAAGAGAATGCCCTTTGGCTTGTGCAATGCACCAGCTACTTTTTAGAGGTGCATGATGAGTCTTTTCTCTGATCTTATTGAGGACTGTATGGAGGTTTTTATGGATGATTTTAGTGTATACTGCGATTCCTTTAGCCTTTGCTTAGATGGACTATCTAGAGTATTAGATAGATGTGTCAGTACAAACCTTGTATTAAATTTTGAGAAATGTCACTTTATGGTAAAACAAGGTATTGTACTAGGACATGTTGTGTCTAATACTGGCATTTATGTAGATCCAGCAAAGGTGGATGTTATTTCTAGTTTACCTTACCCCTCTTCTGTGAGGGAAGTCCGTTCGTTCCTTGGCCATGCAGGTTTTTACAGGAGATTCATTAAGGACTTCAGTATGGTAGCACTTCCCTTATCCAGGCTACTGTAGGAAGATATTTAGTTCGAGTTCAGTGAAAATTGCAAACAAGCGTTTGATAAGCTGAAAACCGCCCTGACTCAAGCTCCAATTGTGAGAGGACTAGACTAGAGCCAACCATTTGAAATAATGTGTGATGCTTCCAACCATGCCGTAGGAGCAGCACTGGCTCAGCGTGAAGGTAAGGATCCTTTTGTTATTGCTTATGCGTCTAAAACTTTAGATGCCGCTCAGTCCAATTACACTACTACTGAGAAAGAGCTTCTTGCTATTGTTTTTGCTCTGGATAAATTCCGAGCCTATTTACTTGGTACTAAAGTAGTAGTGTATTCAGACCACGCAGCTCTAAAGTATTTATTAGATAAAAAGGAGTCCAAACCAAGACTTATACGTTAGATACTGCTATTACAAGAATTTGATTTGGAAATTAGGGACAAGAGTGGTAACCAAAATTTAGTCGCAAACCACTTGAGTCGCCTTGAACATATTACAGATGACTCCACTCCTATAGCTGATAATTTCCCATTTGATAACCTGCAAGTAGTATCTGAGATAGTCCCTTGGTATGCACCTGTAGCTAATTATCTAGTTAGCCGCACCTTTCCTCCAAACTTTTCTAAGCATCAAAGAGACAAGCTGAAAAGCAAGTCTAAATTTTATATATGGGATGACCCATATTTATGGAGATGTGGTGCTGACCAGGTAATTAGACGGTGTGTGCCTCAATCAAAATTCCAGTCCATCTTAGAGGCCTGTCACTCATCTGAAAGTGGAGGATATTTTGGCCCTCAAAGAACTGCTAGAAAAATCATAGACTGTGGATTCTGGTGGCCTACTCTTTTTAGAGACGCTGCTGAATTTTGTAGATCTTGTTTCCCATGCCAGAAATTTGGTAATATATCCAGGAGGGATGAAATGCCTCAACAAATTATGCTTTTCTGTGAAATTTTTGATGTTTGGGGCATTGACTTCATGGGTCCATTTCCAAATTCTAATGGTTATTTTTATATATTGTTAGCTGTAGATTACGTTTCCAAATGGGTGGAAGCAATTCCTACCCATACTGATGATGCTAACACTGTTGTTTCCTTTGTGAGAAACCATATTATTTGTCGCTTTGGATCACCACGAGCAATCGTGAGCGATCAAGGCACCTATTTTTGTATCAGGAGACTAACCTGATTAATGAAGAAGCATGGGATAATTCATAAGGTTGCAACAGCATACCACCCACAGACTAATGGGCAAGCTGAGGTGTCGAACAGAGAAATAAAGCGTATCTTGCAGAAGATAGTCAAACCTCATAGAAGAGACTAGAGCACCAGGCTACATGATGCACTTTGGGCGTACAGAACCGTATACAAAACACCCATTGGGATGAGTCCTTTCCACTTAGTTTATGGAAAAGCTTGTCATCTCCCTGTTGAAGTAGAGCACAAAGCCTTCTGAGCAGTAAAGGAGTGCAACATGGGAATTGAGAAAGCCGAAGCGGAAAGGAAATTGCAACTGCAAGAATTGGAAAGCCTTCGCCTGGAAGCTTATGAGAACTCAAGACTATACAAGGAGAAGATGAAGGCTGCACATGATCAGCACATCAGGAGGAAAGAGTTCCAACCTGGAGATTTAGTCCTCCTTTACAAATCTCGACTGAGGCTCATGCCAGGCATGTTGAGATCAAGATGGGAAGGTCCATACAGAGTAGAGAAGGCCGAACCGTACGGAGTTTATCACCTAAGCCATCCTTCAAGCTCTGAACTTATTAAAGTTAATGGACATCGTTTAAAGCTGTACCGTGGCGAGCAGCTGAAGAAAAACAAGGAGCTCGAGATCTTCCTCTTGGAAGATCCCCATATAGCCGAAGACTGAGCTAGTAGAGCATCCAACTTACGAACGTTAAAGCAAAGTGCTAGGTGGGAGACAACCCACCATGGTATGATCGTTCTCTTCTTTATTTTTAATTTTCCTATTCAATAACTCTTCTCTTTATTAGTACATTTCGTGCATCTGCATTTACATACCTTTAAAAAAAAAAAAGTTACGCGACGCGACCGCATCGCAAAGAGATGAGAGAAAATAATAAACGAACAGAGAGTCACGCAGGAGCGTGGCTGGAGGCGTGCCAATGGCACAAATTGCCTCACGCGACCGCGTCACCGATGCGTCCACGTCGAGTGGGAATACCGGCCTCCCATGCGACCGCGTGCCCCACGCGACCGCGTGCTCCACACGGCCACGTGACCTGGACTTCGACATAAAAAGGGTGCACGACTGAAAGTTGTGCTAGAGTGGTGCTGGATTGGTGCTGAACGCATAATTCTTTCCACGCGGCTGCGTGACCGACACGACCGCGTCACCTCGCAACAATTGACCACTCACGCGATCGCATGTCCTACCCGATCGCGTCACCCAATATTTGGCAATTAATGATTTTGAACAGAGAGTTGTGCGAGCGTGAGGCTGCCCTCGCGCCATTAGCCTAAAACGGGTCACGCGACCGCGTGACCGACGCGACCGCGACAATTAGTTTCAACGCAAGTTGTGCGACTGCGTGCCTCACGCGACCACGTCACTTGCGCCGCACAGTTTTCCTGATTTGCCAATTATCTTATCTTTTTCTCCCCCAATCCTATTTTCTTTTTTCCCTCCTTATTTCTTTTTCTTCCCTTCCCCCCTTCTTCCTTCTTTCTCACTTTTTACACTTTCTCTCTCTCTCTCTCTTACCCCATTAACAAGGTTTTTCTTTTTCTCTTTTCCCCCTTAATTTTCTATTATTCCTCTTATTTTTATATGTTATCTTCTTTTCTTTTCGTTTTACCTTCACTATTCATATTTTCTTTTTCCTTTCTTTTTCCTTTTTATTTGGTGTTATAAATTTATGTGAGTCATTATATGCTTGTGGATTGTTATAAATTTGTTTGACAATTATATATTACTTTTTCAAGGGATGCTTGCATGTTCAAATTCATGCTTTCAATAACTTAACTATCATGCATGCTATGTCTTTGTGAAAAGGCCCATATGGCATTAAGCATTTTTTTCTACTTTATTCTACTTTTCAATGCTTGCTTTTCACAAAACCCTTTTTATATTTTATTAATTTAATATAATTGTTATTACAAATAAATTGTTAGTTTGAAAGACTTGGTAATCTCACTTGGACATTGAATGCTTGATCTATGCTACTTATGCCTTTGCTTGCATGCCAATAAACCCCTTGCATTTAATTGTCCCCACATGCACTTGCTATATTTTCATTGATGAACTTTTCACATGTAGTCATGACCATGTGTTAACGTCGTTCTTCTTTATTGTGCATTGATTACCAACCCTGCAGTCTGTCTACATCCACCAGAAGCAAGTCCCCATTACAGAAGAGGCCATTCAAAAAGCTCTAGGTTCCCCCTATTCTAGCAGGATTGGACGCCTTTCAAAAAGCCGCACTCAAGCGCCAGATGTACCAATTTGACTGGGACGCTGTTCTCAGAGTTATCGCACTACCTGGCAGCCGTTGGATCTACGGATACCATCGCACCCGCCCTAAGGGAATATCGGCTTCAGCACTTACCATGGAGGCTCGCGTATGGGCACAGATCATGTCCCATTACATCTTTCCGAGCACTCACGAATCATCCTTCACTGCGGACATGGCCGTTCTTCTATGGTGCATCCTTACAGACCAACCTCTGAATCTACCTAGACATATCCAGAATGCCATGGGACATGTACAAATCGCGGGCAACTTACCTTTCCCCGCCCTGGTCTCAGATCTTGTCTCAGCAGCCGGAGTCTCCTACAGAGCTGGGAACACCAAAGCCATACTTCCACGGGATGATCAATACGTCCCTAATAGGAAATATATCAGACCTCCAGCCACCACTATCAGCTAGCCTACTGAACCAGTTGAAGATATTCCTTCTTCAACACCACAAGCACCTACTACAGACCAACTGCTCCAGCAGATACTTGCAAGGTTGGATCGACAAGAACAGAAAGCTAAGATGAGAGAGCGCCGTAACAAGCGTCGATTCACATACCTCAAGGAGCTGATTTTGGGAAAATTCAAAGACTCAGACACCCCGGACTCCACTTCCTTTACCAGTACAGGGAGCCATGATGGCTCCGACGATGGAGATACTGCTACCAACCCACCTTTGTTCCTGACAGATGGCACCGAGAACGGTGGAAAGCCTTAAGTGTGGGGAGGCCGGTCAGTACCTGACTTCCGGAGGTAATTTCTCTTCCCTAAACACCAATAAATTAGGATATTTAGTTAGATTTTTCTTATGTAGAATAGGATAAATTGCATAGTAATAGGTTAGTTGCATGCATGTTCTGGTTGATTGAAAAGGCAATAAGTTTCTTCTAAGACCCTATCTTTGGAACAAAACTTCACTAATTTTAATTAAAACTTTTATGTTAAATTTGCTTGAAGTTGTATTTGGAACATGATTTTTGAGCTAAAGAACACACAACCTGTGAGAATTGAGCCTTTATGAATGGTTACATTATTTAACCATAATTGTTTTATTCATGTGTGTTTACTTCTCTATGATTGTAATCTATATTTTGTTTCATCCTCTATGTCCAATGTTTATTATATTTATATGTTTGCATATGATTGAGGCTATTATTTGTTTATCCCACTTATCCAAATTAAGCCTACCCTCTCAATTACCTTTGTTAGCCACTTTGAGCCTTTAAATCCCATTTGTTTTATATTTTACCACATTACTAGCCTTAAGTGGAAAAATAATTATATATCCCAAATTGAATCTTTGGTTAGCTTAAGATAGAATTGCGTGTGTCAATCAAGTATGGGAAATTGTGGGAACAAAAGATAATAAGGGAATGTGTTATGATAATATAATGGGAATTTGGGTACCTACTCATGTGAAACTATAAGAATTAAAAATCTATGTGCATTGATAAGCTATGTTATTTTTATGTTTTTATGTTTATCAAAAAAAAAATTTTAAAAATAAATAAGGGGACAAAATTACCCCAATGTTAAGTTAAGAATTCAAGGATCAATGCATGTATGATAAAATTAAAATAAAAAGTTGAAACATGAGTATGGAATGTGAAAGAGATTTCTGGGTAGCTAGGTATGAATTCTAAAGTTATATAGAATATACATAGAGGTTAGGTGAAAGCTTGGGTTAAATAAAGATTCAATTTATAAGCTTACTTAGCCATATATACATCCTCACCCTTACCTTGGCCCCATTACAACCTTGAAAAGACCTCATGATGTTTGCATTGGTATATTAAATGTTGTTGATTGGTTAGGAGAAGAACAAAAATTAGAAAGCATCATTAGAGAAGAATAGAGTAATAACCCTATACACTAGAAAGACTAGAGTGTACATACATCTTCAGTGAGGGTTCAATGCTTGAAATTCTATGTTCCCTGCTTTCATGAGCTATCTTCTTGCATTTTTAGCTGTTCTTACTATATAAGAATTGAATTAGTGGAATTTGATTTGTAATTGTTTTGAAGAGCTTATTTACTTTTGATCAAGTGGACAAGAATCATATAGTTGCATTCACATATATAGGTTGCATTGCATTGCATGAGTTCTACATGTTCCTACTCGTTCATATTATCTCCTTCAACTAAGCATGAGGACATGCTAATGTTTAAGTGTGGGGAGGTTGATAAACCACTATTTTATGGTTTATAATGTGTTTAATTGTGTGGTTTTATCATGATCTTTACCCACTTATTCTTATAATTAGCATGCATTTATATTTCCTTCCTAAAATTATTACATGATTGAAAACTTGCTTCCTAGAGACTTTTAATTATGTATTTTAATTCTCCTTTATTCCATTCGATGCCGTGATCTGTGTGTTAAGTGTTTCAGGCTTTATAGGGCACGAATGAGTTGGAGATTGGAAAGGAAGCTTGCAAAAATAGAAGGAACACAAGAAATTAAGGAGATGACCAGTGAGAAATGACACGGCCGCATGGCTCACGCGACCGCGCGGATGGAATAGCACAAGCGACGCGGAGGCGTGGACGACGCGCCCTCGTGGAGAAGCAAAATGCCGAATGATGCGTCCGCATGAATGACGCGATCGCGTGACGTGCGCGATCTGCATAATCTGCAGAATCGCTGGGGGCGATTTTGGGCCCTGTTTTGACCCAGTTTTCAGCCCAAAAAAGCATACTAGAGCCAGAGAACATGCAGAAACTAACAACAACATTCATTCAGCAGAGTTTTAGTTTTTTAGATCTAGTTTTTCTCTCCTCTAGGTTTTCTTTTCTCTCTACACATTCATAGTTCTTAGGATTTTTATTTCTATTGCTTTTTGCATTGGGATTTTGAGAAGAGTTATCACCTCATCAAGACTTCGTCATTCTAGTTCGTTTTCTTTACTTGGATTTACTCTTCCTTGTCCTTTAATTTACTTAATTTTACTATTAAATTATTTTAGAATTTATCAATACAAGAATTACTTTTATCTTTAATTGATTCCTCGAGTTTTATTTATCATGTCTTTCTTTAATTCCCTTTCCTATGTTATGAATTCCACATTCACAATGAGTGAGTAGTTTCCTAACTTGATAGGGAGTTGATTGAAAGGAACCCTTGAGTTGGAATGCTCAAAGGAGAAATTGTAATTGGGTTTATTGTTGGATTGCTCTCTAGTCACTAACGCTAGTCCTTCCAAGTAAGCGGACTGGGACTTGTGAATAGAAATAGCATTCCAACTTGTTTGACTTTTCCTTACCTAGTAAGGGATAACTAAACAGAACAACCCCCAATTATCAGTTAATCTTGAAAGTACTACAACAAGAATAGGGCTTCCAACTAATCTACTCCCAGTCAAGGCTTTTATTTAAATTACATTAATTCTCTGATTTAATTTCCTGTCATTCAACTCAAATCTTTTTGAAAACCATCTGATTAATAAAATAGCACACTTTCCTACAACTCGTTGGGAGATGACCTGGGATTCATACTCCCAGTATTTTAATTTTAATTTCTATGACATCTTTTTTAAATTGATAAGCGGATTTCTGGTTGGTTGAGGACTATACTTGCAATGCATATCTTATAACAATTCTTAACTCGCAAATTTTTGCCACGTCAGCGGTTCAGATTTTCCCTCAGATGAGACTGGTGAATCGATAACAATCACTTCACCACCCTCAGAGGCTAACCGACGCCGAGCTCGCCTAATACATGAAAGAGTTCTTTCAATTTCAGGATCAAATGCGGCTAAGCTCGGATCAGGCAGTGAACGCGTCATTCAATGAGAGAAACATATAGTTCATGGTAATAAAATAAAATAAAATACGCAAATAAATAAAATTAAAAATATTCACACCAACTAATAATTTAGCACATAATTGCAACTCCTCGGCAACGGTGCCATTTTGACGAACGGGATTCTCTGCTAGTAAAGAATTTCACAATATATTCTCGTTGTACGTATAGTTTCTAAACCAACAGAGAATCCTTTTGTACAAAATTTTTTGTTGTCACTAAAGCAAACCCAATAAAATTGATAACCGAAGTATTTAAACCTCGGGTCATCTCTCAAGGAATTACAGGGAAGTATGATTTATTATTGGTTATGGAAAAGTATCTTTTTGGGTTTTTGAAATTGGGAACAAGGAAATAAATTGGCAAGAAAGTAAATTAATAATCATGAAAACCCTTGCAAGGTATAAGAACTGGAAATCCCATCCTAGTTATCCTTATCATTTGTGATTAGATTTTTTTATTGCTCCCACTTAGTTAACCCTTACTAAATAAAGGAAAGTCAAGTGGACTAATTAATGGGATTCCTTAAGTCCTAGTCAACTCCTGAGAAAAGACTAGCTTTAGAGGGATCCGAATCAACCAGCAAATTCCAATTATCAATCAACAAAGGAGTTTGATAACTCATGTGTCACCAATTACTCAACCAAAGCCATAAGGGGAGAAATCTAAATTAAATTGAAAGCATCAATAATATAAATTGAAGAAAACAATCATAAATTTGAAATACCACAAATTGCATTAAATATAAAATCAAATCTAACATTGTAAGGTTCATAAACCAAATTAGGAAAATAAGTAATTAACAAGTGACATAGATAAACCAAAGTGCTAGAATAAATAAAAGGAGAAGAGAAATTAAATTAAAGGAACATTGAACCTGGAATGGAGAAGAAGTAAACCTAACCTAAGAAAAATCCTAAATCCTAAAACCTAGAGAGAGGAGAGAGCCTCTCTCTCTAGAAACTACATCTAAAACCTAAATTGTGAATGAATGTTGTGTGTATGAATGAATTGATTTTCCCACTTTGTAGCCTCTATTCTGTGTTTCCGGGCTTAGGTTTGGGCCGAAAAGGAGCCCAGAAATTGCTGGGGGCGAATTCTGCAACTTTCTGCACATGGCGTCTATCACGCGTATGCGTAGGTCATGCGTGCGTGTCATTTGGCAATTTTCCTTGTCACGCGTATCGTCACTCATGTTCTGCGCTAGGCACGCATCTGCGTCGTCCATGCCTGCGCGTCGCTGCTCGTTTCTCAAATACTTCATTTTTCTCGTTCCTTCCACTTTTGCATGTTTCCTTTCCATCCTCTAAGTCATTCATGCCCTATAAAGCCTGAAAATACTTAACACACAGATCACGGCATCGAATGATAATAAAGGATAATTAAAATTAACAGTTTTAAGGCCTAGGAAACATGTTTTCTACTATATCACAGAATTAGGAAGGATTTGTAAAAATCATGCAAATTATATAAATAAGTGAGTGAAGAATTGATAAAAATCACTCAAATTAACACAAGATAAACTATAAAATAGTGGTTTATTAGTCTTCTTCCGGAGAAAGATGTTGGATATATCCAATCAAGCTCTAGAAGCTGTTAGGGACATCTCCCATATTCCACTTAGAAAGATGAATATTCCAAGATAAAGGTGGATGTCTTCAAAGGAAGAGTATCTCTGACTCCCATTCTTGAGAGAATAGGCCGTCCTAGTGCATCTTGGGAGTATAGCAACGGGAGAAATTCTGTTCCCACTAGTATTGCATACTCTGATTTGAATGTTGAATCGCGTATATGGCATCAGATTATGGTGGACTACATCATCCCGAGCACCGGCACTACCCATGTGAGATTTAGAACTGCTTTGCTACTTTGGGCTATTATGCAAGGGAAGCATATAGCCATCTTGCCTTTATTGCACAAATCGATTTGGAAATTGGTTGAGAAGAAGAATATCAACATTTTATTTTCATCGATGGTGATGCGCTTAGCAAACGCAGCGGGGGTAGAAAGGCGACCAATGGACATTATGTTCCGGATTCCTAGAGGCAACAAGTTCATTTCGAGGGGAGATTTAGAAAGATCGACGAATATTACACCCTCCAAGAGGAAGACACCCACAACACTACCATCAACTCTACCAACTTCATCAACTGCTTTACCCTTTCTCCAACCTCTTCTGGATTTATTCTGAGACATCTTGCACGATATCCACCATATGGAGCATTTGGAGCACAAACGTTTTGAGTGGATAGCGGCAAAGCTAGAAGGAAGAGACCATGGCCCGATTCCTAGAGCTTCATTCGAGCTAGCTGGGGAAGAGCATGATGTAGTTAACCATCCCACTCCTGAGTCCACCAGCTGAAGGTGGCCCCTCTTCATCCTCCCAGATTGTGAGCATGCACGGAGGACCGTGTACAAATTAAATGTGGGGGAGGATCGATGACTTCAAGCGGGGTAAAAATTTCTCTCTTAAAGACACTTTGCAATGTTTCTTGTAGTACTTTTTCACCATTTTGAGTAGTTTTATTTCTATTGTATCTTGTTTGGTTTGCTATAAATATTTCTTTATCGTTTATGGATATTTAGTAGTTAATATTTGCATGTTGCATGATAGAACAAATAAGTTGGTGAAATACCAAGGAATTTCCATGAAACCTTTTTAGGGGCATACCATTGATTGAATTGAAGAAAAATTATGTTTACGAACTTGCTTGGAGTATTTTGTTTGTAGAACATGGAAACGAGCTAGAACAACATACCTCGTGAGATTTGAGCTTTAATAGATGGTTGCACTTTTCAGCCATAATGTTGTTCTTGTGTGTGATTATACTCTTTTTTTATTGTGATCATTGATTTACATGATTCTTTATGTCCTGTATTTGTGTTTGGATGCATTTAGTATGATTGAGGCAATCCTTGATGATAAACTCACTAACCTATATGGCCAACCCTTGCATTCACCTTTGTGAACCCCTTTGAGCCTATGAATCCCCTTTTGTTCTGATGATAGCACATTACTCCCCTTAAGCAAAAAACCATTGATGTCCCTGAATTACTCTTTGATTAGCTTGGGTGGATTAGTGTGTAAATTCTAAGTGTAGGGAAATTTTGGGAAGCATTGGTGATAAAGGCATGAACTCTTTGTGAAAAATCTTTTGGGCAATTAGGTAATGCTCATGCATTTCACTAATTAAAACATATGCATTCATAGTAAAAAAAAATTATGCATAACAAAGTATGAATAAAAAGAGTAAATAAAGGATGCATATGCCATGCTTGAAAAGAAAATGCATGAGTGAAGTGAGATAAAAAAATGAAAATGGGTAGAAAGGTTGTATTGTTATGTGTACATAGGTGATGTAGGATTAGGTGGACACTCAAGCTAATCAAAGAACTAATTCTTTAAGTCCACTTAACCATATTTCATCCTACCTAACTGATGATCAAATTTTTGCTAGTATAGAATTCACAATAAATTCTCGTTGCTAGTATAGTCTCTAAACCAACAAAGAATCCTTTCATACAAAAATTTAGTTGTCACCAGTAACAAACCCAATAAAAGTAATAATCGAAGTATTCAAGCCTCGGGTCATCTCTCAAGGAATTGCAGGGAGGTGTAGTTATTATTGGATATGGAAAAGTATCTTTTGGGGGTTTTAAATAAGGAACGAGGAAAGTAAATTGCAAAAATTAAACTAATAGCTAATAAAGCTCTTGGCAAGGTATGAGAACTAGAAGTCCTATCCTCATTATCCTTATCAATTGTGATGAGAATTGTCCATTGCTCCCATTTAGTTAACCTCTAACTATGAAGGAAAGTCAAGTGGATAAATTAACCTGATTCCACAGTTCCTAGCCAAATCATGATGAAAGACTAGCTTTAATGGCATTCAAATCAATTAACAACTTCTAATTATCAATCAACAAAAGAGTTTGATAATTCAAGAGTCTCCAATTACTCAACCAAAGCCAAGAGGAGAAAAATCTACTCTAACATGAGAATTCATAAACTAAAGTGGATAAATAAATAAATCACATGGGAAATAGATAAACTAAGGTGCTAGAAATAATAAGAATAGAAGAAAACTAAATTAAAGCAAAGTAGAAATTTGAGATTAAGAAAGCTAAACCTAAAATCCGAAAACCTAGAGAGAGGAGAGAGCCTCTCTCTCTAAAAACTACATCTAAAACCTAAAATTATGTGTGTGAAAGTTGTATGAATGAATGAATGATTCCCCCCACTCTGCAACCTCTATTCTGTGTTCTCGGGCTTGGAACTGGGCCAAAAAGGAGCCCGAAAATCGCTCCCAGCGCTTTTTGCAATTTCTGCACGTGGCGCATGTCACGCGTATACGTAAGTCACGCGTACGTGTTGCTTCGCAAAATTCCTTGTCACGCGTACACGTCAGTCATGCGTACGCATCGCCCATGCATACGCGTCACTGCTAGCTTCTCAAAACTTCATTTTCTCACGTTCCTTCCCCTTTTGCATGTTTCCTTTCCATCCTCTAAGTCATTCCTGCCCTATAAAGCCTGAAAACACTTAACACATAGATCACGGCATCGAATGGTAATAAAGGGTAATTAAAATTGACAGTTTAAAGGCTCAGGAAACATGTTTTCAACTATATCACAAAATTATGAAGGATTTGTTAAACCATGCAAATTATATGAATAAGTGTACAAAGACTTGATAAAAACCACTCAATTTAGCACAAGATAAACCATAAAATAGTGGTTTATCAATTTCCCCACACTTAAATATTAGCATGTCCTCATGCTAAGCTCAAGAGAACCAAAAGAGTGAAGGCAGAATGGTGGAACTTATGCAATGCAACCTATTTAGGTGTGAGCCACCTACATGCATCATGCTATTCTAATTACTATATATATATATATATATATATATATATATATATATATATATATATATATATATATATATATATATATATATATAAGCATACATGTGGTCAAATTGAGTCAAATCTCCAAGAAATCATATACGCACAATCAAGGGCTAAATCAATCTATCAAAACACATTCACAATTGAGTTGAGTTATTCAAAAGAGTTCACAAACTTGCAAGATAAGCAATGATCAAATATGGACATATGGAAATGAGCCATTGAACACTCATTGGATTTGTATATGCACTCTAAAAACTCAAGTGTTTGGGGTTAAACAATTCAAATCTCCTCTGGTTATGCTTTCTAGAACTTTGTTCTTCATCTAACTAATCAACAATTATCAAGTATACAAATGCAAATATCATGAGGGCTTTTCAAGGTTGTAATGGGGCTAAGGTAAGGGTGAGGATATATATATATATATATATGGCCAAGTGAGCTATCATATGAACCTTTGACTTACCTAAGTTCTCACCTAACATACACACATACTCTATACAATTTTTAAAATTAAGCTTAGCTACCCAAAATATCACCTTTACATATTTTCATACATTCATGTATCAAAATTTTTTTTCATCACATATGCATTGATCTTTTATTAAACTTAATATTGGGGTAATTTTATCTCCTATTTATTTATTTATTTATTCATGTATATTGTAATAATAAAGTTTTTTTCATTATTATCAATGCATATGTTTCTCTAATTTCACATGAGTAGACACCCAAATTTCCAATAGTTGTCAATATAAGCAAAAACACATTCTCATTAACCATAGGTCCCACATTTTTCCACACTTAGTTGACACACAATCTCTATCTTAAGCTAATCAAAGATTCAAATAGGGTAATTAATTATTTTTCCACTTAAGACTAGTGATGTGGTAATATAAAGAACAAAAAGGGGGTTAAGAAGGCTCAATGTGGCAAACAAAGGTAAATAGAATGGTAGGCTATTTGGGATAAGTGAGCTAATATCAAATGATGGCCTCAATCACATATAAACATGAACATACACTAAAAAATGGACATATAGAATGGAACAAAGCAAAGATTTCAATCATAGAGAGGGAAACACATAAGAATAAAATATTATGGTTCAATAATGCAACCATGCAATTAAGCTCAAAAACTCATGGGTTGTGTGTTCTTAGCTCAAGACCATATTCCAACTATATATGTATCATGCAAGTTACAAAAGGTTTTAACTCAAATCAATGTGAATCTTAAATGCCCTTTCTAAGAAAAAGATACATTCCTTGAAATTTCATCAATTGACCAACATTTATTATATATATATATATTAAATGAGATGTTGTGATTACGAAAAGCCAAAATATTTTAGTTTATCCCTATTTTCAATCAAACCAAATGCTCATATGCAAAAGGGTAAACTAAGCTCAATAATCCACATTTTTCCATATCACAACTAATAGACTAAAAGTGCAATTCAAGCTGAATATCTAAGATATATACAAGCCCAAAGTGCAAAATGCAACAAAGTAAAAATAAACAAGAGTACAATAAAATAGAAATGTGCAAGTACTAAAAGAAAGATAAAATAAAATAAAGCAAAATACAAAATAAAGCAAAATAGGATAAAAAGTCTGAAATGGTTCACCAAAATATAATCCGCCAGAGAGAGCGACCTCCCCACACTTATATCATAGCATCGTCCTCGATGCTCTAGTCAAGCCGGGTGTGAAGGGTCATCACCTACTGAAGGGTGTGCTGCTGGCTCTGTCGGCGGTAGCTGTGCAGGTGCCTGAGGCTCTGCAGGCTGCTCAGGTTGAGTCTCCTCGTGCTGTGCCTGCTGTTGGTCCTCGTCCTGTGCATCCTCATCTTGCTCATCCTCCTCCTCCTCAGAGTGCTCCGAGGGTGTATCAGGCTCAGAAGGGATGTCAGTACGCTCAGTAGTCACAATCAGATTCAGATGAGAATAGCGTCGCTTGTTGCGACGCTCCAACTGCTCATAACGCCGCTGATTGCAGTGTTCCATCTGATCAAGGCGCTCAAAGAGGCGGTGCACAAGATGGTAGACTGGCTGAGAAGCGGATGACGGTGCTACGGAAGTAGGTGGTACTGCAGGTGTTGAAGGTGCTGCTGAGGATGTGGCTGCATTAGTAGAGGTGGTAATAGCAAGTAGTTTGTGCCCTAGAGGTCCGAACCGCTTGCCGTACGGAATAACCTTTTTAAAGTTGGCAAGCGGTGGTCTCTCATCCTCTAGTTCCCATGGCACCTCAGCTCGGCGAGCCATCTGGGTGATCAAATAAGGAAATGGCAGGGTGCCTCGAACATGAACTATAGCCATGTACTTTCTGATGAACTGTGGAAGGTACAGTTCCATCCCTTCCATAACGCACCAAATAAGGATGATCATGGCAGTTGGCACTTCAGACTCATGAGTACTAGGCATAACATAATTACTCAGTATCTGTTGCCACAGTGGTGCACGAAATTGTGATGTCAATGTTCACATTACTCTCTCACAACTTCGCACAACTAACCAGCAAGTGCACTGGGTCATCCAAGTAATACCTTACGTGAGTAAGGGTCGATCCCACGGAGATTGTTGGCTTGAAGCAAGCTATGGTTATCTCGTAACTCTTAGTCAGGATATAATATCAATATTAATTTTTTTAGTTTGAATTGTAAAAAAGTAAAAAGGGCAGAACACAAGTTATACTTGTATGCGGTAATGGAGAATATGTTGGAGTTTTGGAAATGCTTTGTCTTCTGAAATTCTGCTTTCCTCTGTCTTCTTGTTCACGCACGCACGTCCTCCTATGGCAAGCTGTGTGTTGGTGGATCACCGTTGTCAATGGCTACCATCCTTCCTTTCAGTGAAAAAGGTCCAGGTGCGCTGTCACCGCACGGCTAATCATCTGCAGGTTCTCAATCGTACCAGAATAGGATTTACTATCCTTTTGCGTCTGTCACTACGCCCAGCACTCGCGAGTTTGAAGCTTGTCACAGTCATCCAATCCCTGAATCCTACTCGGAATACCACAGACAAGGTTTAAACTTTCTGGATTCTCTTGAATGCTGCCATCAATCTAGCTTATACCACGAAGATTCTGATTAAGAGATCTAAGAGATATTCATTCATTCTACGGTGGAATGGAAGTGGTTGTCAGGCACGCGTTCGTGGGGGAATGATGATGATTGTCACGTTCATCACATTCATGTTGAAGTGCGAATGAATATCTTAGATAGGAACACGCATGTTTGAATGGAAAATAGAAATACTTACATTAATTCATCGAGACACAGCAGAGCTCCTCACCCCCAACAATGGAGTTTAAAGACTCATGCTGTTAAAGAGTACAAAGTTCAGATCTAAAATGTCATGAGATTCAAATTAAATCTCTAAAAGTTGTTTTTATACTAAACTAGTAACCTAGGTTTACAGAAAATGAGTAAACTATGATAGATAGTGCAGAAATCCACTTTTGGGGCTCACTTGGTGTGTGCTGGGGCTGAGACTAAACCTTCTCACATGCCTGGGCTGTTTTGGGTGTTCAACGCCAGGCTGTAACCTGTTTCTGGCGTTGAACTCCAACTTGTAATGTGTTTCTGGCGCTGGACGCCAGACTGCAACATGGAACTGGCGTTGAACGCCAGTTTACGTCGTCTATCTTTGAGCAAAGTAAGGACTATTATATATTTCTGGAAAGCCCTGGATGTCTACTTTCCAACGAAATTGGAAGCGCATCAATTGGACTCTAGTAGCTCCAGAAATTCCATTCCGAGTGCAGAGAGGTCAGGATCCAACAGCATCAGTAGTCCTTTTTCAGCCTGAATCAGATTTTTGCTCAGCTCCCTCAATTTCAGTCAGAAAATACCTGAAATTACAGAAAAATACATAAACTCATAGTAAAGTCCAGAAATATGAATTTTTCCTAGAAACTAATGAAAATAAACTAAAAACTAACTAAAACATACTAAAAACTATATGAAATTAACCCCAAAAAGCGTATAAAATATTCGCTCATCACAACACCAAACTTGAACTGTTGCTTGTCCCCAACAACTAGACAAATAAAATATAATACAAATGAGTCAAGAGACAATAATATCTCAGAGTTTTTGAGTGAAGCTCAGATTCTAATTAAATGAGCGGGACTAGTAGCTTTTTGCTTCCGAACAGTTTTGGCATCTCACTTTATCCATTGAAGCTTAGAATGATTGGCATCTATAGAAACTTAGAATTCAGATAGTGTTATTGATTCTCCTAGTTCAGTATATTGATTCTTGAACACAGCTACTTTTATGAGTCTTGGTCGTGGCCCTAAGCACTTTGTTTTCCAGTATTACCACCGGATACATAAATGCCACAGACACATAATTGGGTGAACCTTTTCAGATTGTGACTCAGCTTTGCTAAAGTCCCCAATTAGAGGTGTCCAGGGTTCTTAAGCACACTCTTCTTTTTGCTTTGGACCTTGACTTTAACCGCTCAGTCTCAAGTTTTTACTTGACACCTTCACGCCACAAGCACATGGTTAGGGACAGCTTGGTTTAGCCGCTTAGACTAGGATTTGATTCCCTTAGGTCCTCCTATCCACTGATGCTCAAAGCCTTGGATCCTTTTTATTACCCTTGCCTTTTGGTTTTAAGGGTTATTGGCTTTTTCTATTTTTTTTTTGCAAGCTTTGTATTCACTGCTTTTTCTTGCTTTAAGAATCATTTTTATGATTTTTCAGATTACCAATAACATGTCTCATGTTTATCATTCTTTCAAGAGCCAACATATTTAACATTCAAGAACATCAAATTCCAAAGACATATGCACTATTCAAGCATTCATTCAGAAGGCAGAAAGCATTGCCACCACATGTAATTAATCAGAATTTCTTGTATTAAAAACTCGAGAAATATTGCCTCCTTATCCTAAAGAAAATCTTCTATTTTATTCATGTTTAATGATGATGAGAAAAATAAATTATAGCTTAATTGGAGATAAAATCAAAATATAGATACTAATTACTACTACTTATATGTAACTTCTAAGGTAAAGCACAAATAAGAGCAATTATCACAGGGTTAAGGCTAAGATTAGAACTCAACAACCTTGAGGTTGGGAAGTGGATGTTCCTCTACTCTGTGGGGTGCTTGGTCCTTCAAGAGATAACTTCTGACGCTTCAGTTCCTTGAAGTCACGCCCTTGCTCTTCTTGTTCCCTGAGCAGTTTGCAGAGCATGCTATGTTGATTTTGCTGTTCTTCTTTTATTTGGTCCATAGCTTCTTGCAACTTAGTAACAGATGCTTCAAGATGTTCCCAGTATTCAAATTGAGGGAGTTCTGGTAGAAATTCTTGCGCCCTCCTCTTGATGGGGTCATCCTGCATTTGTTGTTTTTCCATTGTGATTTTAGTGATTGGTTGCTCCACTGAGATATACTCTGTTATTCCCATCTTTACTCCAGCATCTTTGCAGAGCATAGAGATTAGGCTTGGATAAGCCAACCTAGCATCCTTGGAGTTCTTGTTTGCGAGTATGTAGAATTCAGATGGAATCAGTTGATGAACTTCTACTTCTTTTCCTAACATAATGCAATGGATCATCACTGCTCTTTTAACATTGACTTCAGAACGGTTGCTGGTGGGCAATATAGAACGCCCAATGAAGTCTAGCCATCCTCTGGCGACTGGTTTGAGATCTTCTCTCTTGAGTTGATTTGGGACACCCTTCGTGCTGGTGGTCCACCTGGCTCCAGGGATGCATATATCCTCTAGAATCTTATCCAGGCCCTTGTTTGTTCTCATCATTCTCCTATTGAAGGAGTCTGGGTCATCTTTCAGCTGAGGTAGCTTAAAGATCTCCCTGATTTTGTCAGGGTGGATGTGAACAATCTTTCCTCTGACCGCAGTCCTATAGTCATAGAGGGCAGTTCCAGATATTCTCTTCCTGTCTGTTTGCCACAGATTAGCGTAAAATTCCTGAACCATATTCCTTCCCACTTTCGTTTCAGGATTAGCTAGGACTTCCCAGTTCCTGTTTCGAATCTGCTCTTGGATCTCCGGATATTCATCTTCTTTCAGATCGAACTTGACTTCCGGGATCACTGATCTTAGACCCATTATTTTGTAGTAATGGTCTGAATGTTCTTTGATTAAGAACTTCCCTTGATTCCAAAGTGGTTTTGGAACACTCTCTTTCTTGCCTCTTGGAGTGGGTTGTTTTTCTTTAGGAGCCATGATCTTAGTGGGTATGGTTTAGTGATCACGGATAAACACACCAAACTTAGAGGTTTGCTTGTCCTCAAGCAAAAGAAAGAAAGGAGAGGGATAGAAGGAGAGCGAGTGTTGAATGGTGGATGAGAGGAAGGAGGCCGAATGTGTTTTTTAAAAGGGAGGGGGTGGGTTTTTTTCGAAAATAGGGAGAAAGATAAGATAGAAGATATGATTTAAAAAGAAATAAGTATGATAAGAAAATATATAATTTAAAATTGAAGAGATATGAAAGATATTTGAAAAAGATAAATTTGGATTTTTGAAAAAGATAATATGAAGATTTAAAAAAGATATTGATTAGTTGAAAAGATTTTAGAATGAAAAGAGATAGATTTGTTTTGAAAATTTGAAAAAGAGTTGAATTGGATTGAAAAAAAAAAAGGATTTGTGCTTATGGATTAAGATACATTTGATATTTTTAAAGTAGGGTTTTTAGAAATTAGGGATTTTAGAAATCAGGGTTTGTAACATGTTTATGCAAGAAATCATGAATTGAAACATGAAAATTAAAATTAAAATGAAAGATATGAAGTAAAAACGAAATTACCTCCTCCCCACTATCCTGGCGTTTGAACGCCCAAACGCTGCATATTTTGGGCGTTCAACGCCCAACTGCTGCTTCTTCTGGGCGTTCAACGCCCAGCTGTTGCTTCTTTCTGGCGTTGAACGCCAGAAACTCTTTTGTCACTGGGCATTTTTCTGAACGCCCAGGACGCTGTAATCCTGGCGTTAAACGCCCAGATGGCTATCCTTACTGGCGTTCAACGCCCAGTGGATGCTTCTTTTGGGCGTTGAACGCCCAAAACAGACTTTTACTGGCGTTTTCTTGCCAGTGAGCTCTTTTTCTCTATTTTGTGTGCAGAATCCTTTTGTAACCCTGTAAACTTATACAATTGACTCTTTACCTTAGTATCAATGAACTCTATATAAATAAATAAAATCAAGAATAGGGCAAAATGCTTAGAGGAAGTGATAACCATGGCTGGGTTGCCTCCCAGCAAGCGCTTCTTTATTGTCTTTAGCTGGACCTTGCTGAGTTTTTAATCTAGTCTCAGCCTTGAGCACTCTTGCTCAACATTGCCTTCAAGATAGTGCTTGATTCTCTGTCCATTAACAATGAACTTCTTATCAGAATCAATATCTTGAAGTTCCACATAACCATATGGTGATACACTTGTAATCACATATGGTCCCCTCCACCGGGACTTCAGTTTCCCGGGGAATAGTCTGAGCCTAGAGTTAAACAACAAAATCTTTTGTCCTGGTTCAAAGATTCTAGATGACAGCTTTCTGTCATGCCACCTTTTTGACTTCTCTTTATAAAGCTTGGCATTTTCGAAGGCAGTGAATCTGAATTCCTCTAGCTCATTCAGCTGGAGCAATCTTTTTTCTCCAGCTAGTTTGGCATCAAAGTTTAAGAATCTGGTTGCCCAGTAGGCCTTATGTTCCAGTTCCACGGGCAGGTGACAAGCCTTACCATACACAAGTTGGTACGGAGAGGTCCCTATAGGAGTCTTGAATGCTGTTCTGTAAGCCCACAGAGCATTGGTGCACGAAATTGTGATGTCCAGGCTCGAACAATCCCTGGCAACGTGAGCAACTTGGTACGCGTAATCGTGATTACACTTTAATTATGTAAAATTCATGGCTCCTTCTTTCCCTGGCATTGGCGCCAAGAACATGGTGCCAATACGATGGTTCACAACTTCGATACAACTAACCAGCAAGTGCACTGGGTCGTCCAAGTAATACCTTACGTGAGTAAGGGTCAAATCTCACGGAGATTGTTGGTATGAAGCAAGCTATGGTCACCTTGTAAATCTCAGTCAGGCAGATATAAAATAATTATGGAGTTTTCGATTAATAAATAATAGAATAGGGATAGAGGTACTTATGTAAATCATTGGTAGGAATTTCAGATAAGCGAATGGAGATGCTTTTCGTTCCTCTGAACCTCTGCTTTCCTGCTCTCTTCATCCAATCAGTCTTACTCCTTTCCATGGCTGGCTTTATGTGATACATCACCACTGTCAATGGCTACTTTCGGTCATCTCTCGGGAAAATGATCCAATGCCCTGTCACGGCACGGCTAATCGTCTGGAGGCATCACCCTTGCCAATGGCTTCATCTTATCCTCTCAGTGAATAATATGTTCACGCACCCTGTCACGGCACGGCTATTCATCTGTCGGTTCTCGATCATGCTGGAATAGGATTTACTATCCTTTTTCGTCTGTCACTAACGCCCTGCAATCGCGAGTTAGGAGCTCGTCACAGTTATTCAATCATTGAATCCTACTCGGAATACCATAGACAAGGTTTAGACTTTCCGGATTCTCTTGAATGCCGCCATCATTCTAGCTTATGCCACGAAGATTCTGGTTAGGAGATCTAAGAGATATTCATTCTAGCTTATTTCATGTAGAACGGAAGTGTTTGTCAGGCACGTGTTCATAGGGGAGAATGGTGATGAGCGTCACACATAATCATCACCTTCATCACGTTCTTGGGTGCGAATGGATATCTTAGAAGCGAAATAAGATGAATTGAATAGAAAACAGTAGTACTTTGTATTAATCTTTGAGGAACAGTAGAGCTCCACACCTTAATCTATGGAGTGTAGAAACTCTACCGTTAAAAATACATAAGTGAAAGGTTCAGGCATGGCCGAGATGGCCAGCCCCCAAAACGTGATCACAGGATCAAAATACAATCCAGGATGTAGTATACAATAGTGAAATGTCCTATTTATAATAAACTAGCTACTAGGGTTTACAGAAGTAAGTAATTGATGCATAAATCCACTCTCAGGGCCCACTTGGTGTGTGCTTGGGCTGAGCTTGAGTGTTACACGTGTAGAGGTCCTTCTTGGAGTTGAACGCCAGTATTTGTGCCAGTTTGGGCGTTCAACTCTGGTTTTGGATCCTTTTCTGGCGCTGGACGCCAGAATTGGGCAGATAGCTGGCGTTAAATGCCAGTTTGCGTCGTCTATTCTTGGTCAAAGTATGGACTATTATATATTGCTGGAAAGCCCTGGATGTCTACTTTCCAACGCAATTGGAAGCGCGCCATTTCGAGTTCTGTAGCTCCAGCAAAATCCACTTTGAGTGCAGGGAGGTCAGAATCCAACAGCATCAGCAGTCCTTCTTCAACCTCTGAATCTGATTTTTGCTCAAGTCCCTCAATTTCAGCCAGAAAATACTTGAAATCACAAAAAAAACATACAAACTCATAGTAAAGTCCAGAAATGTGAATTTAACATAAAATCTATTAAAAACATCCCTAAAAGTAACTAGATTCTACTAAAAATATACTAAAAACAATGCCAAAAAGCGTATAAATTATCCGTTCATCACAAAACCAAACTTAAATTGTTGCTTATCCCCAAGCAACTGAAAATCAAAATAGGATAAAAAGAATAGAATATACTATAAATTCCAAACTATCAATGAAACATAGCTTCAATCATATGAGCGGGACTTATAGCTTTTTACCTCTTGAATAGTTTTGGCATCTCACTTTATCCATTGAGGTTCAGAATGATTGGCATCTATAGGAACTCAGAGTTCAGATAGTGTTATTGATTCTCCTAGTTCAGTATGATGATTCTTGAACACAGCTATTTTATGAGTCTTGGCCGTGGCCCTAAGCACTTTGTTTTCCAGTATTACCACCGGATACATAAATGCCACAGACACATAATTGGGTGAACCTTTTCAGATTGTGACTCAGCTTTGCTAAAGTCCCCAATTGGAGGTGTCCAGGGTTCTTAAGCACACTCTTTTTTTGCTTTGGACCTTGACTTTAACCGCTCAGTCTCAGGTTTTCACTTGACACCTACACGCCACAAGCTCATGATTAGGGACAGCTTGGTTTAGCCGCTTAGACCAGGATTTTATTCCTTTAGGCCCTCCTATCCACTGATGCTCAAAGCCTTGGGATCCTCTTTATTTGCCCTTGCCTTTTGGTTTTAAGGGTTATTGGCTTTTTGCTCTTGCCTATTGGTTTTAAGAGCTTTTGGCTTTTTCTGCTTGCCTTTTTTTTTTATTTTTTTTCGCCTATATTTATTTTTTTTTCTGCAAGCTTTGTTTTTTGCTCCTTTTTCTTGCTTCAAGAATTATTTTTATGATTTTTCAGATTATCAAATAACATGTCTCCTAGTCATCATTCTTTCAAGAGCCAACATATTTAACATTCTTAAACAACAACTTCAAAAGACATATGCACTGTTCAAGCATTCATTCAGAAAACAAGAAGCATTGTCACCACATCAATATAATTAAACTAAGTTCTAGGATAAATTCGAAACTCATGTACTTCTTGTTCTTTTGAATTAAAACATTTTTCATTTAAGAGAGGTGATGGATTCATAGGACATTCATAACTTTAAGGCATAGTTACTAACTACTAATGATCATGTAATGAAGACACAAACATAGATAAGCACATCACATAGAAAACGAAAAACAGAAGAAATAAGAACAAGGAATGAATCCACCTTAGTGATGGTGGCGTTTCCTTCTTGAGGAACCAATGATGTCCTTGAGCTCTTCTATGTCTCTTCCTTGTCTTTGTTGCTCCTCCCTCATTGCTTTTTGATCTTCTCTTATTTCATGAAGGATGATGGAGTGCTCTTGATGTTCCACCCTTAGTTGTCCCATGTTGGGACTTAATTCTCCTAGGGAGGTGTTGATTTGCTCCCAATATTTATGTGGAGGGAAGTGCATCCCCTGAGGTATCTCAGGGATCTCTTGATTTGCAGCCACATGTTCTACCACTGAACTATAGACCCTTGAGATGAATCTTTCCATCTCTCATGACTCAGAGGTGGAAGCAATTGTCTTCTCTTTCCTCTTTCTTGAGGTTTCTCTGGCCTTAGGTGCCATTAATGGTTATGGAAAAACAAAAAAGCTATGCTTTTACCACACCAAACTTAGAATGTTGCTCGCCCTCGAGCAAAAGAAGAAACAATAGAAGAAGAAGAAGATATGGAGGAGATGGAGGGATGTGTATATTCGGCCATATGGGTGGGATTGGGTGGGAAAGAGATGTTGAATTTTGAAGATAGGTGGGTGTATGGATGTGAGTGGTAAATGGAAAACAGAAGGGATGACCATGAATGGAGAGAGAGAGGGTGAGGAGAAGTGAGTGGAAGTAGGTGGGGATCCTGTGGGGTCCACAGATCCTGAGGTGATCCTGTGAGGTCCACGGATCTTGAGGTGTCAAGGCATTTACATCCCTGCACCAATTTAGGCATGCAAAATGCCCTTGCACACAACTCTAGGCGTTCAGTGCCAGGTTGGTGCCCATTTTGGGCGTTCAACGCCCATTTGTTGCCATTTCTGGCGTTGAACGCTAGAACCATGTTTGTTCTGGGCGTTCAGTGCCAGAATGCTGCCCATTTTGGGCGTTCAGCGCCAGAACCATGCTCTGTTCTGGCGTTGAACGCCAGGCAGATGCTCCTCCAGGGTGTGATTTTTCTTCTGCTGTTTTTGACTCCATTTTCAATTTTTATATTTATTTTGTGACTCCACATGATCATGAACCTAAGAAAACATGAAATACAAGAATAATAGAGTTAGATAAATAAACATTGGGTTACCTCCCAACAAGCACTTCTTTAATGTCAATAGCTTGACAGTGGGCTCTCATGGAGCCTCACAGGTGTGCAGAGCTTTGTTGAGACTCCCCAACACCAAACTTAGAGTTTGGATATGGGAGTTCAACACCAAACTTAGAATTTGGTTGTGGCCTCCCAGCACCAAACTTAGAGTTTGACTGTGGGGGCTTTGGTTGACTCTGCTTTGAGAAAAGCTTTTCATGCTTCCTCTCCATGGTTGCAGAGAGAGATCCTTCAGTTTTTTAAACACAAGGGAGTCCTCATTCATTTGGAGGACTAATTCTCCTCTGTCAACATCAATCACAGCTCTTGCTGTGGCCAGGAAAGGTCTTCCTAGGATAATGGATTCATCCTCTTCCTTTCCAGTATCCAGGACTATGAAATCAGCAGGGATGTAAAGGCCCTCAACCTTTACTAACACGTCCTCTACTTGTCCATAAGCCTGTTTTCTTGAATTGTCTGCCATCTCTAATGAGATTTTAGCAGCTTGCACCCCATGGATTCCCAGTTTCTCTATTACAGAGAGGGGCATGAGGTTTATTCCTGAACCAAGGTCACACAGAGCCTTAAAGATCATGGTGCCTATGGTACAAGATATTATGAACTTTCCAGGATCCTGTTTCTTCTGAGGTAATGTCAGTTGATCCAGATCACTTAGTTCATTGATGAACAAGGGAGGTTCAACTTCCCAGTTATCAATACCAAATAATTTGGCATTCAGCTTTATGATTGCACCAAGAAACTTGGTAGTTTGCTCTTCAGTAATATCCTCATTCTCTTCAGAAGAGGAATACTCATCAGAGCTCATGAAGGGCATAAGGAGGTTCAATGGAATCTCTATGGTCTCTAGATGAGCCTCAGAGTCCTTTGGTTCCTCAGAGGGAAGCTCCTTATTGGTCACTGGACGTCCCAGGAGGTCTTCCTCCTTGGGATTCACGTCCTCTCCTTCCCCTACAGGTTCGGCCATGGTGCTTATGTCAATGGCCTTGCACTCTCCTTTTGGATTCTCTTCTGTATTGCTTGGGAGAGTACTAGGAGGGATTTCAGTGATCCTTTTACTCAGCTGGCCCACTTGTGCTTCCAGATTTCTAATGGAAGATCTTGTTTCATTCATGAAACTTACAGTGGCCTTAGATAGATCAGAGACTAAGTTTGCTAAGCTAGATGGGTTCTGCTCAGAATTCTCTGTCTGTTGCTGAGTGGATGATGGAAAAGGCTTGCCATTGCTAAACCTGTTTCTTCCACCATTATTAAAGCCTTGTTGAGGCTTTTGATCCTTCCATGAGAAATTTGGATGATTTCTCCATGATGAGTTATAGGTGTTTCCATAGGGTTCACCTAAATAATTTACCTCTGCTATTGCAGGGTTCTCAGGATCATAAGCTTCTTCTGCATAAGAAGCCTCTTGAGTACTGTTGGATGCAGCTTGCATTCCATTCAGACTCTGAGAAATCATATTGACTTGCTGAGTCAATATTTTATTCTGAGCCAATATGGCATTCAGAGTATCAACTTCAAGAACTCCTTTCTTCATAGGCGTCCCATTACTCACAGGATTCCTTTCAGAAGTGTACATGAACTGGTTATTAGCAACCATGTCAATGAGTTCTTGAGCTTCTGCAAGCGTTTTCTTTAGGTGAATGGATCCACCTGCAGAAGTGTCCAGTGACATCTTAGATGGCTCAGATAAACCATCATAGAATATATCTAGGATGGTCCATTCTGAAAGCATGTCAGAAGGACACTTTTTGGTCAACTGTTTGTATCTTTCCCAAGCTTCATAGAGGGATTCACCTTCTTTCTGTCTGAAGGTTTGAACATCCACTCTAAGCTTGCTCAGCTTTTGAGGAGGAAAGAACTTGGCTAAGAAAGCCGTGACCAGCTTATCCCAAGAGTTCAGACTGTCTTTGGGTTGAGAATCCAACCATAATCTAGCTCTGTCTCTTACAGCAAAAGGGAAAAGCATGAGCCTGTAGACTTCAGGATCTACTCCATTAGTCGTAACAGTATCACATATCTGCAAGAATTCAGTTAAGAACTGAAAAGGATCTTCAGATGGAAGTCCATGAAACTTGCAGTTCTGCTGCATTAGAGAAACTAATTGAGGTTTCAGCTCAAAGTTGTTTGCTCCAATGGCAGGAATGGAGATGCTTCTTCCATGTAAATTGGAATTAGGTGCAGTAAAGTCACCAAGCATCTTCCTTACATTATTATTATTTTCAGCTGCCATCTCCTCTTCCTGTTCGAAAATTTCTGAAAGGTTATCTCTGGCTTGTTGTAATTTAGCTTCTCTTAATTTTCTCTTCAGAGTCCTTTCAGGTTCTGGATTTGCTTCAACAAGAATGTTCTTGTCCTTGCTCCTGCTCATATGACAAAGAAGAGGGCACAAAAAAATAATAATAATAATATGGATCCTTTATATCACAGTATAGAGGTCCCAGTGTGAGTGGAAGAAAAGAGGGGGAGACAAAGAATGTAATATAATAGAAGAAACACAACTGTGAGGATGGCAGAGATGTGAGATGAGATGTTAGTAGATGAATAAATAAATAGAATAAGATGAGAGAGAAGGGATTTTCGAAAATAGTTTTTGAAAAAGAGTTAGTGATTTTTGAAAATAGTTTTTGAAAAAATGTTAGTAATTTTCAAAAATTAAGATTTAAAAATTAAAATAATTAATAAATTAAAAAGAAATTTTGAAAAAGGGGAAAGATATTTTCGAAAATGAGAGAGAGAGAGTTAGTTAGGTAGTTTTGAAAAAGTTAAGAAACAAACAAAAAGTTAGTTAGTTAGTTGAAACAAATTTTGAAAAGATAAGAAGTTAGGAGGTTAGAAAAGATATTTTGAAATCAAATTTTTGAAAAAGATAAGAAGATATTTTTGAAAAGATATGATTGAAATTATTTTTGAAAAAGATTTGATTTTTTAAAATCACAATTAATGACTTGATTCACAAGAAATCACAAGATATGATTCTAGAACTTCAAGTTTGAATCTTTCTTAACAAGCAAGTAACAAACTTCAAATTTTCGAATCAAAACATTAATTGATTATGTTATTTTCAAAAATTTGATATAAAAATAAGAAAAAGAGTTTTGAAAAATATTTTTGGAATTTTCGAAAATAACTAAGAATTTTGAAAAAGATTTGATTTTTGAAAAAGATTTTGAAAAAGATAAGATTTTCAAATTGAAAATTTGATTTGACTCATAAGAAACAATTTGATTTTAAAAATTTTTTGAAAAAGTCAATCAAATTGTTGAATTTGATGAGAGAAAAAGGGAAAGATACTTTTTTTTTTGATTTTTTTTATGATGCAAGAGAGAAACAAGAAAAATGATGCAATGCATGGCAATTTTAGATCAAAACTATGAATGTGTGCAAGAATGCTATGAATGTCAAGATGAACACCAAGAACACCGTGAATATCATGATGAACATCAAGAACATATTTTTGAAAAATTTTATATGCAGAGAAAACATGCAAGACACCAAACTTAGAAATCTTTCATGTTTAGACTCTAATAAATAAAAAATGTACATGTAAAACAAGAAAAGACACAAAACAAGGAAAACATCAAGATCAAACAAGAAGACTGACAAAGAACAACTTGAAGATCATGAAGAACACTATGAATGTATGAAATTTTCGAAAAATGCAAGATGCACATGCAATTGACACCAAACTTATAACATGACACATGACTCAAACAAG
Source organism: Arachis hypogaea (assembly GCF_003086295.3). Classification (NCBI taxonomy): domain Eukaryota; kingdom Viridiplantae; phylum Streptophyta; class Magnoliopsida; order Fabales; family Fabaceae; genus Arachis; species Arachis hypogaea. Next base: position 76,978,961 of record NC_092049.1, on the reverse strand, counting down.
AGACACAAAAATATTTTTGATTTTTATGATTTTCTAATTTTTTTTGTATTTTTACTTTTATTATTTTTTTTTCAAAAATTATTTTGAAAAATAAAAATAAGGATTCCAAAATCTTTAATATGAATTCCAGGAATCTTGTCATGTTAGTCTTAAAGCTCCAATCAAAGGGTCAGGCATGGCTTAATAGCCAGCCAAGCTTTAATAAAAATATGAGTGTAATTCAGACATGACAAGCCTGACATACCCTATCCAGAAGGATTGGGCATGACTCCACTGAGGTGATTAGCCAATCCCAAAGCAGTTTGGGTATAGCTTTACAGCCAGATAGGCTTCAACATACTTCATGAAACACTAGAATTCATTCTTAAAAATTTTGAAGCCATAGAATAATTTATTTTTGAAAACATTATTTTTAGTAAAAAAATTTTTTTTTTTCGAAAACAAAAGAAAAATTTTTTTGAAAGATTTTTGAAAATTTTTTGAAAAGAAAACAAAAAGAAAATTACCTAATCTGAGCAACAGGATGAACCGTCAGTTGTCCAAACTCGAACAATCCCCGGCAACGGCGCCAAAAACTTGGTGCACGAAATTGTGATGTCCAGGCTCGAACAATCCCTGGCAACGTGAGCAACTTGGTACGCGTAATCGTGATTACACTTTAATTATGTAAAATCCATGGCTCCTTCTTTCCCTGGCAATGGCGCCAAGAACATGGTGCCAATACCATGGTTCACAACTTCGATACAACTAACCAGCAAGTGCACTGGGTCGTCCAAGTAATACCTTACGTGAGTAAGGGTCGAATCCCACGGAGATTGTTGGTATGAAGCAAGCTATGGTCACCTTGTAAATCTCAGTCAGGCAGATATAAAATAATTATGGAGTTTTCGAATAATAAATAATAGAATAGGGATAGAGGTACTTATGTAAATCATTGGTAGGAATTTCAGATAAGCGAATGGAGATGCTTTTCGTTCCTCTGAACCTCTGCTTTCCTGCTATCTTCATCTAATCAGTCTTACTCCTTTCCATGGCTGGCTTTATGTGATACATCACCACTGTCAATGGCTACTTTCGGTCATCTCTCGGGAAAATGATCCAATGCCCTGTCACGGCACGGCTAATCGTCTGGAGGCATCACCCTTGCCAATGGCTTCATCTTATCCTCTTAGTGAATAATATGCTCACGCACCCTGTCACGGCACGGCTATTCATCTGTTGGTTCTCGATCATGCTGGAATAGGATTTACTATCCTTTTTCGTCTGTCACTAACGCCTTGCAATCGTGAGTTAAGAGCTCGTCACAGTCATTCAATCATTGAATCCTACTCGGAATACCACAGACAAGGTTTAGACTTTCCGGATTCTCTTGAATACCACCATCACTCTAGCTTACGCCATGAAGATTCTGGTTAGGAGATCTAAGAGATATTCATTCTAGCTTATTTCATGTAGAACGGAAGTGTTTGTCAGGCACGTGTTCATAGGGGAGAATGGTGATGAGCGTCACACATAATCATCAACTTCATCACGTTCTTGGGTGCGAATGGATATCTTAGAAGTGAAATAAGATGAATTGAATAGAAAACAGTAGTACTTTGTATTAATCTTTGAGGAACAGCAGAGCTCCACACCTTAATTTATGGAGTGTAGAAACTCTACCGTTAAAAATACATAAGTGAAAGGTTCAGGCATGGCCGAGATGGCCAGCCCCCAAAACGTGATCACAGGGTCAAAATACAATCCAGGATGTCAAATACAATAGTGAAATGTCCTATTTATAATAAACTAGCTACTAGGGTTTACAGAAGTAAGTAATTGATGCATAAATCCACTCCCGGGGCCCACTTGGTGTGTGCTTGGGCTGAGCTTGAGTGTTACACATGTAGAGGTCCTTCTTGGAGTTGAACGCCAGTATTTGTGCCAGTTTGGGCGTTCAACTCTGGTTTTGGATCCTTTTTTGGCGCTGGACGCCAGAATTGGGCAGATATCTGGCGTTGAACGCCAGTTTGCGTCATCTATTCTTAGCCAAAGTATGGACTATTATATATTGCTGGAAAGCCCTGGATGTCTACTTTTCAACGCAATTGGAAGCGCGCCATTTTGAGTTCTGTAGCTCCAGAAAATCCACTTTGAGTGCAGGGAGGTCAAAATCCAACAGCATCAGCAGTCCTTCTTCAACCTCTGAATCTGATTTTTGCTCAAGTCCCTCAATTTCAGCCAGAAAATACTTGAAATCACAGAAAAAACACACAAACTCATAGTAAAGTCCAGAAATGTGAATTTAACATAAAATCTATTAAAAACATCCCTAAAAGTAACTAGATTCTACTAAAAATATACTAAAAACAATGCCAAAAAGCGTATAAATTATCCGCTCATCAAGCATCATCCAAGCTTCGTGCCCAATCCTTTCTACGGGTACTTACAGTTCGTTCCAGGATTCTTTTTAGTTCTCTGTTAGAAACTTCAGCTTGCCCATTTGTCTGTGGATGATATGGAGTCACCACTTTGTGGCGAATCCCATACCGGACCATGGCAGAGTAAAGCTGTTTGTTGCAGAAGTGAGTGCCCCCATCACTGATTAGTACCCTAGGGACACCAAACCTGCTGAATATATGTTTCTGGAGGAACTTCAACACTGTTTTAGTATCATTGGTGGGTGTGGAAATGGCCTCAACCCATTTTGATACATAGTCAACTGCCACCAGAATATAAGTGTTTGAGTATGATGGTGGGAAAGGCCCCATGAAATTAATACCCCATACGTCAAACAACTCAATCTCCAAGATTCCTTGTTGAGGCATGGCGTAACTGTGAGGCAAATTACCAGCTCTCTGGAAACTGTCACAGTTACGTACAAACTCTCGGGAATCTCTGTAAAGTGTAGGCCAGTAGAAACCACATTGGAAGACCTTGGTGGGTGTTCGCTCACCTCCGAAATGACCTCCATATTGTGACCCATGGCAATGCCATAAGATCCTTTGTGCTTCTTCCTTAGCCACACACCTACGGATTATGCCGTCTGCACATCTCTTAAAGAGATAGGGTTCATCCCACAAGTAGTACTTTGCATCAGTAATTAATTTTTTCTTTTGTTGCCTGCTGTACTCCTTGGGAATGAACCTTGCAGCTTTGTAGTTTGCAATGTCTGCAAACCATGGTAATTCCTGAATGGCGAACAATTGCTCATCCGGAAAGGTTTCAGAGATCTCAATAGAGGGGGAGGACGCCCCTTTCACTGGTTCTATCCAGACAGATGGTCAACCACTTGGTTCTCTGTCCCTTTTTCTGTCTCTTATTTCTATATCAAACTCTTGCAGAAGCAATACCCATCTTATGAGTCTGGGTTTTGAATCCTGCTTTGTGAGTAGATATTTAAGAGCAGCATGATCTGTGTACACAATCACTTTTGATCCTACTAAGTATGATCTAAACTTGTCAATGGCATAAACCACTGCAAGCAATTCTTTTTCTGTGGTTGTGTAATTTTTCTGGGCATCATTCAAAACACGGCTAGCATAATAAATGACATGCAGAAGCTTGTCATGCCTCTGCCCCAGTACTGCACCAATGGCGTGATCACTGGCATCACACATTAATTCGAATGGTAATGTCCAGTCTGGTACAGAGATAACTGGTGGTGTGACCAGTTTAGCTTTTAGAGTTTTAAACGCTTGCAGGCACTCTGTGTCAAACACAAATGGCGTGTCAGCAACTAGCAGGTTGCTTAGAGGTTTTGCAATTTTTGAAAAATCCTTTATAAACCTCCTATAGAATCCTGCATGCCCCAGAAAGCTTTTGATTGCCTTAACATTGGCAGGTGGTGGTAATTTTTCAATTACCTCTATTTTAGCTTGATCCACCTCTATTCCCTTGTTTGAAATTTTATGCCCAAGGACAATCCTTTTAGTCACCATAAAGTGACATTTTTCCCAGTTTAAAACCAGGTTGGTCTCTTGGCATCTTTTCAAAACCAGTGTCAGGTGATCAAGACAGGAGCTGAATGAGTCTCCATATACTGAGAAGTCATCCATGAAGACTTCCAGAAATTTTTCCACTATATCAGAGAAAATAGAGAGCATGCATCTCTGAAAGGTTGCAGGCGCATTACACAGCCCAAAAGGCATCCTTCTGTAAGCAAATACTCCAGATGGACATGTGAATGCTATTTTCTCTTGATCCTGGGGATCTATTGCAATTTGGTTGTAGCCTGAATAGCCATCCAAAAAGCAGTAATAATTATGACCTGCTAGTCTTTCTAGCATCTGGTCTATGAATGGTAAAGGGAAATGATCCTTTCTGGTGGCTGTATTGAGCCTTCTGTAATCAATACACTTGCGCCACCCTGTAACTGTTCTTGTAGGAATCAGTTCATTTTTTTCATTATGAACCACTGTCATGCCTCCCTTTTTAGGGACAACTTGAACAGGACTCACCCAGTGGCTATCAGAAATAGGATAAATAATTTAGTGACCTCATTCTGCACCACTTCCTTCATGGCTGGATTTAGCCGCCTCTGTGGTTGAACCACTGGCTTAGCATCATCCTCCAATAGGATTTTATGCATGCATCTCGCTGGGCTTATGCCCTTAAGGTCACTTATGGACCACCCAAGAGCTGTCTTGTGTGTCCTTAGCACTTGAATTAGTGCATCCTCTTCCTGTGGATTTAAAGCAGAGCTTATGATCACTGGAAAAGTATCACCTTCTCCCAGAAATGCATATTTCAGGGATGGTGGTAATGGTTTGAGCTCGACTTTAGGAGGTTTTTCCTCTCCTTGAGGAAATTTCAGAGGCTCTTTCAATTCCTCTGAATCCTCTAGGTCAGGCGGAACATCTTTAAAAATGTTTTCCAGCTCTGATTCGAGACTCTCAGCCATGTTGATCTCCTCCACTAGAGAGTCAATGAGATCAACTTTCATGCAGTCTTTTGGTGTGTCTGGATGCTGCATGGCATTGACGGCATTCAACTTAAACTCATCCTCATTGACTCTCAGGGTTATTTCCCCCTGTTGGACGTCAATGAGAGTTCGTCCAGTTGCTAGGAAAGGTCTTCCTAGAATAAGAGTAGCACTCTTGTGCTCCTCCATTTCCAGCACAACAAAGTCAGTGGGAAAGGCGAATGGCCTAACCCTGACAATCATGTTCTCAATCACGCCTGATGGGTATTTAATGGAGCCATCAGCAAGTTGGAGACATATCTGGGTTGTTTTAACTTCTCCAGTTAAACCAAGCTTTCTGATGGTGGATGCAGGTATTAGGTTGATTCTTGCTCCAAGATCACATAGGGCTGTCTTGGTGCAATTACCCTCTAATATGCATGGTATCAGAAAGCTTCCGGGATCTTTAAGCTTTTCAGGAAAGCTTTTCAGAATGACTGCACTGCATTCTTCAGTGAGGAGAACTCTTTCAGTTTCTCTCCAATCCTTCTTATGACTTAAGATCTCTTTCATGAACTTGGCATAAGAAGGTATTTGCTCAAGTGCCTCTGCAAACGGAATCTTAATTTCAAGAGTCCTGAGATAATCTGCAAAGCGAGCAAATTGCTTATCCTGCTCCTCTTGGCGGAGTTTTTGAGGATAAGGTATCTTAGTTTTATATTCCTCAACCTTGGTTGCTGCAGGTTTATTTCCTATAGAAATGGTTGAAGAAGCCTTTTTAGAGGGGTTGTCATCAGCAGTTGTGTGTGTCTGATCCCTCATTGGCATTTGAGTACCAGAGTTAGGAGTTGGAGTGACGTTAGACGCCAACTCCTCATCTGTTCCTGGCGTCTGAACGCCAGAACTGTGCTTCTTTTGGGCATTCAACGCCAGTTCCTTGCTTGTTTCTGGCGTTGAACGCCAGTCCTGAGCATGGTCTGGGCGTTTAGCGCCAGCCTTCTACCCAATTTCTGGCGTTTTAACGCCAGAAGTAATTTTCCCCGGGCTCTTACTGTCCTCAGATGGATTTTGGGTGGTTTGCTCATTTCTTGGCTTCCTGCTGCCTTGAGGTAGGATATTTAATGTTTTCCCACTTCTTAATTGAACTGTTTGGCATTCTTCTGTTATTTGTTTTGATAGCTGCTGCTTTGTTTGCTTCAATTGTTCTTCCATATTTATATTAGCCATCCTTGTCTCTTGTAGTCTATTTTTAAATTCGGCTAACTACTGTGTTAGAAAATCCAATTGCTGATTGAATTCAGTAGCTTGTTCTACAGAACTGAATTCAGCAGTTACTGTTTTGGCCTCTTCTTTCATGGAAGGGTCACTGTTTAGGTACAGATGCTGATTTCTGGCAACTGTATCAATGAGCTCTTGAGATTCTTCAATTGTCTTTCTCATGTGGATAGATCCACCAGCTGAGTAATCTAGAGAGATCTAAGCTCTTTCTGCAAGCCCATAATAGAAGATGTCTAGCTGAACCCACTCTGAAAATATTTCAGAAGGGCATTTTCTTAGCATCTCTCTGTATCTCTCCCAGGCATCATAAAGAGATTCATTATCTCCTTGTTTAAAACCTTGGATGTCCAGCCTTAGCTGTGTCATCCGTTTTGGAGGAAAGTATTGATTCAGGAATTTTTCTATCAGCTGTTTCCATGTCTTTATGCTAGCCTTAGGTTGGTTATTTAACCACCTATTAGCTTGGCCTTTTATAGCAAATGGGAACAGTAATAATCTGTAGAAATCCTGATCCACTTCCTTATCATGTACTGTGTCAGCAATCTGTAAAAATTGTTCCAGAAACTCTGTAGGTTCTTCCTGTGGAAGACCGGAATACTGGCAACTTTGCTGCACCATGCCAATGAGCTGAGGATTCAGCTCAAAGCTACTGACTCCAATGGAGGGTATACTGATACTACTCCCATATGAAGCAGTAGTGGGGTTAGCATAAGACCCCAGAGTCCTTCTGGACTGTTCATTTTCACTTAGATCCATGATGGAGAAAGGGAGATGATGTAAAATAGAGAAAAAAATATTTTTATTTATTTAATTAATTTATTTTATTTTTGAAATAAATAAATTAAAATAAAATAAATAAAAATAAGTGAAGATTTTCGAAAAATGAGGAGAGAGAAAGTGGTTAGGAAGTTTTGAAAAAGATATGATTTTTTTTTTGAAAAGGGTTTTAAATTTTGAAATAGAAAAAATCTGAATTTTAAAATTGATTTTCGAAAAATTACTTTAAAATAGAGGGAGAAAATATTTTTGAATTTAATGAGGAAAGAGAAAAACAATAAAATAACACAAGATCTAAAATTTTTAGATCTAATGCTCCTTGTTTTCGAAAATTTTGGAGGGAAAACACCAAGGAACACCAAACTTAAAAATTTTAAGATCAAGACACAGGGAAAACTCAAGAACACCTTGAAGACTCACAAGAACAACAAGAACATGAAGAAGGAACACCAAACTTAAAATTTTTAGAAAACCAAACTAAAATTTTCGAAAAACAAAGGAAAATCAATAAGAAAACACCAAACTTAAAGTTTGGCACAAGATTTAATAGAAAAATTATTTTTGAAAAAGAAGATTTTGAAAAGAAAATAAAAGACTCTGACCCAAAAGACAAAAATTTCCCAATCTAAGCAACAAGATTCACTGTCAGTTGTTCAAACTCAAACAATCCCCGGCAACGGCGCCAAAAACTTGGTGCACGAAATTGTGATGTCAATGTTCACATTACTCTCTCACAACTTCGCACAACTAACCAGCAAGTGCACTGGGTCGTCCAAGTAATCCCTTACGTGAGTAAGGGTCGATCCCACAGAGATTGTTGGCTTGAAGCAAGCTATGGTTATCTCGTAACTCTTAGTCAGGATATAATATCAATATTAATTTTTTTAGTTTGAATTGTAAAAAAGTAAAAAGGGCAGAACACAAATTATACTTGTATGCAGTAATGGAGAATATGTTGGAGTTTTGGAGATGCTTTGTCTTCTGAAATTCTGCTTTCCTCTGTCTTCTTGTTCATGCACGCACGTCCTCCTATGGCAGGCTGTGTGTTGGTGGATCACCGTTGTTAATGGCTACCATCCTTCCTTTCAGTGAAAAGGGTCCAGGTGCGCTGTCACCGCACGGCTAATCATCTGCAGGTTCTCAATCGTACCGGAATAGGATTTACTATCCTTTTGCGTCTGTCACTACGCCCAGCACTCGCGAGTTTGAAGCTCGTCACAGTCATCCAATCCCTGAATCCTACTCGGAATACCACAGACAAGGTTTAGACTTTCCGGATTCTCTTGAATGCTGCCATCAATCTAGCTTATACCACGAAGATTCTGATTAAGAGATCCAAGAGATATTCATTCATTCTACGGTGGAACAGAAGTGGTTGTCAGGCACGCGTTCGTGGGGGAATGATGATGATTGTCACGTTCATCACATTCATGTTGATGTGCGAATGAATATCTTAGATAGGAACACGCATGTTTGAATGGAAAACAGAAATACTTGCATTAATTCATCGAGACACAGCAGAGCTCCTCACCCTCAACAATGGAGTTTAGAGACTCATGCTGTTTAAGAGTACAAAGTTCAGATCTAAAATGTCATGAGATTCAAATTAAATCTCTAAAAGTTGTTTTTATACTAAACTAGTAACCTAGGTTTACAGAAAATGAGTAAACTATGATAGATAGTGAAGAAATCCACTTCTGGGGCCCACTTGGTGTGTGTTGGGGCTGAGACTAAAGCTTCTCACGTGCCTGGGCTGTTTTGGGTGTTCAACGCCAGGCTGTAACCTGTTTCTGGCGTTGAACTCCAACTTGTAACGTGTTTCTGGCGCTGGACGCCAGACTACAACATGGAACTAGCGTTGAACACCAGTTTACGTCGTCTATCCTTGAGCAAAGTATGGACTATTATATATATCTGGAAAGCCCTGGATGTCTACTTTCCAACGAAAATAGAAGCGCGTCAATTGGACTCCTGTAGCTCCAGAAATTCTATTCCGAGTGCAGAGAGGTCAGGATCCAACAGCATCAGCAGTCCTTTTTCAGCCTGAATCAGATTTTTGCTCAGCTCCCTCAATTTCAGCCAGAAAATACCTGAAATTATAGAAAAACACAAAAACTCATAGTAAAGTCTAGAAATATGAATTTTTCCTAGAAACTAATGAAAATAAACTAAAAACTAACTAAAACATACTAAAAACTATATGAAATTAACCCCAAAAAGCGTATAAAATATCCGCTCATCACACAGCCTAGCCTCATCATTGAGATAGCTAATATTTATACCCCGTGGAGTTAACTTTGACTTTCCCATAGCCCATGGAACATTAGGATCAATGGCTATGGTACGCCTGACAGTATTCCAGTCAAAACTCATCAATCTAATAGACCCCCCAGCCTTCTAATAACCATCTGTATCATCTGGTTTAGGCTGGAAGTGGAGGATATCCTCTATCGCCTCCTCAGTGACTAAGATTTGCTTTCCCCTATGCTGCACTGCATCAAGGGTCGTCTTATATAGTTACAATAGAACTCACGGACCCAGGATACGTTTACCTCTGTCATATCTCTCTCTAGAAATACCCAACCTATCTGTTTGATCTGATCTTCAGTGTACTTCTTTAATTCGGTTGGTATTTTTAGCGTTCTTTCCAAGTAGATGTGCCATTTCTCTGCAAAGACTGGAAACATGAGTTCACAGTAAAGATTTGGAAATTTAACTTGGTCAGTAGCAGGCACAATTTGATCAGCTTTTTCTTGATCAGTAAAGTTCTTCTCACGCCAGGATTCATCCGATAGAACATCCGATAGAGTAAAGGATGATTGGCCTCTCTTCCTCTTACCGGAGCTGGCCGTAGCCTTGCCTTTTCCTTTCCTATCAGACATCCTGAAAAATAGAGTTGATAGGATACAGATTATCAACTATAGCAGAGAGACAAGAAAAGTAAGTAAGAAGCAAGCAGATAGGAAGCTAGAAACAAAAGGAGATAGAGACACACTTAGGATTTAACTTAAAGAAATGAACTCTTGGAATGCAAGAAAATAGAATTCAGAGAATATTCAGAATAAAAACCAAGAATTCCTATAACAATAGTGAGAAGCTTGTTTGTTGAGCAACAACAATTATCATGCCTTAAAAGGAACCTAAAAGAGTTAGTGTAAAACTAAAAAAAAAAGTTATAAAGTCAGGGAAGTCAAGAGTTAGAAAAGTGGGTTAGAAGTAGTGGCATGGTAATGTAGTTCCTAACTAAATGAAGTTCAAAAGATTGAAGAACAAGCAAGCTCACATTCAAGCATACAATGCAAATCATTGATGATAAAACATGTAATGAAAGAAGCATCAAGAAGAATAACATCATCAATAATGCATTTCAAGTAGAAAGGGAACCAAAAAGGTGGAAATGCAAACCCATCATCCCATGAATTGGCTTTGGTTTAAGACAAATAAATCACAATTCAAAAGTACTAAAGTCAATTCATGAGTGGAAGTTGAGTAAAACAGTTTTCAGAAAAATTTGGGCAGCATTCCGGTAGTAATGTGAGCGTTCCCGGAGTAAATAAATAGTAGCAAAGCAACAATTCAAGTAAAACTCATATGAAGTTCAATATTTGTCAGGTAAAACAGAACCATATAACAATTCAAGCAAAACAAAACAGCTGGCTATATCCCAAAGTCAATCAAACAATTTGGATTTCCTATGAATTCATTAACAGTTAAAAGCACCAAAACCATATATAAATTCACAGGGAATAAGCAAATGAGCCAATAAAATAGCAATAAGCAATGATTCCAAAACCAATTAAGCACAGGAAGCATGCTTTCCTTGATCAATGAACAAAAGAATGGCTGAACCATGGCACTAATGCAGCAAAAATTATTCAAAATGAAGATATGCAGTCAGCCTTCCTTTATTAAATTCAGTAATCAATCATTAATATGGAATATTGATTCAAAGAATTAAGCTCTACTGAATTAACAATGAAGATGAAAACGCAACAAGAATTCAACAAGAGTTGTAACCTAACTTGAACAATTCAAACATAGAAGAGGTTCCGAATTCATTGGTCAACAAGGTTCTAATTGACACAGAATTTCGTCTATTAGTTCTTTGATTCCATCAATGACAAATGCACACGAGAGGGAACCAAAAGAAAGACGGAGATGTTGACCGGATGAATTATGAATTGAACTCGATCAAAATAAAGTGTACCAAGGTAAAAACAGTACCAAATTCAATTCACAATTTCGGCAGCATCCTGGCAGTAAATTGGGCGTTTCCGAATTAAAACAAGCAGCAAAAACTCAGTTCATATGGATCCAAAGCAGTTCAGAAAAAAGCAGCAATCATCATGTCATAGGAACTCAGACAAGAGCAACAATTTCAATCAACAGTAACAGTTGCAACTCTTGTGAAATTACAGCATTAAGTAAAACAACATCAAACAACAGTCAAATAACATATCAGTAACATCAAAAGCAGTTTTAGGATCATCCAATTCAGATAGTAGGAATATATCACTTATCAGACCTAAATCCACTAACCACATCCTAGCTACCTAACCACCTAAATCAACTAATAACATGCATTTCTAATCTAACTAAACCACGAAGAAATTAAACAAAGCTAATAGAATTATCTAAACGGGGTGATAAAGTAAGAAAAGGAAAGCAAAGGAAGACAAGGGAACTTGGGTCAAATAGAAATAAAATTGGAAGAGGAAGGGGAGGGAGGGGTGGTGCAAAGTGCTACCAGCGTCGAGGTGGCGGCGGCACAGCGGTGCGGTGGTGTCGACGGTGGTGCTTGGTGAATGCGGGAAGAGAGGATAGAGAAGAGGAAGAAGAAGAAAGGAGGGAGTGGGATGATCGGCAGTATCGACGGTGGTTCGGGGTTGCCGGACTGGGCAACGGTGTGAGGGTGATGGTGTTGAGTGGTGGATGGTGCAATGGAGGGAAGAGAGGGAGAGAAAGGGACGTTGGGGTGAGAGGGGTAGGGTTACGTGAGTGAAGAGGGGTGCTTCGCGTGAGGGTTAATAAAATTTTAATCCACGCGTACGCGTGGGTCACGCCTGAGCGTGTGATGAGCGGATAATTTATACGCTTTTTGGCATTGTTTTTAGTATATTTTTAGTAGGATCTAGTTACTTTTAGGGATGTTTTTATTAGTTTTTATGCTAAATTCACATTTCTAGACTTTACTATGAGTTTGTGTGTTTTTCTGTGATTTCAAGTATTTTCTGGCTGAAATTCAGGGACTTGAGCAAAAATCAGATTCAGAGGTTGAAGAAGGACTGCAGATGCTGTTGGATTCTGACCTCCCTACACTCAAAGTGGATTTTATGGAGCTATAGAAATTCAAATAGCGCGCTCTCAATTGCGTTGGAAGGTAGACATCCAGGGCTTTCCAGCAATATATAATAGTCCATACTTTGATTAAGGATAGACGATATAAACTGGCATTGAACGCCAGTTCCATGCTACATTCTGGAGTCAAACGCCAGAAATAGGTTGCAAAGTGGAGTTAAACGCCAGAAACAGGTTACAAACTGGCGTTCAACTCCAAGAAAGACCTCTACATGTGTAAAGCTCAATGCTCAGCCCAAGCACACACCAAGTGGGCCCCAGAAGTGGATTTCTGCATCATTTACTCATTTCTGTAAACCCTAGTAACTAGTTTAGTATAAATAGGACTTTTTACTATTGTATTTAGATCTGAGGATCAGATCTTTGATAAGTTTTATGCTATCTTAGACTTTTGTAAGGGCTGGCCTCTCGGCCATGCCTGAACCTTCATCACTTATGTATTTTCAAATGGTAGAGTTTCTACACACCATAGATTAAGGTGTGGAGCTCTGCTGTTCCTCATGAATTAATACAAAGTACTACTGTTTTTCTATTCAATTCAACTTATTCCGCTTCTAAGATATCCATTCGCACCCAAGAACATGATGAATGTGATGATTATGTGACGCTCATCATCATTCTCATTTATGAACGCGTGCCTGACAAACACTTCCGTTCTACATGCAAACAAGCTAGAATGAATATCTCTTAGATATCTAATACAGGGGACCGAGTCCGAGATATTAGAATCTTCGTGGTATAAGTTAGAACCCATGGATGGCCATTCCTGAGATCCGAAAAGTCTAAACCTTGTCTGTGGTATTCCGAGTAGGATCTGGGAAGGGATGGCTGTGACACACTTCAAACTCGCGAGTGCTGGGCGTAGTGACAGACGCAAAAGGATAGTAAATCCTATTCCAGTATGATCGAGAACCGACAGATGATTAGCCGTGCCGTGACATAGCATTTGGACCTTTTTCACTGAGAGGATGGGATGTAGCCGTTGACAACGGTGATGCCCTACATAAAGCTTGCCATGGAAAAGAGTAGGATTGATTGGATGAAGACAGCAGGAAAGCAGAGGTTCAGAGGAACGAAAACATCTCTATACGCTTATCTGAAATTCTCACCAATGAATTACATAAGTATCTCTATCTTTATTTTCTATTTATTTATTATTATTATTATTCGATAACTCCATAACCATTTAATATCCACCTGACTGAGATTAGCAAGATGAGCATAGCTTGCTTCATACTGACAATCTCCGTGGGATCTACCCTTACTCACGTAAGATTTATTACTTGGATGACCCAGTGCACTTGCTGGTTAGTTGTATCGAAGTTGTGAATGAGAAAGAATTTGAAATTAAGAATGTGCGTACTGAGTTTTTGGCGCCGTTGCTAGAGATCACAATTTCGTGCACCAAGTTTTTGGCGCCGTTGCTGGGGATTGTTCGAGTTTGGACAACTGACGGTTCATCTTGTTGCTCAGATTAGGTAATTTTCCTTTCAAAATGTTTTCAAAAATATTTCAAAAATTATTCCTTTTGTTTTCGAAAATCATTCTAAATTTTTAAGAATGAATTCTAATGTTTCAAAATGGTATGTTGAATCTTGGCTGGCCATCAAGCTTTAGACTAACCTGGTATGATTCCTGGAATCTTGATTGAGGACTTTGAATTCATTACTTCCTTTTTCCTATATGTTTTCGAAAAAATATACAAAAATCCAAAAAAAAAAATAATAAAATCGTAAAAATCAAAATATTTTATGTTGTCTGTTTGAGTCTTGAGTCAATTTTTTAGTTTGGTGTCAATTGCATTTTTCTAAAAATTTATGTATTTTTCGAAAATTCATGCATTGCATTCTTCATGATCTTCAAGTTGTTCTTGATGAACTTTCTTGTTTGATCTTCATATTTTCTTGTTTTGTGTCTTTTCTTGTTTTTCATATGCATTTTTCGTTTGTTAGAGTCCAAGCATTAAAGATTTCTAAGTTTGGTGTTTTACATGTCTTCTTTGCATCAAAAATTTTTTCAAAAATATGTTCTTGATGTTCATCATGATCTTCAAAGTGTTCTTGGTGTTCATCTTGACATTCATAGTGTTCTTGCATGCATCATTGGTTTAGATCCAAAATTTTCATGCATTGAGTCTTTTTGATGTTTTTCTCTTTCTTCATTAAAAATTCAAAAATAAAAAAATTTATCTTTCCCTTTTTATCTCATAAATTTCGAAAAGTTGGATTGACTTTTTCAAAAAATTTTAAAATCTAGTTGTTTCCTATGAGTCATATCAAATTTTCAATTTAAAAATCTTGTCTTTTTCAAAATCTTTTTCATTTTTCTTATTTATTTTCAAAAATTTTAAAAATATTTTTCAAAAATCTTTTTCTTAATTTTATCTCATAATTTTCGAAAATATTATCAACAATTAATGTTTTGATCCAAAAATTTCAAGTTTGTTACTTTCTTGTTAAGAAAGATTCAAACTTTAAGTTCTAGAATTATATCTTGTGATTACTTGTTAGCCAAGTCATTAATTTTGATTTTAAAATTCAAATCTTCTTCAAAACTAATTTTAATCATATCTTTCTATCATATCTTTTTAAATCTTATCTTTTTCAAAAATTTAGTTTTAAAATATCTTCTCTAACTTCTTATCTTTTTATCTTTTCAAAATTGATTTTCAAATCTTTTTCAACTAACTAATTGATTTTTTGTTTGTTTCTTATCTTTTTCAAAACCACCTAACTACTCTTCCCTCTCTAATTTTCGAAAATACCTCCCTCTTTTTGAAAAATTCTTTTTAATTAATTAATTATTTTAAATTTTAATTTTAATTTTATTTCCCCTTTAATTTTCAAAAATCATCAACTCCTTTTCAAAAATTATTTTCGAAAACTTCTCTCTCTCATCTCCTTCTATTTATTTAATTACTTACTAACACTTCTCTTCATCTCATATCTCTGCTCTTATCCTCACCCTTGTGTTTGGATTATCCATTCTTCTTCACTCTAATTCCCTTTCTTCTTCTACTAACAATAAGGAACCTCTTTACTGTAACATAGAGGATTTCTCTTCTTTTCTTATTCTCTTCTCTTTCATATGAGCAGGAACAAGGAAAAGGGCATTCTTGTTGAAGCTGATCCAGAACCTGAAAGGACTCTGAAGAGAAAACTAAGAGAAGCTAAATTACAATAATCCAGAGACAACCTTACTGAAATTTTCGAACAAGAAAAGGAGATGGCAGACGCACCTAACAACAATAATGCAAGGAGGATGCTTGGTGATTATACTAAACCTACCTCCAAGTTTGATGGAAGAAGCATCTCAATCCCCACCATTGGAGGAAACAATTTTGAGTTGAAACCTCAATTAGTTGCTCTAATGCAACAGAACTGCAAATTCCATGGACTTCCATCAGAAGATCCCTATTAGTTTTTAACTGAGTTCCTGCAGATCTGTGAGACTGTTAAGACTAATGGAATAGATCCTGAAGTCTACAGGCTCATGCTTTTCCCTTTTGCTCTAAGAGACAGAGCTAGAACATGGTTGGACTCACAACCTAAAGATAGCCTGAACTCTTGGGATAAGCTGGTCACGGCCTTCTTGGCTAAGTTCTTTCCTCCTCAAAAGCTGAGCAAGCTTAGAGTAGATGCTCAGACCTTCAAGCAAAAAGATGGTGAATCCCTCTATGAAGCTTGGGAAAGATACAAGCAGATGACTAAAAGGTGTCCTCCTAACATGCTTTCAGAATGGACCATTCTGGATATATTCTATTATGGTCTGTCTGAGTTCTCCAAGATGTCACTGGACCATTCTGCAGGTGGATCCATTCACCTAAAGAAAATGCCTGCAGAAGCTCAAGAACTTATTGACATGGTTGCAAATAATCAATTCATGTATACTTCTGAGAGAAATTCCGTGAATAATGGGACGCCTCAGAAGAAGGGAGTTCTTGAAATTGATACTCTGAATGCCATATTGGCTCAGAATAAAATGTTGACTCAGCAAGTCAACATGATTTCTCAAAGTCTGAATGGATGGAAAAATGCATCCAACAGTACTAAAGAGGCATCTTCTGAAGAAGAAGCTTATGATCCTGATAACCCTGCAATAGCAGAGGTAAATTACATGGGTGAACCTTATGGAAACACCTATAATTCATCATGGAGAAATCATCCAAATTTCTCATGGAAGGATGAACAAAAGCCTCAACAAGGCTTTAATAATGGTGGAAGAAACAGGCTCAGCAATAGCAAGCCTTTTCCATCATCTTCTCAGCAACAGACAGAGAACTCTGAATAAAATACCTCTAATTTAGCAAACTTAGTCTCTGATCTGTCCAAGGCCACTCTAAGTTTCAGGAGTGAAACAAGGTCCTCCATAAGAAATATGGAGGCACAAGTGGGCCAGCTGAGTAAGAAAATCACTAAAACACCCCCTAGTACTCTCCCAAGCAATACAGAAGAGAATCCAAAGAGAGAGTGCAAGGCCATTGATATAACAATCATGGCCGAACCCATAAAAGAGGAAGAGGACGTGAATCCCAGTAAGGAAGACCTCCTGGGACGTCCAGTGATCAACAAGGAATTTTCCTTTGAGGAACCAAAGGACTCTGAGGCTCATATGGAGACCATAGAGATCCCATTAAACCTCCTTATGCCATTCATAAGCTCTGATGAATATTCTTCTTCTGAAGAGAATGAGGATGTTACTGAAGAGCAAGTTGCCAAGTACCTTGGTGCAATCATGAAGCTATATTCCAAATTATTTGGTAATGAGACTTGGGAAGATGAACCTCCCTTGCTCGTCAATGAACTAAGTGATCTGGATCAACTAACATTGCCTCAGAAGAAACAGGATCCTGGAAAGTTCTTAATACCTTGTACCATAGGCACCATGACCTTTGAGAAGGCTCTGTGTGACCTTGGGTTAGGGATAAACCTCATGCCACTCTCTGTAATGGAGAAACTAGGAATCTTTGAGGTGCAAGCTGCCAGAATCTCATTATAAATGGCAGACAACTCAAGAAAACAGGCTTATGGACAAGTAGAGGACGTGCTAGTAAAGGTTGAAGGCCTTTACCTCCCTGCTGATTTCATAATCCTAGACACTGGGAAGGATGAGGATGAATCCATCATCCTTGGAAGATCTTTCCTAGCCACAGCAGGAGCTGTGATAGATGTTAACAGAGGAGAATTAGTCCTTTAATTGAAGGGAGACTACCTTGTGTTTAAGGTCCAAGGCTATCCTTCTGTAACAATGGAGAGGAAGCTTAAAAAGATTCTCTCAATGCAAAGTCAAACAAAGCCCCCAAAATCAAACTCTAAGTTTGGTGTTGGGAGGCCCCAGCCAAACTCTAAGTTTGGTGTTGAATCCCCACATCCAAACTCTAAGTTTGGTGTTGGGAGTCTATAAAATTGACCTGATCACCTGTGTGGCTCTGTGAGAGCCCACTGTCAAGCTGTTGACATTAAAGAAGCGCTTGTTGGGAGGCAACCCAATTTTTATTTATTTAGTTCTCCTTTTATTTTTATTGTTCTTTTATATTTTATTAGGTTTATGATCATGTGGAGTCACAAAATAAATACAAAAATTAAAAACAGAATCAAAAACAGCAGAAGAAAAATCACAACCTGGAGGAAGGACTTACTGGCGTTTAAACGCCAGTAAGGAGCATCTGACTGGCGTTCAACGCCAGAACAGAGCATGGATCTGGCGTTGAACGCCAGAAACAAGCAACATCCTGGCGTTTAAACGCCAGGAATACACCTTGAGAAGAGCTGGCGCTGAACGCCAGAAACAACCATGAAGCTGGCGTTCAACGCCAAAAACATGCTGCACATGGGCGTTGAACGCCCAGAACAAGCATCACTTCGGCGTTTAAACGCCAGAAATGTATGCAAAGGCATTTTGCATGCCTAATTGGTGCAGGGATGTAAATCCTTGACACCTCAAGACATGTGGACCCCACAGGATCACTTCAGGATTTGTGGACCCCACAGGATCCCCACCTACCTCCATTCATATTCTCCCCTCTTCTCATTCATCCTCTCTTCCCAATAAACACCATTCCCCAAAACCCTTTACCAATCACCTCAATCTCTCTTCCCTATTACCACCTACCACCACTCACATCCATCCACTCTTCCCCACAAACCCCACCTACCTTCAAAATTCAAAATCACTTTCCCACCCAAACCCACCCACTATAGCCGAACCTACTCCCTCCCCCCTCACTATATAAACCCCTCCATCCCTCCTTCATTTTCATACAACACAACCCTATCTTCTATACCTTGGCCGAATACACCTCCCCCTCACTCTCCTCCATATTTTCTCTTCTCCTTCTTCTTTTCTTTCTTCTCTTGCTCGAGGGCGAGAAATATTCTAAGTTTGGTGTGGTAAAAGCATATGCTTTTTGTTTTTTCTATTACCATTGATGGCACCTAAGACCGGAAAAACCTTTAGAAAAGGGAAAGGGAAGACAAAAGCTTCCACCTCGAGTCATAGAAGATGGAAAGATTCATATCCAAAGCCCATCAAGACCACTTATATGATGTTGTGGCCAAGAAGAAGGTGATCCCCGAGGTCCCTTTCAAACTCAAGAAAAATGAGTATCCGGAGATCCGACATGAGATCCAAAGAAGAGGTTGGGAAGTTCTAACCAACCCCATTCAACAAGTCAGAATCCTAATGGTTCAAGAGTTCTATGCAAACGCATGGATCACTAGGAACCATGATCAAAGTGTGAACCCGAATCCAAAGCATTGGCTTACCATGGTTCAGGAGAAATACTTAGATTTTAGTCCGAAAAATGTAAGGCTGGCGTTCATCTTGCCAATGATGGAAGAAAACGCACGCCCCTACACAAGAAGAGTCAACTTTGATCAAAGGTTGGACTAAGTCCTCATGGACATATGTGTGGAAGGAGCTCAATGGAAGATTGACTCAAAAGGCAAACCGGTTCAACTGAGAAGATTGGACCTTAAGCCTGTAGCTAGAGGATGGTTGGAGTTCATTCAACGCTCAATCATTCTCACTAGCAACCGGTCTGAAGTTACTATAGACCGGGCCATCATGATCCATAGTATCATGATTGGGGAGGAAGTGGAAGTTCATGAGATTATACCTCAAGAACTCTACAAGGTGGCTGACAAGTCTTCCACTATGGCAAGGTTGGCCTTCCCTCACCTCATTTCCCATCTATGCAATTCGGCTGGGATTGACATAGAAGGAGATATCCTCATTGATGAGGACAAGCCCATCACTAAGAAAAGGATGGAGCAAACAAGAGGGCCTATTCATAGATCTCAAGAGACGCATGAAGAAGCTCATCACCAAGAAATCCCTGAGATGCCTCAAGGGATGCACTTTCCTCCATAGAATTTTTGGGAAAAAATCAACACCTCCCTAGGAGAATTAAGTTCCAACATGGGACAACTAAGGGTGGAACATCAAGAGCACTCCATCATCCTCCATGAAATTAGAGAAGATCAAAGAGCAATGAGGGAGGAGCAACAAGGACAAGGAAGAGACATAGAAGAACTCAATGACATCATTGGTTCCTCAAGAAGAAAACGCCACCATCACTAAGGTGGACTCATTCCTTGTTCTTAAATTTTCTGTTTTTTTGTTTTTATGTTAAATGTTTATCTATATTTGTGTCTTATTACAGGATCATTAGTATTTAAGTGTCTATGCCTTAAAGTAGTGAATATGAATCCATCACCTCTCTTGAATGAAAAATGTTTTAATTACAAAAGAACAAAAAGTACATGGTTTTGAATTCATCCTTGAAACTAGTTTAATTATTTTGATGTGGTGACAATACTTTTTGTTTTCTGAATGAATGCTTGAACAGTGCATATGTCTTTTGAAGTTGTTGTTTATGAATGTTAAATATGTTGGCTCTTGAAAGAATGATGAACAGGAGACATGTTATTTAATAATCTGAAAAATCATAAAAATGATTCTTGAAGCATGAAAAAGCAGTGAATACAAAGCTTGCAAAAAAAAAAAGAAAAAGAAAAAGAAAAAGCAAGCAGAAAAAGCCAGTAGCCCTTAAAACCAAAAGGTAAGGGTAAATAAAAAGGATCCAAGGCTTTGAGCATCAGTGGATAGGAGGGCCTAAAGGAATAAAATCCTGGTCTAAGCGGCTAAACCAAGCTGTCCCTAACCATGTGCTTGTGGCGTGAAGGTGTCAAGTGAAAACTTGAGACTGAGCGGTTAAAGTCAAGGTCCAAAGCAAAAATAAGAGTGTGCTTAAGAACCCTGGACACCTCTAATTGGGGATTCTAGCAAAGCTGAGTCACAATCTGAAAAGGTTCACCCAGTTATGTGTCTGTGGCATTTATGTATCCAGTGGTAATACTGGAAAACAAAGTGCTTAGGGCCACGACCAAGACTCATAAAGTAACTGTGTTCAAGAATCAACATACTGAACTAGGAGAATCAATAACACTATCTGAATTCTAAGTTCCTAATGATGCCAATTATTCTGAACTTCAATGGATAAAGTGAAATGCCAAAACTATTCAAGAGGCAAAAAGCTACAAGTCCCGCTCATCTGATTGGAGCTAAGTTTAATTGATAGTCTGGAATTTATAGTATATTCTCTTCTTTTTATCCTATTTGATTTTCAGTTGCTTGGGGACAAGAAACAATTTAAGTTTGGTGTTGTGATGAGCGGATAATTTATACGCTTTTTGGCATTGTTTTTAGTATATTTTTAGTAGGATCTAGTTACTTTTAGGGGTGTTTTTATTAGTTTTTATGCTAAATTCATATTTCTGGACTTTACTATGAGTTTGTGTGTTTTTTTGTGATTTCAGGTATTTTCTGGCTGAAATTGAGGGACTTGAGCAAAAATCAGATTCAGAGGTTGAAGAAGGACTGCAGATGTTGTTGGATTCTGACCTCCTTGCACTCAAAGTGGATTTTCTGGAGCTACAGAACTCAAAATAGCATGCACTCAATTGCGTTGGAAAGTAGACATCAAGGGCTTTCCAAAAATATATAATAGTCCATACTTTGATTAAGGATAGAAGACGTAAACTGGCGTTGAACGCCAGTTCTATGCTGCATTCTGGAGTCAAACGCCAGAAACAGGTTGCAAAGTGGAGTTAAACGCCAGAAACAGGTTACAAACTGGCGTTCAACTCCAAGAAAGACCTCTACACGTGTAAAGCTCAATGCTCAGCCCAAGCACACACCAAGTGGGCCCCGAAAGTGGATTTCTGCATCATTTACTCATTTCTGTAAACCCTAGTAACTAGTTTAGTATAAATAGGACTTTTTACTATTGTATTTAGATCTGCGGATCAGATCTTTGATCAGTTTTATGCTATCTTAGAATTTTGTGAGGGCTGGCCTCTCGGCCATGCCTGAACCTTCATCACTTATGTATTTTCAAACGGTAGAGTTTCTACACACCATAGATTGAGATGTGGAGCTCTGCTATTCCTCATGAATTAATACAAAGTACTACTGTTTTTCTATTCAATTCAACTTATTCCGCTTCTAAGATATCCATTCGCACCCAAGAACATGATGAATGTGATGATTATGTGACGCTCATCATCATTCTCACTTATGAACGCGTGCCTGACAAACACTTCCGTTCTACATGCAAACAAGCTAGAATGAATATCTCTTAGATATCTAATACAGGGGACCGAGTCCGAGATATTAGAATCTTCATGGTATAAGTTAGAACCCATGGATGGCCATTCCTGAGATCCGGAAAGTCTAAACCTTGCTGTGGTATTCCGAGTAGGATCTGGGAAGGGTTGGCTGTGACGCGCTTCAAACTCGCGAGTGATGGGCGTAGTGACAGACGCAAAAGGATAGTAAATCCTATTCTAGTATGATCGAGAACCGACAGATGATTAGCCGTGCCGTGACAGAGCATTTGGACCTTTTTCACCCAGAGGATGGGATATAGCCATTGACAACGGTGATGCCCTACAAAAAGCTTGCCATGGAAAGGAGTAGGATTGATTGGATGAAGGCAGCAGGAAAGCAGAGGTTCAGAGGAACGAAAACATCTCTATACGCTTATCTTAAATTCTCACCAATGAATTACATAAGTATCTCTATCTTTATTTTCTATTTATTTATTATTATCATTCGAAAACTCCATAACCATTTAATATCCACCTGACTGAGATTAGCAAGATGACCATAGCTTGCTTCATACCGACAATCTCCGTGGGATCGACCCTTACTCACCTAAGGTTTATTACTTGGACAACCCAGTGCACTTGCTGGTTAGTTGTATCGAAGTTGTAAATGAAAAAGAATTTGAAATTAAGAACGTGCGTACTGAATTTTTGGCGCCGTTGCTAGAGATCAAAATTTCGTGCACCAGCGTGGATGAGAGAAAAGTGCATCGATTCGTACGCGTCATAGATGCGAACGCATGAGAAGAGATAAATGAAGATGACGCGTACGCGTGAAGCACGCACACACGTCGGCCGAAATTGTGCTAAACGCACAATTCCAGCGTCATTTTCGCGCAACTCTCTGTGCAGATTGATTGGGGCAAGATTATACTAGCGACGCGTGCACGTCGCGCACGCCCATGCGTGGTGTGCTAAAAATGAATTTGACGCATACGCTTGGCTCGAGTTGTGCCTCTAGCATACCAGCCGCACGATTCCATCACAACTTTCTATTCGTTGGATGGGAGAACCCAATTTGTTTCAACGCCCACGCGTGGCCTATGCGCATGTGTGGTTTGCCCCTTTTTCTTATATGTGCATAATGCAGAATGCAGAATGAATATGCAAAAAATATGAATGAATACTGGGAAAAATAAAATAAAATAAAACTAAGAAAGAAAAAGGGACGATCATACCATGGTGGGTTGTCTCCTACCTAGCACTTTTAGTTAAAGTCCTTAAGTTGGACATTTGGTGAGCCCTGTGTCATGGTGGCTTGTGCTTGAAATCATCTTGAAACTACCACTAATGCTTAGACTTCCAATAAGCTCTATCTATTTGATGAGCGGATAATTTATACGCTTTTTGGCATTGTTTTTACATAGTTTTCAGTATAATTTAGTTAGTTTTTAGTACATTTTTATTAGTTTTTAAATAAAAATCACATTTGTAGACTTTACTATGAGTTTTTGTGTTTTTCTATGATTTCAGGTATTTTTGGCTGAAATTGAGGGACTTGAGCAAAAATCAAATTCAGAGGTTGAAGAAGGACTGCAGATGCTGCTGGATTCTGACCTCCCTGCACTCAAAGTGGATTTTCTGGAGTTACAGAACTCCAAATGGCGCGCTCTCAATTGCGTTAGAAATTTGACATCCATGGCTTTCCAGCAATATATAATAGTCCATACTTTGCCCGAGTTTAGACAACGCAAACTGGCGTTCAACGCCAGTTCCATGCTGCATTCTGGAGTTAAACGCCAGAAACAGGTTGCAAAGTGGAGTTAAACGCTAGAAACAGGTTACAAACTGGCGTTCAACTCCAAGAGAAGCCTCTACACGTGTAAAGCTCAATGCTCAGCCTAAGCACACACTAAGTGGGCCCCGGAAGTGGATTTCTGCATCATTTACTCATTTCTGTAAACCCTAGTAACTAGTCTGATATAAATAGGACCTTTTACTATTGTATTAGACATCTTTTGTTAATCTTTTGTTCATCTTTGGATTATCCTTTGATCCTTGGATCACGTTTGGGGGCTGGCCATTCGGCCATGCCTGAACCTTCATCACTTATGTATTTTCAACGGTAGAGTTTCTACACACCATAGATTAAGGTGTGGAGCTCTGCTGTTCCTCATGAATTAATACAAAGTACTATTGTTTTTCTATTCAATTCAAGCTTATTCCGATTCTAAGATATTCATTCGCACCTCAATATGAGTGTGATAATCGTGACAGTCATCATCATTCCCAACCTATGAACGCGTGCCTGACAACCACTTCCGTTCTACCTTAAATTGAATGAGTATCTCTGGGATTCCTTAATCAGAATCTTCGTGGTATAAGTTAGAATCCATGGACGGCCATTCTTGAGATCCAGAAAGTCTAAACCTTGTCTGTGGTATTCTGAGTAGGATCTGGGAAGGGATGGCTGCGACGAGCTTCAAACTCGCGAGTGCTGGGCGTAGTGACAGACGCAAAAGGATCAATGGATCCTATTCCAGCATGATCGAGAACCGACAGATGATTAGCCATGTAGTGACAGCGCATTGGACCATTTTCACTGAGAGGACAGGATGTAGCCATTGACAACGGTGATGCCTAACATACAGCTTGCCATAGAAAGGAGTATGAATGATTGGATGAAGACAACAAGAAAGCAGAGATTCAGGAGGAACGAACGCATCTCTATATGCTTATCTAAAATTCTCACCAATGAATTACATAAGTATCACTATCTTTATTTTATATTTTATTTATCTTTTAATTATTAAATCTCCATAATCAATTCAATCCGCCTGACTGAGATTTGCAAGATGACCATAGCTTGCTTCAAGCCGACAATCTCCGTGGGATCGACCCTTACTCACGTAAGGTTTATTACTTGGACGACCCAGTGCACTTGCTGGTTAGTTGTGCGAAGTTGTGACAAAGAACTAAGATTATGAATGTGCATATTGAGTTTTTAGCACCGTTACCAAGGAATGGAACAGTCACGATTTCTGCGCACCAAGTTTTTGGCGCCGTTGCCGGGGATTGTTCGAGTTTGGACAACTGACGGTTCATCTTGTTGCTCAGATTAGGTAAATTTTATTTTAATTTTAAGCTTTTTGTTTTTATTATTTTTACTTTTGTTTTCGAAAAAAAAAATTTCTTCTTTTTTGTTTTTCCAAAATAATTTTTGAAAAATCCAAAAAAAATTATAAAATCATAAAAACCAAAAATTTTATGTTTCTTGTTTGAGTCTAGTGTCAATTTTTAAGTTTGGTGCCAATTGCATTCTTTTATTTTTCTTAAAAATTTTTCGAAAATTCATGCATGATGTTCTTCATGATCTTCAAGTTCTTCTTGATAAGTCTTCTTGTTTGATCTTTAAAATTTCTTGTTTTGTGTCTTTTCTTGTTTTTCCTATGCATTCTTGAATTCTTAGTGTCTAAATATTAAAAATTTCTTAGTTTGGTGTCTTGCATGTTTTCTTTTATTAAAAAATTTTCAAAAATAAGTCTTGATGTTCATCTTGATCTTCAAAGTGTTCTTGGTGTTCATCTTGACATTCATAGTGTTCTTGCATCTTTCCTTTGTTTTAATTCAAAATTTTCATGCATTGAGTCTTTTTGATGTTTTTCTCTCTCATCATTAAAAATTCAAAAATAAAAAAAATATCTTTCCCTTTTTCTCTCATAAATTTCCGAAAATTTTAGTTGACTTTTTCAAAACTTTTTAAAATTTAGTTGTTTCTTATGAGTCAAATCAAATTTTCAATTTAAAAATTCTATCTTTTCAACTCTTTTTCAAAAATCAAATCTTTTTCATTTTTTTTCATATTTTCGAAAACTTTATGATTGATTTTCAAAATATTTTTCTTATTTTGTTCTATAATTTCAAAATATTTACTAACAATTAATGTGATTGATACAAAAATTTTAAGTTTGTTACTTGCCTATTAAGAAAGATTCAATCTTTAAAGCTTAAATCATATCTTTTTGTTTGTTGCTAGTCAAGTAATCAACTTTAATTTTCAAAATCAAAATCTTTTTTTTTTAAATTTCTTTTTCAAATCTTTTTCAATTATATCTTCTTCAATGTCAATCACATCTTTTTCAAAATCAATTTCAAAATCTTTTCTAACTTCTTCTCTAACTTCCTATCTTTTCAAAATTTGATTTTCAAATCTTTTTCAATTAATCACTTAACTTTTTGTTTGATTTTAAAAGTTTACTAATTCAATCATATCTTTTTTCAAAACTACCTAACTAATTCTATCTCTAATTTTTGAAAATCACCTTCATATTTTTCAAAATTCCTTTTTGAATTAACTAATTATTTTAAATTTAATTTAATTTAATTTAATTGTTCCGTTCTTAATTTTCAAATTTTTTATTTTAATTCTAATTTAAAAACAAAAATACTTTTATTTTATTTTATCTAATTTTTGAAAATTCTTCTCCCTCACCTCCTTCTATTTATTTATTTATTTACTAACACTCCTCTTCATCTAAGAATTCGAACCTACTCCTCACCCTTATGTTTGGATTCTCCTTCTTCTATTCATATCTTCTTCTGCTCACATAAAGGAATCTCTATCCTGTGACATAGAGGATTCTATATTTTCTGTTCTCTTCTTTTTCATATGAGCAGGAACAAGGACAAGAACATTCTTGTTGAAGCTGATCCTAAACCTGAAAGTACTTTAAAGAGGAAGATAAGGGAAGCTAAAGCACAACTCTCTGGAAAAAATCTGACAGAAATTTTTGAAAAAGAAGGAGACATGGCCGAAAATAATAACAATGCAAGGAAGATGCTTGGTGACTTTACTGCACCAAATTCCAATTTACATGGAAGAAGCATCTCCATCCCTACCATTGGAGCAAACAATTTTGAGCTGAAACCTCAATTAGTTTCTCTGATGCAACAGAATTGCAAGTTTTATGGACTTCCATCAGAAGATCCTTTTCAGTTTTTAACTGAATTCTTGCAAATCTGTGATACTGTTAAGACCAATGGGGTTGATCCCGAGGTCTACAAGCTTATGCTTTTCCCGTTTGCTGTGAGAGACAGAGCTAGAATATGGTTGGACTCTCAACCTAAAGACAGCCTGAACTCTTGGGATAAGCTGGTCACAGATTTCTTAGCAAAGTTCTTTCCTCCTCAAAAGCTTAGCAAGCTTAGAGTGGATGTTCAAACCTTCAGACAGAAGGAAGGCGAATCCCTCTATGAAGCTTGGGAGAGATACAAGGAACTGACCAAAAAGTGTTCTTCTGACATGCTTTCAGAATGGACCATCTTGGATATATTCTATGATGGTCTGTCTGAACTATCTAAGATGTCACTGGACCATTCTACAGGTGGATCCATTCACCTAAAGAAAACGCTTGCAGAAGCTTAAGAACTCATTGACATGGTTGCAAATAACCAGTTCATGTACACTTCTGAAAGGAATCCTATGAATAATGGGACACCTCAAAGGAAGGGAGTTCTTGAAATTGATACTCTGAATACCATCTTGGCTCAGAATAAAATATTGACTCAGCAAGTCAATATGATCTCTCAGAGTCTGAATGGATTGAAGGAATCATCCAACAGTACTAAAGAGGCATCTTCTGAAGAAGAAGCTTATGATCCTGAGAACCCTGCAATAGCAGAGGTGAATTACATGGGTGAACCCTATGGAAACACCTATAATTCCTCATGGAGAAATCATCCAAATTTCTCATGGAAGGATCAACAAAAGCCTCAACAAGGCTTTAATAATGGTGGAAGAAACAGGTTTAGCAATAGCAAACCTTTTCTATCATCCACTCAGCAACAGACAGAGAATTCTGAGCAAAACCATCTAGCTTAGCAAATATAGTCTCTGATCTATCTAACTGTAAGTTTCATGAATGAAACAAGGTCCTCCATTAGAAATCTGAAGGCACAAATGGACCAGCTGAGTAAAAGGGTCACTGAAACTTCTCCTAGTACTCTCCCAACCAATACGAAGAAAATCCAAAGAGAGAGTGCAAGGCCATTGATTTGACCATCATGGCCGAACCAACAAGGGAGGAGGAGAACATGAATCCTAGTGAGGAAGACCTCCTAGGACGCTCAGTGACCAATAAGGAGTTTTCCTTCGAGGAACCAAAGGAATCTGAGGCTCAATTAGAGACCATAGAGATTCTATTGAACCTCCTTCTGCCCTTCATGAGCTCTGATGAGAATTCTTCCTCTGAAGAGGATGAAGACATTACTGAAGAGTAAGTTGCTAAATACCTTGGTGCAATCATAAAGCTGAATGCCAAACTATTTGGTAATGAGACTTGGTAAGATGAACCTCCTTTGCTCACCAATAAACTAAATGCATTGGATAGGCAGAAATTACCTCAAAAGAAACAGGATCCTGACAAATTCTTAATACCCTATACCATAGGCACCATGACCTTTGAGAAGGCTCTGTGTGACCTAGGGTCAGGAATAAACTTAATGCCACTATCTGTAATGGAGAAACTAGGGATTTTTGAGGTGCAAGCTACTAGAATCTCATTAGAGATGGCAGACAACTCAAGAAAACAGGCTTATGGACAAGTAGAGGACGTGTTAGTAAAGGTTGAAGGCCTTTACATCCCTACTGATTTCATAATCCTAGACACTAGGAAGGAAGAGGATGAATCCATCATCCTTGGAAAACCCTTTCTAGCCACAGCAAGAGTTCTGATTGATGTGGACAGAGGAGAGTTGGTCCTTCAACTGAATGAAGACAACCTTGTGTTTAAAATTCAAGGATCTCCTTCTGTAACCATGGAGAGGAAGCATGAAAAGCTTCTCTCACTGAAGAGTTAACCAGAGCCCCCACAGTCAAACTCTAAGTTTGGTGTTGGGAGGCCACAATCAAACTCTAAGTTTGGTGTTGAACCCCCACATTCAAACTCTAAGTTTGGTGTTGGGAGGTTCCAACCTTGCTCTGATTATCTGTGAGGCTCCATGAGAGCTCACTGTCAAGCTATTGACATTAAAGAAGCGCTTGTTGGGAGGCAACCCAATGTTATTTAATCATATCTATTTTATTTTCTTTTTGTTATTTCGTGTTTTATTAGGTTGATGATCATGTGAAGTCACAAAAACTACTGAAAAATCAAAAACATAATGAAAAATAGCATTGAAAACAGCACACCCTGGAGGAGAGCAGTCTGGCGTTTAAACGCCAGAAACAAGCATTTGTCTGGCGTTTAATGCCAGAAACAGGCACCAAGCTGGCATTTAACGCCAGAAACAAGCATCTGCCTGGCGTTAAACGCCAGAAACAGGCTATATTTGGGCATTAAACGCCAGAAACAAGCTACATTTGGGCGTTTAACACCAGAAACAGGCAGCAGTCTGGCGTTAAACGCAAGGATAGCACAACAAGGGCATTTTACACGCCTAATTGGAGCAGGGATGTTAAGTCTTTGACCCCACTTGATCTGTGGACCCCACAGGATCCCCACATTTTCTTCTCTCCTCTTCACACCTTTTCATAACTCTCTTCCCCAAATACCCTTCACCAATCACCTCAATCACTCTTTCCCATCACCTCTTCACCACTCACATCCATCCTCTCTTCCCCATAAACCCCACCTACCTTCAAAATTCAAACTAATTTCCCTCCCAAACCCAACCCTAATGGCCGAACCCTAACCCTCTCCCCACTCCTATATAAACCCGTCATTCCTTCTTCATTTTCACACAACACAACCCTCTCTTCTTCTCTTTGGCCGAATACATCTTCTTCCCCCATCTCCTCCATTTTCTTCTTCTTCTACTACTTTCTTTCTTCTTTTGCTCGGGGACGAGCAAACATTTTAAGTTTGGTGTGGTAAAAGCATAGCTTTTTGTTTTTCCATAACCAATTATGGCACCTAAGGCCAGAAAAACCTCTAGAAAAAGGAAAGGGAAGGCAATTGCTTCCACCTCTGAGTCATGGGAGATGGAAAGATTCATCTCAAAGGTCCATCAAGACCACTTCTATGAAGTTGTGGCCAAGAAGAAAGTGATCCCTGAGGTTCCTTTTAAGCTCAAAAAGAATGAGTATCCGGAGATCCGACTTGAGATCCAAAGAAGAGGTTGGGAAGTTCTCACCAACCCCATTCAACAAGTCGGGATCTTAATGGTTCAAGAGTTCTATGCAAATGCATGGATCACTAGGAACCATGATCAAAGTGTGAATCCGAATCCAAAGAATTGGCTTACCATGGTTCGGGAGAAATACTTAGATTTTAGTCCGGAAAATGTAAGGCTGGCGTTCAACTTGCCAATGATGGAAGAGAATGCACGCCCCTACACAAGAAGGGTCAACTTTGATCAAAGGTTGGACTAAGTCCTCATAGACATATGTGAGGAAGGAGCTCAATTGAAAATTGACTCAAGAGGCAAGCCGGTTCAACTAAGAAGGCATGACCTCAAACTAGTGGCTAGGGGATGGTTAGAGTTCATTCAACGCTCAATCATTCCTACTAGTAACCGGTCTGAAGTTACTATAGACCGAGCCATCATGATCCATAGTATCATGATTGGAGAGGAGGTGGAAGTTCATGAGATTATACCTCAAGAACTTTACAAGGTGGCTGACAAGTCCTCCACTTGGGCAAGGTTAGCCTTTACTCACCTCATATGCCACCTCTGCAATTCGGCTGGAATTGACATAGAGGGAGACATCCTCATTGAAGAGGACAAGCCCATCACTAAGAAAAGGATGGAGCAAATAAGAGATCATGGACCTCAGCAAGAGCATGAGGAAATTCCCCACCATGAAATCCCTGAGATGCCTCAACTGATGCACTTTCCTCCACAAAACTATTGGGAGCAAATCAACACCTCCCTAGGAGAATTAAGTTCTAACATGGGACAACTAAGGATGGAGCACCAAGAGCATTCCATCATCCACCATGAAATTAGAGAAGATCAAAGAGCTACGAGGGAGGAGCAACAAAAGCAAGGAAGAAACATAGAGGAGCTCAAAAGCACCATTGGTTCTTCAAGAAGAGGAAGATGCCACCCTCACTAAGGTGGACCCGTTCCTTAATCTCCTTGTTCTTATTTTCCTGTTTTTCGTTTACTATGCTTTATGTTTATGTTTGTGTCTTATTACATGATCATTAGTATTTAAGTGTCTATGCCTTAAAGTTATGAATGTCCTATAAATCCATCACCCATCTTAAAGGAAAAATGCTTTAATTACAAAAGAACAAGAAGTACATGGTTTCAAATTCATCCTTGAAACTAGTTTAATTATTTTGATATGGTGACAATACTTTTTGTTTTCTGAATGAATGCTTGAACAATGCATATGTCTTTTGAAGTTGATGTTTATGAATGTTAAATATGTTGGCTCTTGAAAGAATGATGAAAAGGAGACATGTTATTTGATAATCTGAAAAATCATAAAAATGATTCTTGAAGCAAGAAAAAGAAGTGAATACAAAAGCTTGCAGAAAAAAAAAGAGAGAAAAGAAAAAAATGGCGAAAAAAGAAAAAGAAAAAGAAAAAGAAAAAGCAAGAGTAAAAAGCCAATAGCCCTTAAAACCAAAAGGCAAGGGTAAATAAAAAGGATCCAAGGCTTTGAGCATCAGTGGATAGGAGGGCTTAAAGGAATAAAATCTTGGCCTAAGCAGCTAAACCAAGTTGTCCCTAACCATGTGCTTGTGGCGTGAAGGTGTCAAGTGAAAACTTGAGACTGAGCGGTTAAAGTCGAGGTCCAAAGCAAAAGAAGAGTGTGCTTAAGAACCCTGGACACCTCTAATTGGGGACTTTAGCAAAGCTGAGTCACAATCTGAAAAGGTTCACCCAATTATGTGTCTGTGGCATTTATGTATCCGGTGGTAATACTGGAAAACAAAGTGCCTAGGGCCACGGCCAAGACTCATAAAGTAGTTGTGTTCAAGAATCAACATACTGAACTAGGAGAATCAATAACACTATCTGAATTCTGAGTTCCTATAGATGCCAATCATTCTGAACTTCAATGGATGAAGTGAGATGCCAAAACTATTCATGAGGCAAAAAGCTACAAGTCCCGCTCATCTGATTGGAGCTAAGTTTCATTGATATTTTGGAATTTATAGTATATTCTCTTCTTTTTATCCTACTTGATTTTCAGTTGCTTGGGGACAAGCAACAATTTAAGTTTGGTGTTGTGATGAGCGGATAATTTATACGCTTTTTGGCATTGTTTTTACATAGTTTTAAGTATAATTTAGTTAGTTTTTAGTACATTTTTATTAGTTTTTAAATAAAAATCACTTTCTGGACTTTACTATGAGTTTGTGTGTTTTTCTGTGATTTCAGGTATTTTTTGGCTGAAATTGAGGGACTTGAGGAAAAATCAGATTCAGAGGTTGAAGAAGGACTGCAGATGCTGCTGGATTCTGACCTCCCTGCACTCAAAGTGGATTTTCTAGAGCTACAGAACTCCAAATGGCGCGCTCTCAATTGTGTTGGAAAGTAGACATCCAGGTCTTTCCAGCAATATATAATAGTCCATACTTTGCCCGAGTTTAGGAGACGCAAACTGGCGTTCAACTCCAAGAGAAGCCTTTACACGTGTAAAGCTCAATGCTTAGCCCAAGCACACACCAAGTGGGCCCCGGAAGTGAATTTCTGTATCATTTACTCATTTCTGTAAACCCTAGTAACTAGTCTGATATAAATAGGACCTTTTACTATTGTATTAGACATCTTTTGTTCATCTTTTGTTCATCTTTGGATTATCCTTTGATCCTTGGATCACGTTTGGGGGCTGGCCATTCGGCCATGCCTGAACCTTCATCACTTATGTATTATCAACGGTAGAGTTTCTACACACTATAGATTAAGGTGTGGAGCTCTGCTATTCCTCATGAATTAATACAAAGTACTATTATTTTTCAATTCAATTCAAGCTTATTCCGATTCTAAGATATTCATTCGCACCTCAATATGAATGTGATGATCGTGACAGTCATCATCATTCCCAACCTATGAACGCGTGCCTGACAACCACTTCCGTTCTACCTTAGATTGAATGAGTATCTCTGGGATTCCTTAATCAGAATCTTCGTGGTATAAGTTAGAATACATGGACGGCCATTCTTGAGATCCGAAAAGTCTAAACCTTGTGTGTGGTATTCTGAGTAGGATCTGGGAAGGGATGGCTGCGATGAGCTTCAAACTCGCGAGTGCTGGGCGTAGTGACAGACGCACAAGGATCAATGGATCCTATTCCAGCATGATCGAGAAGCGACAGATGATTAGCCATGCAGTGACAGCGCATTGGACCATTTTCACTGAGAGGACAGGATGTAGCCATTGACAACGATGATGCCTAACATACAGCTTGCCATAGAAAGGAGTATGAATGATTGGATGACGACAACAGGAAAGCAGAGATTCAGGAGGAACGAACGCATCTCTATACGCTTATCTGAAATTCTCACCAATGAATTACATAAGTATCACTATCTTTATTTTATATTTTATTTATCTTTTAATTATTAAATCTCCATAATCAATTGAATCCGCCTGACTGAGATTTGCAAGATGACCATAGCTTGCTTCAAGCCGACAAACTCCGTGTGATCGACCCTTACTCACGTAAGGTTTATTACTTGGACGACCCAGTGCACTTGCTGGTTACTTATGCGAAGTTATGACAAAGAACTAAGATTATGAACGTGCGTATTGAGTTTTTAGTGTCGTTACCAAGGAATGGAACAGTCACAATTTCTGCGCACCACTATTCCAAGTAAATTCTCCAAGCTTTGATGGAGTTCTACACAAGCTCTGAGCTCCCAAAATTGATCCTCATATATTCCTGGGTCCCAAATCTCGTTTCTACACTCGTCTTGAAGTGGATCACCATTGTTCCAATCGAGTGACAGACAGTTTGAATTCTCTAGGCAATACCAAACTCTTCTTTTAGATCCAACCAAATGTTCACTAGCTCCACCCTTGCATCTAGCTCTTGAAGTATCGACCTTAATGAGCCTTGATTTGCAACTCCAACCACTAAACATCCTTCTCTTACGCTTAATGCCACAAAGCTTCCTAAGTTGGCCATCCGTTTCAAGAATACCGTACTCAAGTGGGATAGAAAGGCGAATAGAGATAAGTCTTACCCACTCAAATGATGTAGTAGACGGCAACCTAGGTAGAGAAGTCTCCAACGTTCTTAACAAAGCATGTTCAACTCCCATCCAACCCTTTCGAAGGACTTCTACTTCCACTTCATTCTCAGACTCAATCAAAGATGGCTCTTCATTTTCAAAGAGTTCATTTGTGGCTGTAGATTTATCACTAGGAGGACTTGATTCATGATCCTCATCACCAAGGGAACTTGCTTCTTGATCTATCCCATCCAAGTCTTTATAAGGAATATGCCATGGAGGTTGCGCACTGGCTTCCTTGACATCAATTTCAATCTTCTTGGAGGAATACTCTGCAACTCTAGATTCGCATGGAGGTTCAGCGTCTCCCAAGTCTTCAATCACATCTTCCTCTTCAACCATTACGGCTTCCTCCACTTGTTCAAATACAAAGTAATATTCCTTATTGTCCACCAAATTTTCTAGTGTCTCCATCATGCTACACTCTTCTAATGATTCTCCGCATGTAGCCATAGGAGTGCTTTGAGTATCCAAGCACAGAGAGGCTAAATTACCTACTACCTCAGTCAAGGTATCTATGAACTCTTGTGTCGTGCTTTGCATCTCTCTTTTCCCTTGAAGAAGAACACTTAGAGTGTCATTCATTGGGGATTGGGGTGGATATGAGGATGCATTATTTGGGAGAAAAGGTTCATGATATGAGGGTGGTTCATCATAATAAGGGTGTGGTGGTTCAACACTCTCCATCTTTTCCACTTGTTGCACAACACAATGTAATCCTTGGCTCTCAAGTTAAGATTCTTTAGCCATGAGAGCTTCGTGTGCTTTCCGGCTTCCCACTTGCTCTAATTGATGAAGGATTGCTTGAAATCGATCCAGTGTTTCCTTGAGACGATCCCTTGACTCTTGTTCCGCTTGGATAACTTGATTAGGATCATATGGCTCTTGGTTTGATAGATATGAACATGGTGTATATGGAGGTGGTAGTTCTGGGTATGGTTCATATGGTTCGTATGGTGGTTGGTGTGGTGGATAAGGGTTAGGGTGATATGGAGGTGAATGGTGGAAAGGGGCTTGTGAGTATGGTGGTTCAAAATTATGTTGAGGAAGGGGTACATAGATATTTTGTGGTGGGTGTTGATTGTCACGAAGAGGTCTACCATAATTATTGTCTTGGTACACATCATAGAATGGTTGTTGATAGTAACTTGGAGGTGGTTGTTGCCAAGAGGATTGATCAAATCCTTGTGGCTCCTCCCATCTTTGATTGTCCCATCCTTGATCCAAGCTTTCATTGTAATCTCCTCTTCCTACAACATGATTGTAACCAAACTCATAGGCAAAGGGGTGAGAATTCATAGTAGTAAGAGAAATAAAAACTAATAAAATTAATGAAAATAAACTCCTAAAACTAAAAACAGTAACAAAGAAACGAAAATGTAAAATTATTCACAATATTCACAATAAATTCTCGTTGCTAGTATGGAATTCACAATAAATTCTCGTTGCTAGTATAGTCTCTAAACCAACAAAGAATTATTTCATACAAAAATTTATTTGTCACAAGTAACAAACCCAATAAAAGTAATAACCGAAGTATTCAAATCTCGGGTCGTCTCTCAAGGAATTGCAGGAAGGTGTAGTTATTATTGGTTATGGAAAAGTATCTTTTTGGGGTTTTGAATAAGGAACAAGGAAAGTAAATTGCAAGAATTAAACTAATAGCTAATAAAGCTCTTGGCAAGGTATGAGAACTAGAAGTCCTATCCTTATTATCCTTATCAATTGTGATGAGAATTGTCCATTGCTCCCACTTAGTTAACCTCTAACTATGAAGGAAAGTCAAGTGGATAAATTAACCTGATTCTACAGTTCCTAGCTAAATCATGATGAAAGACTAGCTTTAATGGCATTCAAATCAATTAGCAACTTCTAATTATCAATCAACAAAAGACTTTGATAATTCAAGAGTCTCCAATTACTCAACAAAAGCCAAAAGGAGAAAAATATACTCTAACATCCTTTCAAACATTTAATCAAACACTTGGAAGGCACAACATAAAAATAGAGAAAAATAGCAAGGAATATTAAATCTAAACAACCAATTACAAGAATCAATGACAACAAATAAAGGAAGAAGCCATAAACATGAAATACCTCAAATTGCATTAAATAGAAAATCAAATCTAACATGAGAATTCCTAAACTAAAGTGGATAAATAAATAAATCACAAGGGAAATAGATAAACTAAAGTGCTAGAAATAATAAGAATAGAAGAAAACTAAATTAAAGCAAAGTAGAAATCTGAGATTAAGAAAGCTAAACCTAACATCCGAAAACCTAGAGAGAGGAGAGAGCTTCTCTCTTTAAAAACTACATCTAAAACTTAAAATTATGTGTATGAAAGTTGTATGAATGAATAAATGATTCCCCCCACTCTGCAGCCTCTATTCTGTGTTCTCGGGCTTGGAACTAGGCCAAAAAAGAGCCCAGAAATCGCTCCCAGCACTTTCTGTAATTTCTGCACGTGGCGCATGTCACACGTACGCGTAAGTCACGTGTACGCATCGCTTGGAAAAATTCCTTGTCACGCGTATGCATCGCTTGTCTTCTGTAGTAGTAACGCGTACGCGTCGCTGCTAACTTCTCAAAACTTCATTTTCTCGCGTTCCTTCCCCTTTTGCATGTTTCCTTTCCATCCTCTAAGCCATTCCTACCCTATAAAGCCTGAAAACACTTAACACACAGATCACGGCATCGAATGGTAATAAAGAGTAATTAAAATTGACAGTTTAAAGTCTCAGGAAACATGTTTTCAACTATATCAGAAAAATAGGAAGGATTTGTAAAACCATGCAAATTATATGAATAAGTGTGCAAAGACTTGATAAAAACCACTCAATTTAGCACAAGATAAACCATAAAATAGTGGTTTATCAATCTCCCAACACTTAAACATTAGCATGTCCTCCTGCTAAGCTCAAGAAAACCAAAAGAGTGAAGGCAGAATGGTGGAACTTATGTAATGCCACCTATTTAGGTGTGAGCCACCTACATGCATCATGCTATTCTAATTACTATATATATATATATATAAGCATACATGTGGTCAAATTGAGTCAAATCTCCAAGAAATCATACATGCACAATCAAGGGCTAAATCAATCTATCAAACACACATTCACAATTGAGTTGAGTTAATCGAAAGAGTTCACAAACTTGCAAGACAAGCAATGATCAAATATGGACATATGGAAATGAGTCATTGAACCCTCACTGGATTTGTATATGCACTCTAATCACTCAAGTGTTTGGGGTTAAACAACTCAAATCTCCTCTGGTCATGTGATGAGCGGATAATTTATACCCTTTTTAGCATTGTTTTGACATAGTTTTTAGTATGTTTTAGTTACTTTTTATTATATTTTTATTAGTTTTCATGCAAAAATCACATTTCTAGACTTTACTATGAGTTTGTGTATTTTTCTGTGATTTCAGGTATTTTCTGGCTGAAATTGAGGGATCTGAGCAAAAGTCTGATTCAGAGGCTGAGAAAGGACTGCAGATGCTATTGGATTCTAACCTTTCTGCACACGAAATAGATTTCCTTTCCTGGAGCTAAAGAAGCCCAATTAGCGCGCTCTCAATTGCGTTGGAAGGTAGACATCTTGGGCTTTCCAGAAATGTATAATAGTCCATACTTTGTCCGAGATTTCATGGCCTAAACTGGCGTCTAAATGCCCACCAGAGACCCTATTTTGGCGTAAAACGCCAAAACTAGCACCAGAACTGGAGTTAAATGCCCAAACTGGCACCCAAGCTGGCGTTTAACTCCAAGAATGGCCTATGCACGTGAAAGCTTCAATGCTCAGCCCAAGCACACACCAAGTGGACCCCAGAAGTGGATTTCTGCACTATCTGCACTCAGTTACTTATTTTCTGTAATTCCTAGTAACTAGTTTAGTATAAATAGCACTTTTTACTATTGTATTCACATCCTGGATCATTTTGGGAGGCTGGCCATTCGGCCATGCCTAGACCTTTTCCTCTTATGTATTTTCTACGGTGGAGTTTCTATACCTCATAGATTAAGGTGCGGAGCTCTGCTGTTCTTCATGAATTAATGCAAGTACCATTGTTTCTCTTTCAATTCATGCTTACTTCTTCTCCAAGATATACTCTCGTACTTAATTCAGTTAAGTCAGAATGAAGGGGTGACCCGTGACAATCACCCACTATCTTTGTTACTCACTTAGCCAAGATCCGCATGCCTGACAACCACAAGCGGTCTACATGATGTTCAATGTAGTCACTGGACGACAGTCGGAGTATATTCTCGTGGGTCTCTAATCCACGGACCGAGTCCAGGGGATTAGAACCTTCGTGGTATAGGCTAGAACCAATTGGCAACATTCTTGAGATCCGGAAAGTTTAAACCTTGGCTGTGGTATTCCGAGTAGGATCTGGGACGGCATGACTGTGACGAGCTTCAAACTCGCAAATGTTGGACGCAGTGACAGTATGCAAAAGGATAGAGAGATCCTATTCTGACGCTAGTGAGAACCGACAGATGATTAGCCATGCGGTAGCTGTACTTGGTATTTTTCATCCGAGACGAGAAATCTGACAGTTGATTAGCTGTGCAGAAACCGTACCTGGTATTTTTCATCCTAGAGGATCATACAGCTTGCCATGGAAGGGAGCATGCATGATTGGAAGAAGACAATAGGAAAGCAGAGGTTCAGAAGCAACAAAGCATCTCCAAACGCTTATTTGAAATTCCCACCAATGAATTACATAAGTATCTTATTTTATTTTATGTTTTATTTATCTTCTAATTATCAAAATCTCATAACCATTTGAATCCACCTGACTAAGATTTTCAGGATAACCATAGCTTGTTTCTAGCTGACAATCTCCGTGGGATCGACCCTTACTCACGTGAGGTATTACTTGGACGACCCAGTACACTTGCTGGTTAGTTGTGCAGAGTTGTGAAAAGTGTAATCACAATTTCGTGCACCAAATTTTTGGCGCCGTTACTGGGGATTGTTCGAGTTTGGACAACTGACAGTTCATCTTGTTGCTTAGATTGGGTAATTTTATTTTATATTTAAGCTTTTTATTTTTATTTTCGAAAAAAAATACAAAAAAATTTTAGTTTTCGAAAAATTCATAAAATATTG
Organism: Arachis hypogaea; assembly: GCF_003086295.3. NCBI lineage: Eukaryota > Viridiplantae > Streptophyta > Magnoliopsida > Fabales > Fabaceae > Arachis > Arachis hypogaea. The sequence continues at coordinate 76,939,737 of NC_092049.1, read as the reverse complement.
AAGAATGAATTCTAGAGTTTCATGAGATATGTTGAAGCCTGGCTGGCTGTTAAGCCATGTCTAATCTTTTGGACTGAGGTTTCCACTTATCATTGCAGGAGCCTTTAGATTCCTATCTATTTGGCTGTTGTATGTAATGCTCTGCTAAAGCTTGGCTGGCCATTCGGCCATGTCTAATTCTTTTGGACCGAAACTTTAGACTAACATTGCATGAATCCTGGAATTCTTATTAAAAATTTTGAATTTCTTTATTCTCTTTTTCCAAAATAATTTCGAAAAAAATACAAAAAAAATTAATAAAATCATAAAAACCAAAAAAAAATTTATGTTTCTTATTTGAGTCTTGTGTCAAATTTTATGTTTGGTGTCAATTGTATTTTTTTATTCTTCTTAGAATTTTTGAAAATTCATCATGTGTTCTTCTTTGATCTTCATGTTGTTCTTGATGATTTTCCTTGTTTGATCTTTAATTTTTCTTGTTTTGTGTTTTTTGTTGTTTTTCATATGCATTTTCGAATTCATAGTGTCTAAACATTAAAAATTTCTAAGTTTGGTGTCTTTCATGCCTTTCTTTTCTTAAAAATTTTCAAAAATATGTTCTTGATGTTCATCATGATCTTCAAAGTGTTCATGGTGTTCATCTTGACATTCAAAGTGTTCTTGCATGCATTATTTGTTTTGATATTAAATTTTTATGTTTTGTTTCATTTTGTTGTTTTTCTCTCTCCTCATTAAAATTCAAAAATAAAAAATAATATCTTTCCCTTATTCTACTCATAAATTTCGAATTTTTGAGTTGACTTGGTCAAAAATTTTTTAAAATTTAGTTGTTTCTTGTTAAGTCAAGTCAAAATTTCAATTTAAAAACTTTATCTTTTCAAATCCTTTTCAAAAATCAAATCTTTTTCATTTTTCTTCTTAATATTTTCGAATTTCTTAAATAAATTTTCAAAATCTTTTTCTTAACTTTATTTTATATTTTCGAAAACTTTACTAACAATTAATGTTTTGATTCAAAAATTTAAGTTTGTTACTTTTCTGTTAAGAAAGATTCAATCTTTAAATTCTAAAATCATATCTTTTAGTTTCTTGGTAGTCAAGTCATCAACTTTAATTTTAAAAATAAAATATTTTTAATTTCTTTTTCAAATCTTTTTCAAAATACATTTCAATCAAATCTTTTTAAAATTTTAATTTCAAAATTTTTTTCTAACTTCTTATCTTTTCAAAATTTATTTCCAAATCTTTTTCAATTAACCACTTGACTTGTTTGTTTTAATTTTAAAAAGTTTACTATTTCTTATCTTTTTCAAAACCACCTAACTACATTTCTATTTCTAATTTTCGAAAATCACTAACCACTTTTTCAAAATTCTTTTTAATTAACTAATTGTATTAAATTCTAATTTTAATTTATTTCCTTTCTTTAATTTCGAATTCTAACTTATAATTAAAATAAAAACAAAAATATTTTTCTTTTCTTTTAAGTAAAATTTGAATACACTCTCTCCCTCATCTCTTTCTATTTATTTATTTATTTATTTATTTACTAACATCCCTCTTCTTAAAATTCGAACCCTCTCCCTCTCTCTGTGTTCGAATTCCTCTTATTTTCTCTCTACCTCATTCTTCTATTCTTCCATTCTTTTACTCACATAAAGGAATCTCTATACTGTGACATAGATGATTCCTCTTCTCTCTCTGTTCTCTTCTTTTTCATATGAGTATGAACAAGGATAAGAACTTTCTTGTTGAAGCTGATCCTGAACCTGAAAAGACTCTGAAGAGGAAGCTAAGAGAAGCTAAAGCACAACACTCTGGAGAGGACCTTATAGAAATTTTCAAAAAAGAAGCAGACATGGTAGCCGAACCCAACAAGAATGGTGGAGATGCAAGGAAGATGCTTGGTGACTTTACTACACCAACTTCGGACTTCTATGGAAGAAGCATCTCAATTCCTACAATTGGAGCAAACAACTTCTGAGCTAGGATATGCTTGATGCTGCAGGTGCTGAAGGTGTTGCCGAGGATGTGGCTGCATCAGTAGAGGTAGTAATAGCAGGTAGTTTATGGCCTAGAGGTCCGAACCGCTTGCTGTCCGGAATAACCTTCTTGCAGTCGGCAAGCGGTGGTCTCTCATCCTCTAGCTCCCAAGGCACCTCAGCTCAGCGAGCCATCTGGGTGATCAGATAAGGAAATGGCAGGGTGCCTCGAACATGAACTCTAGCCATATACTTTCTAATGAACTGTGGAAGGTAGTTCCTTTCCTTCCATAACGCACCAAATAAGGATGATCATGGCAGCTAGTACTTCAGACTCGTGAGTACTAGGCATAACATAATTACTCAGTATTTGTTGCCACAGCCTAGCCTCATCATTGAGATAGATAATCTTTATACCCCGTGGAGTTAACTTTGACTTTCCCATAGCCCATGGAACATCAGGATCAATCGCTATGGTACGCCTGACAGCATCCCAGTCAAAACTCATGAATCTAATAGACTCCTCGGCCTTCTGATAACCATCTGTATCATCTGGTTTAGGCTGGAAGTGGAGTATATCCTCTATCGCCTCCTCAGTGACTAAGATCTACTTTCTCCTATGCTGCACTGCATCAAGGGTTGTCTTATAATAGTTACAATAGAACTCACGGACCCAGGATATGTTTACCTCTGTTAGATCTCTCTAGAAATACCCAACCTCTCTATTTGATCTGATCTTCGGTGTACTTCTTTAATTCGGTTGGTATTTTTATCGTTCTTTCCAAGTAGATGTGCCATTTCTCCGCAAAGACTGGAAACATGAGTTCACAGTAAAGATTTGGAAATTTAACTTGGTCAATAGCAGGCACAATTTGATCAACTTTTTCTTGATCAGTAAAGTTCTTCTCATGCCAAGATTCATCCGATAGAACATCCGATAGAGTAACGGATGACTGGTTTCTCTTCCTCTTACCGGAGCTGGCCGTAGCCTTGCCTTTTCCTTTCCTGTCAGACATCCTAAAAAACAGAGTTGCCAGGATACAGATTATCAACTATAGCAGAGAGACAAGAAAAGTAGGTAAGAAGCAAGCAGATAGGAAGCCACAAACAAAAGGAGATAGAGACACACTTAGGAGTTGACTTAAAGAAATGAACTCTTGGAATGCAAGAAAACAGAATTCAGACAATAATCAGAATAAAAACCAAGAATTCCTGTAATAATAGTGAGAAGCTTATTTGTTGAGCAATAAAAATTATCATGCCTTAAAAGGAACCTAAAAGAGTTAGTGTAAAACTAAAAAAAATTTAGAAAGTCAGGGAAGTCAAGAGTTAGAAAAGTGGGTTAGAAGTAGTGGCATGGTAATGTAGTTCCTAACTAAAAGAAGTTCAAAAGATTAAAGAACAAGCAAGTTCACATTCAAGCATACAATGTAAATCATTGATGATAAAACATGTAATAAAAGAAGCATCAAGAAGAATCACATCATCAATAATGCATTTCAAGTAGAAAGGGAACCAAAAGGGGGTGGAAATGCAAACCCATCATCCCATGAATTGGCTTTGGTTTAAGACAAATAAATCACAATTCAAAAGTACTAAAGTCAATTCATGAGTGGAAGTTGAGTAAAACAGTTTTCAGAAAAATTTGGGCAGTATTCCAGTAGTAATGTGAGCATTCCCGGAGTAAATAAACAGCAGCAAACCAACAATTCAAGTAAAACTCATATGAAGTTCAATATTTGTCAGGTAAAACAAAACCATATAAAAATTCAAGCAAAACAAAACAGCTGGCTATATCCCAAAGTCAATCAAATAATTTGGATTTCCTATAAATTCATTAACCATTAAAAGCACCAAAACCATATATAAATTCACAGGGAATAAGCAAATGAGCCAATAAAATAGCAATAAGCAATGATTCCAAAACCAATTAAGCACAGGCAGCATGCTTTCCTTGATCAATGAACAAAAGAATGGCTGAACCATGGCACTAATGCAGCAAAAATTGGTCAAAAAGAAGATATGCAGTCAGCCTTCCTTTATTAAATTTAGCAATCAATCATTAATAAGGAATATTGATTCAAAGAATTAAGCTCTACTGAATTAACAATGAAGATGAAAACGCAACAAGAATTCAACAAGAGTTGTAACCTAACTTTTACAATTCAAACATAGAAGAGGTTCCGTATTCATTGGTCAACAAGGTTCTAATTGACACAAAATTTCGTCAATTAGTTCTTTGATTCCATCAATGACAAATGCACACGAGAGGGAACCAAAAGAAAGACGGAGATGTTGACCGGATGAATTATGAATTGAACTCGGCCAAAATAAAGTGTACCAAGGTAAAAATAGTACCAAATTCAATTCACAATTTCGGCAGCATCCCGGCAGTAAATTGGGCGTTTCTGAATTAAAACAAGCAGCAAAAACTCAGTTCATATGGATCCAAAGCAGTTCAGAAAAGAGCAGCAATAATCATGTCATATGAACTCAGACAAGAGCAATAATTTCAATTAGTAGTAATAGTTGCAACTCTTGTGAAATTACAACATTAAGTAAAATAGCATCAAACAACATACCAGTAACATCAAAAGCAGTTTTAAGATCATCCAATTCAGACAGCAGGAATAGAGCACTTATCAGACCTAAATCCACTAACCACATCCTAGCTACCTGATCACCTAAATCAACTAATAACATGCATTTCTAATCTAACTAAACCAAGCAGAAATTAAACAAAGCTAACAGAATTATCTAAACGGGGTGATAAAGCAAGAAAAGGAAAGCAGAGGAAAACAGGGGAACCTGGGTCAAACAGAAACAGAGCTAGAAGAGGAAGGGGAGGAAGGGGTGGTGCAAAGTATTGCCGGCGTCGAGGTTGCGGCGGCACAGCGGTGTGGTGGTTTCGGCGGTGGTGCTTGGTGAAGGCAGGAAGAGAGGATAGAGAAGAGGAAGAAGAAGAAATGAGAGAGTGGGATGGTCGGCGGCATCGATGGCGGTTCGGGGTTGCCGGACTGGGCAACGGTGTGAGGGTGATGGTGGTGAGTGGTGGATGGTGCAATGGAGGGAAGAGAGGGAGAGAAAGGGACGTTGGGGTGAGAGGGGGTAGGGTTACGCGAGTGAAGATGGGTGCTTCGCGTGAGGGTTAATAAAATTTAAGTCCACGCGTACGCGTGGGTCACACCTGAGCGTGGATGAGACAAAAGTGCATCGACGCGTACGCGTCGTCGACGCGAACGGGTGAGAATTGATAAATGAAGATGAGACGTACGCGTGAAGCACGCATATGCGTCGGCCAAAATTGTGCTAAACGCACAATTCCAGCGTCGTTTTCGCACAACTCTCTGCAGATTGAATGGGGCAAGATTATACAAGCGACGCGTGCGCGTCACGCACGCCCACGCGTGGTGTGCTAAAAATGAATTTGACACGTACGCGTAAACAATGCGTACGCATGGCTCGAGTTGTGCCTCTAGCACACCAGCCGCACGATTCCATCACAACTTTCTGTTCGTTGGATGGGAGAACCCAATTTGTGTCGACGCCCATTCGTGGCCTATGCGCACGCGTGGTTTGCCCCTATTTTTTATATGTGCAGAATGTAGAATGTAGAATGCAGAATGATTATACAGAAAATATGAATGAATACTGGGAAAAATAAAATAAAATAAAACTAGGAAAGAAAAAGGGACGATCATACCATGGTGGGTTCTCTCCCACCTAACACTTTTAGTTAAAGTCCTTACGTTGGACATTTGGTGAGCCTTGTGTCATGGTGACTTGTGCTTGAACTCATCTTGAAACTACCACCAACGCTTGGACTTCCAATAAGCTCTATCTATTCCTAGTAAATTCTCCAAGCTTTAATGGAGTTCTACACAAACTCTGAGCTCCCAAAATTGATCTTCATATATTTCCAGGTCCCAAATCTCGTTTCTACACCCGTCTTGAAGTGGATCACCATTGTTCCAATCGAGTGACAGACAGTCTGAATTCTCTATGCAATACCAAACTCTTCTTTTAGATCCAACCAAATGTTCACTAGCTGCACCCTTGAATCTAGCTCTTGAAGTATCGACCTTGATGAGCCTTGATTTGCAACTCCAACCACTAAACATCCTTCTCTTACGCTTAATGCCACAAAGCTTCCTAAGTTGGCCATCCGTTTCAAGAATACCGTACTCAAGTGGGATAGGAAGGCGAATAAAGATAAGTCTTACCCACTCAAATGATGTAGTAGACGGCAACCTAGGTAGAGAAGTCTACAATGTTCTTGACAAAGCATGTTCAACTCCCATCCAACCCTTCCGAAGGACTTCTAATTCTACTTCATTCTCGGACTCAATCAGAGATGGGTCTTCATATTCAAGGAGTTCATTTGCAGCTGTAGATTCATCACTAGGAGGACTTGATTCATGATCCTCATCACCAAGGGAACTTGCTTCTTGATCTATCCCATCCAAGTCTTCATAAGGAATATGCCATGGAGGTTGCGCACTGGCTTCCTTGACATTAATTTCAATCTTCTTGGAGGAATACTCTACAACTCTAGATTCCCATGGAGGTTCACCATCTCCCAAGTCTTCAATCACCTCTTCCTCTTCCTCCACTTGTTCTAATACAAAGTCATGTTCCTTATTGTCCATCAGATTTTCTAGTGTCTCCTTTATGCTACGCTCTTCTAATGATTCTCCGCATGTAGCCATGGGAGTGCTTTGAGTATCGAAGCATAGAGAGGCTAAATTACCTATTACCTCTGTCAAGGTAGCTATGAACTCTTGTGTCGTCCTTTGCATCTCTCTTTGCCCTTGAAGAAGAACACTTAGAGTGTCATTCATTGGGGATAGGGGTGGATATAAGGGTTCATTATTTGGGAGGAAAGGTTCATGATATGAGGGTGGTTCATCATAATAAAGGTGTGGTGGTTCAATGCTCTCCATCTTTTCCACTTTTTGCACAACACACTTCAATCCTTGGCTCTTGATGAGCGGATGATTTATACGCTTTTTGGCATTGTTTTTAGGTAGTTTTTAGTATATTTTAGTTACTTTTTATTATATTTTTATTAGTTTTACGAAAAAATCACATTTCTGGACTTTACTATGAGTTTGTGTATTTTTCTATAAATTCAGATATTTTCTGGTTGAAATTGAGGGACCTGAGCGAAAGTCTGATTCAGAGGCTGAGAAAGAATTACAGATGCTGTTGGATTTTGACGCTCCTGCACTTGAAATGGATTTTCTTGAGCTACAGAAGCCCAATTGGTGCGTTCTCAATTTCTTTGGAAAGTAGACATCTTGGGCTTTTCAGAAATGTATAATAGTCCATACTTTACCCGAGATTTGATGGCCCAAACTGGTGTTTAAACGCTAGCTAGAGACCCTTTTCTGGCGTAAAACGCCGGATCTGGCACCAGAACTGGAGTTAAACGCCCAAACAGGCATCCAAGCTGGCGTTTAACTCTAGAAAAAGCCTATGCATGTGTAAAGGTCTATGCTCAGTCCAAGCACACACCAAGTGGGGCCCGAAAGTGGATTTCTGCACTATCTGCACTTAGTTACTTATTTTCTGTAATCCTTAGTAACTAGTTTAGTATAAATAGCACTTTTTACTATTGTATTAAGGGAGTTTTTGCCATATGTTACATTTAGGAGGCTGGTCATTCGGCCATGCCTAGACCTTTTCCTCTTATGTATTTTCCAACGGTGGAGTTTCTAAACCTCATAGATTAAGGTGCAGAGCTCTGCTGTTCTTCATGAATTAATGCAAGTACCATTGTTTCTCTTTCAATTCATGCTTAATTCTTCTCCAAGATAAACTCTTGTACTTAATTTAGTTAAGTCAGAATGAAGGGGTGACCCGTTACAATCACCCACTATCATCGTTACTCGCTTAGCCAAGATCTGCGTGCCTGACAACCACAAGCGGCCTACATGATGTTCAACATAGTCATTGGACGACAGCCGGAGTATAGTCTCTTGGGTCTCTGATCCACGGATTTGACTTGCCTCTTCTGACAACAGAGCATTCGAATCCATGAGATTAGAACCTTTGTGGTAGAGGCTAGAACCAATTAGCAGCATTCTTGAGATCTGGAAAGTCTAAACCTTATCTGTGGTATTTTGAGTAGGATCTGGGATGGGATGACTGTGACGAGCTTCAAACTCACGAATGTTGGGTGCAGTGACAGTGTGCAAAAGGATAAAGAGATCTTATTCCGACACAAGTGAGAACCGACAGATGATTAGCCGTGCGGTAGCTGTGCCTGGTATTTTTCATCCGAGACGAGAGATCCGACAGATGATTAGCCGTACAGAAACCGTGCCTAGACCATTTTCACTGAGAGGACGAATGGTAGCCATTGACAACAGTGATCCACCAACATACAGCTTGCCATGGAAGGGAGCACGCATGATTGGATGAATACAATAGGAAAGCAGAGGTTTAGAAGCAACAAAGCATCTCCAAACGCTTATCTGAAATTCCCACCAATGAATTACATAAGTATCTTTATTTTAATTTAAGTTTTATTTATCTTTCAATTATCAAAACTCATAACTAATTCAATCCACCTAACTAAGATTTACAGGATGACCATAGCTTACTTCAAGCCGGCAATCTCCGTGGGATCGACCCTTACTCGCGTAAGGTTTTATTACTTGGACGACCCAGTGCACTTGTTGGTTAGTTGTACCGGAGTTGTGAAAAGTGTGATCACAATTCCGTGCACCAAGTTTTTGGTGCCGTTGCTGGGGATTGTTCGAGTTTGAACAACTGACGGTTAATCTTGTTGCTTAGATTGGGTAATTTTATTTTATGTTTAAAAATTTTTATTTTTATTTTCGAAAAAAATTTAGTTTTTGAAAATTCACAAAAAAAAATTTTAAGAATGAATTCTAGAGTTTCATGAGATATTTTGAAGCCTGGCTGGCTGTTAGACCATGTCTAATCTTTTGGACTGAGGTTTCCACTTTCCATTGTAGAAAGGATATGTCTGTATTTGTTATGCTAAAGCTTGGCTGCCCATTTGGCCATGTCTAATTCTTTTAGACAGAAGCTTTAGAATAACATTGCATGAGCCTTTGGATTCTTAAATCTGATATTGTTATTTAGAGTGTTTTACTAAAGCTTGGCTGGCCATTTGGCCATGTCTAATTCTTTTGGACCGAAGCTTTAGACTAACATTGCATGAATCCTGGAATTCTTATTAAATTTTTTTTGAATATCTTATTTATCTTTTTCCAAAATAATTTTTCGAAAAATATACAAAAAATTAATAAAATCATAAAACCAAAAAAATTTTGTGTTTCTTGTTTGAGTCTAGTGTCAAATTTTAAGTTTGGTGTCAACTGCATGTTTTTAATTTTTCTTAGATTTTCAAAAATTCATGCATTGTGTTCTTCTTTGATCTTCAAGTTGTTCTTGATGATTTTCCATGTTTGATCTTTAATTTTTCTTGTTTTGTATCCTTTCTTGTTTTTCATATGCATTTTCAAATTGTTAGTGTCCTTAGTACAAAAGTTCTTAAGTTTGGTGTCTTGCATATCTTTCTTTTCTTAAAAATTTTCAAAAATATGTTCTTGATATTTATCATGATCTTCAAAGTGTTCTTGGTGTTCATCTTGAAATTCAAAGTGTTCTTGCATGCATTATTTGTTTTGATCTTAAATTTTTATATTTTGTTTCATTTTGTTATTTTTCTCTCTCCTCATTAAAAATTCAAAAGTGAAAAAATATATTTTCCTTATTCTTCTCATAATTTTTGAAATTTTGAGTTGACTTGGTCAAGAATTTTTAAAATTTAGTTGTTTCTTGTTAGTCAAGTCAAAATTTCAATTTAAAAACTTTATCTTTTCAAATCTCTTTCAAAATCAATACTTTTTCATTTTATTTTATGATTTTCAATTTTCATTCTTAAAATTTTTCAAAATCTTTTTCATTTTTCTTTTAATGTTTTCGAAAATTTTAAAACTAATTTTTCAAAATCTTTTTCTTAATTTTATTTCATATTTTCGAAAATCCTTGCTAACAATTAATATTTTGATTCAAAAATTTCAAGTTTGTTACTTTCTTATTAAGAAAGGTTCAATCTCTAAATTCTAGAATCATATCTTTTAGTTTCTTGTTAGTCAAGTCATCAACTTTAATTTTAAAAATCAAATCTTTTTTATTTCTTTTTCAATTCTTTTTCAAAATAAATTTCAATCATATCTTTTTTTTAAGATTTTAATTTTAAAATCTTTTTCCAACTTCTTATCTTTTCAAAATTTACTTTCAAACTTTTTCAACTAATTACTTGACTTGTTTGTTTTAATTTTAAAAAGTTTACTATTTCTTATCTTTTCCAAAACCACCTAACTACTTTTCCACTTCTAATTTTCGAAAAGCACTAACCACTTTTTCAAAATTCTTTTTAATTAACTAATTATTTTAAATTCTAATTTTATTTTATTTCTTTTAATATTTTCGAACACTAACTAAATAATTAAAATAAAAACAAAAATATTTTTTCTTTTATTCTACTTAAAAATAAATTTTCGAATACTCTCTCTCTCATCTCTTTCTATTTATTTTGTTTATTTACTAACACTTCTCTTCTACTCATAATTCGAACCCCTCTCTCTTCTCTCTGTTCGAATTACTCATCTCCTCTCTCTTCTCATTCTTCTATTCTTCTATTCTTATACTTACCTAAAGGAATCTCTATACTGTGACATAGAGGATTCCACTATTCTCTTTGTTCTCTTCTTTTTCATATGAGCAGGAACAAGGATAAGGACATTCTTGTTGAAGCTGATCTTGAACCTGAAAGGACTCTGAAGAGCAAGCTAAGAGAAGCTAAAGCACAACACTCTGGAGAGGACCTTACAGAAAATTTTGAAAAAGAAGCAGACATGGCAGCCGAACCCAAGAACAATGGTGGAGATGCAAGGAAGATGCTTGGTGACTTTACTGCACCAACTTCTAACTTCTATGGAAGAAGCATCTCAATTCCTGCAATTGGAGCAAACAACTTTGAGCTTAAGCCTCAATTAGTTTCTCTAATGCAGCAGAATTGCAAGCTTTATGGACTTCCATTGGAAGATCTTCATCAGTTCTTAGCTGAATTCTTGAAAATCTGTGACACTGTTAAGACCAAATGGGGTTAATTCCGAGGTCTACAGACTTCTGCTTTTCCCCTTTGCTATAAGAGACAGAGCTAGGATATGGTTGGACTCACAACCTAAAGAAAGCCTGAACTCTTGAGAAAAGTTGGTCAATGCTTTCTTGGCCAAATTTTTTCCACCTCAAAAGATGAGCAAGCTTAGAGTGGAAGTCCAAACCTTCAGACAGAAGGAAGGTGAATCCCTCTACGAAGCTTGGGAAAGATACAAGCAATTGATCAGAAGGTGTCCTTCTGACATGCTTTCAGAATGGAGCGTCTTATGTATATTCTATGATGGTCTGTCTGAATTGTCCAACATGTCATTGGACCATTCTGCTGGTGGATCTCTTCATCTGAAGAAAACACCTACAGAAGCCCAGGAACTCATTGAAATGGTTACAAATAACCAGTTCATGTATACTTCTGAAAGAAATCCTATGAATAATGGAATGACTCAGAAGAAAGGAGTCCTTGAGATTGATACTCTGAATGCCAAATTGGCTCAGAATAAAATATTGACTCAGCAAGTCAATATGATTTCTCAGAATCTGACTGGAATACAAGCTACATCTGGTAGTACTAAAGAAGATTCCTCTGAAGGAAAAGCTTATGACCTTGAGAATCCTGCAATGGAAGAGGTGAATTACATGGGAGAATCCTATGGAAACACCTATAATCCTTTATGGAGAAATCATCCAAACTTCTCGTGGAAGGATCAACAGAAGCCTCAACAAGGCTTCAATAATAATAATAATGGTGAGAGAAATAGGTTTGGCAATAGCAAGCCTTTTCCATCATCTTCTCAGCAACAGACAGAGAATTCTAAGCAAAGCCTCTTTGACTTAGCAACCATAGTCTCTGATCTATCTAAGACCACTCTCAGTTTCATGACTGAAATAAGGTCCTCCATCAGAAATTTGGAGGTACAAGTGGGTCAGCTGAGTAAAAGAGTTACTAAAACTCCTCTTAGTACTCTCCCAAGCAATACAAAAGAGAATCCAAAGAGAGAGTGCAAGGCCATCAATATATCCAAAGTGGTCGAACCTATAGAGGATGAAGAGGCAGTGGTTTTCAGTGAGGAAGATCTCAATGGACGTCCACTGACCACTAAGGAGTTTGCTAATGAGGAACCAAAAGAATCTGAGGCTCATACAGAGACCATAGAGATTCTACTGAACTTACTGTTGCCATTCATGAGCTCTGATGAGTATTCTTCCTTTGAAGAGGACGAAGATATTGTTGAAGAGCAAGTTGCTCGGTATCTAGGAGCAATCATGAAGCTAAATGCCATGTTATTTAGTAATAAGACTAGGGAGGATGAACCTCCATTGCTCATCAATGAACTGAATGCCTTGGTTCAGCAAAAATTACCTCAGAAGAAATCGGATCCCGAAAGGTTCTTAATACCTTGTACCATAGGCACCATGACCTTTGAGAAGGCGCTGTGTGACCTAGGGTCAGGTATAAACCTTATGCCACTCTCTGTAATGGAGAAACTACAGATCTTTGAGGTACAAGCTGCAAGAATCTCACTAGAGATGGCAGACAAATCAATGAAAGAGGCTTATGGACTTGTAGAGGATGTCTTAGTGAAGGTTGAAGGCCTTTACATTCCTGCTGACTTCATAATCCTAGACATTGGGAAGGATGATAATGATTGCATCATCCTTGGAAGACCCTTCCTAGCCAAAGTAAGAGCTGTGATTGATGTGGACAGAGGAGAGTTAGTCTTTCAATTGAATGAGGACTACCTTGTGTTTAAGGCTCAAGGATCTTCTTCTGTAACTGATGTGCGGAAAACGATCCGACACAAAACTCACCGGCAAGTGCACCGGGTCGCATCAAGTAATAATAACTCACATGAGTGAGGTCGATCCCACAGGGATTGAAGGATTGAGCAATTTTAGTTTAGTGATTGATTTAGTCAAGCGAATCAAGTGTTGAGTTGAGTGAGGTATGATTTCAGAAACTAAATTGCTTGAAATGTAAAGGGGAGTGGGTGAATTGCAAGAAATTAAAGAGAACAGAAAATAAAAGTGCTGAATCTTAAAGAACAAGAAATTAAATTGCAGAAACTTAGATTGCAAGAAATGTAAATGACTGAATCTTAAGGTGCAAGAAATGTAAATGGCTTGAATTGTAAATGGGTTAGCGATGTGGAATTGCAGAGATTAAACACAGGAAAGTAAATTGCAACAAGCAGGGAAGTAAAGGATGAATTTAATTGCAGTAGATCTCAAACAGAAAATGTAAATTGCTTGAAGAAGCGTTCAACAGAGAAACTTAAAATAGAATCTCCAGATCTCAGGACCCAAGAGACTAGATAACCAAGTCTAGATCTCAATGCCTTCCTAGATCCAATTTCAGAATTTAATTGCAAGAAAAGTAAAGATAAAGCAGTAGAAGAAAATGATTCAAATATTGATTTCTCAAAGGAATGCAGTAAAGAAAACAGAGAGATCTTAAGGTGAGATTGAGACAGAATTTCCTCAATTCTTCAACACCCAAGACTCAAGACAATTGTAAGATGAAATTGAAAACAAGAAAACTAAGAGGAAGAGAATTCAATTTTCCTTCCCCGAGACTCAGAATCTCCAAATAGCTCAAAACCCAAAAGCTTTCTACTGCAAGTATTAAAAATTCTAAAAAGGAAGCTCCCTAAAAACTTCAAATCCTAAGCTATTTATACACTTTTTTCAAATGATCATTAAGCCTTGAATTGGACCTTTAGTCTTGATGGAATTGGGTTGATAGTAGCCTCCGTTGATTGCTCTTGGTGTTGGGAAGAAATCCATTAGTGAACCGGGCCATGAACCATTCACGTTTGAGCCAACGTTTGAGGCAAACGTTGACTCAAATGTTACTTGAGTGAGGCATTATGCAGCTAGGCCGTGTGCTGTCTTCCACGTTTGGCTCAACGTTTGAGGTCAAACGTGAGCTCAAACGTGGACCTCCCTTTTTGTATGCTTCTTGGGGGCTACTTTGTCCTCTTGTTGCATTGCCAATTTTGTGCCCAATAGAGACTATTATATGTGGTTGGAAAGCTCTGAATGTCAGCTTTCTAACCCACTTGGAATCACCTCAATTGGACATCTACAACTCAAGTTATTCTTGTTTGAAGTATGCCCCTTCATGCTGTTTGGTGCCAACGTTTGACCTCACGTTTGAGTCAAACGTTGGCTCAAACGTTGCTGTGCCCAGGAGCTCCAACTCTCTTCTTTTTGGAGCCAACGTTTGACCTCACGTTTGTGGCAAACGTTGGCTCAAACGTTGCTGCCTCCAGGGATGCCATTTCTCTTCTCTTTGGCGCCAACGTTTGACCTCACGTTTGAGGCAAACGTTGGCGCAAACGTTGCCTTCCCAGGAGCTTCATTCTTTAGCCAACGTTTGACCTCAACGTTTGAGGCAAACGTTGGCGCAAACGTTGGCTTTTCCCCAGGGTGTTCTTCAACTGCTACTCACGTTTGAGTTGACGTTTGAGGCAAACGTTAGCTCAAACGTGAATTCCATTTTCTCAAACCCATTCTTGCAACCTTCTTCCATAATGTTGGCACACCTTTTGTTTCCTTTCTTCACCTACAAGTAATCAAAACAACCAATCAAAGTATCACAAAATTCACAAGGTTTATAAATCAATTAATTATCAACTAAAGTTAGCTTGAACCTCATGATTTTGTATCAATTAAAAGGTGGTTGATTGATTTAAGGAAACCATGCAATTCCAATTCAAATGGATAATTTATAATGCAAGAAAGTGCATAAAACTAAATGAAAACAAGAGAAAAAGACTAGTGAAACTAGGCTAAGATGACTTGTCATCACAACACCAAACTTAAAGCTTGCTTGTCCCCAAGCAAGAAAAGAATTATTAAGAAGAAAGAATGAAAACAAAAGAGAATGCTCATGTTAGCAGAATATTATTGGTAGCTCATGGGGTTTTATGCAGATATGTAACTTATCCACTTCTTATTGACAATTAGGCCTAGAAAGTTTCCTTTAAGCATCAAGCAATACACTGTTATGACCTCTTATTATTCCTTTGTCCTTGTTTACTGAAATTTTTTTTTTCATATACTTTAGTTCAGTGTCATGTGTAACAAGCTCCTTTCTTTATTTATGCTTGACACATTATTCACTTTAGACACTTGGCTCACATGCCTTCTTAGAATATTGATGCCCAGCACCTCTTTGGGTTACTAAATGTCTTGTAGCTAGGTTGCTCTTGATAGTGGATTTTCAGTTGATAATCCCGGGTTAGTTAACCCAAGTTACCAAGTGTTAATGCACTCCAAAGAACTTAATAATCCAAGCAGATCCTAGTACAAAGACACCACAGGCATATATTCTAAGGTTCAAGCTATTGGTGTCTAACTTTGTTTCTTTTTATTTTTTTTTTCTTTTTTTCTGTTGCCACTCTTTGGCTATTTCTTTTCTCTTTTTGTTTTTCTTTTCATACAAGGACTTTTATTTGATTGAGATTCATAGACAGTGAGCTGCTTTCTTCTTAAAGAGAGAACAATCTATTCCTTTTATTCACTGATAGTGAGTTGCCACACAATCACACATATATGCCACCACTTACTATTATTTGACTTCTAGCTAACAATGAACCATCTTACTTCATGTTTCAAACATTTCTTTTTTTGAATTGAAAAGATGCAGGGGACAAGGCATGCATTAGTTAAGTGAAAGTAACCACACAAGCACACACTTAGACTAGCTTATTTTAAAAAAAATTCTACTTATACTAGCTGAACACTTTAGCAAGATATAAATCATAGCATTTCTCAACAGCAGAAGTTAAGTATAGATACAACCTATTGGTTTGAAGTTCTTTTGTCTTCCTTTCTGTTGTTCCCTTTTTGCGTCATGGTGCGTAATGTCTTCAATTTGTGGTTAGTTCCCTGCACAATTCTCAAAAGTTGCTTGCTTTCCAAGCCCTTTGGGTAACTGATTAGTATGCATAAATTGAGTGCGGCTTTTGGATTTAATTTGGTGTGGGAACACCAAATTTAGTTCCTTGCCACTTCCTCTGATGCAACAAGTTACTATGTGTAAAATCTTGTGCTCTTGCTAAAGGTTATGGGGTTAAACTAGAGAGCAATTAAGTAGTTGAATAATCTGTTTGATTGCCTGGAGCTAGTATTACGCAAGAAGTGAGAATGTGCTTTTAAATGATGTTTTGGTGGAACACCAAACTTAAAATCCTTCATTCTCCCTTAAATTATTTTGGTGTGCAACACCAAACTTAGCTTCTTGCAATGCATACCAATCATTCAACATTTTTATTGAAAAGGCTATGAAAAGAAAACTACCTCAGATTGGGTTGCCTCCCAACAAGTGCTCTTTTAATGTCACTAGCTTGACATTGGGGCTTTCTTTTATGGTGGTTGATGGTTGTAGTGCCTCAATTTGTCCCCTCTGACTGTGAGCTTCTTCTTTGTTGCTTGATGTTCTATCTTAGCATGTTCTAGTGAGATTATTTTGCTCACAGTATAGTAATCACCAGTCTGTTGGCTTGCTCCCAGTTGTTGATAGACTAACTGCACTTTGTCACCTTTGGAGAGCCCTTCTGTTGGGATTTTTTTATTCTTCCACCCTTTGTGAGCCTTCTTCTTATTTTTCTTCCTTTTTCTGGTTAACCTTTCCTCATTGACAGTAGCTTTAGTTGTGGCACTTTCCTTCTTGGTTATCTTCCAAATTTCTTTTTGAGTGCCTTCTTTTCCTTGCATCTGTTCATTCTTCTGCTTTACTGAAGTGTTGATTACTTGCCTTGAGAAACAGTCATTGATGACTTGGCTTCTTCCTTCAGAATTTTGTCATTCTGGGAACACTTTCAGAGTAATGCTTTCCTCATGCATCCTAAGAGTTAGTTCTCCTTGCTCTACATCTATGATGGCTCTGGCGGTAGCTAAAAATGGCCTTCCCAAGATAATCAAATTGTTTCCTTCTTCTTCTGTTTCCAAGATTACAAAATCCGCAGGATAAATGAACTTGTCAACCTTAACTAAAAGGTTTTCGATCACTCCTTTGGGATGTACTACTGACTGGTCCACCAATTCCAATGACATCTGTATTGGTTTCACCTTCTCTATGCCAAGCTTTTTCACTAAAGAGGATGGGATCAAATTTATGCTTGCTCCTAAATCGCACATCTCCTTGTTGATAAATAGACTTCCAATGGTACAAGGTAGGAAGAAACTTCCTGGATCTTCCAACTTGGGAGGGAGTCCTTTTCTGATGAGTGCACTGCATTCTTCAGAGAGAAGTACAGTCTCCTTCTCCAGCCAGCTTCTTTTCTTGTTAATGAGTTCCTTCAAGAACTTGGCATATAAGGGCATCTGTTCCAATGCTTCAGCCAGGGGAATGTTGATTTCCAGTTTCTTGAAAGTTTTCAGGAATTTGTGGAAGTGTTGATCTTTGGTTTCTTTGTTGAACCTCTGTGGGTATGGCAGCGGAGGAATGAAGACTTTCTCCTTTTTCTGTGCTTCTTCCTCTCTCTCATGTGTATTGATTGGCTGGTCTTCTTTTCTTTTGGGGTTCTCTGTGTTCTTGTTTGACACCATATTTTGATCATTGGCTTCCTCTGTATCTGTTGGCTTTTTGCTGCTTTCCACAGGCTTCTTTGTGGTGTCCTTGTTGCTCATCAATGTTCTTCCACTTCTTAATTGTATTGCCTTGCATTCTTCCTTAGGATTTGGGATTGTGTCACTCGGCAGTGAGCTTGAAGGTCTCTCAACAGAAATCTGTTTGGAGATTTGCCCAATTTGCCTCTCTAGGCTCTTCATGGAGGCTTCATGATTCTTGGTTGTCATTTCCTGTTGTTTCCACATTTTGTCTATCAATGTTTCCAAGTTGGTGAGTCTTTGAGATTCAGTTGATGCTTGTGGTGGGTTGTGAGATGTGAATGGTGGGTGGTGGGTATGTTGGTTTGTGAGTTGGTTATTGGATTGGTAATGGTTGGGGTGGTTGTTTTGAGGCTTTTTGTAAGGGTTTTGGTTAGTTTGCTGCTGGTTGTGGTTTTGGTTGTTTCTTGAAGTGTTTTGGTTTGAGTTCCTCTGCCATGGTTGTTGGTTCTGGTTGTGATTATCTCCCCATCTGAGGTTCGGGTGGTTCTTCCAAAATGGATTGTATGTGTCTCCATACACTTCATTCTGTCCAGAGTTTTGGTTGTGCATGTACTGGATTTGTTCTTGCTGCTGCTCCTCTTGAGTCTCTTCATTTTGCCCCCATGTGGATGATGATTGGCTTGTGTTAACTGCTGCAACTTGGAGGCTATCAATCCTCTTGGCCATTTGCTCAAATTGTTGTTGAATTTGCTGCTGCATCATCTTGTTTTGAGCCAAGATTGAGTCCACTCCTTCAAATTCCATTACTCCTCTCCTTTGTGATGGTTGGCGTTGCCTTTGATGCGCAAAGAAATACTGATTATTAGCCACCATGTCAACAAGATTCTGGGCTTCCTCAGCAATTTTCATCAGTTGTAGTGAACCTCCAGCAGAATGATCTAATGCCTCTTGAGATTTCAATGTCAGGCCTTCATAGAAATTTTGCAGCACGTCCCATTCATTGAACATCTCTGGGGGACACTTTCTGATTAAGGCTTTGTACCTCTCCCATGCTTCATACAAGGATTCGGCATCTAATTATGTGAATGTCTGCACCTCGGTTTTCAGCCTGATGACTCTTTGGAGTGGGTAGAATTTGGCTAGAAATTTGGTCACCAAGTCATCCCAACTAGTGATGCTTCCTTGGGGAAAAGTTTCAAGCCATTGTGTGGCCTTGTCCCTTAATGAGAACGGGAACAGCAGGAGCTTGTAAGTTTCAGGATTCACACCATTGGATTTGACAATGTCACAAATCCTTAAGAAGGTAGATAGATGTTGATTTGGGTCCTCCAATGGTCCTCCCCCAAACGAGCAGTTGTTTTGGACCAATGTGATGAGTTGTGGCTTCAGTTCAAAGTTATTTGCATTGACATTAGGGGTGAGAATGCTGCTTCCACAATGTCTAGCATTTGCAAAGGTGTAGGAGGCCAATACTCTCCTCTGTTGTAGGTGATTGTTAACTCCTCCTCCTGGATTAGATGTATCTCCTTCCATCTCGTGATATTCTTCCTCAGATTCTTCTTCTCTAACAATATTTTTCCCTCTTTCAGCTCTTCTTAACCTTCTAAGAGTTCTCTGGTCAGCTTCAGATAAAACAGGAATGGATCTCCCTGTACCTGACATACAAACAAAACAAAAGAAACACCAACAATAACACTTCAATCTATTGCTAGAATGAAGTTTAGTTTAAGCAAAAATTCAAACAGTTAGTGGGTTAGTCCAAGATTAAAGAATCAGAAAAGAAAAAGTGCTTGATCTAGATCTCCACTTCACGTAATCATTGTCAATCTATTTCAATCCCCGGCAACAGCGCCAAAAAACTTGATGTGCGGAAAACGATCCGACACAAAACTCACCGGCAAGTGCACCGGGTCGCATCAAGTAATAATAACTCACATGAGTGAGGTCGATCCCACAGGGATTGAAGGATTGAGCAATTTTAGTTTAGTGATTGATTTAGTCAAGCGAATCAAGTGTTGAGTTGAGTGAGGTATGATTTCAGAAACTAAATTGCTTGAAGTGTAAAAAGGAGTGGGTGAATTGCAAGAAATTAAAGAGAACAGAAAATAAAAGTGCTGAATCTTAAAGAACAAGAAATTAAATTACAGAAACTTAGATTGCAAGAAATGTAAATGACTGAATCTTAAGGTGCAAGAAATGTAAATGGCTTGAATTGTAAATGGGTTAGGGATGTGGAATTGCAGAGATTAAACACAGGAAAGTAAATTACAACAAGCAGGGAAGTAAAGGATGAATTTAATTGCAGTAGATCTCAAACAGAAAATGTAAATTGCTTGAAGAAGCGTTCAACAGAGAAACTTAAAATAGAATCTCCAGATCTCAGGACCCAAGAGACTAGATAACCAAGTCTAGATCTCAATGCCTTCCTAGATCCAATTTTAGAATTTAATTGCAAGAAAAGTAAAGATAAAGCAGTAGAAGAAAAGGATTCAAATATTGATTTCTCAAAGGAATGCAGTAAAGAAAACAGAGAGATCTTAAGGTGAGATTGAGACAGAATTTCCTCAATTCTTCAACACCCAAGACTCAAGACAATTGTAAGATGAAATTGAAAACAAGAAAACTAAGAGGAAGAGAATTCAATTTTCCTTCTCCGAGACTCAGAATCTCCAAATAGCTCAAAACCCAAAAGCTCTCTACTGCAAGTATTAAAAATTCTAAAAAGGAAGCTCCCTAAAAACTTCAAATCCTAAGCTATTTATACACTTTCTTCAAATCATCATTAAGCCTTGAATTGGGCCTTTAGTCTTGATGGAATTGGGTTGATAGTAGCCTCCGTTGATTGCTCTTGGTGTTGGGAAGAAATTCATTAGTGAACCGGGCCATGAACCATTCACGTTTGAGCCAACGTTTGAGGCAAACGTTGACTCAAACGTTACTTGAGTGAGGCATTATGCAGCTAGGCCGTGTGTTGTCTTCCACGTTTGGCTCAACGTTTGAGGTCAAACGTGAGCTCAAACGTGGACCTCCCTTTTTGTATGCTTCTTGGGGGCTACTTTGTCCTCTTGTTGCGTTGCCAATTTTGTGCCCAATAGAGACTATTATATATGGTTGGAAAGCTCTGAATGTCAGCTTTCTAACCCACTTAGAATCACCTCAATTGGACATCTACAACTCAAGTTATTCTTGTTTGAAGTATGCCCCTTCATGCTGTTTGGTGCCAACGTTTGACCTCACGTTTGAGTCAAACGTTGGCTCAAACGTTGCTGTGCCCAGGAGCTCCAACTCTCTTCTTTTTGGAGCCAACGTTTGACCTCACGTTTGAGGAAAACGTTGGCTCAAACGTTGCTGCCTCCAGGGATGCCATTTCTCTTCTCTTTGGCGCCAACGTTTGACCTCACGTTTGAGGCAAACGTTGGCGCAAACGTTGCCTTCCCAGGAGCTTCATTCTTCAGCCAATGTTTGACCTCAACGTTTGAGGCAAACGTTGGCACAAACGTTGGCTTTTCCCCAGGGTGTTCTTCAACTGCTTCTCATGTTTGAGTTGACGTTTGAGGCAAACGTTAGCTCAAACGTGAATTCCATTTTTTCAAACCCATTCTTGCAACCTTCTTCCATAATGTTGGCACACCTTTTTTTTCCTTTCTTCACCTACAAGTAATCAAAACAACTAATCAAAGTATCACAAAATTCACAAGGTTTATAAATCAATTAATTATCAACTAAAGTTAGCTTGAACCTCATGATTTTGTATCAATTAAAAGGTGGTTGATTGATTTAAGGAAACCATGCAATTCCAATTCAAATGGCTAATTTATAATGCAAGAAAGTGCATAAAACTAAATGAAAACAAGAGAAAAAGACTAGTGAAACTAGGCTAAGATGACTTGTCATCAGTAACCATGGAGAGGAAGCATGAAAAGCTTCTCTCAATACAGAGTCAAGCAGAGCCCCCACATTCAAACTCTAAGTTTGGTGTTAGGAGGCCACTATCATGCTCTGAGTGTCTGTGAAGCTCTCTAAGAGCTCACTGTCAAGCTATTGACATTAAAGAAGCACTTATTGGGAGGCAACCCAATGCTATTTAATTATATTTATTTTTATAGATATTTGTTTTTGATGAGCGGATATTTTATACGCTTTTTGGGGATAATTTCATATAGTTTAGAGTATGTTTTAGTTAGTTTTTAGTCTATTTCTAGTAGTTTTTAGGAAAAATTCATATTTCTGGACTTTACTATGAGTTGTGTGTTTTTCTGTAATTTCAGGTATTTTTCTGGCTGAAATTGAAGGAGCTGAGCAAAAATCTGATTCAGGCTGAAAAAGGACTGCTAATGCTGTTGGATTCTGACCTCCCTGCACTCAAAGTGGATTTTCTGGAGTTACAGAACTTGAAATGGCATGCTTCCAATTGCGTTGGAAAGTAGACATCCAGGGCTTTCCAGCAATATATAATAGTCCATACTTTGCACAAGGATAGACGATGTAAACTGGCGTTCAACGCCAGTTCTCTGCCCAATTCTGGCGTCCAGCGCCAGAAAAGGATCAAAAACTGGAGTTGAACGCCCAAACTGGCATAAAAACTGGCGTTCAACTCCACAAATGGCCTCTGCACGAAATCTCAGCCCCAGCACACACCAAGTGGGCCCCAGCACACCAAGTGGGCCCCAGAAGTGGATCTCTGCATCATCCATCATAGTCCACTCATATTTTGTAACCTTAGGCTACTAGTTTAGTATTTAAACAACTTTTAGAGACTTATTTTGTATCTCATGACATTTTAGATCTAAACTTCGTATTCTCTGACGGCATGAGTCTCTAAACCCCATTGTTGGGGGTGAGGAGCTCTGCTGTGTCTCGATGAATTAATGCAAGTATTTCTGTTTTCCATTCAAACACGCTTGTTCCTATCTAAGATGTTCATTCGCGCTTAACCGTGATGAAGGTGATGATCTGTGACACTCATCACCTTCCTCAAACCACGAACGTGTGCCTGACAACCACCTCCGTTCTATATCCGATTGAATGAGTATCTCTTAGATTCCTTAATCAGAATCTCCGTGGTATAAGCTAGAACTGATGGCGGCATTCATGAGAATCCAGAAAGTCTAAACCTTGTCTGTGGTATTCCGAGTAGGATTCAAGGATTGAATGACTGTGACGAGCTTTAATCTCCTGAAGGCTGGGCGTTAGTGACAGACGCAAAAGGATAGTAAATCCTATTCCAACCGGATCGAGAACCAACCGGTGATTAGCCGTGCTGTGACAGAGCGCGTGAGCGTAGTTTTCACTGGAAGGATGGAAGGTAGCCATTGACAACGGTGATCCACCAACACACAGCTTGCCATAGGAGGACGTGCATGCGTAAATCAGAAGACAGAGAAAAGCAGAGATTCAGAAGACAAAGCATCTCCAAAACTCCAACATATTCACCATTACTGCACAACAAGTAACTTTTAATTTATGCTCTACTGGTTACTCACAATTCAATTGATAAACATAATTGACTTCCTGACTAAGATTTACAAGATAACCATAGATTGCTTCAAACCAACAATCTCCGTGGGATTCGACCCTTACTCACGTAAGGTATTACTTGGACGACCCAGTGCACTTGCTGGTCAGTGGTACGCGTTGTGAAAAGTGTGATTCGCAATTTGTGCTACCAAGTTTTTGGCGCCGTTGCCGGGGATTGTTCGTGTTTGAACAACTGACGGATTATTTTGTTGCTTAGATTAGGAAAAAAATCTTTCTTTTTGGTTTAGAGTCTTTTATTATTTATCCCTTGTTAAAACACTTTAAATTTATAACTCAGTTAGTTAGAGCATGGTGTTTATGTTCATGATAATTGGCTATCATATTTTTTAAAACCTTTTTCAAAAATAATTTTTCTATTAAATCCTGTGCCAAACTTTAAGTTTGGTGTTTTCAAAAATAATCTTTCTTAAAATAAGGTCCCATAACTCATTTGGCTAGAACATTAATTTGATTGGGTTAGAATCTTTTATACTCTTTTCAAAACCTTCTTTTTCAAAAATATTTTTTTATTAAATCTTGTGCCAAACTTTAAGTTTGGTGTTTTCTTGTTGATTCCCCTTTGATTTTCGAAAATTTTGGTTTGGTTTTCAAAAAATTTTATGTTTGGTGTTCTTCCTTCATGTTCTTGTGTTCTTGTGAGTCTTCAAAGTGTTCTTGAGTTTCCTTGTGTCTTGATCTTAAAATTTTTAAGTTTGGTGTTCCTTGGTGTTTTCCCTCCAAATTTTTCAAAAACAAGGAGCATTAGATCTAAAAATTTTAAATCTTGTACTATCTTATTGTTTTTCTCTTTCCTCACTAAATTCAAAAATATCTTTTCAAAATATCTTTTCTAACTTCCTATCATTTCAAAATTTGTTTCAACTAACTAACCAACTTTTTGTTTGTTTCTTAACTTTTTCAAAACTACCTAACTAACTCTCTCTCTCTCTCAAATTTTTGAAAATATCTCCCTTCTTTTTCAAAAATTTCGTTTTTTTTTAACTAATTATTTTTAATTTTTTTTTACGAAAAAAAAAAAATTTCAAAATTCAAATTCTTTTTAGTTATTTTATTTTATTTAAGTATTTACTTCTTATAAAATAAAATAAATAAAAAGATAAATCAGTCCAAGTTATATCCATAGATCCATCATGGACATAAGTGGAAATGAACAGTCCAGGAGGACTCTGGGGTCATATTCTAACCCCTCTACTGCTTCATATGGGAGTAGCATATGCATACCCTCCATTGGAGTTAGTAGCTTTGAGTTGAATCCTCAGCTCATTATCATGGTGCAGCAAAGTTGCCAGTATTCCGGTCTTCCACAGGAAGAACCTACAGAGTTTCTGGCACAATTTTTACAAATTGCTGACACAGTACATGATAGGGAAATAGATCAGGATGTCTACAGACTATTACTGTTTCCATTTGCTGTAAAAGATCAAGCTAAGAGGTGGTTAAATAACCAACCTAAGGCCAGCATAAGAACATGGAAACAGCTGACAGAAAAATTCCTGAATCAATATTTCCCTCCAAAAAGGATGACACAGCTAAGGCTGGACATCCAAGGCTTTAAACAAGGGGATAATGAATCTCTTTATGATGCCTGGGAGAGATACAGAGAGATGCTACGAAAATGCCCCTCTGAAATGTTTTCAGAGTGGGTTCAGTTAGACATCTTCTACTATGGGCTTGCAGAAGGAGCTCAGATGTCTTTAGATTACTCAGCTGGTGGATCTATCCATATGAGAAAGACAATTGAAGAAGCTCAAGAGCTCATTGATACAGTTGCCAGGAATCAGCATCTGTATCTAAGCAGCAACCCTTCCATGAATGAAGAGGTTAAAACAGTAACTGCTGAATTCAGTACTGTAAAACAAGCTGCTGAATTCAATCAGCAATTAGATTTTTTAACAAAGCAGCTAGCTGAATTCAAAAACAGGTTACAGGAGACAAGGATAGCTAATATACATATGGAAGAACAGTTTGAGCAAACAAAGCAGCAGCTATCAAAGCAAATAGCAGAAGAATGCCAAGCAGTTCAATTAAGAAGTGGGAAAACATTAAAAAACCCACCTCAAGGCATCAAAAATTCAAGAAATGAGCACCCCACCAAAGATTCCCCTGAGGACAGTAAGAGCCCAGGGAAAAATAATTCTGGCACTAAAACGCCAGAAAATGGGTGGAAGGCTGGCGCTGAACGCCCAGACCATGCCCAAAACTGGCGTTCAGCGCCAGAAACAAGGCAAGATTGGCGTTCAACGCCACAAATGGGGCAGAATCCAGCATTGAACGCCCAACAGGGGCACATTTCTGGCGTTCAGGCGCTAGGAACAGACAGTGAGTTGGCATCTAACGTCACTCCAGCTTCTGACTCTGGTACTCAATTGCCAGTGAGGGATCAGACACACACAAGTGCTGATAACAACCCCTCTAAAAAGGCTTCTTTAACCACTAAGGTTGAGGAATATAAAGCCAAGATACCTTATCCTCAAAAACTCCGGAAAGAGGAGCAGGATAAGCAATTTGCTCGCTTTGCAGATTATCTGAGGACTCTTGAAATAAAGATTCCATTTGCAGAGGCACTTGAGCAAATACCTTCTTATGCCAAGTTCATGAAAGAGATCTTGAGTCATAAAAAGGAGTGGAGAGAAACAGAAAGAGTTCTCCTCACTGAAGAATGCAGTGCAGTCATTCTGAAAAGCTTTCCTGAAAAGCTTAAAGACCCTGGGAGTTTTCTGATACCATGCATATTAGAAGGTGATTGCACCAAGACAGCTTTATGCGATCTTGGGGCAAGCATCAACCTAATACCTGCATCCACTATCAGGAAGCTTAGCTTAACTGAGGAAGTTAAACCAACCCGGATATGTCTCCAACTTGCTGATGGTTCCACTAAATACCCATCAGGCGTGATTGAGGACATGATTGTCAGAGTTGGGCCATTCGCCTTTCCCACTGACTTTGTTGTGCTGGAAATGGAGGAGCACAAGAGTGCTACTCTCATTCTAGGAAGACCCTTCCTAGCAACTGGACGATCCCTCATTGACGTCCAGCAGGGGGAAATAACCCTGAGAGTCAACGATGACGAGTTCAAGTTGAACGCTGTCAAAGCCATGCAGCATCCAGACACATCAACAGACTGCATGAAAGTTGACCTTATTGACTCTTTGGTAAAAGAGATCAACATGGCTGAGAGTCTCGAATCAGAGTTGGAAAACATCTTTAAAGATGTTCAGCCTGATTTGGAGGATTCAGGGGACATGAAAGAGCCTCTGAACTTTCTTCTGAAAGAGGAAAAACCTCCTAAACCAGAGCTCAAGCCACTGCCACCATTCTTGAAATATGCATTTCTAGGAGAAGGTGACACCTTTCCAGTGATCATAAGCTCTGCTTTAAATTCACAGGAAGAGGAAGCACTTATTCAAGTGCTAAGGACACACAAGACAGCTCTTGGGTGGTCCATAGGTGACCTTAAGGGCATAAGCCCAGCTAGATGCATGCACAAAATCCTATTGGAGGATAATGCCAAACCAGTGGTTCAATCACAGAGGCGGCTAAATCCAGCCATGAAGGAAGTGGTGCAGAAAGAGGTCACCAAATTACTAGAGGCTGGGATTATTTATCCCATTTCTGATAGCCCCTGGGTGAGCCCTGTTCAAGTCGTCCCAAAAAAGGGAGGCATGACAGTGATTCATAATGAAAAAAATGAACTGATTCCTACAAGAACAGTTACAGGGTGGCGCATGTGTATTGACTACAGAAGGCTCAATACAGCCACCAGAAAGGATCATTTTCCTTTACCATTCATAGACCAGATGCTAGAGAGACTAGCAGGTCATGATTATTACTGCTTTTTGGATGGCTACTCAGGCTATAACCAGATTGCAGTAGATCCCCAAGATCAAGAGAAAACAGCATTTACATGTCCATCCGGAGTGTTGGCTTATAGAAGGATGCCCTTTGGGCTATGCAATGCACCTGCAACCTTCCAGAGATGCATGCTCTCTATTTTCTCTGATATGGTGGAAAAATTTCTGGAAGTCTTCATGGATGACTTCTCAGTATATGGAGACTCATTCAGCTCCTGTCTTGATCACCTAAAACTTGTTCTGAAAAGATGCCAAGAAACCAACCTAGTTTTAAACTGGGAAAAGTGTCACTTCATGGTGACTGAAGGAATTGTTCTTGGGCATAAAATCTCAAACAAGGGAATAGAGGTGGATCAAGCAAAAATAGAGGTAATTGAAAAATTACCACCACCTGCCAATGTTAAGGCAATCAGAAGCTTTCTGGGGCATGCAGGATTTTATAGGAGGTTTATAAAGGATTTTTCAAAAATCGCAAAACCTCTAAGCAATCTGCTAGCTGCTGACACGCCATTTGTGTTTGACACAGCATGCCTGCAGGCGTTTGAAACGCTGAAAGCTAAGCTGGTCACAGCACCAGTCATTTCTGCACCAGACTGGACATTGCCATTTGAGTTAATGTGTGATGCCAGTGATCATGCCATTGGTGCAGTATTGGGACAGAGGCATGACAAGCTTCTGCATGTCATTTATTATGCCAGTCGCGTTTTAAATGATGCCCAGAAAAATTACACAACCACAGAAAAGGAATTACTTGCAGTGGTTTATGCCATTGACAAGTTCAGATCCTACTTAGTAGGATCAAAGGTGATTGTGTACACTGACCATGCTGCTCTTAAGTATCTACTCACAAAGCAGGATTCAAAACCCAGACTCATCAGATGGGTATTGCTTCTGCAAGAGTTTGATATAGAAATAAGAGACAGAAAAGGGACAGAGAACCAAGTAGCTGATCATCTGTCCCGAATAGAGCCAGTGGAAGGGACGTCCCTCCCCTTCATTGAGATCTCTGAGACATTCCCTGATGAGCATCTATTTGCCATTCAGGAAGCACCATGGTTTGCCGATATTGCAAACTATAAAGCTGCAAGGTTCATACCCAAGGAGTACAATAGAATACAAAAAAAGAAACTAATTACGGATGCAAAGTACTACTTGTGGGATGAGCCCTATCTCTTTAAGAGATGTGCAGACGGAATTATCCGTAGGTGTGTCCCCAGAGAGGAAGCACAGAGAATCTTATGGCATTGCCATGGATCTCAATATGGAGGCCATTTCGGAGGTGAGCGAACAGCCACCAAGGTCCTCCAATGTGGCTTCTATTGGCCCACACTCTATAAAGATTCCCGAGAGTTTGTACGTAATTGTGACAGTTGCCAAAGAGCTGGTAATCTGCCTCATGGTTACGCCATGCCTCAACAAGGAATCTTGGAAATAGAGTTGTTTGACATATGGGGAATTGACTTCATGGGACCTTTCCCACCATCATACTCAAACACTTATATTCTGGTGGCAGTTGACTATGTATCAAAATGGGTTGAGGCTATTGCCACACCCACCAATGATACTAAAACAGTGCTGAAGTTCCTCCAGAAACATATCTTTAGCAGGTTTGGTGTCCCTAGAGTGTTAATCAGTGATGGGGCACTCACTTCTGCAATAAACATCTTTACTCTGCCATGGTTCGGTATGGAATTCGCCACAAAGTGGCCACTCCATATCATCCACAAACCAATGGGCAACCTGAAGTCTCTAACAGAGAATTAAAGAGAATCCTGGAACGGACAGTAAATACCCGTAGAAAGGATTGGGCAAGGAGCTTGGATGATGCTCTGTGGGCTTACAGAACAGCATTCAAGACCCCTATAGGGACCTCTCCATACCAACTCGTGTATGGTAAGGCATGCCACTTGCCCGTGGAACTGGAACATAAGGCCTATTGGGCAACCAGATTCCTAAACTTAGATGCCAAATTAGCAGGAGAAAAACGATTGCTCCAGCTAAATGAGCTAGAGGAATTCAGATTCACAGCTTTCGAAAATGCCAAGCTTTATAAAGAAAAATAAAAAAAATGGCATGACAGAAAGCTGTCATCTAGAATCTTTGAACCAGGACAGAAGGTCCTGTTGTTTAACTCTAGACTCAGGTTATTCCTCGGGAAACTGAAATCCCGGTGGAGGGGACCATACGGGATTACAAGTGTGTCACCATATGGTTATGTGGAGCTTCAAGATATTGATTCTGATAAGAAGTTCATTGTCAATGGACAGAGAATCAAGCATTATCTTGAAGGCAACACTGAGCAAGAATGCTCAAGGCTGAAGCTAGATTAAAAGCTCAGCAAGGTCCAGCTAAAGACAATAAAGAAGCGCTTGCTGGGAGGCAACCCAGCCATGGGGCAACAATCCTCCAAGCATTTTGCCCTATTTCTATCTTTATATTTTATATATAGTTCATTGACAACAAGGTAAATAATCATTTACAAAAAGACCTCGGCACACAAAACAGAGTAAAAGAGCTCAATGGCAAGAAAACGCCA
Organism: Arachis hypogaea; assembly: GCF_003086295.3. Classification (NCBI taxonomy): domain Eukaryota; kingdom Viridiplantae; phylum Streptophyta; class Magnoliopsida; order Fabales; family Fabaceae; genus Arachis; species Arachis hypogaea. Next base: position 76,910,113 of record NC_092049.1, on the reverse strand, counting down.
GTAAAGGGGCATTTTGGGCGTTCAGCACCCAAAATGGGCATCCACTGGGCGCTAAACGCCAGAAATGGCAGCATTTGGGCGTTCAGCGCCAGGAATTGCCACCCACTGGGCGTTGAACGCCAGTAATGGCAGCAACTGGGCGCTGAACGCCCAGGAGATCAGCATTTGGGCGCTGAACGCCCAAAACAGGCAGTGTTTGGGCGTTCAAACGCCAGGAGGACAGGGAGGAGCCATTTCCAGTGATTCCACACGAATTTCCAATTTAATTTTAAATTTGAATGCTTCAATGCATGATTTTTACATGAATATATCAAGAACCCTGATTTCTAAAATCCTTAATTTTTTAAAAAAAATCCATTTTTCCAAATTCAATCCAACTCTTTTCAAAATCTTTTCTGAAAAATCTATCTTTTTCAAAATCTATCTTTTTCACTCAAAAATCTTTTCAACTAATCCATATCTTTTTCAATATCTTTTTCATATTATCTTTTTCAAAATCCAGAATTATCTTTTTCAAAAACTATCCTATCTTTTCAAAATTAAACTATATCTTCTATCTTATCTTTTTCAACTCAATCTTTTTATCTTATCTCCTCCAATTTTTCAAAAATCCACCCCTCCCCCCGCCTTTAAATTGGGTTCGGCCTCCTCCCCCTCCTTCATCAACAAGTGCTACTCAATCTCCTTCTATCCCTCTCCTTTCTTTTCTTTTGCTTGAGGACAAGCAAACCTCTAAGTTTGGTGTGTTTTTCCGAAATCACTAAGATCGTGGCTCCCAAAGGGAAACAATACACTCCTAGAGACAAGAAAGAGAGCGTTCCAAAACCACTTTGGAATCAAGGGAAGTTCTTATCTAAAGAACATTCAGACCATTATCTTAAAGTAATGGGTCTGAGATCAGTGATCCCGGAAGTTAGATTCGATCTGAAAGAAGATGAATATCCGGAGATCCAGGAGCAAATTCGAATCAGGAACTGGGAAGTCCTAGCTAATCCTGAAACGAAAGTAGGAAGGAACATGGTCCAGGAGTTCTATGCTAATATGTGGTAGACTGACAAGCAAAGACTATCTGGAACAGCCTGCTACGAATTTCGGACCATGGTCAGGGGAAAGATTGTTCATACCACCCCTGACAAGATCAGAGAGATACTAAAGCTACCTCAGCTAAAGGATGATCCAGACTCCTTCAACAGGAGGATGATGAAAGCAGACATTGGCCTGAATAAAATTGGAGAGGACATCTGTATTCCTGGAGCCAGGTGGACCACCAACACAAAGGGCGTCCCAAATCAACTCAAGAGGGAGGATCTCAAACCAGTTGCCAGAGGATGGCTGGACTTCATTGGGCGTTCTCTGTTGCCCACCAGCAACTGTTCTGAAGTCACAGTTAAAAGAGCAGTGATGATTCATTGCATCATGATGGGAAAGGAAGTAGAGGTTCATCAGCTGATTTCAACAGAGCTCTATAAGATTGCTAACAAAAATTCAAGAGAGGCCAGGTTGGCTTATCCAAGCGTGATTTCTCTGCTCTGCAAGGACGCTGGAGTCAAGATGGGAATAACTAAATATATCCTAATTGAAAGGCCAATCACCAAAGCATCAATGGAGAGACAACAAGCACAGGAGGATCCTATAAAGAAAAGAGCACAGGAATTCCTTCCAGAGATTCCTCAAGCAGAATATTGGGAACATCTTGAGACGTCTGTCACCAAGATACAGGAAGCTATGGAGCAAATAATAAAACAACAGAAGGAACACAGTCAAATGCTGACCCATATGCTTAAAGAACAAGAGGAGCAGGGACGTGACTTAAGGGAACTGAAGCGCCAAAAGTCTTCTGTGATACCAAGCCTCCCAAGGATCAGAGGAACTCCCATACCCCCAGAATAAAGGTTGTTAATTTCCAATTTCTGCCTTAACTCTGTGACAGTGTCCTTATAAAAAGTTTACCTTAGACGTCATATAATAGTAATTAGTATCTATTTGATTTTATCTCCAATTAAGCTATAGTTTATTTTTCTCATCATCATTAAACATGAATAAAATAGTAGATCTTTTGAATAAGAAGCAATAAAATTTCGAGTTTAAATAAAACAAATTCTAATTAGTTAAATGTGGTGGCAATGCTTTCTGTCTTCTGAATGAATGCTTGAACAGTGCATATGTCTTTTGAATTTGTTGTTTAAGACTGTTAAATATGTTGGCTCTTGAAAGAATAATGAACATGAGACATGTTATTGATAATCTGAAAAATCATAAAAAAATGATTCTTGAAGCAAGAAAAAGCAGCAAAGAACAATGCTTGCAAAAAAAAAAAAAAAAAAAAAAAAAAAAAAACAAGCAGAAAAAGCCAATAACCCTTAAAACCAAAAGGCAAGGGCAATTAAAAAGGATCCCAAGGCTTTGAGCATCAGTGGATAGGAGGGCCTAAAGGACTGAAATCCTGGTCTAAGCGGCTAAACCAAGCTGTCCCTAACCATGTGCTTGTGGCGTGCAGGTGTCAAGTGAAAACTTGAGACTGAGCGGTTAAAGTCAAGGTCCAAAGCAAAAAGAAGAGTGTGCTTAAGAACTCTGGACACCTCTAATTGGGGACTTTAGCAAAGCTGAGTCACAATCTGAAAAGGTTCACCCAGTTATGTGTCTATGGCATTTATGTATCTGGTAGTAATACTGAAAAACAAAGTGCTTAGGGCCACGGCCAAGACTCATAAAGAAGCTGTGTTCAAGAATCATCACACTGAACTAAGAAAATCAATAACACTATCGGAATTCTGAGTTCCTATAGATGCCAATCACTCTGAGCTTCAATGGATAAAGTGAGATGCCAAAACTGTTCAGAAGCAAAAAGCTACTAGTCCCGCTCATCTAATTAGGATCTGAGCTTCAATCAAAAACTCTGAGATATTATTGCTTCTCAACCTATTAGTCTTCTATTTTATTTGTCTAGTTGCTTGAGGACAAGCAACAATTTAAGTTTGGTGTTGTGATGAGCGGATATTTTATACGCTTTTTGGGGATAATTTCATATAGTTTAGAGTATGTTTTAGTTAGTTTTTAGTCTATTTCTAGTAGTTTTTAGGAAAAATTCATATTTCTGGACTTTACTATGAGTTGTGTGTTTTTCTTTAATTTCAGGTATTTTTCTGGCTGAAATTGAAGGAGCTGAGCAAAAATCTGATTCAGGCTGAAAAAGGACTGCTAATGCTGTTGGATTCTGACCTCCCTGCACTCAAAGTGGATTTTCTGGAGTTACAGAACTCGAAATGGCATGCTTTCAATTGCGTTGGAAAGTAGACATCCAGGGCTTTCCAGCAATATATAATAGTCCATACTTTGCACAAGGATAGACGATGTAAACTGGCGTTCAACGCCAGTTCTCTGCCCAATTCTGGCGTCCAGCGCCAGAAAAGGATCAAAAACTGGAGTTGAACGCCCAAACTGGCATAAAAACTGGCGTTCAACTCCACAAATGGCCTCTGCACGAAATCTCAGCCCCAGCACACACCAAGTGGGCCCCAGCACACCAAGTGGGCCCCAGAAGTGGATCTCTGCATCATCCATCATAGTCCACTCATATTTTGTAACCCTAGGCTACTAGTTTAGTATTTAAACAACTTTTAGAGACTTATTTTGTATCTCATGACATTTTAGATCTAAACTTCGTATTCTCTGATGGCATGAGTCTCTAAACCCCATTGTTGGGGGTGAGGAGCTCTGCTGTGTCTCGATGAATTAATGCAAGTATTTCTGTTTTCCATTCAAACACGCTTGTTCCTATCTAAGATGTTCATTCGCGCTTAACCGTGATGAAGGTGATGATCTGTGACACTCATCACCTTCCTCAAATCACGAACGTGTGCCTGACAACCACCTCCGTTCTATATCCGATTGAATGAGTATCTCTTAGATTCCTTAATCAGAATCTCCGTGGTATAAGCTAGAACTGATGGCGGCATTCATGAGAATCCGGAAAGTCTAAACCTTGTCTGTGGTATTCCGAGTAGGATTCAAGGATTGAATGACTGTGACGAGCTTTAAACTCCTGAAGGCTGGGCGTTAGTGACAGACGCAAAAGGATAGTAAATCCTATTCCAACCGGATCGAGAACCAACCGGTGATTAGCCGTGCTGTGACAGAGCGCGTGAGCGTAGTTTTCACTGGAAGGATGGAAGGTAGCCATTGACAACGGCGATCCACCAACACACAGCTTGCCATAGGAGGACGTGCGTGCGTAAATCAGAAGACAGAGGAAAGCAGAGATTCAGAAGACAAAGCATCTCCAAAACTCCAACATATTCACCATTACTGCACAACAAGTAACTTTTAATTTATGCTCTACTGGTTACTCACAATTCAATTGATAAACATAATTGACTTCCTGACTAAGATTTACAAGATAACCATAGATTGCTTCAAACCAACAATCTCCGTGGGATTCGACCCTTACTCACGTAAGGTATTACTTGGACGACCCAGTGCACTTGCTGGTCAGTGGTACGCGTTGTGAAAAGTGTGATTCGCAATTTGTGCTACCAGTTTTCCATTTCCATTTTAAGTTTTCTTTAGGTTGATGATCATGTGGAGTCACAAAAACAACTACAGAATTAAAGCGGAATCAAAAACAGCATAAAAAATAGCACACCCTGGAGGATGATGTGTGGAAACGACCCAACACAAAACTCACCGGCAAGTGTACCAGGTCGCATCAAGTAATAATAACTCACATGAGTGAGGTCGATCCCACAGGGATTGAAGGATTGAGCAATTTTAATTTAGTGGTTGATTTAGTCAAGCGAATCAAGTATTGGTTGAGTGGTTTATAATTGACAGAAGCTAAATTGCATGAATTGTAGAGGGAGAGGGAAGAATTGCAGTAAATTAAAAAGAACAGAAAATAAAAGTGTTGAATCTTCAAGAATAAGTAAATTAAATTGCAGAAACTTAGATTGCAAGAAATGTAAATAACTGAATCTTAAAGTGCAAGAAATGTAAATTGCTGGAATTATAAAAGGGATTGGGAGTTGGGATTACAGAATTTAAACAAGCAGAAGTAAATTGCAATAAACAGAAGAGTAAAAGGTGAATTGAAGTAAAGTAGATCTAAACAGACAAGTGGAAGTGCTTGAGGAAATAAAACAGAAAGTAAATGTAGCTCAATTGCAGAAATTAAAAGAGAAATTGAAGATCTCAGGAGTGGAAGAGACTAGAAAACAAGTCTAGATCTCAAATCCTTCCTTGATCTAACAAGAACAATTGCAGAAGAAATAGAAAAGTAAGTTGCAGAAGTAGTAGAAGAGTGAAAGCAGTAAACAGAAATTGACTTATGCAGAAAGATTAAACAAAAGATCTCAAGGTGAGATTGAAACAGAATTTCTTCAATTCTCCACCCAAGATCCAAGACAAGAAGTAAAGAGTGCTCAAGCAAAAACAAAGAAGAAGAGAGATCAATTCTCCTTCCAAGTTCTCAGAGATCCAAATTCAAAGTAAAACTCTCAAAATTACAAAAGATGAAAATTCTCAAAGAAGCAAAAGGTCCAAAAGTAAGAGAAGAAAAGTAAAACTAAAAAGTGTAAAAAGTCCTTTTTACATCTAACTAACATCTATTTATACACATCCTAATGTGGATCTAAGAATTTGGGTGGGCTCTCATAATTGGTGAAGAAATGAATTAATTTGGATTTTTAGTTCAAATTTCAGTCCATGGTGCACCTCCCAGGGGAAGGTTCGGCTCTTGGCAAGAGCTTTGGCCAAGAGCTTTGGTTCCCTTCCTTGTTTAGGTGTTGCGCGCCTTTTCTTCCTTGTGACAAGAGAACAAAGCTCTTTGCAAGAGCTTAAAAGCTCTTGGCAAGAGCTTTACTTGTCCTTGAGATCCCTGGTTCAAGCCTTGGGTGAAGCACTTGGTGGCTATTTTCCTTGGCACAAGAGTAGCGCCCAAAATCTCCCTTCCTTGAGGTGTCCGGTTCGAGTCTTGGTGAAGGAAGTTGCTGGCCATTTTCCTTGGCAAGTGAGTGGCGCATAAGGCCTTGCTTCCTTGATGCTCCCTGTTCGAACCTTGCTGAATGAAAACAAGCCAATTTTGGCTTGTTTTTCCTTGTGGAATAGTGCTGACCCCCTCCCCTTGGTCATGGGTTCAAGTCTTGGTGAGTGCATAGTTGAGCTTTTTCTCCTTGATTTTTCCTTTGAAATGCCCGAAAAAGCTCTTGGTAAAGCTCTTGGCAAGAGCTTTGCATGTGAGCTTGCCTTGCTTCCTTCTTCCATGTGCTTTTGATAAAGCTCTTGGCAAGAGCTTTTAAGCTCTTGTCAAGAGCTTGGCTTCTGATTATTTGAAGGAAAGCTCTCCACAAGAGCTTTAATGCTCTTGACAAGAGCTTTATGCCCTTGTTTCTTGACTGCACCCACGCTTCTCCTTGTTTGAGTCACGCTTCTCTTCCTTGTGCCACGCTTTCTTTCTTTCCTTAGATCATGCTCCTTAGGCTACGCTTTTCTTATTTTTTTCTTTTCTTCACCTACAAGTAATCAAAACAACCAATCAAAGTATCACAAAATTCACAAAGCTTAAAATTCATTTAAAACCAATTAATTTTAGTTTAAACTTCATGATTTTGTATCAATTAAAGGGTGGTTGATTGATTCAAAGAAACCATGCAATTCCACTCCAAATTGCTAACTTACAATGCAAGAAAGTGCATAAAACCTATTAAAAACAAAGGAAAAAGACTAGTAAAACTAGGCTAAGATGACTTGTCATCACAACACCAAACTTAAAATTTACTTGTCCCCAAGCAAGCATAAAACATAAGAGAAGATAGAATGAAATAGAGTAGTATACATGTCCTTATTAAGTAGATAGTTGAACTAAGTTCATGGGATTTCATGCAGATCAATAGTAGCTCATTTATTCTTTGTTGTTACATAAGATATGTTTCTTCAAAGATTCACTAAGGTTGCTGCTACTTAATGCATGGAAACTTGTCCCTTAACAAATCTCCCTCGGCAAGTATACCGAATTGTCATCAAGTAAAAACCCACAGTAGAGTGAGGTCGAATCCCACAGGGATTGATTGGTCAAGCAACTTTAATTGGAAGAATGTTCTAGTTGAGCTAAGCAGAAAGTGAGTTGAGAATTTCAGGAAATTAACTGGCGGGAAAGTAAATAGGAGAAAATAAATGACAGGAAGTAAATTGTAGAATCTTAAATGGGGAAGGGAAGTTTAGCATGAAAGTAAATGGCATAAAGTAAAGAGAATGGGTAAGATCAGAAATGGGGAATTCATTGGGCTTAGGAGATGTTGCATTCTCCGGATCAAGTTCATTTTCATCTCTTCCTCAATCAATGCATTCATTGATCTCCTTGGCAATCTTAAGTGATTGAATTCCGATTCCTTGGTAATTCAATCTCTCAAATCAGATCAATAGCCAATTCCTTGGTCTAATTGCTCATGAGAAGAGATGAAGTGTGGTCACTGATTATACCACATGTATTTCCAAATCAAAGTATTGGGAGAATTATATGTCAACATATCCGCCCAAACCCCAATTTGGTCCAACATGAGAAAACATTTCTAGCATGATCTCTTCATCCCTTTTCCAAGGTTCAGAAGAGATCCAAGTATGAATAGCTTCTTTTCCAAGATAACTACTCAATTGGATGAAGATTGAAAGCTTTCTAGTAAAATCAAGAGAAAAGAAAGAAGAAGAATGATGAAAACTATTATTGATCCATCAAATTACAACAGAGCTCCCTAACCCAATGAAAGGGGTTTAGTTGTTCATAGCTCTGGGAATGGAAAGCAAAGATGGAGAGTACATTCTGAAAGTTAAACTAGAAATGCAGAGAAAGTAAAATACAGAGAGTAATTCTAATCATCCAAAAGCTCCTTTCTAGTTCAAAGCTCTCCCTATTTATACTATTTTTCTAATATTCTAGTTGGCTCTTCAAGTCTTGGATATGGGCCTTTGGATCTTGAGTTGAAGCAGTTATCTTCTTCAGTGGGCTCAGCTTTACTTGCAGAGAAAGTGTGAAGTAGGCAGGGACTTTAGCTTAGGGCGTTAGTGGCATTAACGTTAAGTGAAAATGTGGGGTTGAGAACGTTAGTGACAATCACCTTTTTCACTAACGTTCCTAACCCAAAGTGGTCCACGTTAACTTCAACGTTAGTGGCACTAACGTGACCACTAACGTTGACCCTTGGCCCTTCGCAAACGTTACTGGGGTTTACCTTTTTCAATAACGTTGAGAGTACCCCTTTCTCCCTACGTTAGAGTTCACGTTAGAATAGTTAACGTGGCCTTTAACGTAGGCTTGCCAAATCTTCGAGAGCATTAGTGACACTTACCTTTGTCACTAACGCTTCAGAACGCCCCTACTTCCCACGTTAGAGTTCACGTTAACTAGGTTAACGTGACTTCTAACGTGGTATTGATAGCCATCTCCAACGTTAGTGACAAAGGTGAGTATCACTAACGTTGGCTCATCATCCCTCTTCTCCATGTTAGCTTCCACGTTAATGTAATTAACGTGGCAACTAATGTGGCTCATAGTGGCTCAATCCAACGTTAGTGACAAAGGTGAGTGTCACTAATGTTGGTGATTCTTGCTCCCTCCATGTTAGAGTCCACGTTAACTAGGTTAACATGGCTTTTAACGTAGCCAATATGGGCTTAGTCCAACGTTAGTGACAAAGGTGAGTGTCACTAACGTTGGCATCATCTTCTTCTTCCACGTTAGAGCTCACGTTAACTAAGTTAACGTGGCTCTTAACGTGGCCAATTGCCCCTTTTGGAACGTTAGTGGCACTTACTTTTACCACTAACGTTGGAGTTCTACTTCTCTTCCACGTTTGCTTCCACGTTAACATAGTTAACGTGGCAACTGACGTGGGCTATGATGGCTCACGAAGGCGTTATTGGCAATCACTTTTCTCATTAACATTGCAAGCTAGCCTTCATTCCACGTTAGTGGTCACGTTAGCTAGACTAACGTGGCTACTAACGTGGTTCTTCCTTGCTTCCTTTGTCCTGAAATCAAGCAATAAAGTGCATCAAAGCTCTAATCCAAGTTATGAGACATGCATCATTCAATTTGTCCTTTAATTCATGCATAATTCTCATGAAATCATGTAAAATTCACAATGTTTGCTTGAATCAAGATGTAAGTGATTATTTACCCAAAACTTGCTTATTTCCTAAGAAATTGCATGAAACTACCTTAAAACCATAAAGAAAAGATCAGTGAAACTTGCCAAAATGCCCTGGCATCACAACAATGCCTTACTTTTTGCTTACTCCCTTGCTAGCTTTTCCTTTCTTTCTTTTGCATTAGAGAGCTTATTACTTATTGAAGGCTTGGTGGCAAATGTTACAGTAGCCTTTGGTTTAATTATACTCAACATTTCTTCACCACAGACACATGGCTCACCTTTTTCTTCCTAGGATCATTGATGCCCAGCATCTCTTTGGATAACTAAATATTTTGTAGCTAGGTTGCTCTTTATTGTGGACTTTCAGTTGGCAATCCCAAATCAGTTGATCTAAGTGGCCAAGTTTTGAAATACTCCTTAGAACTTACTTGTCCAAGCATATCCTAATACACAAACACCACAGGCATATGTCCTAGGGTCCAAGCTATTGGTGTCTAGCCTTATTCTTTGTTTCTTTGCCACTTTTTGGCTTTTTCTATTTCTTTTTCTTTCTGTTTTGGTTTATTTTCAAGGGATTTTCATTGATTGAAGGATCATAGCAGCAAACTAGCTTAAACTTCAAGTAACATGTCATTATGCAGCATTTATTTTGTGAGCTATCAATTGAATCAAACACATACCACCACTAACTTTCATTCTAACTTTTGCAACATTGAACAATTACTTTTCTAAATCAAACATCTCTCTTTTATTCAAACAGCATGGGGAACAAAACAAAATTTAAGCAAATGAAGGATGACAATTATTATGCAGATAACCTTTAAGCTAAAAACTTTCACTTGCAACTGAATAAACACTTTAGTCAGACATAAAGGACTTCCTGACTTAAAACATTTCTCCACAAACAAGGATCAAGTGTGAATACAACCTGTTAGGGTTAAAGCTTTTCATTCTTCCTTCTGTTGTGTCTCTTTTGAGTCATGCTGCATACTATCTTCAAATTCTGGCTATTTTCCTGCATACTCCTCAAAAGTTGCTTGCTTTTCAACCCCTTTAGGTATCCGGCTAATCTGCAAAGCTTGTTGGTGGTCTTTTAAACTTACTTTGGTGTGTGAACACCAAACTTAGTTTCTTGTCAATATTTCTCATGCAACAATTTAACTATCTATGAAATCCTTTTTCCTAGCTAAGGTAGCAAAACTAAAAACTATGAAACAGTGGAATAGTTATCTAGTTTATCTAAATGCTTGAAGCTAGCATTATGCAGAGGGTGAGAATGCGTTTTATGATGAGATTTTGGTGGAACACCAAACTTAGAATCCTTCATTCTCCCTTACATTGTTTTGGTGTGCAACACCAAACTTAGCTTCTTGCAATATAGATAAAGCTAATTAACTTTTTTTATTAAAATAGCTATGGAAAGAAAACTACCTCAGGTTGGGTTGCCTCCCAACAAGCGCTTCTTTATTGTCACTAGTTTGACATTGAACCCCTCTTTTATGGTGGTTGATGACTGTAGTGTCTCAGCTTGTCCCCCCCTGACTGTGAGCTTCTTCTTTGTTCATTGGTGCTCAATTTCAGCATGCTCCAGTGAGAGTATTTTGCTGACAGTAAAGTAGTCATCAGTCTGTTGGTTTGTGCCCAGTTGTTGATAGATCAACTGCACTTCATCACCTTTTGAGAATCCTTCTGTTGGAATCTTTTTGTTCTTCCAACCCTTTTTAGTTTTGTTCTTATTTTTCTTCCTTCTTTTTGTTGATCCTTCTTCTTTGACAGTAGGCTTCACTTTGAGATTTTTTTTCTTAATTGCTAACACTTCAATGTCTTCTTGAATTTCTTTATCACTCTGCACAGTCTCTTTTTCTTTTTGCCCTACTGTCTTATCTATTTCTTGCTTTGGAAGGTAACTACTGATCGTCTTGTTGATTCCTTCCTTCCACTGCAAATTTTCCTTGTCAATTTCCATGCAGTCCTTCTTTTCATCAATGAGCTGTGTTTCTGGAAATACATTTAGGGTGATGCTTTCATCATGCTTTCTGAGGGTTAACTCTCCTTGTTCTACATCTATAATGGCTCTAGCAGTGGCCAAGAATGGTCTCCCCAGTATAATGGAATCACTTTCATCCTCATCTGAATCTAAGACCACAAAATCCACAGGGAATATGAATTTGTCTACCTTGACTAGAAGGTTCTCAATCACACCCCTGGGGCATATCACTGATTTGTCCACCAGTTCTAAAGACATCTTTACTGGTTTCACTTCTTCTATGCAAAGATTTTTCACCAGAGAGGAGGGCATCAGATTGATACTAGCCCCTAAGTCACACATTGCCTTGTTGATGGTCATACTACCAATGGCACAAGGTAGAAAGAAGCTTCCAAGATCTTTAAGTTTAGGGGAAAGTCCTTTCTGGATTAATGCTCTATATTCTTCAGTGAGCAGTATAGTTTCATTCTCTTGCCAACTTCTCTTCTTGTTAATAAGCTCCTTCAGAAACTTGGCGTATAGGGGCATTTGCTCAAGTGCCTCAGCCAGGGGTATGTTGATCTCTAATTTCTTGAAGATTTCAAGAAATTTTGGGAAGTGTTGGTCCTTAGTCTCCTTGTTGAACCTTTGGGGATATGGCAATGGAGGTGTGAAGTTTACTTCCTGTCTGTAGTCCTTAGTTGGCTCTTCAATTGCTTCCTTCCCCTTTCTTGAGATTTTTGGTTGTTCCTCCTTTTCTTGAGCCTGCTTTGAAGTTTTCTTGCTTGCTGTTACATCCTCATCATTGGCTTCCTCTTTTTCACCTTGTTTCTTGTCATGTTCCTTTGGCTTCTTAGTTGCTCCTTTATTTTCCACTAATATTTTTCCACTCCTTAGCTATATGGCTTTGCACTCCTCTTTTGGATTAGGAATGGTGTCGCTTGCTAGTGAGCTTGATGGTCTTTCCATGGCAATTTGCTTGGAGATCTGTCCAATCTGCCTCTCCATATTTTTCATGGATGCTTCCTGGTTCTTTATTGTCATCTCTTGGTGCTTCATCATTTTATCCATTAAGATCTCCAAGTTGGTGATCCTTTGAGAGTCTTGAGAGATTGGTTGGTTGTGGGGTGTTGAGGGTTGAGGATAAATGTTTTGGTTGGTGGTTTGGTTATTGGATGGATGATGGTTAGAGTTGGGATAAGTATTTTATGGTTTTCTGTATGTGTTTTAGTTATTGGTTTGCTGGTTGTTGTGGTTAGTGTTTTTTCAATTGTTTTGGTTTGAGTTCCTTTGCCATGGCTGTTGAGTTTGATTGTGGTTGTCTCCCCATCTGAGGTTTGGGTGGTTCTTTCAGGATGGGTTATAAGTATCACCATAAACTTCATTTGATCCAGAATTTTGGTTGTGCATATACTAGACTTGTTCCTGCTGTTGGTCCTCTTGAGTTTCTTCATTTATCCCCATGTGGTTGATGGTTAGCTTGTCATTACTGTTGCAACTTGGAGGCTATCGAACCTCTTGGCCATTTGCTCAAATTGTTGTTGAATTTGCTACTGCATCATTTTGTTTTGAGCTAAGATTGAGTCCACTCCTTCCAACTCCATCACTCCTTTCCTTTGTGATGGTTGGCGTTGCCTTTGGTGAGCAAAGAAATATTGGTTATTAGCCACCATATCAATGAGATTTTGGGCTTCCTCTGTAGTTTTCATGAGTTGCACAGAGCCTCCTGCTGAATGGTCCAAAGCCTCTTGAGATTTCAATGTTAAGCCTTCATAAAAATTCTGCAATCTGTCCCACTCATTAAACATTTCAGGAGGACATTTCCTGATTAGAGCCTTGTATCGTTCCCATGCCTCATACAAAGGTTCAGCATCCATTTGTGTGAATGTTTGTACCTCAGTCTTCAATCTAATAATCCTCTGAGGTGGATAGAATTTGGCGAGAAACTTGCTCACGAGGTCATCCCAGTTGTTGATGTTGTCTCTTGGGAATGACTCTAACCATTGAGTGGCCTTATCTCTGAGAGAAAATAGAAACAACAACAGCTTGTAGATGTCAGGGTGCACACCATTGGTTTTAACAGTGTCACAAATCCTCAGGAAAGTGGATAAGTGTTGGTTTGGATCTTCAAGTGGCCCTCCTCCATATGAGCAGCTGTTTTGAACCAAGGTGATGAGTTGTGGCCTCAGTTCAAAGTTGTTTGCATTAACATTTGGGGTGAGAATGCTACTCCCACAATGTCTAGGATTTGCAAAAGTGTAGGAAGCCAAAACTCTTCTTTGTGGTGGATTGTTGTTGTTGTTGGCTGCTCCTTCTGGTGGATTTGGAGGATTTGTTAAATGTTCCTCCATATCTTGGAACTCTTCTTCTGAATCCTCTTCTCCAACAATGTTTTTCCCTCTTTCAGCTCTTCTTAATCTCCTGAGGGTTCTTTCGTCTTGTTCGCAAAAAGTGGGTATAACTCTCTTTGTACCTGACATACAACCAAAGCATACGAATCACACAACACCAGAAAGGCAATAACACTTCAATCCATTGCTAAAGTGAAATGTTAGTTGGCTTAAGCAAAAATTCAAACAGTTAGTGTGTTAGTAAAAAAATAAAGAAACAGAAAAGAAAAAGTGCTTGATCTAGACCTCCACCTCACTTAATCATTGTCAATCTAATTCAATCCCCAGCAACGGTGCCAAAAACTTGATGTGTGGAAAATGATCCAACACAAAACTCACCGACAAGTGTACCGAGTCGCATCAAGTAATAATAACTCACATGAGTGAGGTCGATCCCACAGGGATTGAAGGATTGAGCAATTTTAGTTTAGTGGTTGATTTAGTCAAGCGAATCAAGTATTGGTTGAGTGGTTTATAATTGACAGAAGCTAAATTGCATGAATTGTAGAGGGAGAGAGAAGAATTGCAGTAAATTAAAGAGAACAGAAAATAAAAGTGCTGAATCTTAAAGAACAAGTAAATTAAATTGCAGAAACTTAGATTGCAAGAAATGTAAATAACTGAATCTTAAAGTGCAAGAAATGTAAATTGCTGGAATTATAAAAGGGATTGGGAGTTGGGATTATAGAATTTAAATAAGCAGAAGTAAATTGCAATAAACAGACAAGTGGAAGTGCTTGAGGAAATAAAATAGAAAGTAAATCTAGCTCAATTGCAGAAATTAAAAGAAAACTTGAAGATCTCAGGAGTGAAAAAGACTAGAAAACAAGTCTATATTGCAAATTCTTCCTTGATCTAACAAGAACAATTGTAAAAGAAATAGAAAAGTAAGTTGCAAAAGTAGTAGAAGAGTGAAAGCAGTAAACAGAAATTAAATTATGCAGAAAGATTAAACAAGAGATCTCAAGGTGAGATTGAAACAGAATTTCTTCAATTCTCCACCCATGATCCAAGACAAGAAGTAAAGAGTGCTCAAGTAAGAACCAAGAAGAAGAGAGATCAATTCTCCTTCCAAGTTCTCAGAAATCCAAATTCAAAGTAAAACTCTCAAAATTACAAAAGATGAAAATTCTCAAAGAAGCAAAAGGTCCAAAAGTAAGAGAAGAAAAGTAAAACTAAAAAGTGTAAAAAGTCCTTTTTACATCTAACTAACATCTATTTATACACTTCCTAATGTGGATCTAAGAATTTGTGTGGGATCTCATAATTGGTGAAGAAATAAATTAATTTGGATTTTTAGTTCAAATTTCAGCCCATGGTGCACCTCCTTAGGGAAGGTTCGGCTCTTGGCAAGAGCTTTGGCCAAGAGCTTTGGTTCCCTTCCTTGTTTAGGTGTTGCGCGCCTTTTCTTCCTTGTGACAAGAGAACAAAGCTCTTTGCAAGAGCTTAAAAGCTCTTGGCAAGAGCTTTACTTGTCCTTGAGGTCCCTGGTTCAAGCCTTGGGTGAAGCACTTGGTGGCTATTTTCCTTGGCACAAGAGTAGCGCCCAAAATCTCCCTTCC
Organism: Arachis hypogaea; assembly: GCF_003086295.3. Classification (NCBI taxonomy): domain Eukaryota; kingdom Viridiplantae; phylum Streptophyta; class Magnoliopsida; order Fabales; family Fabaceae; genus Arachis; species Arachis hypogaea. Next base: position 76,895,055 of record NC_092049.1, on the reverse strand, counting down.
TTGAGGTGTCCGATTCGAGTCTTGGTGAAGGAAGTTGCTGGCCATTTTCCTTGGCAAGTGAGTGGCGCACAAGGCCTTGCTTCCTTGATGCTCCCTGTTCGAACCTTACTGAATGAAAACAAGCCAATTTTGGCTTGTTTTTCCTTGTGGAATAGCGCTGACCCCCTTCCCTTGGTCATGGGTTCAAGTCTTGGTGAGTGCATAGTTGAGCTTTTTCTCCTTGATTTTTCCCTTGGAATGCCCGAAAAAGCTCTTGGCAAAGCCCTTGGCAAGAGCTTTGCATGTGAGCTTGCCTTGCTTCCTTCTTCCATGTGCTTTTTATAAAGCTCTTGGCAAGAGCTTAGCTTCTGATTATTTGAAGGAAAGCTCTCCACAAGAGCTTTAATGCTCTTGACAAGAGCTTTATGCCCTTGTTTCTTGACTGCACCCACGCTTGTACTTGTTTGAGCCATGCTTCTCTTCCTTGTACCACGCTTTCTTTCTTTGCTTAGATCATGCTCCTTAGGCTACGCTTTTCTTATTTTTTTTCTTTTCTTCACCTACAAGTAATCAAAACAACCAATCAAAGTATCACAAAATTCACAAAGCTTAAAATTCATTTAAAACCAATTAATTTTAGTTTAAACTTCATGATTTTGTATCAATTAAAGGGTGGTTGATTGATTCAAAGAAACCATGCAATTCCACTCCAAATTGCTAACTTACAATGCAAGAAAGTGCATAAAACCTATTAAAAACAAAGGAAATAGACTAGTAAAACTAGGCTAAGATGACTTGTCATCAGAGGACAGGCTTACTTGCGTTTAAACGCCAGTAAGGATAGCAGAATAGGCGTTTAACACCCATGCAGGCAGCATTCTAGGCGTTTAACGCCAGAAGTGGCAGCATCCTAGGCGTTTAGAAAAATGCCTAGTAAAGAAGGATTCTTGGCATTTAACGCTAGCCAGGGTATCAAAGAGGCAGTGAAGTGGGCATTAAACGCCAGAATGGATAGCATTCTGGGCGTTTAATGCCAGGATGACACAAGGGAGGTAATTTTGTTTCCAATTCAAATTTTTTCAATTTTTCATGTTTTAATTCATAATTTTTTGCATCAAACATATTTTAAACGTTCATCTTTCAATTTCTATTTTCAAAAATTAATAATCTTTCCAATTCTTTTTAATTCTTTTTCAATTCTTTCCAACTCCTTCCAAAACGTTTTCAAAACATACATATCTTTTCAAATTCTTTTCAACTCTTTTTAATTTCTCTTGTATACAGTAACAAGTTTTCAAAATTAATTGCATCATTCTTCTTCTACTCCCTTCTATCTTATTTTGCTCGAGGACGAGCAAAACTTTTATGTTTGGTGTGGAAAAGCTCAGCTTTTTGCTTTCCATAACCACTAATGGCACCTAAGGCCGGAGAAACCTCTAGGAAGAGGAAAGAGAAGGCAGTTGCTTCTAACTCCGAGTCATGGGAGATGGAGAGATTCATATCAAAAGCCCATCACTAGAAAGAGGATGGAGTAAACAAGAGAGCCCACTCATGGAACTCAACAAGAGCATGAGGAAGTCCCTCATCAAGAACTCCATTGGTTCTTCAAGAGGAAGAAGAAGCCACCATCACTAAGGTGGACCCATTCTTTAATCTCCTTTTTTATTTTCTTTTCTATTTTCGGTTTTTATACTTTATGTTTTGTCTATGTTGTTATCTTTATTACATGATCATTAGTGTTTAGTGTCTATGTCTTAAAGCTATGAATGTTCCATGAATCCTTCACCTTTCTTAAATGAAAAATGTTTTCTAAAAAAGAAAAAGAAGTACATGAATTTCGAATTCTATCTTGAAAATAGTTTAATTATTTTGATGTGGTGGCAATAATTTTTGTTTTCTGAATGAATGATTGAATAGTGCATATTTTTTATAGTGAAGTTTATAAATGTTAAAATTGTTAGCTCTTGAAAGAAGAATGAAAAAAGATAAATGTTATTGATAATCTGAAAAATCATAAAATTGATTCTTGAAGCAAGAAAAAGCAGTGAAAAACACAAAGCTTGCGAAAAAAAATGGCGAAAAATAAAGAAAAAAGAAAGAAAAAGAAAAAGCAATCAGAAAAAGCCAGTAGCTCTTTAAACCAAAAGGCAATGGTAAAAAGGATCCAAGACTTTGAGCATTAATGGATAGGAGGGCCCAAAGGAATAAAATCTTGGCCTAAGCGGCTAAATCAAGCTGTCCCTAACCATGTGCTTGTGCCATGAAGGTCCAAGTGAAAAGCTTGAGACTAAGTGGTTAAAGTAGTGATCCAAAGCAAAAAGAGTGTGCTTAAGAACTCTGGGCACCTCTAACTAGGGACTCTAGCAAAGCTGAGTCACAATCTGAAAAGGTTCACCCAGTTATGTGTCCGTGGCATTTATGTATCCGGTGGTATTACTGGAAAACAAAATGCTTAGGGTCACGGCCAAGACTCATAAAGTAGCTGTGTTCAAGAATCAACATACTAAACTAGGAGAATCAATAACACTATCTGAATTTTGAGTTCCTATGGATGCTAATCATTCTGAACTTCAAAGGATAAAGAGAGATGCCAAAACTGTTCAGAAGCAAAAAGCTACTAGTCCCCCTCATCTAATTAGAACTAAGTTTCATTGATATTTTGAAATTTATTGTATTTTATCTTCTCTTTATCTTATTTTGTTTTAAGTTGCTTGGGGACAAGCAACAATTTAAGTTTGGTGTTGTGATGAGCGGATAATTTATACGCTTTATGGCATTCTTTTTAGGTAGTTTTTAGTATGTTTTAGTTACTTTTTATTATATTTTTGTTAGTTTTTATGCAAAAATTACATTTCAAGAATTTACTATGAGTTTGTGTGTATTTTTGTAAATTCAGGAATTTTCTGGCTGAAATTGAGGGCCCTGAGCAAAAGTTTGATTCAGAGGCTGAGAAAGGACTGCAGATGCTGTTGGATTCTGACCCTCCTGCACTCGAAGTGGATTTTTTGGAGCTACAGAAGCCCATTTGGCACGCTCTCAATTGCGTTGGAAAGTAGACATCTTGGGCTTTCCAGCAATGTATAATAGTTCATACTTTTTTCGAGATTTGATGGCCCAAACCGGCATTTAAACGCCATCCAGAGACCCTTTTCTGGTGTAAAACGCCGGAACTGGCACCAGAACTGGAGTTAAATGCCCAAACTGGCATTCAATCTGGTGTTTAACTCTAGAAAAGGCCTATGCACGTGTAAAGCTCTATGCTCAGCCCAAGCACACACCAAGTAGGCCCCGAAAGTGGATTTCTGCACTATCTGCACTTAGTTACTTATTTTTTGTAATCCTTAGTAACTAGTTTAGTATAAATAGCACTTTTTACTATTGTATTGAGGGAGTTTTTGCCATATGTTACATTTAGGAGGCTGGCCATTCGGCCATTCCTAGACCTTTTTCTCTTATGTATTTTCCAACGGTGGAGTTTCTACACCTCATAGATTAAGGTGCAGAGCTCTGCTGTTCTTCATGAATTAATACAAGTACCATTGTTTCTCTTTCAATTCACGCTTACTTCTTCTCCAAGATATACTCTCGTACTTAATTCAGTTAAGTCAGAATGAAGGGGTGACCCGTGACAATAACCCACTATTGTCGTTACTCGCTTAGCCAAGATCCGCGTGCCTGACAACCACAAGTGGTCTACATGATGTTCAACGTAGTCATTGGACGACAGCCGGAATATAATCTTTTGGGTCTCTGATCCACAGATTTGACTTGCCTCTCCTGACAACAGAGCATTTGAATCCGTGAGATTAGAACCTTCGTGGTGGAGGCTAGAACCAATTAGCAGCATTCTTGAGATCCGGAAAGTCTAAACCTTATCTATGGTATTTCGAGTAGGATCTGGGACGGGATGACTGTGACGAGCTTCAAACTCACAAATGTTTGGCGCAGTGACAGTGTGCAAAAGGATAGAGAGATCCTATTCTGACACAAGTGAGAACCGACAGATGATTAGTCATGCGGTAGCTGTGCCTAATAATTTTCATCCGAGACGAGAGATCTGATAGATGATTAGCCGTACAGAAACCGTGCCTGGACCATTTTCACTGAGAGGACGGATGGTAGCCATTGACAACGGTGATCCACCAACATATATCTTGCCATGGAAGAGAGCACGCATGATTGGATGAAGACAATAGGAAAGCAGAGGTTCAGAAGCAACAAAGCATCTCCAAACGCTTATCTGAAATTTCCACCAATGAATTACATAAGTATCTTAATTTTAATTTACGTTTTATTTATCTTTCAATTATCAAAACTCATAACCAATTCAATCCACCTGACTGAGATTTACAGGATGACCATAGCTTGCTTCAAGCCGGCAATCTCCGTGGGACCGACCCTTACTTGCGTAAGGTTTTATTACTTGGACGACCCAGTGCACTTGCTGGTTAGTTTTACCGGAGTTATGAAAAGTGTGATCATAATTCCGTGCACTAGCTCTCAAATTGAGATTCTTTAGCCATGAGAGCTTCGTGTGCTTTCCGGCTTCCCACTTGCTCTAATTGATGAAGGGTTGCTTGAAATCGATCCAGTGTTTCCTTGAGATGATCCCTTGACTCTTGTTCCGCTTGGATAACATGATTAGGATCATATAGCTCTTGGTTTGATGGATATGAACATGGTGTATATGGAGGTGGTGGTTCTGGGTATGGTGCATATGATTCGTATGGTGGTTGGTATGGTGGATAAGGGTTAGGGTCATATGGAGGTGAATGGTGGAAAGGGGCTTGTGAGTATGGTGGTTCAAAATTATGTTGAGGAAGGGGTACATAGGTATTTTGTGGTGGGTGTTGATTGTCACGAAGCGGTCCACCATAATCATTGTCTTAGTACGCATCATAGAATGGTTGTTGATAGTAACTTGGAGGTGGTTGTTGCCAAGAGGGTTAATCAAATCCTTGTGTCTCCTCCCATCTTTCATTGTCCCATCCTTGATCCAAGCTTTCATTGTAATCTCCTCTTCCTAAAATATTATTGTAACCAAACTCAAAGCCAAAGGGGTGAGAATTCATAGTAGCAAGAGAAATAAAAACTAATAAAAATTAATGAAAATAAACTCCTAAAACTAAAAACACTAACAAAGAAACAAAAAAGTAAAATTATTCACAATATTCACAATAACCAATAATAAGGCACACGTTTGTAAGTCTCCGGCAACGGTGCCATTTTGACGACCGGATTTTTGCTAGTATAGAATTCACAATAAATTTTCGTTGCTAGTATAGTCTCTAAACCAACAAAGAATCCTTTCATACAAAAATTTAGTTGTCACAAGTAACAAACCCAATAAAAGTAATAACCGAAGTATTCAAACCACGGGTCGTCTCTCAAGAAATTGCAGGGAGGTGTAGTTATTATTGGTTATGGAAAAGTATCTTTTTGGGTTTTTGAATAAGGAACAATTAAAGTAAATTGCAAGAATGAAACTAATAGCTAATAAAGCTCTTAGCAAGGTATGAGAACTAGAAGTCCTATCCTCATTATCCTTATCAATTATGATGAGAATTGTCCATTGCTCCCACTTAGTTAACCTCTAACTATGAAGGAAAGTCAAGTGGATAAATTAACCTGATTCCACAGTTCCTAGCCAAATCATGATGAAAGACTAGCTTTAATGGCATTCAAATCAATTAGCAACTTCTAATTATCAATCAACAAAAGAGTTTGATAATTCAAGAGTCTCCAATTACTCAACCAAAGCCAAGAGGAGAAAAATCTACTCTAACATCCTTTCAAGCATTTAATCAAACACTTGGAAGGCACAACATAAAAACAGAGAAAACTAGCAAGGAATATTAAATATAAACAACCAATTGCAAGCATCAATGACAACAAATAAAGGAAGAAGCCATAAACGTGAAATACCTCAAATTGCATTAAATAGAAAACCTAACTTGAGAATTCATAAACTAAAGTGGATAAATAAATAAATCACAAGGGAAATAGATAAAATAAAGTGCTATAAATAATAAGAATAGAAGAAAACTAAATTAAACGAAAGTAGAAATCTGAGATTAAGAAAGCTAAACCTAAAATCCAAAAATCTAGAGAGAGGACAGAGCATCTCTCTTTAAAAACTACATTTAAAACCTAAAATTATATGTGTGAAAATTGTATGAATAAATGAATGATTCCCTCACTCTGCAGCCTCTATTCTGTGTTCTCGGGCTTGGAACTGGGCCAAAAAGGAGCCCAGAAATCGCTCCCAATGCTTTTTGCGATTTCTGCACGTGGCACATATCACGCGTACGCGTCGCTTGGCAAAATTCCTTGTCACGCGTACGCGTTAGTCACGCGTACGCATCGCTTGTCTTCTGCGCTAGTCACGCGTACGCGTCGCCCATGTGTACGCGTCGCTGCTAGCTTCTCAAAACTTCATTTTCTCGCGTTTCTTCCCCTTTTGCATGTTTCTTTTCCATTCTCTAAGCCATTCCTGGCCTAGAAAGCCTGAAAACACTTAACACACAGATCACGGCATCGAATGGTAATAAAGGGTAATTAAAATTGACAGTTTAAAGGCTGAGGAAACATGTTTTCAACTATATCACAAAATTAGGAAGGATTTGTAAAACCATGCAAATTATATGAATAAGTGTACAAAGACTTGATAAAAACCATTCAATTTAGCACAAGATAAACCATAAAATAGTGGTTTATCACTAACCCTAGCCCCATTACATCCCTCTAAAGACCTCATGATACTTATTATTCATGCATTAAATATTAGTTGATTGTTAGATGACTTGCAAATCTTTGAAAAGCATGATAATAGGAGAATTGAGTGGTTAAACCCTAAACACTGAGCGAATTGAGTGGATACACATCCGATGATGGGTTCAATCGCTCAATTCTATGTTCTTACGCCTCGTATAGCATCTTCTTGCAAGTTGTTTAATTGGATAGTTTTGATAACTTCAATTCAATTATTTGGACATTGATCCTAGTGCGTGAACTCTTTACATTGGCCTGATAGTTTCTTGTGATGGATTGGAATTTCATGGTTGGTTTCTACCAACTCTCATCATAGTAATTTCGGTGATTCATCTTAGGATAGTTGCATGCATTTAAGTAGTATATAGCATAAGTCATTATCCTTTTCATATATCTCCTTTGAATATGTTTAGCATGAGGACATGCTCGTGTTTAAGTGTGGAAAAATTGATGAATCCATATTTGATGATGATTTTTGGTTAGAATTGGATGGATTTTCATCATATAAACTTGCACTTATTTCCGTGAATAGCATGCTTTTGAACTTTCCTTCCAAATTGCGCTTGATTATGAAAATGTGCTCTTTTGTGCTTAATTTAATCTATTTTATTCCGTTTGCCTTCCATTCGATACCTTGATATTGTTTGTGAGTGATTCTAGGTGTATAAGGTAGGAATGGGTTGGAGAAAATAGAAGAAGAGCATGCAAAGTGGAGGAAACATGAAGAATCAAAGTAGATGAGCTCAGAAACGTGTGCATGCACACGGCTGCATGTGCGTACGCACGGCTGCATGTGCGTACGCACAGCTGCCTGGGGCACGAAATTGTGATCTCAATGGCGCCAACAACTTGGTACGCACAATCATAATCTCAATTCTTCTTCACAACTTTGCACAACTAACCAGCAAGTGTACTGGGTCGTCCAAGTAATAAACCTTACATGAGTAAGGGTCGATCCCGTCGGATACATAAATGCCACAGACACATAACTGGGTTAACCTTTTTAGATTGTGACTCAGCTTTGCTAGAGTCCCCAATTAGAGGTGTCCAGGGTTCTTAAGCACACTCTTTTTGCTTTGGATCACGACTTTAACCGCTCAGTCTCAAGCTTTTCACATGACACCTTCACGCCACAAGCACATGGTTAGGGACAGCTTGGTTTAGCCGCTTAGGCCAGGATTTTATTCCTTTGGGCCCTTCTATCCATTAATGCTCAAAGCCTTGGATCCTTTTTACCCTTGCCTTTTGGTTTAAAGGGTTACCGGCCTTTTGCTCTTGCCTTTTGGTTTAAAGAGCTATTGGCTTTTTCTGCTTGCTTTTTCTTTTTCTTTCTTTTTTTTTCTTTTATTTTCGCCATTTTTTCGCAAGCCTTGTTTTTCACTGCTTTTTCTTGCTTCAAGAATCAATTTTATGATTTTTCAGATTATCAATAACATTTCTCTTTTTCATTATTCTTTCAAGAGCCAACAATTTTAACATTCATAAACTTCACTATCAAAAATATGCACTGTTCAAGCATTCATTCAGAAAGTAGAAAGTATTATCACCACATCAAAATAATTAAACTAATCTCAAGGATGAATTTGAAATTCATGTACTTCTTGTTCTTTTGCTTTTAGAACATTTTTTTTTATTTAAGAAAGGTGATGGATTCATAGGACATTCATAGCTTTAAGGCATAGACACTAGACACTAATGATCATGTAATAAAGACACAAACATAAATAAACATAAAGTATAGAGAATGAAAACAGAAAAAAAAATAAATAGACAAGGAGATTAAGGAACGGGTCTACCTTAGTGAGGGTGGCGTCTTCTTCCTCTTGAAGAACCAATGGTGCTCTTGAGCTCCTCTATGTCTCTTTCTTGCCTTTGTTGCTCTTCCCTCAATGCTCTTTGATTTTCTCTAATCTCATGGAGAATGATGGAGTGCTCTTGGTGCTCCACTCTTAGTTGTCCCATGTTGGAACTTAATTCTCTTAGGGAGGTGTTAATTTGCTCCCAATAGTTTTGTGGAGGAAAGTGCATCCCTTGAGGCATCTCAGGGATTTCATGATGAGGAATTTTCTCATGCTCTTGTTGAGGTCCATGAGTGGACTCTCTTGTTTGCTCCATCCTCTTTTTAGTGATGGGCTTGTCCTCTTCAATGAGGATGTCTCCCTCTATGACAATCCCAGCCGAATTACAGAAGTGACAAAATGAGGTGAGGAAAGGCTAACCTTGCTAAAGTGGAGGACTTGTCAGCCACCTTGTAGAGTTCTTGAGGTATAATCTCATGAACTTCTACTTCCTCTCCAATCATGATACTATGGATCATGATAGCCCGATCCATAGTTACTTCGGATCGGTTGCTAGTAGGAATGATAGAGCGTTGGATGAACTCCAACCATCCTCTAGCTACAGGCTTAAGGTCCGGTCTTCTCAATTGAACCAGTTTGCCTCTTGAGTCACTTTTCCATTGAGCTCCTTCCACACATATGTCCATGAAGACTTGGTCTAACCTTTGATCAAAGTTGACCCTTCTAGTGTAGGGGTGTGCATTTTCTTGCATCATTGGCAAGTTGAACGCCAACCTTACATTTTCCGGACTGAAATCTAAGTATTTCCCCCAAACCATTGTAAGCCAATTCTTTGGATTCTGGTTCATACATTGATCATGGTTCCTAGTGATCCATGCGTTTCCATAGAACTTTTGAACCATTAAGATTCCGACTTGTTGAATAGAACTTCGCATCCTCTTCTTCTAATCTCATGTCGGATCTCCAGATACTCACTCCTTTTAAGCTTGAAAGGGACCTCAGGGATCACCTTCTTCTTGGCCACAACTTCATAGAAGTGGTCTTGATGGACCTTTGAGATGAATCTCTCCATCTCCCATGACTCGGAGGTGGAAGCTTTTGCCTTTCCTTTTCTCTTTCTAGAGGTTTCTCCGGCCTTAGGTGCCATAAATGGTTATGGGAAAACAAAAAGCAATACTTTTACCACACCAAACTTAAAGTGTTTTCTCATCCTCGAGCAAAGAAGAAAGAATGAAGGAGAAGAAGAAGAAAATGGAGGATATGGAGGGTGAGGGTGAGTTTGGCCAAGGGGTATAAGGTGTTTGTGATGTGTGAAATTGAAGGAGTGATGAGGGGTATATATAGGAGTGGAGGAAGGCTTGGTTCATGTATTTGGGGTTGGGTTTGGGAGGGAAAAAGAGTTTTGAATTTGAAGGTAGGTGGTGTTTTGGGAAAAAGTGAATGAGGTGATTGGTGAAGGGTATTTGGGGAAGAGGGAAAGATTTGATAGGTGAAGGGTATTTGAGGAAGAGTGTTATGGAAAGGTGTGAAGAGGAGAAAAGAAGAGGTGGGGTAGGTGGGGATCCTGTGGGATCCACAGATCCTGAGGGGTCAAGGACTTTAACATTCCTGCTCCATTTAGGCGTGCAAAATGCCCTTAGAGTGCAATTCTGGCGTTAAACACCAGATTGCTACTTGTTTCTGGCATTTAACGCCAGCTTTTCTCCCTTTCTTGGCATTTAACGCCAACTTGGTGCCTATTTCTGGCGTTAAACGCCCAGTCTTAACGCCAGAATGGTGCCAGACTGGGCGTTTAACGCCCATTCTGCTACTCTTACTGGCGTTTAAACGCCAGTAAGCTCTTCCTCCAGGGTGAGCTATTTTTAATGCTATTTTTCATTCTATTTTTGATTTTTCAGTTGTTTTTGTGACTTCACATGATCATCAACCTAAATAAAACATAAAATAACAATGGAAAATAAATAGATATAATTAAATAACATTGGGTTGCCTCCTAATAAGCACTTCTTTAATGTCAATAGCTTGACAGTGAGCTCTCATGGAGCCTCACAGATAATCAGAGTAGGGTTGGGGCCTCTCAACACCAAACTTAGAGTTTGGTTATGGCCTCTCAAGACTAAACTTAAAGTTTGGTTATGGCCTCCCAACACCAAACTTAGAGTTTGAATGTGGGGATTTTGTTTGACTCTGTATTGAGAGAAGCTTTTCATGCTTCCTCTCCATGGTTACAGAAGGAGAACCTTGAGTCTTGAATACAAGGTAGTCCTCATTCAACTTAAGGACTAACTCTTCTCTGTCAACATCAATCACAGCTTTTGCTGTGGCTAGGAAGGGTCTGCCAAGGATGATGGATTCATCCTCATCCTTCCCAGTGTCTAGGATTATGAAATCAATAGGGGTGTAAAGGCCTTCAACCTTCACTAGCACATCCTCTACTAGTCCATAGCCTGTTTCATTGATTTGTCTGCCATCTCTAGTGAGATTCTTGCAGCTTGTACCTCAAAGATTCCCAGTTTCTCCATTACAGAGAGTGGCATGAGGTTTATCCCTGACCCCAGGTCACACAGAGCCTTCTCAAAGGTCATGGTGCCTATGGTACAAGGTATGAAAAATTTTTCGGGATCCGATTTCTTCTGAGGTAATGTCTGCCTCATTAATGCATTCAGTTCATTGGTGAATAAGGGGGTTCATCCTTCCAAGTCTCAATACCAAATAACTTGGCATTCAGCTTCATGATTGCTCCTAGATATTTAGCAACTTGCTCTTCAGTGATGTCTTCATCCTCTTCAAAGGAAGAATATTCATCAGAGCTCATGAATGGCAGAAGGAAGTTCAATGGAATCTCTATGGTCTCTGTATGAGCCTCAGATTCCTTTGGTTACTCAAAGGGAAACTCCTTTTTGTCCAGAGGACGTCCCATGAGGCTTTTCTCACTGGGACTCACGTCCTCCTCACTCTCTCCAGGTTCGGCCATGTTGGTCATGGTTATGGCCTTGCACTCTCTCCTGGAATTTTCTTCTGTATTGCTTGGGAGAGTACTGGGAGGAGTTTCAGTAATCTTCTTACTCAACTGACCCAACTATGCCTCCAAATTTCTAATGAAGGACCTTGTTTTATTTATGAAACTTAGTATGGTCTTGGATAGATCAGAGACTATGGTTGCTAGGCCAGAATGGCTCTGTTCAGAATTCTCTGTCTGTTGCTGAGAAGATGATGGAAAAGGCTTGCTATTGCTACACCTATTTCTTCCACCATTATTATTGAAGCCTTGTTGAGGCTTCTGTTGGTCCTTCCATGAGAAATTTGGATGGTTTCTCTATGAAGGATTATAGGTGTTTCCATAGGGTTTTCCCATGTAATTCACCTCTGCCATTGCAGTGTTCTCAGGATCATAAGCTTCTTCTTCAGAAGATGCTTCTTTAGTACTGTTGGATGCAGCTTGTAATCCATTCAGACTCTGAGAAATCATATTGACTTGCTGAGTCAACATTTTGTTTTGAGCCAATATGGCATTCAGAGTATCAATTTCAAGAACTCCCTTTTTATAAGGCGTCCCATTGTTCACAGGACTCCTCTCAGAGGTGTACATGAACTGGTTATTTGCAACAATTTCAATGAGTTTCTGAGCTTCTATAGGGGTTTTCAGATGAAGAGATCCTCCTGCAGAATGGTTCAATGACATTTTTGACAACTCAGACAAACCATCATAGAATATACATATGATGCTCCATTCTGGAAGCATGTCAGTAGGACACCTTTTGATCAATTGCTTATATCTTTCCCAAGCTTCATAGAGGGACTCACCTTCCTTCTGTCTGAAGATTTGGATTTCCACTCTAAGCTTGCTCATCTTTTGAGGTGGAAAGAATTTGGCCAAGAAAGCATTGACCAGCTTTTCCAAAGAGTTCAGGCTTTCCTTAGGTTGTGAATCCAACCATGTTCTAGCTCTGTCTCTTACAGCAAAAGGGAAAAGCATAAGCTTGTAGACCTCGGGATCAACTCCATTGGTCTTGACAGTGTCACAGATTTACAAGAATTCAGCTAAGAACTGATGAGGATCTTCCAATGGAAGTCCATATAACTTGCAATTCTGTTGCATTAGAGAAACTAATTGAGGCTTAAGCTCAAAGTTGTTTGCTCCAATGGTAGGAATTGAGATGCTTCTTCCATAGAAATTGGAAGTTGGTGTGGTGAAATCACCAAGCACCTTCCTTGCATTGTTGTTGTTGGGTTCGGCCATAGCTGTTTTCTCTGTTTCGAAAATTTCAGTTAGGTCCTCTTCAGAGTATTGTGCTTTAGCTTCTCTTAGTTTCCTCTTAAGAGTCCTTTCAGGTTCAGGATCAGCTTCAACAAGAATGCCTTTATCCTTGTTCCTGCTCATATGAAAGAGAAGAGAACAAAGAAAATATGGAATCCTCTATGTCACAGTATAGACATTCCTTTATGTGAGTAGAAGAAGAGAAGAATAGAAAGAATGAGAAGAGAAAAATTCGAACACAGAGAACAAGAGGGGGTTCGAATTATGAGTAGAAGAGAAGTGATAGTAGATAAATAAATAAATAGAGAGAGATGAGAGAGAGGGTTTTCGAAAATAATTAAAAAGAGAAGGAAAATATTTTTGTTTTTATTTAAAAAAATCAGTTATAATTCGAAAATTAAAAAGAGAAACAAAATAAAATTTGAAAACTAATTAAATTATTTAATTAAAAAGATTTTTGAGAAAGTGGTTAGTGATTTTCGAAAATCAGAGAGAGGAAAGTAGTTAGATAGTTTTAAAAAAAAGATAAGAATTTTTAAAATCAAACAAAAAGTCAAGTAGTTAATTGAAAAAGATTTGAAAATCAATTTTAAAAAAAATAAGAAGTTAGAAAAGATTTTGAAATTAAGTTTTGAAAAAGATATGATTGAAATTTATTTTGAAAAAGATTTGAAAAGGAAATTTAAAAAGATTTGATTTTTTGAAATTAAAGTTGACTACTTGACTAACAAGAAACAAAAAGATATGATTCTGAAATTAAAGATTGAACCTTTCTTAATAGGAAAGTAATAACTTAAAATTTTGAATCAATCACATTAATTGTTAGTAAAGATTTTGGAAAATATGAGATAAAAATAAGAAAAAGATTTTGAAAATCAATTTATAAATTTTCGAAAAAAAATGAAAGAAAAATGAAAAAGATTTGATTTTTGAAAAGGTTTTGAAAAGATAGGATTTTTAAATTGAAAATTTGATTTGACTCATAAGAAACAACTAAGTTTTTAAAAATTTTTGACTAAGTCAACTCAAATATTCAAAATTTATGAGAAGAATAAGGGAAATATATTTTTTTAATTTTTAAATTTTCAATGAAGAAAGAGAAAAACAACAAAATGACTCAAAACAAGAAAAATATGCAAGAATACTTTGAATGTCAAGATGAACATCAAGAATATGTTTTTGAAAATTTTTAAGAAAAGAAACACATGCAAGACACCAAACTTAGAAATTTTCAATGTTTAGACACTAACAAATTGAAAATACATATGAAAAACAAGAAAAGACACAAAACAAGAAAATGCAAAGATCAAATAAGTAAAATCATTAAGAACAACTTGAAGATTATGAAGAACACATGCATGAGTTTTCGAAAATTTTAATGAAAATTAAAAATATGCAATTGACACCAAACTTAAAATTTGACACTTTACTCAAAGATGAAACACAAAATTTTTTTGTTTTTGTTATTTTATAAATTTTTTTGTATTTTTATTTTTATTTTTTTTTCGAAAATTAATTGGAAAGAGAGAAAATAAGGAATTCAAAAATTTTTAATGAGAATTCCAGGAATCATGCAGTGTTAGCCTAAAACTCCGGTCCAGGAATTAGACATGGCTTACTAGCCAGCCAAGCTTTCAGTGAAAGCTCCGGTCCAAAACACTAGACATGGCCAATGGCCAGCCAAGCTTTAGCATATCATTACATTCAACAGCAAGATTGATAGAAATCAACAAGCTCTTGTGATGATAAGTTGAAACCTCGGTCCAAAAGATTAGACATGGCTTTACAGCCAGTCAGACGTCAACAAATCATCATGAAACTCTAGAATTCATTCTTAAAAATTCTGAAGACATAGAATAATTTATTTTTCGAAAACTATATTATTATAAAAAAATTTTGAATTTTTTTTTGAAAATAAAAAGCTTAAAAATAAAATAAAATTACCTAATCTGAGCAACAAGATGAACCGTCAGTTGTCCAAACTCGAACAATCCCCGGGAATGGCGCCAAAAACTTGGTGCACGAAATTGTGATCTCAATGGCGCCAACAACTTGGTACGCACAATCATAATCTCAATTCTTCTTTACAACTTCGCACAACTAACCAGAAAGTGCACTGGGTCGTCCAAGTAATAAACCTTACGTGAGTAAGGGTCGATCCCACGGAGATTGTCGGCTTGAAGCAAGCTATGGTCATCTTGTAAATCTCAGTCAGGCAGATTCAAATGGTTAAGAGGTTTTGATAATTAAAATATAAATAAAATATAAAATAAGATAGAAATACTTATGTAATTCATTGGTGAGAATTTCATATAAACGTATGAAGATGCTTGTTGCTTCTGAATCTCTGCTTTCCTACTGTCTTTATTCAATCATTCATACTCCTTTCTGTGGCAAGCTGTATGTTGGGGGATCATCACCGTTGTCAATGGCTACCATCCGTCCTCTCAGTGAAAATGGTCCAAATGCACTGTCAACGCACGGCTAATCATTTTTCGGTTCTCACTCATGTTGGAATAGGATCCATTGATCCTTTTGCGTCTGTCACTACGCCCAACACTCGCGAGTTTGAAGCTCGTCACAGTCATCCCTTCCCAGATCCTACTCGGAATACCACAGACAAGGTTTAAACTTTTCAGATCTCAGGAATGGCCGCCAATAGTTCTAGCCTATACCACGAAGGTTTTAATCTTAGATTAGAAACCCAAGAGATACACATTCAAGCTTGTTTTCATGTAGAACGGAAGTGGTTGTCAGGCACGCGTTCATAAGTGAGAATGGTGATGAGTATCACATAATCATCATATTCATCATGTTCTTGTGTGCAAATAAATATCTTAGAATAAGAATAAACTTGAATTGAATAGAAAAATAGTAGTACTTTGCTTTGATTCATGAGGAACAACAGAGCTCCACACCTTAATCTATGGGGTGTAGAAACTCCACCGTTGAAAATACATAAGTGATGAAGGTCCAGGCATGGCCGAATGGCCAGCCCCCTAAACGTGATCAAGAGATCAAAAGTGATACAAAGAATAGTCTAAAAAATGATCTAAAGATGTGAAATAAATCACTAAAAGTAGTTTTTATACTAAACTAGTAACTAGGGTTTACAGAAATGAGTAAATGATGCAGAAATCCACTTCTGGGGCCCACATGGTGTGTGCTTGGGCTGAGCATTGAGCTTTACACATGTAGAGACTTCTCTTGGAGTTAAACACCAGGTTGCAGCCTGTTTATGGCGTTTAACTCTGGTTTGTAACCTGTTTCTAGCGTTTAACTTCAGAATAGGACAGGAAGTTGGTGTTTGAACGCCAGTTTGTGTCATCAAAACTCGGGCAAAGTATGGACTATTATATATTTCTGGAAAGCCCTGGATGTCTACTTTCCAACGCAATTGATAGCGCGCCAATTGGATCTCTGTAGCGCAAGAAAATCCATTTCGAGTGCAGGGAGGTCAGAATCCAACAGCATCTCCAGTCCTCTTTCAGCCTCTGAATCAGATTTTTGCTCAAGTCTCTCAATTTCAGCCAGAAAATACCTGAAATCACAAAAAAAATACACAAACTCATAGTAAAGTTCAGAAATGTGAATTTCGCATAAAAACTAATAAAAACATAGTAAAAACTAACTAAATTATACTAAAAACTACCTAAAAATAATGCCAAAATGCGTATAAATTATCCGCTCATCAATGCCCAATCAGAGCGCGTGGATTGCTTCAAGTGCGTCGCACGTCCATTCAAGCATCACCTAGTGTGCGCGCACACGGCTACTTGTGCATACGCACAGGACTGGATTTCTCGCAAGGTGTGAGGACGCATGCATCTGTGCGTCTGCACAGGTGTCCACACATGACTTCATTAAAATGGCACGTGACTCGCGATTTGGGGGCTTTGGAGGCCCATTTCTGAAGTCTTCTAGCTCATGTTAGAGGGAAAATGGGGGACATAACATAGCATATCATTAGTATAGTTTTAGGAGTACTAGTAGGAAGTTTTATTTAGTTTTTCTCTAAGTTTTTTATCATCTCTATTAGGGTTTATATTAAGGTTTTACATTCAAGTGTCATTTCCATTTTTGATCTTGGATTTTGCTAGCTTTCATTGTAAGTATTCTCTTGTTATTATTCTTTATAGTTACATTGTCATTACTCTTTCTTCTAATTCAAGTTATAGTTCAATTTTGCTTCTTTCTTGTAATTTTAATTTCTTGTTGATGAATTTGATGTTTGATGTTTGTTTCATGCTTTCTTGTGTTATTCTTGTTGATTGAGATTAATTGTTGCTTTTAGTTTCAAGCCTTTTCTCATTTTCTCCATGTTTAAGGTTTTTGCCCACCAAGTGTTTGACAAAATGACAAACATGATTTTAGGCTAAATTTTTGGTTCTTGGCTTGGGTAAAGTGAGCAATTGGGTTTCTAGAGTTGGAATGTCCAACATTTAGTTTCAATTCTTGGATTGTTAACTGTTCTTGTTCCCACTAACGCTAATTTGTTGTTAAGCCAATTAGCAAGCAATTTAGGATTTGTGGGTTGGGAACACTTATGCTCATTTAACTTACCTTCCGATGTGAGGGTTAATCAAGTGAGATTAATCCATCATAATTGTCATAGTTGTGGTTCCAACAAGGAAAGGACCTTTAGCTCACTCCAAGCCGAGACTCTTTTTTATGCTTTTAATGTTTCATATACTTCTATGTTTATCTCTTTTATACTTTACTTGTTTATATTACATAGTCGGTTCTTTAATTTCTTCATTAGTTCAATCATTACAATTTTGCATGTTCTTTTATTGCTTTATATGTTCATTTCTTCATTGACAACCACTTGATCACTACAACCGGATTTGCACACTCATTGTTCTAAAAGTACTCCTTGGGAGAAGACTCGGGAGTCAAATACTCTCGGTTTTGAATTAGTTTTGAATTGTGACACATCTTGTGAATTTCCAATTTGATCGACGGCCAACTTGTTGGGTTAGGACTATACTTACAACGCTAATTCCATTTTGGATAATCAAGTTCCTAATCCCATATGCGAATTGGCCATCGTCACTTATCTATCAGAAAAGATAGAACTACTTCAACAAAGGTGGTTATCTACTCTACTATAAATACACTGGAACTCCTAGGTATAACTCATGTTCTACTCTATAAAAAGCCTGCTTAAAGCCCTTGCTAACTTAAGCATCGGAGTCTCTTGTAGGTACCACCCCCCACCTCTTTACGAGGAACTCGGACAGGCGGCACCTAGACATCAACAAGTCGGACGCTACCACACAAAGGGACCTAGACCTCACCTTCAGACCCAAATCAACGTTTTAGGTAACCCTCAGAACATTGGCGCCGTTGCTGGGGGCCTGGAAGTCATCCCACAACCATGGCAGACAACCAACCAGAGGACGGCGACGCCACATCCGAACCTAAGCAATAAGCTCAGCCAGAAGATTATGCCGTCGTACTCCCCCCTCCACCACAATATATGGAAGGACCTCATGGAGAAGGACCTTCGAAAAACCCTCACCCAAGGAGGATCCATTCTAAAATACACCACCTCGGGGACGAGGACCATCCTCACGCGATAGAAATATTGACCATGGTCCATGGATAACAAGATCACTTGAGACAGCTCGAACGCGAGGTCGAGCAACAACGAGAGGCCAAACAGAAACTGAGAAGGGAAGTAAGGAGACGTAAGGAGCTAGAAGAAAAGCTCCAAAATATGGAAGCCGACCTTCGAAGTCAGACCATTTGGTCAGAAAGTCGCTTGGAAGGACAGGATCCGTTCATAGAAGTGATCATGAAGGCTAAAGTTCCTAGGAACTGCAAATCACTTGACATGGACCTCTATGATAGAATGTTCGACCCGAGCCACCACCTCAGCAATTTCAGAAGCCGAATTTACTTGGTCGAGGCTTCTGACGCAACTCGTTGCAAAGCCTTCCCGACCACTTTAATGAAGGTTGCTATGAAATGTTTTAAAGGCCTACCCCCTAGGTCGGTCACTAGTTTTGACGACCTGGCCAGAACATTTCTGACCAGATTCTCCATCCAGAAAGACAAGACAAAGCACGCCCCGAGCCTACTAGGAGTAAAACAAGACGTTAGGGAAATCCTCTGTGATTACATAGAAAGATTCAACAAGACTTGCCTAGAGATCCAGAGCCTACCAACTGAAGCAGCAATAATGGGTTTGGTCAATGGTTTAAAAGAAGGGCCATTCTCTCAGTCCATATCTAAGTGACACCCCTCCTCTCTAAATGAACTACAAGAGAGGGCAGAGAAATACATCAACATGTAAGAAAACTCCCGATTTTGGAAACCTCCCCCACAAACCGACTCACCCTATCATCAAAGTCGGGACAGGGAAAGGGAACCCAAGAAAAAAGAAGAGAAAAACATAGAAAAACCTTGAAAGTATCACAACTGCACCCCTTTTAAGGGTTTCCCTGGTTGACGTTTACAGAGAGATATGCCTACAGAGAAGCTTCCATCTCCTCATCCGATTAAGCACAAGAAAGCTGGAAGTTGAACAGAATATTGCGAGTACCACAAACTATGCGGATATTCCACAAATGAATGCTACGATATCAAAAACATCATTGAAAAGTTAGCTAGGGAAGCCCGACTTGATAGGTACCTAGCAGAAAGGTTGGATGACCCATGGAACAGAAGAAGAGATGAATCAGAAGGACGACCAAAACATGCTCCTCACACCCCTGAACAACATATACATATGATCAATGAAGGATTTGCAGGAGGAGGAATATCAAAATCCTCATAGAAAAGATGCCTTAATGAAGTATATCAAGTCGGACAGGACGATCGAGCACCCGACCTACCCACCATCTCCTTCACTAAAAAGGATGCTCAGGGTATAGTACCCGGACACGATGACCCGGTGGTAATAACTATGATCCTAGCCAATGCTAACCTTCACCGGACTTTCGTAGATCAAGGAAGCTCGGCGGATATCCTATTTAAACCCGCCTTTGATAGGCTCAGGTTAGAGGAAAAGGATCTAAGGGCGTACTCGGATAACCTCTTTGGATTGGGAGATATCCTGATCCGACCTCTGGGCTACATCTCACTATACACTAACTTCAAAAAAGGGGCCACGTCAAGGACGCTAAGTATTGACTTTATTGTGGTCAAAGAAAATTTAGCATACAATGCTTTAGTAGGCTGGACAACCCTTAACCGACTTGCAACCATCGTTTTCACCCCACATCTTTGCATAAAGTTTTCCACAGCTGAACTGGTTGCCACCATAAAAGGCTAGCAAGAAAATTATATAATGAGAGCATCAGTTTGAAAGGCATCTCAGAAGGCAAAATAAGTCAATGCGATTGAGTTAGAATGAGCCCGAGTTCGAGAAGAACTACGACCCCAACCTGGAGGCACAATAAAAGAAATATAAATCGAAGACCACCCCGACAAAACAACGAGCATAGGGGCAAACCTGGAGGAAAGCCTGAAAAACAGCTCGTTGTATTATTGAGGAACAACTTCGACCTCTTTGCCTGGAAAGCATCCGACATGCCCGGTATAGATTCCGACTTGATGTGCCATAAGCTTACTGTATCCCAGGTTCCTGATCTGTTCAGCAAAAGCGTAGAAAGCTCAAACCAGATTGAATGCAAGCTGTTGAAGAACAAGTACAAGCTTTTCTAGAAGAAGGATTTATAAGGGAGGTCAAATATCTGCTTTGGCTGGCCAATGTTGTGCTGGTTAAAAAGTAAAACATAAAATGGAGAATGTGCGTTGATTACACCAACCTCAACAAAGCCTGTCCCGAGGACCCCTACCCACTCCTTAGAATTGACGCTCTAGTTAACTCCACTTCAGACTACAAATACTTGTCCTTCATGGACGCCTACTCGGGATACAATCAAATTCCAATGTACAAGTCGGACCAAGAAAAGACCTCCTTCATCATTCCAAAGGCAAACTATTGCTACATAGTATTCCCTTTCGGATTAAAAAATGTAGGAGCTACCTACCAGAGGCTAATGAATAATGTGTTTTTCCCTCACATAGGAAAACTCATAGAAGTATATGTGGATGATATGCTCGTTAAGACCAAAGAGAACGGAACACTGTTGTCCAACCTCTCAGAAGTCTTCTCCACCATAAAGAAGCATGATATGAGACTAAATCCCTCCAAATGTAACTTCGTAGTAGAAGCTGGGAAGTTTTTGGGGTCCATGCTGACTCAAAGAGGTATAGAAGCTAATTCCGACAAATGCTACTTGATGAGCGGATATTTTATACGCTTTTTGGCATTGTTTTCATATAGTTTTTATTATGTTTTGTTTATGTTTTATTAAGTTTTCATAGGTTTTAGTGAAAAATTCATATTTTTGGATTCTACTTTGAGTTTGTGTATTTTTATGCAATTTCAGGTATTTTCTGGCTGAAATTGAGGAGTTGGAGCAAAAGTCTGATTCAGAGACAGAGAAAGCACTGTAGATGTTGTCAAGATCTGACCTCCGTGCACTTGAAGGAGTTTTCTGGAGCTACAGAAGTCCAAATGGCATGCTCTCAATGGCTTTGGAAAGCTAACATCCAGGGATTTCCATAAATATATAATAGTTTATACTTTGTTTCGGAATTGAAGGCCCAAAACTGGCATTCTGTAACAACCCAACTTCCAGTACGTCATGATCGTACCAAAAGTAAGGAGTTACTAACCTGTTTGTTTTATTAACTATTTAATATTGAGCCTTTAGTTCGATATCGCGATTTAGTTTTATAGAAAATTTCAGAAAATTTTTGTTTTTGTTTATCAAAATCATATATCCAAGATCACTAAGTAACAATAATCACATAATTATTAATAATAATAAATATTATACAAAAGAATTTAAGTAAAACTGAGATAGAACTCCTATCCCTCTGCATAAAATAAAAACTAAAGCTACAAAGGTGAGGGAACTCTATGAAAACAACTTAACTTATAAATATAGTATAACAATCGTCCGTAGCTTCAAACTGAGTCTTCAAACCTGTGTCACTGAAAGGGTGAAAGATTTTAGGGTGAGAACAAACCACACGTTCTCAGTAGGGAATGGGAATGCCGTAAAAGTAATGATTAACATGAAAATGATTAACTTTGCTTAACAAATCATCTTTGTCAAACCCTTTGAAATACTTTTTAATCTTACTTTAGATAAATAATTACTTCTTTAAATTCCTAAACCCAAAACAAATCTCAATCACAAAATAGGTCTCATTAAATATCTTTCAGCCACATAATTGATTCTCAGTCACAACAAACAGTTATTAATCATCTCTATACATTCACAGACTACTAGCTCAAGTAAGAAAACTCAATTCAACATACAAACAAATCACAATAAAACAAACAACACAATCACAAAGAAGTAATACAAGCAAACACAACCAAATGCAAATGCACAACCACTATGATGCATGTCTGTCCTAAGCAGACCATGAGCTCACGTGTCGGTTTACACCCTGCAGCCCGACATTACCTAGGAACAAGTCCCAGATATGGCTTCCCTTTGTGTCCGTAGTGCATATGTGTCGGTGGTAAGAATACCACTCCTTCGTGACTACTGGCAGTCGTCGCAAAGCTCGACCCCATAATATACGCATAAGGGGAAACAGTGATCCTCAGTTCGTGGGCGTCCCCGAGATCAATTCACAAACAAAACAATGATCCTCAGTCCGTGGGTTATACCCGAGATCAACATACAACAACAAACATGATCCTCAGTTCGTGGGTTATACCCGAGACCGATACACAGCAAACAACGATCTTCAGTTCGTGGGATATACCCGATATCAATATATAACCATTAGTGGGTTATTCCCGTAATCAATGATTATCAGTTCGTACGTTTTCCCGCATATAAAACAAATAACAATCTATAGGTTTCCCCGAGATCAATGATCATTCAGTTCGTGGGTACTTCCCGATTTTAACCAATTATTAATTCGTGGGCTTTTCCCCGTAGTTAAACAACTAACAGTTCGTGGGGTTTTCTGCTTTTTATCACTTTTCATTATCCGTTCTAAAATGCAACAATCCACATATCAATTCGTCATTCTCTCTTTCCTTTTGAGTTCTTAACATTTTTCTTTAAGCCTTTCTTAACTTTCTCAGGTACTTATCCATAAAAATCTTAACCATCAAGTCAGTCATAATCTCTACTTTAACAATCTTGACTCAAGCCAACTTTAAAACTATTTTTTAGTTTGGTTCTCTATCAAAAGACTCAAGAAAAATCATTTATTTTAAATTCATTAAACACTTTTCAAAATATAACCTCTCTTTAGAAATAATCAAATAAAACTCTTTCTCAAGTTTACTAACTTCACAAAGATTCAAAAATCATCTCTCTTACTATTCAAATTCAAATATTATTATTTCACCAAATTTCTAAAAATGTAATCCTTTATTTCAAGCCCAAAACATAACTCTTTTTATATTGAATCAAATTCAAAACATAATTTCTTTCTTAAATAATTCAAGTTCGAAACATAATTCCTTTCCTTGGTAAATTAAACTCAAAATATTTTAATTCTTTTCGAAACTAAATAAAGCTCAAGTAATATAATTTTCCAAATTCAAAGCATCTAAAATAACTTTTCAAATAAAACCTCAGATTTTTATAAAATTTTAGTAGCAACTCTCCTAAAACTCGGACTTAGCCACCCTTACGGGTTCCTTCTTTCTCAACAATTCAACAATCCTTTCTCAACAATTATCAAATACAAGATTCTCAAGCAATCAGAAAATCCAAAATTCGCAATTCTCACATAATCCAACAATCCAATTTTCATCTCATCAACTCACAACTAAATTCATAGGTCATAAAATCCTTTCAAATTAAACTCAATCAATTCTCCATCCGTTTATCAGTAACTATCATAACAGATTCTCAATAATTATCACATCATAATTTAGTTTAAGAACTAACATCCTTTCATCAATTAAAATCATAATTTCACCCAGTCATCATTTTTTTAAAGTTAACTAGTCTAACTTTAAAAAATCATAACTAATTTCCCAAAACCAATCTTCAATCAGTCACCAACCAAATCCACTACCGTTACACTATATCAAATAACCAGCACATCATTCAATTCAATATAAATTCGTCAAAGATCAGAATTTCAGTCAATTTGCAACCATCAAGCAAACCAGCCTATGGCAACCAGCTCAACATAATCAAATAACAGGATTCTCAGTAATTCCAAACAATTAGAAAATCGGTAATAGTTACAGCCTCAAATCAAAATCAATATCACCAGTTTAATCACCGTTCACAACCACATTTAATTCGAATCATAACTCAAAAAAATCACAATAGCTAACCATTCTCAAACGCATTTCAAGTCATTCTTGTCAATAAAGAAATTCTTAACTATTATTAACCATTTGCACTTATCCAAATAACTTTGTAGGCATTCTAAATTAAAAACGTTTAACTTTAAAAATAAAATCCCCTACCTCAGTGTTGAAACTCGCAGAAATCACTAAACACAGCTGCTCCGTTAGCAGTTTCCAGAACTTGTTTCCATGGCAGCGACAGTGACAAGGTTAAACGGCCTCCTCTCCTTTCCGGTTTGGGATTCCAGTGGCAGCAGCAATCTCCAAACAGGGCCAACAACTACCTCTAGTAACAGCGGTGGCAATGTAACTTACGGTAACCACAAAATAGTAGCGGTTCTAATGGTTCAACAGCAACTCCAGCAGGGCAGTAGCGTTCTTGTCAGATTTTAGGAACAAGAAGCAGAGCCAGAACTGGCGAGCCTTCCTCCTCCAACGGCGGCTTGGTGAGACGCGGCAGCAGCAGAGTGCGACAATGGCGGTGTGGTGGCAGCTTGCAATGATGGCGAGGCAACCCGCAGCACTGATGGCGACAAGGCTGGTCGCGGGCTTTTCTTCTGCGTGCGTCTCTCTCTCTATTCTTCGTCGGCGACGCGTGACACAGTGGCTCCAAGGCAGATCGATGGCAATGGTGAACAGGACGCGACGGCATTGGCGACGGGACGGCGGCTGCGTGGCGACGGCAACTCCCTCATCTCCGTCTCGGGCTTCCCTCAACAACGCGTGGATGACGGCGACGGCTCTATGGAACGGTGGTGACAGCGTAGAAAGGCGCAATGGTTCAGTCATGATGGAGGCAGCAACGCGAGCTACATCTCCTCTTTACTTTCGGACACAGGCTCTCTCTCACTCTCTGAATCTCGTTTCTTCCTCTCTTCTCTGTACCATTGGGGGAAAATGCTAGGGTTGAGGGATGAAGCTGAGTGAGTGAAAGGGGGAAACGGCGCTGGGGTGAGGGGTAACTGGGTTAGGTTTTCTGTATTTGGGAAATTTGGGTTTGTGAATTAATTTGGGAATTAGGGTTAGAAATTAGGATTTTATAAAAGAATATAGATAGATATAAATAGATATTATGATAAAATATAAGGGTAGAGTAATTTTAAAACCAAATATACTCTATTTGAAATATTTCGGAATATTATTTATCATATTGCTAAATTCAATTAATTATTTTTAATTTAAATTGTAAAATAAACATATTAATGATATTTTTATAGAATATAGTGTAAACTAAATATTAATTATTCAAATTAAAGGATATAACTTTTCTTTATTTTTCTATCTCCGAAACTTTAATTTTAATTTATAAAATAACTAATTATAATAAAAATTGTACACAAATATTAATTGACTTAAACTTAAAGTATTTATAAATATCAATCTAATCATTTCTAATAAAATAATTTCTGAGAGTTCAAATTGATAACATAATTCATTCAAAATAGAATTTATTTAAATTAAATTATACAATTCTTATTATTTTTCAATTATCAAAATTATAATTTCAATTATACCAAATATCTAATAAAGTTTATATAAAAATTCTAATTAATTTAAACTCCAATTATCATGAAACTCTATTTAATAACCTTTAGTAAAATAATTTTCTTAAAATAAAATTATCAACAAATATAATAAATCACAGATAACTAATCATTTGATTTTCAAAAACTAGGGTTGTTACATTCTACCCACCTTAGAAGAATTTTCGGCCTCGAAAATTGCTAGAATAAAATAAGTTCAAACTGAAATCAAAGAAAGCAAAATATATGGAGAGAAACATAGGCATTGCCAAGGATGAAAATTCAAAGAGTTACGTAAGAAATCAGATTCATAGGCAAGCAAAGGTATACAAGAATGACAAAGTATGGTTGGGAAACAATCAAATCATATTCTAAGAAGGAAATTTAAACTAGAGAATTCCAATGAAAGCAACGAAGAAAAAGATGGCACGAGTTTGCATGGCATGATTAAAGATTACACGTCAAAACGAAGCAAACTTTATAAACTCTAATGCTCCCAAACCCCGTGAATCACATTACCTATTACTTTTATTTCGTCTATGATAACCTGTTAGTGTTGCCATGTACATAAATCATTAGTATTAAGTTGGCCAGACCTAATACCATGAGGCACGCAATGGTAGACTAACAGCATTAATCATCAGACAGTCATGCATATAAAACTTGAACTCTTGCTATCAGAACAAGTCATAAAGCATGATAGACAATCAGAGTATGTAATGAAGCATAGTGAGTCCATTCCCAAGGCTCTAACAGGAATGAACTGCTCTGATACCATTTGTAACGACCCAACTTCCAGTACGTCATGATCGTACCAAAAGTAAGGAGTTACTAACTTGTTTCTTTTATTAACTATTTAATATTGAGCCTTTAGTTCGATATCGCGATTTAGTTTTATAGAAAATTTCAGAAAAATTTTGTTTTTGTTTATCAAAATCATATATCCAAGATCACTAAGTAACAATAATCACATAATTATTAATAATAATAAATATTATACAAAAGAATTTAAGTAAAACTGAGATAGAACTCCTATCCCTCTGCATAAAATAAAAACTAAAGCTACAAAGGCGAGTAGACTCTATGAAAACAACTTAACTTATAAATATAGTATAACAATCGCCCGTAGCTTCAAACTGAGTCTTCGAACCCGTGTCACTGAAAGGGTGGAAGATTTTGAGGTGAGAACAAACCACACGTTCTCAGTAGGGAATGGGAATGCCGTAAAAGTAATGATTAACATGCAAATAATTAACTTTGCTTAATAAATCATCTTTGTCAAACCCTTTGATATACTTTTTAATCTTACTTTAGATAAATAATTACTTCTTTAAATTCCTAAACCCAAAACAGATCTCAATCACAAAATAGGTCTCATTAAATATCTTTCAGCCACATAGTTGATTCTCAGTCACAACAAACAGTTATTAATCATCTCTATACATTCATAGACTACTAGCACAAGTAAGAAAACTCAATTCAACGTACAAACAAATCACAACAAAACAAACAACATAATCACAGAGAAGTAATACAAGAAAACATAACCAAATGCAAATGCACAACCACTATGATGCATGTCTGTCCTAAGCAGGCCATGAGCTCACGTGTCGGTTTACACCCTGCAGCCCGACATTACCTAGGAACAAGTCCCAGATATGGCTTCCCTTTGTGTCCTTAGTGCATATGTGTCGGTGGTAAGAATACCACTCCTTCGTGACTACCGGCAGTCGGCGCAAAGCTCGACCCCATAATATACGCACAAGGAGAAACAGTGATCCTCAGTTCGTCGGCGTCCCCAAGATCAATTCACAAACAAAACAATGATCCTCAGTTCGTGGGTTATACCCGAGATCAACATACAACAACAAACATGATCCTCAGTTCGTGGGTTATACCCGTGACCAATACACAGCAAATAACGATCTTCAGTTTGTGGGATATACCCGAGATCAACATATAACTGTTAGTGGGTTATTCCCATAATCAATGATTATCAGTTTGTGGGTTTTCTCGCATATAAAACAAATAACAATCTATAGGTTTCCCCGAGATCAATGATCATTCAGTTCGTGGGTACTTCCTGATTTTAACCAATTATCAATTCGTGGGATTTTCCCCGTATTTAAACAACTAACAGTTTGTGGGGTTTTTCCACCTTTTATCACTTTTCATTATCCTTTCTAAAACACAACAATCCACATATGAATTCGTCATTCTCTCTTTCCCTTTGAGTTCTTAACATTTTTCTTTAAGCCTTTCTTAACTTTCTCAGGTACTTATCCATAAAAATCTTAACCATCAAGTCAGTCATAATCTCTACTTTAGCAATCTTGACTCAAGCCAACTTTAAAACTATTTTTCAGTTTGGTTCTCTATCGAAAGACTCAAGAAAAATCATTTATTTTAAATTCATTAAACACTTTTCAAAACATAACCTCTCTTTAGAAATAATCAAATAAAACTCTTTCTCAAGTTTACTAACTTCACAAAGATTCAAAAATCATCTCTCTTACTATTTGATGACAAGTCATCTTAGCCTAGTTTCACTAATCTTTTTCCTTTGTTTTCACTTGAATTGTGCACTTTCTTGAGCTACAAGTAAGCTAATTTGGGTAGATTTTCATGCTTCCTTTGATTGAATCAACCATGTATGAATTCATGCTATTTCATGAGGTTTTATGCTATAATTGTCACATATTATGATAAAATGAATATCTCATGATTTTAAGCATAGCTTTGATGTGTTTGGTTGATTAATGATAGGTGAAGAAAGCTTGGAGAAAGGTTGAAGCAAGAAGGAATGGCTAGGAGTAAAGAGAGGACAATGGAATAAGTGAAAATGAACCAGGAAGCAAAAAGCTGGACCAAAAGTTAGCCTCAAACTTTTGCACAAACGTTTGGGTGAAAAGTTAGCCCCAACGTTAGCCCCTAACTTTTGGGCTAACGTTGGCACATGAAAGTTACTCCCTGGGCACCAAAAGTTTGCGCCAACGTTAGCCCCTAACTTTATGGCTAACGTTGGCATGAGAAAAACACTCCCTGGCCACCAAAAGTTTGCGCCAACGTTAGTCTCTAACTTTTGGGCTAACGTTGGCACATGAACAATACAAAGGGGGAGCAAAAGTTTGCGCCAACGTTAGCCTCTAACTTTTGGGCTAACGTTGGCGCCATAAGTACACATAAGGAGGCCAATGTTGGAGCAAAAGTTAGACCCCTAACTTTTGCCCCAACGTGGATAGCAGCAAAGCATGGAGGCTGATAGTAAAAGTTAGAGTAAAAGTTAGCCTCAAACTTTTACTCAAACTTTTAGTCAAACTTTTGCAAAACTCCAACCCGGTTCAATTGGTTCACTTTGGTTCCTCTCCAAACTCCAAGAGCAATCAACCAAGGCCTCTCTCAACCCAATTCCACCAAGAGCAAAGGCACAACTCAAGGCTTGAAGATCATTTGAAGAAAGTGTATAAATAGGATAGAATTCAAGTTTTTCAGAGAGCTTCCCTTTTAGTTTTTCAGAATAGCTTTCTTTTAAATTTTGCTTAGAGTTCACTTTTACATTTCTTAGCATTGTTGTTTTAATTCAAGAGAATTTGGGAGGAGAATTGATCTCTCTTCTTCCTTGTTCTTGCCCAGCATTCTTTACATTTCTTGCCTTGGATCTTGGGTGGAGAATTGAAGAAATTCTGTTTCAATCTCACCTTGGGATCTTGTTTAATTTTTTGCTTAATTGAATTTCAGTTTCAGTCACTTGCTTCTTCATCTACTTTCTTTGCAAATCTACAATCTCTTTTGTATTTGTTCTTGTTGGATCTGGGAAGGCACTGAGATCTAGACTTGGTTTTCTAGTCTCTTGGGTCCTGAGATTCGGATTTCCCATTTCCCACTCCCTGTTTACTGTTTTCATGCTTATTTACATTTCTGTTTTGAGATCTGGTTTGATTCAAGACATCCTTTACTTCTCTGTTTGTTGCAATTTACTTTTCCTTGTTTAATTCTTGCAAATCCAACTCCCAATTCCCTTTACAATTCAAGCCATTTACATTTCTTGCACTTTAAGATTTTGCAATTTACATTTCTTGCGTTCTAAGTTTCTGCCATTTAATTTCTTGCTCTTTAAGATTCAGCACTTTAAATTCCAGTTCTCTTTAATTTCATGCCAATTACTCATTCCCTTTTACTTTCTATGCAATTTAAATTCTGCAAATCACAAATCTCTCAACCAAATCTTGATTCGCTTGACTAAATCAATCACTGAACTAAAATTGCTCAATCCTTCAATCCCTGTGGGATCGACCTCACTCCCGTGAGTTATTATTACTTGATGCGACCCGGTGCACTTGCCGGTTAGATTTGGGTGTTTTGGAGAAATTCATTTTTTTTTCAAAATACACCATCAAGTTTTTGGCGCCGTTGCCGGGGATTGATTAGATTGACAATGATTAAGTGAAGTGGTAGTTTAGATCAAGCACTTTTTCTTTAATTTTTGGCTAACCCACTAACTGTTTGAAGTTTTGTCTCAACTGACTACACTCAATTTTCAAGAGTGTCACTGTGTGTTCCGTTGTTGATTTATATGTCACAGGAAAGAAGAGTGGCCAAAGGGAAGGATATCATTGAAGAAGAAGTTTCTGAAAAAGAAGAACACCACAACATGAAGCCTCAACTCATTACACTAATCGAGAACAATTGTTCCTATGGTGGAACTCCATTGGAGAATCCTAAACAGCACTTATCCAATTTCCTGAGAACTTGTGGTGCTGTCAATCTCGATAGTGTAAATCATGATACCTATAAGCTCTTGTTATTTCCCTTCTCACTGAAGGATGAAGCGGCACAATGGCTTGAAACCTTTCCCCAAGGAAGTATCACTAGTTGGGATGATTTGGTTGCCAAGTTTCTAGCCAAATTCTCCCCGTCCCAACAAAACATCAAGATGAAAGAGGGAGTACACCCATTCATCCAAGGAGGGGAAGAACCATTGTTCAAAGCATGGGAAAGATACAAGAAAGCAAGTGACAAAGTGGATTTTCAAGTGTTCTATGAAATATTAACCTTAGAAACAAGAAGAGCAGTAGATTACTTCTCAGATGGCCTACTCAAGGCAACAGCAACCATCCAAGGAACTGCAGAGTTCAATGACAAAAGAGCCAATAACCAACACTCATTTGAGACACCACGGAATGCAATTTCAGAAAAGGAAGTAATGAATCTTGAAGGAGTGAGATCAATCATGAATCAAAACAAACAGCTATACCAGCAAACTCAGCAGCAATTTGAATCAATAGCTAGACAAATTGATTCTCTACATTCTGCCACAGTGAATGCACAATTTCCACCATGGAAACCACATTCTTATCTAAGAATGAGGGAATCTCAGCATCAGGAACAAAGGGACTTCAACTATAACAACACCAACTTCCCAAACCTACAAAAACACCACCATACCAACAAAAATCACTACACACCACCCCAATATACACACCTCCAACCCCGTCCTACCTCACCACCCACCCAAAATGACTTACATCAACCACCACAGCTGACACAGCCACAACCAATCCTAAACTTCCAAAAACTCTATGTTCTATAAATGATGATGGAAAGGTTTATGAAAGTTCAAGAAATGACAATAATAGAGCAGGAGGATATAAGGAAAAACCAAGAGGCCTATCTCAAAAGAATTGAAAGGTAGATGGAACAACTGGTTCAAAACCTTGCTGAATTGGGTGAGAAGAAGGGGACTCTGAACCCAAAGAGCCATGAAAAGGATGCTGGGTTGAAAGAGAAGGGAGTCATGGAAAAAAGTGAAAAGGCTACGGTGAAAGGAGGAACCCAAAGGCAACAGAAGCCTCAACTTCCCTGATCAGAGGATGAAGGATGTCAAGCTAGTGACAATAAAAGAGCGCTTGTTGGGAGGCAACCCAACCTGAGGTAGTTTTCTTTTCATAGCAATTTTAATAAAAAGGTTAATTAGTTTTATCTATATTGCAAGAAGCTAAGTTTGGTGTTGCACACCAAAACAATATAAAGGAGAATGAAGGATTCTAAGTTTGGTGTTCCACCAAAATCTCATTTAAAAACATATTCTCACCTTCTGCATAATGCTAGCTTCAAGCAGTTATATAAACTAGTTAACTATTTTGCTATTCTTTAGTTTTCAGTTTTGTTACTTTTGAAAAAGAAAAAGAGTTTCACATCTGGTTAGTCTGATGAACAAGAACCATTGGCAGGGTACTAAGTTTGGTGTTCCCACACCAAAGTAAGTACAAAAGCCCGCAAATAAATCATGCATGCTAACCATTTTTCAAGTGCTTGGGGAACAAGCAACTTTCAATATCACTGCAGGATACCATACAAACTTTTGGAAGGATTAAACATCATCAACCAAAGAGATGAAAGAGGAATGTGTGGATCAGTGATGATGATGAGGAGGAGTAAAGCAAGCGAACTCCAAAAGGTTGTATTGTTAAGTGATTATCTTGCATTGAACACTGCTATAATTGAGAGTGGTTTTGTTTCCCTGATTATCTGTCTGTTCAGTATAGTTTTTTTTTCTTTTCTGAAATTCAATAAGCAAGATGCTTGATCATTCACAACATTTTTCTCTTCAAAACTTGTTTGCACTCAATGTTCAAAAAAATGCATCACATGAAAGTTCTTTGAAAAGAAGGATTAAGGAATCAAACAATTTTGAGGCAAGCAAAAGATTAGGAGAAGTGGTGGTTCTAGTCGTATGATTATGTATTGAGGTTGCATGCTTGTGAAAACTTGCATGGGAGCTCATAGGCAGGACATGAAGTTCAAAGAAGTATTGTGGAGATTCTCAAAAATCTATTGATCTAAGAAGCAGCAAACAAAACAAAAGAAAATAAAGAAAATACAAAAGCAAAAAGAACATGGCCCAAGGCTCTGAGCATCAATTACTAGGCAGAAAAAGAAAGAAGAAACAAAACTCAAAGAGTTGTTAGCCTAGTAAATGCTTGTGGTTGAGCTGTGTCAAGGAAAGAGGCTTGAGCAAGTAAATCCTTAGGGGTGCTTTAACACCTAATACCTTAAAACCAACTGGTTTAGGAGTATTGATTGAAAGCTTATCTAAAGAGCCGCTTTGAGACATGACACTTAGAGTCAAGGCCAAAGCACAGAAACTATAAGCTGCTTCAAGGTGACTACATATAAAGAGATCTCCATGATACCATTTGGATGAAAATCCTAAGACCTAAGACTCCCAATATGTGAGGACTAGTGAGCACTGAAGCCCTTGCAAGAGCATATGATTTAGAGTTCACCCCATTGACACTTGATCACTTCACTCACAGGACCTGACAAGTTGTTCTTCAATCCGTCTTAAGTGAAAGAACCTATGAGCATAATTCATTTCTTGCTTGGGGACAAGCAAGCTTTAAGTTTGGTGTTGTGATGACAAGTCATCTTAGCATAGTTTCACTAATCTTTTTCCTTTGTTTTCACTTGAATTGTGCACTTTCTTGAGCTACAAGTAAGCTAATTTGGGTAGATTTTCATGCTTCCTTTGATTGAATCAACCATGTATGAATTCATGCTATTTCATGAGGTTTTATGTTATAATTGTCACATATTATGATAAAATGAATATCTCATGATTTTAAGCATAGCTTTGATGTGTTTGGTTGATTAATGATAGGTGAAGAAAGCTTGGAGAAAGGTTGAAGCAAGAAGGAATGGCTAGGAGTAAAGAGAGGACAATGGAATAAGTGAAAATGAACCAGGAAGCAAAAAGCTGGACCAAAAGTTAGCCTCAAACTTTTGCACAAACTTTTGGGTGAAAAGTTAGCCCCAACGTTAGCCCCTAACTTTTGGGCTAACGTTGGCACATGAAAGTTACTCCCTGGGCACCAAAAGTTTGCGCCAACGTTAGCCCCTAACTTTGTGGCTAACGTTGGCATGAGAAAAACACTCCCTGGCCACCAAAAGTTTGCGCCAACGTTAGCCTCTAACTTTTGGGCTAACGTTGGCACATGAACAATACAAAGGGGGAGCAAAATTTTGCGCCAACTTTAGCCTCTAACTTTTGGGCTAACGTTGGCACCATAAGTACACATAAGGAGGCCAACGTTGGAGCAAAAGTTAGACCCCTAACTTTTGCCCCAACGTGGATAGCAGCAAAGCATGGAGGCTGATAGTAAAAGTTAGAGTAAAAGTTAGCCTCAAACTTTTACTCAAACTTGTACTCAAACTTTTGCAAAACTCCAACCCGGTTCAATTGGTTCATTTGGTTCCTCTCCAAACTCCAAGAGCAATCAACCAAGGCCTCTCTCAACCCAATTCCACCAAGAGAAAAGGCCCAACTCAAGGCTTGAAGATCATTTGAAGAAAGTGTATAAATAGGATAGAATTCAAGTTTTTCAGAGAGCTTCTCTTTTAGTTTTTCAGAGTAGCTTTCTTTTAAATTTTGCTTAGAGTTCACTTTTACATTTCTTAGCATTGTTGTTTTAATTCAAGAGAATTTGGGAGGAGAATTGATCTCTCTTCTTCCTTGTTCTTGCCCAGCATTCTTTACATTTCTTGCCTTGGATCTTGGGTGGAGAATTGAAGAAATTCTGTTTCAATCTCACCTTGGGATCTTGTTTAATTTTTTGCTTAATTGAATTTCAGTTTCAGTCACTTGCTTCTTCATCTACTTTCTTTGCAAATCTACAATCTCTTTTGTATTTGTTCTTGTTGGATCTGGGAAGGCACTGAGATCTAGACTTGGTTTTCTAGTCTCTTGGGTCCTGAGATTCGGATTTCCCATTTCCCACTCCCTGTTTACTGTTTTCATGCTTATTTACATTTCTGTTTTGAGATCTGGTTTGATTCAAGACATCCTTTACTTCTCTGTTTGTTGCAATTTACTTTTCCTTGTTTAATTTTTGCAAATCCAACTCCCAATTCCCTTTACAATTCAAGCCATTTACATTTCTTGCACTTTAAGATTTTGCAATTTACATTTCTTGCGTTCTAAGTTTCTGCCATTTAATTTCTTGCTCTTTAAGATTCAGCACTTTAAATTCCAGTTCTCTTTAATTTCATGCCAATTACTCATTCCCTTTTACTTTCTATGCAATTTAAATTCTGCAAATCACAAATCTCTCAACCAAATCTTGATTCGCTTGACTAAATCAATCACTAAACTAAAATTGCTCAATCCTTCAATCCCTGTGGGATCGACCTCACTCCCGTGAGTTATTACTTGATGCGACCCGGTGCACTTGCCGGTTAGATTTGGGTATTTTGGAGAAATTCGTTTTTTTTTCCAAAATACACCATCACAATTCAAATTCAAATATTATTATTTCACCAAATTTCTAAACATGTAATCCTTTATTTCAAGCCCAAAACATAACTCTTTCTATATTGAATCAAATTCAAAACATAATTTCTTTCTTAAATAATTCAAGTTCGAAACATAATTCCTTTCCTTGGTAAATTGAACTCAAAATATTTTAATTCTTTTCTAAACTAAATAAAGCTCAAGTAACATAATTTTCCAAATTCAAAGCCTCTAAAATAACTTTTCAAATGAAACCTCAGATAAAATTTTGGCAGCAACTCCCCTAAAACTCGGACTTAGCCACCCTTACGGGTTCCCTCTTTCTCAACAATTCAACAATCCTTTCTCAACAATTATCAAATACAAGATTCTCAAGCAATCAGAAAATCCAAAATTCGCAATTCTCACATAATCCAACAATCCAATTTTCATCTCATCAACTCACAACTAAATTCATAGGTCATAAAATCCTTTCAAATTAAACTCAACCAATTCTCCATCCATTTATCAGCAACTATCATAACAGATTCTCAATAATTATCTCATCATAATTCAGTTTAAGAACTAACATCATTTCATTAATTAAAATCATAATTTCGCCCAGTCATCATTTTTTTAAAGTAAACCAGTCTAACTTTAAAAACTCATAACTAATTTCCCAAAACCAATCTTCAATCAGTCACCAACCAAATCCACTACCGTTACACTATATCAAATAACCAGCACATCATTCAATTCAATATAAATCCGTCAAAGATCAGAATTTCAGTCAATTTACAACAATCAAGCAAACCAGCTTATGGCAACCAGCTCAACATAATCAAATAACAGGTTTCTCAGTAATTCCAAACAATTAGAAAATTGGTAATAGTTACAGCCTAAAATCAAAATCAATATCACCAGTTTAATCACCTTTCACAACCACATTTAATTCGAATAATAACTCAGAAAAATCACAATAGCTAACCATTCTCAAACACATTTCAAGTCATTCTTGTCAATTAAGAAATTCTTAACTATTATTAACCATTTGCACTTATCCAAATAACTTTGTAGGCATTCTAAATTAAAAACATTTAACTTTAAAAATAAAATCCCCTACCTCAGTGTTGAAACTCGCAGAAATCACTAAACACAGCTACTCCGTTAGCAGTTTCCAGCACTTGTTTCCATGGCAGCGACAGTGACAAGGTTAAACGGCCTCCTCTCCTTTTTGGTTTGGGATTCCAGTGGCAGCAGCAATCTCCAAACAGGGCCAACAACTACCTCTAGTAACAGCGGCGGCAATGTAACTTACGGTAACCACAAAATAGTAGCGGTTCTAATGGTTCAACAGCAACTCCAGCAGGGCAGTGGCATTCTTGTCAGATTTTAGGAACTAGAAGCAGAGGCAGAACTGGCGAGCCTTCCTCCTCCAGCGGCGGCTTGGTGAGACGTGGTAGCAGCAGAGTGCGACAACGACGGTGTGGTGGCAGCTTGCGACGATGGTGAGGCAACCCGCAGCACTGACGGCGACAAAGCTGGTTGCGGGCTTCTCTTCTGCGTGCGTCTCTCTCTATTCTTCGTCGGCGACGCGTGACACAGTGGCTCCAGGGCAGATCGATGGCGATGGTGAACAGGACGCGACGGCGGCCTCTCTCTCCCTCTCGGTGCTGCTCCCTGCCTCGGCTCTGGTTTTCCCCGACGGCATTGGCGATGGGACGGCGGCTGCGTGGCGACGGCATCTCCCTCATTTCCGTCTCGGGCTTCCCTCAACAACGCGTGGATGACGGCAGCGGCTCTATGGAACGATGGTGACAGTGCAGAAAGGCGCAATGGTTCGGTCATGATGGAGGCAGCTGATGAGATATTTTGATGAGAAACGAATCTCTCACAAAACATCACAAAACTAACCGGCAAGTGTACCGGGTCGTATCAAGTAATAAAAACTCACGGGAGTGAGGTCGATCCCACAGGGATTGAAGGATTGAGCAATTTTAGTTTAGTGGTTGATTTAGTCAAGCGAATCAAGTGTTGGTTGGGTGATTTGTGATTTGCAGAATGTAAATTGCATGAAATTAAAGAGAGCGGGAAAGTAAATTGCTGAAACTTAAAGAACAAGAAATTAAATGGCAAAAACTTAAAGTGCAAGAAATGTAAATTGCAGAAACCTAAAGTGCAAGAAATGTAAATTGCTTGGGATGTAAAGGGGATTGGGATGTGGATTTGCAGAATTTAAACAAGGAAAAACTAAATTGCATTAAACAGAAGAAGGAAAAGGGAATTGGGATTGAACCGGATCTTATAACAGCAAAGTGAATAAACAATGAAAGCATTAAACAGAGAATTGAAATGAGAATTCAGATCTCAGGA
This sequence comes from Arachis hypogaea, assembly GCF_003086295.3. Taxonomy (NCBI): domain Eukaryota; kingdom Viridiplantae; phylum Streptophyta; class Magnoliopsida; order Fabales; family Fabaceae; genus Arachis; species Arachis hypogaea. Next base: position 76,857,722 of record NC_092049.1, on the reverse strand, counting down.
CCCAGAGACTAGAAAACCAAGTCTAGATCTCAATGCCTTCCTAGATCCAACAAGAACAATAGCAAGGAAATTGGAAATTGCAAAGAAAAGAGATGAAGAACAATGAACCGGAAATGAAATTCAATTAACAGTAAAGTAAAGAAACAGAGAGATCCAAGATTGAGATTGAAACAGAATTTCTTCAATTCTCCAATCCAAGATCCAAGACAAAAGTAAAATGAAATTGCAAGTAAAAGGAAACAAAGAAATTCAAGTTCACTCAGTAACAAAAGCTTCCCCAAAAACTATTATGAAAATTCTAAAAGGAAAAGCTCTCCAATAACTTGAATTCTATCCTATTTATACACTTTCCAAAAATGATCTTCAAGCCTTGAGTTGGGCCTTTGTTCTTGGTGGAATTGGGTTGAAAGAGGCCTTGGTTGATTGCTCTTGAAGATTGAAGAAGAACCGAAGTGAACCAATTGAACCGGTTTTTGAAGTTGGCCAAAGTTGAACTCAACGTTAGGGTCAAAGTTAGGGGTCTAACTTTGACCCTAACTTTTCATATCAGCAAGCTAAATTCCCTGGTTTGGACGTTGGTGCCAACGTTAGGGGTCTAACTTTGACCCTAACGTTGGCCTTCCTTATATGCTAGTGGTGCCAACGTTAGTGCCCCTTCCTTTGTGGTTCATGTGCCAACGTTAGCCTCCAAGTTAGGGGGCTAACGTTGGCGCAAACGTTGGCCTTCCCCCTTTGAAATTTAAGTGCCAACGTTAGCCTCCAAGTTAGGGGGCTAACGTTGGCGCAAACGTTGGTGCCCAGGGGAGAAACTCTCAAGTTCCAACGTTAGCCTCCAAGTTAGGGGGCTAACGTTGGAGCTAACGTTGGCCACCTCTTTGCAATGTCATATGCCAACGTTAGCCTCCAAGTTAGGGGGCTAACGTTGGCTCAAACGTGGGAGCCCAGGGAGTGATTTTCATGCCCAACATTAGCCTCCAAGTTAGGGGGCTAACGTTGGGGCTAACTTCATGCAACCCGGTTCAATTTTCACTTATTCCCTTGTCCTCTCTTCACTCCTAGCCATTCCTCTTTGCTTCAACCTTTCTCCAAGCCTTCTTCACCTATCATTGATCAACCAAACTAATCAAAGCTTTGCTCAAAATCATGAGGTATTCAATCTTCCACAATATGCAACAAATATAGCACAAAACCTCATGAAATGGCATGAATTCACATATGGTTGGTTCAATCAAGGGAAACATGAAAATCTACTCAATTAGCTTGCTTGTAGCTCAAGAAAGTGCATAATTCTAATGAAAACAAAAGAAAAAGACTAGCTAAAATGGGCTAGGATGACTTGTCATCAGCAGCAACGCGAGCTACATCTCCTCTTTACTTTCGGACACAGGCTCTCTCTCACTCTCTGAATTTCGTTTCTTCCTCTCTTCTTTGTACCATTGGGGGAAAATGCTAGGGTTGAGGGGTGAAGCTGAGTGAGTGAAAGGGGGAAATGGCGCTGGGGTGAGGGGTAACTGGGTTAGGTTTTCTGTATTTGGGAAATTTGGGTTTGTTAATTAATTTGGGAATTAGGGTTAGAAATTAGGATTTTATAAAAGAATATGGATAGATATAAATAGATATTATGATAAAATTTAAGGGTAGAGTAATTTTAAAACCAAATATACTCTATTAGAAATACTTCGGAACATTATTTATCATATTGCTAAATTCAATTAATTATTTTTAATTTAAATTGTAAAATAAACATATTAATGATATTTTTATAAAATATAGTGTAAACTAAATATTAATTATTCAAATTAAAGGATATAACTTTTCTTTATTTTTCTATCTCCGAAACTTTAATTTTAATTTACAAAATAAATAATTATAATAAAAATTATACACAAATATTAATTGACTTAAACTTAAAGTATTTATAAATATCAATCTAATCATTTCTAATAAAATAATTTCTGAGAGTTCAAATTGATAACATAATTCATTCAAAATAAAATTTATTTAAATTAAATTATACAATTCTTATTATTTTTCAATTATCAAAATTATAATTTCAATTATACCAAATATCTAATAAAGTTTATATAAAAATTCTAATTAATTTAAACTCCAATTATCATGAAACTCTATTTAATAACCTTTAGTAAAATAATTTTCTTAAAATGAAATTATCAACAAATATAATAAATCACAGATAACTAATCATTTGATTTTCAAAAACTAGGGTTGTTACATTCTACCCACCTTAGAAGAATTTTTGCCCTAAAAAATTGCTAGAATAAAATAAGTTCAAACTGAAATCAAAGAAAGCAGAATATATGGACAGAAACATAGGCATTGCCAAGGATGAAAATTCAAAGAGTTACGTAAGAAATCAGATTCATAGGCAAGCAAAGGTATACAATAATGCCAAAGTATGGTTGGGAAACAATCAAATTACATTCTAAGGAGGAAATTTAAACTAGAGAATTCCAATGAAAGCAACGAAGAAAAAGATGGCACGAGTTTGCATGGCATGAATAAAGATTACACGTCAAAATGAAGCTAAGTTTATAAACTCTAATGCTCCCAAACCCCGTGAATCACATTACTTATTACTTTTATTTCATCTATGATAACCTGTTAGTGTTGCCATGTACATAAATCATTAGTATTAAGTTGGCCAGACCTAATACCATGAGGCATGCAATGGTAGACTAACAGCATTAATGATCAGACAGTCATGCATATAAAACTTGAACTCTTATTATCAGAACAAGTCATAAAGCATGATAGACAATCAGAGTATGCAATGAAGCATAGTGAGTCCATTCCCAAGGCTCTAACAGGAATGAACTGCTCTGATACCATTTGTAACGACCCAACTTCCAGTACGTCATGATCGTACCAAAAGTAAGGAGTTACTAACTTGTTTCTTTTATTAACTATTTAATATTGAGCCTTTAGTTCGATATCGCGATTTAGTTTTATAGAAAAATTCAGAAAAATTTTGTTTTTGTTTATCAAAATCATATATCCAAGATCACTAAGTAACAATAATCACATAATTATTAATAATAATTAATATTATACAAAAGAATTTAAGTAAAACTGAGATAGAACTCCTATCCCTCTGCATAAAATAAAAACTAAAGCTACAAAGGCGAGGAAACTCTATGAAATCAACTTAACTTATAAATATAGTATAACAATCGCCCGCAGCTTCAAACTGAGTCTTCGAACCCGTGTCACTGAAAGGGTTGAAGACTTTGGGGTGAGAACAAACCACACGTTCTCAGTAGGGAATGGGAATGCCGTAAAATTAATGATTAACAAGCAAATAATTAACTTTGCTTAATAAATCATCTTTGTCAAACCCTTTGAAATACTTTTTAATCTTACTTTAGATAAATAATTACTTCTTTAAATTCCTAAACCCAAAACAGATCTCAATCACAAAATAGGTCTCATTAAATATCTTTCAGCCACATAATTGATTCTCAGTCACAACAAACAGTTATTAATCATCTCTATACATTCACAAACTACTAGCACAAGTAAGAAAACTCAATTTAACACACAAACAAATCATAATAAAACAAACAGCACAATCACAAAGAAGTAATACAAGCAAACACAACCAAATGCAAATGCACAACCACTATGATGCATGTCTGTCCTAAGCAGGCCATGAGCTCACGTGTCGGTTTACACCCTGCAGCCCGACATTACCTAGGAACAAGTCCCAGATATGGCTTCCCTTTGTGTCCTTAGTGCATATGTGTCGGTGGTAAGAATACCACTCCTTCGTGACTACCGGCAGTCGGCGCAAAGCTCGACCCCATAATATACGCACAAGGAGAAACTGTGATCCTCAGTTCATGGGCGTCCCCGAGATCAATTCACAAACAAAACAATGATCCTCAGTTCGTGGGTTATACCCGAGATCAACATACAACAATAAACATGATCCTCAGTTCGTGGGTTATACCCGTGACCAATACACAGCAAACAACGATCTTCAGTTTGTGGGATATACCCTAGATCAACATATAACCGTTAGTGGGTTATTCCCGTAATCAATGATTATCAGTTCGTGGGTTTTCTCGCGTATAAAACAAGTAACAATCTATAGGTTTTCCCGAGATCAATGATCATTCACTTCGTGGGTACTTCCCGATTTTAATTTAAATTGTAAAATAAACATATTAATGACATTTTTATAAAATATAGTGTAAGCTAAATATTAATTATTCAAATTAAAGGATATAACTTTTCTTTATTTTTCTTTCTCCGAAACTTTAATTTTAATCTATAAACTTAAATTGTACACAAATATTAATTGACTTAAACTTAAAGTATTTATAAATATCAATCTAATCATTTCAAATAAAATAATTTCTGAGAGTTCAAATTGATAACATAATTCATTCAAAATAGAATTTATTTAAATTAAATTATACAATTCTTATTATTTTTCAATTATCAAAATTATAATTTCAATTATACCAAATATCTAATAAAGTTTATATAAAAATTCTAATTAATTTAAACTCCAATTATCATGAAACTCTATTTAATAACCTTTAGTAAAATAATTTTTTTAAAATAAAATTATCAACAAATATAATAAATCACAAATAACTAATCATTTGATTTTCAAAAACTAGGGTTATTACACGTTCAATGCCAGCCACCAGCCCCATTCCTGGCATCCATCGCCCACGAGGGAGCAGCTGGAGTTCAACGCTCAAAAGGGGGTCCGTAGCCAGCGTTCAATGCCCCTAAGGGACATTAGCACGTGGGAGAGACTCAAGCTCAGCCCAAACACTCACCATGTGGGCCCCAGAAGTAGATTTTTACACTTTTAAGTCTAGTCTATCATATTTCTGTAATGCTTAGTCATTAGATTAGTATATATAGGAGAAGATCACTCGTGTTTTGCTGATCTTCTTCCTCCCCCATTTGAATATTTCACTACTTTTGTATAGTATGAGTCACTAACCTCCTAAGTTAGGGTTAGGAGCTCTGTTGAGTTTCATGGATTAATAATACTACTGTTCTATTTTTAGTACAATTCTGATTCTATTCTCTTATGCATTCTCATTCTTTATCTCATGGATTGAGGGTGACCCGTGATAATCATCCTTGTTCTACTTGGGTTCTGTGCGATTCTTGACCCGGATAGCATTGAACTAAAGCTAGAGATTGCATTGCGGATTCGTATAGAGCATCTGAGTAACTTTGGATATGTGACATATAATCCCGATGTCTATGGATGCCTGAGGTTTCTGTGGCGCTAGGGCTAGAGTCAGAGAAGCAACCCTCTCTAATCTGAAAGATCTGCCTTGTCTGTGGCACCTTGAGTAGGATCACGAAGGAGATTGGCTTACTTAAAGCTTCATCTTCTGCTACAGTAAGAAACCTAGAGGTGGCTTGATGAGAGGACATGAGTCATCTCAACATGGTGGATTGCTGCAGTAGTAGAGGTTAACTTGATGAGAGGATATGAGTTAATCACTTATGGCTACCATTGAATAAATCAGAAAGCTATTGAGATAGACAGTAAGAAAAGTTAATCCAGAAAGACAAAGCATCTCCGAAGCCTTAACTGTTCGTCCATCACTGTTTTCACAAATCAATCCGGTATTTTTATCTTTATTTATTTTATGCATTTTCCAACAACACTCATTAATTCTGTCTGACTAAGATCTACAAGGTGTCCACTGCTTGCTCAAAACAACAATCCTCGTGGGATCGACCTTGACTCAACTTAGGTATTACTTGGACGACCCGGTATACTTGTCGGTCTATCTGTGTGAATTCTGCAGAGCCAATTTTATGTACCACTACTCAATATGAAGAGTCTGACCTGTATTAAAGAGGTCCAACAATTAAATGGAAGGCTGGCCGCTCTATCCGGGTTCCTGGCAGAGTCAGCTCTGAAGTCCCTCCTACTCTACTCAATTTTAAGGAAAGGAAATCAATTTGAGTGGACCCCATAATGCGAACAAGCTTTCCAAAGGTTCAAGGCATTCTTGGGGAAACCACCTATACTTACCCAACCAGAGAAGGGAGAAGAGCTCATACTATACTTGTCAGTGGGAAGTCGGGCTATAGCCTCGGCCCTAGTCCAAGAAGATGAAAGAGGGCAATAACCTATCTACTTCGTCAGCAAAACCTTACAAGGGGCATAGCTGAATTATCAAAAGATAGAAAAGTTTGCTTACGCTCTTGTTCTTACATCCTGAAGGTTGCGACCTTATTTCTATGACCATACCATTAAAGTCCGTTCTAATCAACCAATGAAAAATATCTTACAAAAGACGAACTTAGCTGGGAAGATCCAGCAATGGGTGGTAGAGTTATCTGAGTTCAACCAAAGATACAAAACTCGAACAGCCATCAAATCACAATACCTCATCGAATTCATCGCTGAATACACTGAAAGCCCTGGTAACCCTGCTATACATAGAGCCTGTACGTAGATGGATCATCAAATAAATCGGGAAGCGGGGCTGGTGTTATCCTAGAAAGCGACCAAGGAACTCGGATAGAACTCTCCCTAAGGTTCGAGTTCCCTGCTTCTAATAATCAGGCAGAGTATAAAGCTCTACTTGCTGGCTTAAAGCTGGCTAAAGAAGTGGAGGCAGAAAAGGTGGTAGTATTCATTGATTCACAAGTAATAACTTCATAAATTAATGGCACCTACCAAGCTAAAGACCCCACCATGAAAAAGTATCTGGATGAAACATGAGAATAGTTGACACACTTTTTAGAAAGTAATATCTGACATATAACTCGAGAATCTAATGCCCGAGCTGATGCCCTATCAAAGTTAGCCAGCACTAAGCCAGGCGGCAACAATAGAAGCCTCATCCAGAAAACTCGGCAAAAGCCATCCATATCAAAGGAAGAAGAGGTGTTGACCATACACAATCAGCATCTAGGGTGGATGGCTCCCATAGTCAGCTACCTCAAATTTGATTTGCTTCCTGACAACGAAAAGGAAGCCAAAAGGCACTTAAAAGAGGCACAAAACTACACCCTGGTCCACAATATCCTATATAAAAGAGGGATCTCAACAACGCGTCCTGACCTCCAGAACAAAGGAAGTCTTGGAGGACGTGCATAGTGGCATATGTGAAAATCATCTAGGAGCTCGGTCACTAGCCAAGAAAGTGATCCGAGCTGGTTTTTTCTGGCCGACCTTACAAAAAGAGGCAGTCGAGTTCATCAAAACGTGCCCATCTTGCCAAAAACACGCCAATTTCCATTTAGTGCCCCCTGAAGAGTTTATCAGCATCACCTCGCCATGGCCATTTGCTAGATGGGGACAGGACCTACTCGAACCATTTTCCCAAGCACTAGGCTAAGTATAGTACCTCATGGTAGGGGTCGATTATTTTACTAAATGGATCGAGGCAGAGCCCTTAGCAACCATCACCACTCAAATAGAACACAATTTACCGACTCGACCTTCAAAAGTCTGGTGTCCGACTTGAAAATTAAACACCAGTTAACATCCGTAGAGCACCCCCAGGCCAACGGACAAGCTGACGCTGCCAAGAAAGTCATATTGGCCGGGTTAAAGCGCCAATTGCATGACGCAAAAAGGAGATTGGGCTGACAAGCTTCCTCAAGTCATGTGGGCCTATCGGACCACCCTACATTCCAAGATGGGAGAGTTACCCTTCTGAGTTGCATATGGAATGAAAGCATTAATTCCCATAAAAGTAGATGAAGAATCACCTAGGGTCTTATTTTTCGACAAAAAGACCAACACCCAGGCTCAACGAGAAGAGCTTGACCTCTTACATGAAGTCCCGAAAAGAGCTCGAATTAAGGAAGAAGCTCTGAAGCAAAGGATGGCTTTAAGATACAATAAAAAAGTGATTAGGAGAAGATTCACCACCACGATCTCGTCTTGATCCGAAATAACATCAGAACGCAGAAGTCGGGTGAAGGAAAGCTTGCTACAAACTGGAAAGGGCCTTGCAAGAAAATAGAGGTCCTAGGTAAAGGTTCCTATAAGGTGTCTGACCTCCAAGGGCGGGAGCTCCCGAGGTCTTGGCACGCTTGCAACCTGAAGAGATACTACAGCTAAAAACCTTGTACCTGGGTGCACTCTTTTTCCCAAATAAAAAAGGTTTTTTAATGAGGCACCAGTATAAGGAATAGGGGAACCTCAGCCCTTAGCAATGCCCTATAAAGGAATTTCTTAGGTATCAATTAAAATTCTTGGTTTATCTTTTTTAAGTTTCCTATATCAAACGCATTAAACTTAAACTCGACAAACCGCAAAAATTATTGTCCGACCTAACATAGTCGACAAGATAAAGCGACGAGGTACAAGTTAATGTAAGAAGTTATATAAGTAACTCGTATGAAGTGACCTCAAAACAGGTTGGAACAAAAAATAGAGTTGCAAAAGTAACTTAACAAAGACTGACTACTTGAAGTGACCTCCTAAAGGAAACTAACAAACAAAAACTTAAAAATTAAAATAGGCATTACCATCGCAAAAGGTACTACACTAAAGAGTTATAAGCATTGCTTAATAAAGTTTGTGAGACAAACTAAACAATAAGAGCAAAGTGTTCATGAAACTATTACAAAGTAAGGTTGTTATACCTCAAGTTACCACAAAATAACAAAAGAGATTTGAAGAGAACTCAAGACTCCTTGCCAAAAAGGGGATCAAGTTTCTCGCCAATAGCTTCATCCTTTTTGGGAGAAGGAGGCAGCACGGAAATAGGCACGGCCAATACAGCAACCAAGGAGGTCTCGACAACAACAACTTCAGGTGGGGCTCCCAGGTAGGAAGACGGATCAACCTGAGCTCCAGAAGACTTCAGGTCCTAGATAGGTACCTCCTCATCCTTTGAATTGACCACAGGCACAATCTTCCCATCCAACACTACATTTTTCGTGCTAAAAAGGGATAGATCGAGGTCGGGAGCCAAAACCTTAACTTGGGCTTCAAGGTTCTCAAACATTTCATCCATACCCAAGGTGGCCGTCTCCTGGAACCCGGCCAACTCCTCCTTTAGTTTCTCTAATTCCTCCTCCCGAGCCAGCCTCTCTGCAAAGACCCTAGTATAGCTTTCCTGGTATTTCTTGGCCTTCTCTTCAGCCAATGCAGCAGCTTCTTCAGACTTGGTTGCCTTCTCCCAAGCCCTTTCTAAGTTGGCCCTCAAGGTGTCCCTCTCTTTCTCCAGCTCCACCTTGATTTCACTCAGCCTTTCCACATCGGCTCGGGCAGCTACTAGAGCCCCAGCAATGGCTTGAATAGGGAAATTCTTTATCTCCCTAGAATGCTGAGAGCACACCCCAACAAGACGAAGGCCTGACGTTGGGATTTTTGCCAGTAAAGAATTTCATAAAAACAGTCGCGTTGTAGATATAGTCTCTAAACCGATAGAAATCCCTTCGTACAAACGTTTTGGGTGTCACAAGTAATAAACCCCTTAAAAATTGTTAACCGAGTATTCAAACCTCGGGTCGTCTTCTCAAGGAACTGCAAGGAAGTATGTTCTTATTATTGGCTATAAAGGTTGTAATCGGGGTTTAGAAGGTGAGAAGCAAGTGATTTAAATGACAAGTAAAGTAGATGGCAATTAAAATAAATAAATACTATAAAGCAACTTTTTGGCAAGGTAAGAGAAATTAGAAGTCCACTTTGTTATCCCTCTCAACAATAATGAAAGTTGAATCTAAACTCCACTTGGTCAACCTTTACTAAAGCAAAGGAAAGTCAAGGGACTAATTAATTCGACCTTTGAATCCTAATTACTTCCTAAGAAAAGGTGGGGATTACTGAAGTTCGGTTCAATTAGCAAGATAACGATTATCAATTATGTTGAGTTGATAACTGTTGGGTTACGGATTTCTTAACCAGGACCAAAAAGGGAAAAAAGTAAATTGCTGGAATAAAATATCTTCAATTCGGGAACAATGATAATTTAAATCAAAGAGAACAATCATAAACTGAAAATACCTCAAATATCATTAATTTCAAATAACAATCTGTAACATGGAAGCATTCATAGATTCAATTATAAAAGTAAATAATCAACTCGAGTGCTGAAATAAATAAATAAAGTGAAAGGGAAGCTTAAAACAAAGAAACATAAAACCTGGATCGAGAGTCACACTTAAAAATAAGGAGAAGTCCTAAATCCTAAGAGAGAGAGAGAGGGGAGAACCTCTCTTAAAACTAAATCTAAATTATTGAAAAATAAAATATGCAAGCTCTCCTTGAATGGATGCATTCCTCCACTTTATAACCTCTAGTCTATGTGTTCTGCACTTGGATCTGGGCCAAAAAGGGCTTCAGAAATTGCTGGGGGCGTGTTCTGTAAATTCTGATACGTGGCCTCTGTCACGCGTCCGCGTCATCTGGAGCTTTTCCTTGCCACGCGGTCGCGTCAGTCACGCGTCCGCGTCGTATGCGTTCTACTTAAGGCACGCGGTCGCGTCAATCATGCGGCCGCGTCGCTGCTTCTTCGCTTCTAGCACACGATCGTGTCGTCCATGCGATCGCGTGGATACCAGTTTCTGCAAAACTCCGTTTCTCACTTTTCCTTCCATTTTTGTATGTTTCCTTTTCCATCCTTTAAGTCATTATGCCTTAGAAAATCTGAAACTACTCAACACACTAATCACGGCATCGAATGGAAATAAAGGTAATTAAAATAATTAATTTTAAAGTTTAGGAAACATGTTTCTCACATACATCACATAATAAGTAAGAGAAAGTAAAACCATGCAATTAATATGAATAAGTGGGTGAAGGATTGAATAAATCACTCAAATTAAGCGCAAAATATATCATAAAATATGGGTTTATCAACCTCCCCACACTTAAACAATAGCATGTCCTCATGCTAAATCCATGGTAAAAAAAAAGTAAGGTTAAAGTGGTGGAATGTTATGCAATGCAACCTATTCTAAATGCATCTACCTAAATGAGTCATGCAATTCCAATTTATCCACTCATATATAAATCTTACATGTAGTCAAATTGATTCACATTCTCAAGGAGTCATATATATATATATAGCCAACCCTTAAATAATAAAGCATTTTAGCAAATGAGATGGGAAATAAAATATTGTACAAACTTGCAAAACAATTAGTAAATTAAGCACAGATATATGTTGATGAGTTATTGAACCCTCACTGGATTTTGTGTTTACCATCTAGTCACTCAGTGTTTATTGGGTTTATTCGCTCTACTCTTCTTTTTATTCTTGCTTTCTATAACTTTGATCTTCATCTAACCAATCAACAATTATAGAATACAGTCATACAAAAAGTCATGAAGTCTTTAATTTAGGTTGTAATGGGGCCAAGGTAAAGGTAAGGATATATGTATAAGGCTAAGTGAGCTAATAAGTGAATCCTTAAATAGACTAAGATCTCACCTAACATACATATTTAGTAGAACAAAACTTCTTTACCAATTTTCCCATATTGTCCCACTTGTTGTCACATGCTCATGTTTCAATTTTTGTTTTTATCCCATGTGCATTGCTTTTATTTTGCATTGGGGAATTCTTTTGTATCCCCTTTTATTAAATGTTGAAAATAACTTTTTTTTTTAATGCAAATGGTAATTGAATCACTTTGATTTTCTCATGAGCATGCTTCCCAAATTTTATTCTTTTCTACCATTTGTTTCTATCATCCATGTTCCCAATAGGTTTTCCACATTTTAATCTATTCATAATTTTCTATCTTAAGCTAACCAAGGATTCAACTTGGGATTTTATTTTGTTTTTCTGCTTATGGCTAGTAGTGTGGCAAAATAGAATAAAAGGGGTTTTAAAGGCTCAAGGGGGCTAACAAGGGTGATGTGAAAGGTAGGTTATTTTTGGGGTAAGTGAGCTAAAATCAAATGACGGCCTCAATCATTCTTTTGGCATGTATCTATATTCTATAATTGGACATATAGATTAAAGCAAAGTAAAGAACATCAGAATAAAAAGAAGCGAAACACACAGGAATGAAATTATGGTTTAAATGCAACCATACAATTAAGCTCAAGACTCACAGGCTGTGTTCTCTAACTCAAACATCATATATCATTCATATATGTTATGCAGGTTTAGTTAAAAATTTCCATTATTCTCATAAAAAAATTATTTAGGGTAGCCTTTAGAGTTTTAATATTCCTCCTTGATGAAATGTTGTCAGCTTAACTACATCATGTAATGCTATATACAAGGTTTATGGATTTAAATATGTTATGTTCAATTTCCTAGCTTACTTTCTTTTTATATTTTTCAATTTAAGCTATACTATCTTATGCTAAAAAGGGTAACCTATACTAATTAATCCACTAATAAGTTATAATTGCAAACTAAACTAAATAACTAAAATAAACTAAATGGCTGCAATATGAACTAAGAATGCAGAATGCAAAAATAGAGTACAAATACATAAAAGTAGAAATGTATAAGTACTCAGAAGATAACAGTAAAAAGAAAAATACAGAAAAATATCCAAAATAAAAGGAAAAAAAAAAGAGATGTAGTGGTTCACCAAAATAAAACGCCAGAGATGGCGACCTCCCCACACTTAAATGAAGCATCGTCCCTGATGCTCAGTCAAGCCGGGTGTGAAGGGGTGTCATCACTGGTAGGGATGGTAGCTGGAGGCTCTGTGGTGGTGGTGGGCTGAAGGTCTGGCTGCTGTAGAGGCGGGGCTGACTGGATCGGGATCTCTGGATCTGCAGCCTCTATCTGGTGCGTAACCTCCTGATGTGGTGCAGCCTGCTCTGTGGCTGCCTGCTGATGGGTCTCCTCCTGGAAATGAGTCTCCTCCTCGTGCTCATCCTCCTCCTCCTCTGATGGCTCAGATGGTGTGTCGGGCTCAGAGGGGATGCCACCACCCTGTCGGATCATCAGCTTCAGATGCGAATAGCGTCGCTGGCTGCGACGCTCCAATCTCTCATACCGGCGCCGGTTATGGCGCTCCATCTGATCAAGCTATCGGAATAGGTGGTGCACGAGGCGGTATACGGGCTCAGAGGCAGGTGAAGGTGCAATGGTAGCAGCAGGGGCAGCAGTGGTAGCTATGGATGAAGAGGGTCCAGTAGACGGTGGGGCTGTCTCATCAGTAGCAGTGAAGGGTGGTGGTCTGTAGCCCAAAGCTAAGAAGTTCCTGCTGTGAGGAATGATCTTCCTGCAATCCGCCGCTGGTGGTCTCTCATCGGCATCCTCCCATGGCACGTCAGCTCGACGGCCTAGCTGTGTAACCAGATATGGAAAAGGGAGGGTGCCTCGGACGTGGACCCTGGCCATAAAATGCCGGATAAAGCGTGGCAGATAAAGGTCCTTTCCCTCCATCACACACCATAGGAGGGTGATCATAGCAGCCGGGATCTCCGTCTCGTGAGTACTCGGCATTACATAATTACTCAAGATCTGGTGCCATAACCGAGCCTCATCATTTAAGTACGCCCTCTAGATCCCTCTAGGCATGGTGGTGTCCTGACCCATCTCCCAAGGAATAGTCGGGTCGAGAGCTATCCGTGCCTTCACAACATCCCAATCAAATTGCATCTAGCGCATGTCCTCCTCAGCCTTTGAATAACCATCAGGCTGATCGGACTTGGCTGGGTGCTGGAGAATGTCCTCTAAGGCCTCTTCAGTGACCAGAATTTATTTTCCTCTCAGGTTTACGGCATCTAGGGTGGTGAGGTAGTAGTTGCAGTAGAATTCCCAGACCCAAGATGCATTGACCTCTGTCAGTGTTCTCTCCAGAAAGAACCAGCCCCTTTACTTGATTTGCTCAGTGGTGTACTGCTGGAGTGCTTCCGGAATCTTCAGAGTTCGCTCCAGGTATAGATTCCTGGAGTTTGCAAAAGCCAGGTACTTCAGCTTACAGTACTGGTTTGCAAATTTTATTGGATTAGTTGCAGGGAGCAGCTGGTCAGCTTTTTTCTGCTGTGTAAAGTTCTTCTCCCGCCATGAGGAATCATGCATGAGGGCAATGATGGACTGGGAGGAATCTCCTCTCTTGCGCTTACCTGTAGCCTTGCCTTTTCCTTTCCTCTGTGAGGCAGACATCCTGAAAAAAAAAACAGAAAACCAGGATATGGATAAAAATAGGAAAGCAGATAGGCAATGAAACAGAGAAAACTCAAAGCGGAAAAGGAGAAATAGAATAAGGAAAATGAGTATGTGAAATGTGTATTAAGGATTGTATAAGAGGGAAGGGTGTAAAAGAAAAAATCACAATCCAAAATGTAATTGAATTCATGTTAAGTAGAAAAATAATCATTATGCCATGGTTAGAAGGTTAGAGAAAGGTGAAAAATCAGAAAATAGATTGGAAAAAGTTCGTATGGTTAGAATTTGAAAGAGAGGTTAGTAAATGAAAATTTGTGAGTTAGTCAAGTGCGGGTTAAATTAAGTGGCATAAAGAAAATATTCCATATAACAAGGAATCACAGGGAAGAATAGAAGTACTCATAATCGAACAAGAAAAACAGGGTGATGCTGATTCGAATAGATATAAAGAAAGCAAAAATTGGAATCAGGGTATCACAAATGCAGTTTATGAATCAGGAAATCAAAGAGGATAAGAAAGTCTGACATAGCATTCATGAAACGGTTTGGGTAAAGCAGAGGACAACTGAGTTCAGATTGCCAAACCAAAACATGAATGAAAATAATTTACAAAAAATTTAGGCAGTATTCTGGCTAAAACTGGATTGTCCCGGAAAATAAACAGCAATCAAAGCAGTTCATATGAATTAAAATTGAAGCTTGCAATTTACATATAAGAAATATAAACATGAAAAACAGAATAAAGAGCAGCATGAATTAAGAAATTGTAGCATATGAACTAATATCATAGCAGCATCAGGATTGCAAAAACATAGGGCAATAAACAAGAACGGTGCAATAAAACAGACGTAAATCTACTAACCACAGCCTAAGCTACCTAACAACCTAAAAATCCACTACAGCATGCATATCTATCTATCCTAATTATGAACAGAAACAGAAAAAAAAATTGTAAAATAACTGCGAAGGACAGAAAAGTGGCGTTCATCGGAACCTGGTAGGCGTGAGGAATAGAACAGGGTAAGAAAGCGTCTGGGTGGTGGCTGCGGCGGCGTCCGGCGCGGTGGCGGGGTATGGTGGTGCGGTGGTGGCTGAGGGGCAGTGGAAGAGAGGGAATGGGGATAGGGTTTTAGGGTAATTGATAGAGGAAGGGAGGGGGGTTGCGGGTGGGTGGCGGAGTGGTGCAGCTGGATGGCCGGCGGTGGTGGGTGGTGGTCGCGGAGGGCAGTGGCGGAGAGGGGAGAAGAGAGGAAGAAAGAGGAAGAAAGAAGGGGAGGGGTGGTACGACGGCGGTATCTGGACGGCAGCGACGTCTGGGTGGTGGCGCGGTGGTTGCTGAGTGGTGCTGGGTGGTGGCTGGGTGGAGGTTGGGAGAAGAAGAAGAAGAGAGGGAGAAGATGGTTGGGGGGAGGGGGCTGCGCGACTGCTAGGATTTGAGTGGCTGGGGGGTTATATTTTCAAATCCACGCGATCGCGTGGGGCAAGCGGTCGCGTGGTTGGGGTGAAAAAGGGAGTGTCGCGATCGCGTGGGGCGCGCGATCGCATAAAAGGGGTAAAAGAGGGGATGACGCGATCGCGGGGGTCGCGCGATCGCGTCGCTGGAAATTGTGCTAAACGCACGACTCCAGCACCATTTCAGCACAACTCTCTGTCTCCTTCTGGGGTGGTGTGCAATCCATGCGACGCGATCGTGTCGCTCACGCGGTCGCGTGGGATTGGTTTTGTGCAAGGGATGCGATCATATGGGGCATGCGATAGCGTGGGCCAATTTGTGCAAAACGCATAAGGTCCGCACGATTCCAGCCTAACTTTCTGGACGTTGGATACTGACGCCGATCTCCAGGTCACGCGGCCGCGTGGATGACGCGGTCGCGTGGATAGTGTGTTCGCAGTATGACGCGATCGCATGGGGCATGCAGTCGCGTCGTGCATATATATATATATATATATATATGCATGAAAAATGCAGAATGCAATGATTAATATGAGTGCTATGCATGAGTCCAGGTTTAATAATAAAGAATAAAAAATAAAAACAAGGAACATGAATTAAACGGAAAAAGAAGTGACCATACCATGGTGGGTTGTCTCCCACCTAGCACTTTTAGTTAAAGTCCTTAAGTTGGACATTGGAGGAGCTTCCTGTTATGGTGGTTTATGTTTAAATTCGTCCAAAAATTTCCACCAGTGCTTGGAATGCCAATAGCCTCCGGGGTCCCAAACTAGGCATGCAAAGCTTCTGAACAGCTTCAAACAGATTGTTAGGCTCCCGGGGTGACGGATGTCAGAATAGATTCCAGGATCCCAAGCTTTGCTATTAAATTCGCCTCCGTCTTGATCTATATGTTTCCATCCGGGCGGTTTAAAAAGTAGAATCTCACCATGGTGACCAAACGTTCTCCGTGATCCATGCAATTGAGCATGATACCAATCCTTGTACTTCGAGGTGAAGCGTGGAACATTATTGAACCTTGTGCACCAGCTCTGAGTGCGAGCCATTTCCCTCTTACTCTTAAAGCTGCAAAGAGCTCTAAGCTGGCCATCTGTTTCAAGCAAACCACATTCAAGTGAATAAGTAAAGTTATAGGTTAAGGATTGTACCCACTTGAAGCTTGTATTAGGTGGTAATGGCCTTGGGATAGGTGTTTCTGGTGGTTCTACAAGTTCTACTCCCTTGTGCTCTTCTGTGAATTTCTCCACTTCCTTGCAGGGTTCTACAATTGTATCTATGTCCTGGTCAAAGTCTTCTATGTCTTCCTCATCACTTGAGTCATAGATTGGAGGTTGAGAGAAATCTACCTCTGCATCATCTTCGTATTCATCTGGGGAAGATTCTTCGATCTCGGAGAATTTACTTGCGGATGCAAGTTCATCACTGAGAGAGCTAGACTTGTGACTGTCACTATCAAGGGAATTTGTTTCTTGGATTATTCCGTCTGATTCTTCATAAACAACTTCCCTTGGGGATTGTACAATATCCTCCTTAACATCAACTGTAGCATCCTTGACAGAGTTTTCCTCAATTCTGGATTCCCATGGAGGTTCAGCATCTCCTAGATCTTCAACCAACTCTTCTTCATGAACAATGACAGCTTCTTCTACTTGTTCTAGTACAAATTCATGCTCTGTCTTGTCCACTGGAGTTTCTGGTATTTCCTTCATGCTTTGCTCTTCATTAGACTGTCCACATGGGATTGTGGATGATCCTTGTGTAGTTGAGCGCCTAGAAACCCATTGAATTGCTACTTGCTCCAGTTGTCGAATGGTTGTTTGAAGTTTATTTACTGTTTCCTTTAGGCGAGCTTCTGCTTCTCGGGTTGCTGGACTTGGATATGATACAAAGGAAAGTGGTGGTGATTGGGAGCGATTGGATTGGTACTGGGGTAAGGAAGGATCATATGGTGGCGAATGGTGAAGAGAAGCTTGTGAGTGTGGCGGTTCGAGGTTATATTGAAAGGATGGTTTATATGCATGGGGTGGGGCTTGTTGGTAGTTACAAGGTTGTCCACCATATCTTTCAGCTGGGTATGCATTGTAAAATGGTCTTTGTCCAGGATATCTCGGAGGGTGTTGCTGCCAAAAGGGTTGATTAGATCCTCTTGGTTCCATCCATCCTTGATTGGTCTGACCTTGATGCACGTTCCTGCTGTAACTTCTATTTCCTTTAACAATATTAGAACCAAACTCAAAGTGAGGGGGTAAGAGTTCATGGTAGCAAATAAAGATAAACAGGAAAAACAAAAATAAATAAACAAGCAAAAGAAAAATATTTACAATAACCAATAATAAGGCACACGTTAGCAGCTCCCCGGCAACGGCGCCATTTTGACGTTGGGATTTTTTCCAGTAAAGAATTTCATAAAAATAGTCGCGTTGTAGATAAAGTCTCTAAACCGACAGAAATTCCTTCGTACAAACGTTTTGGGTGTCACAAGTAACAAACCCCTTAAAAATTGTTAACCGAGTATTAAAACCTCGGGTCGTCTTCTCAAGGAACTGCAAGGAAGTATGTTCTTATTATTGGCTATAAAGGTTGTAATCGGGGTTTAGAAGGTGAGAAGCAAGTGATTTAAATGACAAGTAAAGTAGATGGTAATTAAAATAAATAAATAAATACTGTAAAGCAACTTTTTGGCAAGGTAAAAGAAATTAGAAGTCCACTTTGTTATCCCTCTCAACAATAATGAAAGTTGAATCTAAACTCCACTTGGTCAACCTTTACTAAAGCAAAGGAAAGTCAAGGGACTAATTAATTCGACCTTTGAATCCTAATTACTTCCTAAGAAAAGGTGGGGATTACTGAAGTTCGGTTCAATTAGCAAGATAACGATTATCAATTATGTTGAGTTGATAACTGTTGGGTTACTGATTTCTTAACCAGGACCAAAAAGGGGAAAAAGTAAATTTCTAGAATAAAATATCTTCAATTCGGGAACAATGATAACTTAAATCAAAGAGAACAATCATAAACTGAAAATACCTCAAATATCATTAATTTCAAATAACAATCTGTAACATGGAAGGATTCATAGATTCAATTATAAAAGTAAATAATCAACTCGAGTGCTGAAATAAATAAATTAAGTGAAAGGTAAGCTTAAAACAAAGAAACATAAAACCTGGATCGAGAGTCACTCTTAAAAATAAGGAGAAGTCCTAAATCCTAAGAGAGAGAGAGGGGAGAACCTCTCTCAAAACTAAATCTAAATCATTGAAAAATAAAATATGCTAGCTCTCCTTGAATGGATGCATTCCTCCACTTTATAACCTCTAGTATATGTGTTCTGCACTTGGATCTGGGCCAAAAACGGCTTCAGAAATCGCTGGGGGCGTGTTCTGTAAATTCTGATACGTGGCCTCTGTCACGCGTTTGCGTCATCTGGAGCTTTTCCTTGCCATGCGGTCGCGTAAGTCACGCGTCCGCGTCGTATGCGTTCTACTTAAGGTGCGCGGTCGCGTCAGTCATGCGGCCGCGTCGCTGCTTCTTCGCTTCTGGCACCCGATCGCGTCGTCCATGCGATCGCGTGGATACTAGTTTCTGCAAAACTCCGTTTCGCACTTTTCCTTCCATTTTTGTATGTTTCCTTTTCCATCCTCTAAGTCATTCTGCCTTAGAAAATATGAAACTACTCAACACACTAATCACGGCATCGAATGGAAATAAAGGTAATTAAAATAATTAATTTTAAAGTTTAGGAAACATGTTTCTCACATACATCACATAATAAGGAAGGGAAAGTAAAACCATGCAATTAATATGAATAAGTGGGTGAATGATTGAATAAATCACTCAAATTAAGCACAAAATATATCATAAAATATGGGTTTATCAAGGCCCCTATGGTCTAGGCTTTGAAGATGATTTTAGATCGTCACATCATCCATACTCGTACGATGATGAGAGATAAGGTTATCCTCTCCCCAGGATAGAGCATCAAAATTCTTAGTGTAGATGCTCTCTTCTTCATCAAGCTTCTGCTTCTTGGGAGGTGGTTCAGTGGACGAAGGAGATGACAGAGTGGAGTTTGAAGAGAAAAGTCGGGAGAGAGGAGTCGGGATAATAACCTTCGGATCAGAAGGATCTGACCCCGACCTCTTTCGGGGAGAAGATCGAGCAGGCTTAACGATCTCCTGTTGTGAGGAACCTTCCCTGACCTCTTTTTACTGTTAGAGATTCCGAGCCACCATCGTCTTCTCGGTCGGTGTTTCAAAGAAATTTCATCGCAGATTAGGAGCCATAGCCTCTTCAAAAACAAAACATGATACAATCCGAATTAACATCCAATAAACCAGAATAAAATAAAAAGCAAGGGAAGAAGCACTACCAAGGTCCGACTTCAAAAGGCTAGGATCTCCCAAATACTTTTTGGTGTCTAAATGAGGATCTTGGCCCCAGGTGCCCAAAATGAAATCTACTACCCCCTCCCCCTCTCTAAATCATCTAAGTCGGAGAGGTCACGCTTAACAATCTCAAGGGTGTCCTGCCAGTACAAAGGGAACAAAGCTCTCCTGGTTCTCAGACAAAAAAAAAAGGTCGAACACCCACCACGCCTTGACCTTAAAGAAGTGGTTTTTAAAATCATGAATGGAGTCGTCGAAAATGGAAAACTCCTTCCGACCTTGTACAGCTCGGCAGGATATTGGTAGCGCGAATTCCTACACTTCGCACTATTGAACCAATAAGTGCACTGGGTCGTCCAAGTAATACCTGAGTGAGTCAGGGTCGATCCCATGAGGATTGTGATTTGAATCAAGCTATGGTTATCTTATAGATCTTAGTCAGGCGAATAGAAGAATTGTTGGATTTGTTTAAATGCATAAGATTAGAATAAGATGGAATTACAATGTTTGATTATAACCAGTGATAAGAAGATGGTTAAGGCTTGGAGATGCTTTGTTCTTCTGGATTAATTCTGGTCTTACTGTCCTCTTCAACTATGAATGATTTCTTCTATGCCAGGCTGTATGTGATCAATGCCAGTTGAGAGGTCGTCAATGCTCCTCCAGATCTGAACCCCAAGGTTAATGCGGATCCATTCTGATTGAGGGTGAAGCTCCTGCAGTTCATTCTCTTTCATGATCCTACTCAAAACACCACATACAAGGTCGAATCTTCTGGATTAGAGGATGCTGCGCCTTTGGTTCTAGCCTCTACCATAAAAACTCTAATCTCCCCATACCTCGGCTGAACTGGTGTTTCGAGAAGTCCCAACGAAGTCGTGGATTAGCCGTCTAAGAGATGTATAATCAATCTAGTTGTTCATCGTTGTCCGATGAAAGACTCACTCTGAACCCATGTAGAATGAGATAACCTTGTGCCGGTTCAATGCATTCATATTGATGAAGAACGAAGATACATCTTAGAATAGAGAATCAAACACGAATTGAAATAGAACAGTAGTACTTTATTAATCCATAAAACTCAGCAGAACTCCTTCCCTCAACCTAGGAGATTTAGAAACTCATACTGATAGAAAATACAATGAAAACAAAATATGACAGGTCCCCCCTTCTGATGAGAGGTGTAAAAGTCTTTAAATACTAAACTAATGACTAAGGATTAAATTAAGAAGGGTAAAACAGTCTTTAGTGCCAAAATCCACTTTTGGGGCCCACTTGGTGAGTGTTTGGGCTGAGCTTGATTGCGATCCATGTGCTAGGAGGCCTCTAAGGCATTGAACGCCGGCTAGGGGGTCCTTTATGGGTGTTGGACGCTGGTCTCTTCTCCTTTGGGCGTTGGACGCCAGAATAGGGCAGGAGGCTGGCGTTGAACGCCAGTTTTGGGCCTTCAATTCTGAAGCAAAGTATGGACTATTATACATTGATGGAAAGCTCTGAATGTTAGCTTTCCATAGCCATTGAGAACGCTCCATTTAGACTTTTGTAGCTCGAGAAAAGCTCTTTCGAATGCAAGAAGGTCAGATCTAGACAGCATCTGCAGTGCTTTCTCTGCCTCTGAATCAGACTTTTGCTCCAACTCCTCAATTTTAGCCAGAAAATACCTAAAATTGCATAAAAACACACAAACTCAAAGTATAATTTTGCACTAAAACCTATGAAAACTTAATAAAACTTAAACAAAACATACTAAAAACTATATGAAAATGATGCCAAAAAGCGTATAAAATATCTGCTTATTAGAACACCAAACTTAAACTGTTGCTTGTCCCCAAGCAACCAAAAACAAAGTAGGATAAAAGTAGAGTAAGATACAATAAATCTCAGAGTTTTCAATGAAGCTCAGTTTCAATTAGATGGGCGGGACTTAGTAGCTTTTTGCTTCTGAATAGTTTTGGAACCTCACTATCCATTGAAACTCAGAAGTGTTGGCCTCTTTAGGAACTTAGAATCCAGATGATATTATTGACTCTCCTAGTTCAGTTCTTTTTTATTCTTGAACACAGCTTTTAGAGTCTTGGTCGTGACCCTAAGCACTTTGTTTTCCAGTATTACCACCGGATACATAAATACCACAGACACTTTAACTGCATGAACCCTTTCGGATTGTGATTCAGCTTTGCTAGAATCCCCAGATAGAGGTGTCCAGAGTTCATAAGTACACTCTTTGGATCATTAGTTCCTTGCTCTTTCCTTTTGGTTTAAAGAGCTATTAGCTTTTTCTGCTTGTCTTTTTTTTTTTGCCATTTTTTTTCGCATGCATTTTTTTTCTTTTATTATAACATGGTTTTTCTTTTTCACTTTGATGCTTTTTCATGCTTCAAGAGTCAAATTTTGAGATTTTTCAAATTATCAATAATACTTTTCCTTTTTCATCATTTTTTCAAGAGCCAACATTCTTAGTTTCAATTTCAAATATGCACTGTTTATTCATACATTCAAAAAACAAAAGCAATGCCACCACATCAAAATAATTGACTATTCTTATTATAAACTCAAAATTCATGCATCTCTCAATTCTTTTCAAATAAAATTTTCTTTTAAATAATGGTGAGAGACATATGGCATATTTTATCACTTTAAGACATAGATAGAAATGGTCATGCAATAAGAACAAGAGAACAGACAGAAAACAGAAAAATAACAAAAGAAAAGGGGATTAAGAGAACGAATCCACCTTAATGGTGGCGGCCAGTTCTCCTCCTTGAGGATCCAATATAGTGCTTGATCTCTTCAATGTCACTCTTTTGTATTTGTTGTTCTTCCCTCATAGCCCTTTGATCTTCTCTAATTTCATTGAGGATGGTGGAATGCTCTTGATGCTCCATCCTCAACTGATTCGTGTTAGAGCTTAATTCTCCCACAGAGGTATGCCATTGATTCCAATAGCTTTGAGGAGGAAAATACATCCCTTGAGGCATCTCAGGGATCTCATGTTGAGGCGGCTGCACAGGCTCATGTGCATGTTGTCTAGTTTGCTCCATCCTCTTCTTAGTGATGGGCTTATCCTCCTCAATGAAGATGTCTCCTTCTATGACAATTCCAGCTGAATTGCATAGGTGACAAATGAGGTGAAGGAATGCTAACCTTGCTTTGGTGGAAGGCTTTTCAGCTATCTTGTACAATTCTTGAGGTATCACCTCATGTACTTCCACCTCACTCCCAATCATGATGCAATAGATCATGATGGCTCTGTCGACGGTCACTTCCAACCATTTGCTAGTAGGGATGATAGAGCGTTGGATGAATTCCAACCATCCTCTAGCTATAGGCTTGAGGTCAAGCCTTCTTAGTTGAGTAGGCTTGCTTTGGGAATCCTTTTTCCACTGTGCTCCTTCCACACAGATGTATGAGAGCACTTGATCTAGTCTCTGATCAAAGTTGATTCTTCTAGTATAAAGATGTGGATCTCCTTGTATCAAGGGTAAGTTGAACGCCAACCTCACACTTTCTGGGCTAAAATCTAAGATTCTCCATCAGGCCATGGTGCTCTAATTCTTGGGATTTGGGGTCACACTAATGTCATGGTTTTTCGTAACCCATGCATTAGCATAGAACTCTTGCACCATTAAGATCCCAACCTCTTGAATGGGATTGGTTAGGACTTTCCAACCTCTTCTCCGGATCTCTCTTCGGATTTCTGGATACTCATTCTTCTTGAGCCTGAAAGAGACCTCAGGGATCACCTTCTTCTCTACCACTACTTCATAGAAGTGGTCTTGGTGGGCTTTGGTGATAAATCTCTCCATCTCCCAAGATTCAGAGGTGGTGGCTACTACCTTTTTTCTAGAGGGTTCTCCAACCTTGGGTGCCATAAGTGGTAATGGAAAGAAAAAAGCAATGCTTTTCCCACACCAAACTTAAAAGCTTTGCTCGTCCTCGAGCAAAAATAAATAATAGAGAAGAATGGAGTAGAAGAAGAAGAAAATAGAAGGAGATGGAGGAAGAAAGCAATTCAGCCAAGGGGGCTTTGACGTGTATGAAGGGTTAGTGAGAGGGGTATTTATAGGAGTGGGCTAGGGTTGGGTTCGGTCATGGGTGGGTCAAATGGAAGGGAAATTTGATTTTGAAGTGGGTGGGGGGCTGGTGTAGGTTATGATGGTTTTGGAGAAGTGATATGGATTTGATTGGACTAGGGTTTATATGGAAGAGCATACAGGGAAGTGTGAAAAAGAAGAGGGAAGAAGTGGGGTAGATAAAGATGCTGTGGGACTCACTGGTCCTGAGAGGCTAGGAATTCAGATTCCCTGCCCTCTTCATGGGAGTTTGAATTCCCAGGGCTATGCCCATAGCTGGTGTTCAACACAAGCTTTGCTGCCATTTAGGGTGTTGAACGCCTGATGCAGGGAAATTTGTACAACGCAAACCCTTCGGCAAGTATACCGAATCGTCAAGTAATAACTCACTGTAGAGTGAGGTCGATCCCACAGGAATTGAGGGATTAAGCAACTTTAGTTAGGTGATTTATTTAGTTAAGCTAATATTTGGTGGTTTTCTGTAAATGAATGAACAGAATTATGATCCACAAAGAAAGTAAAATAACAGAATGTAAATTGCTGAAAATTAAAGTGCTGAAAGTAAATTGCGGAAACTTAAATGGCAAGAAACTAAAGAACTGAAACTTAAATGACAAGAAATTAAAAGAGCTGAAACTTAAATTGTATGAAATGTAAATGGGTTTTAGCAACTGGGAATCAAAGAAAGCAGGAAATTCAAAGCAGTTAAAAGTGAAGAATAACAGTGAGAGAGATTCATTAGGTATTAGAGATATCATAATCTATCATGAATCAATGGGTCTCAACTCCATTCTCAATCATATGAAGTAGATCTTTGGCGGGTTGTAATTAATTGGGTCCCAATTCCTTGGCAACCCAATTTCTCTTAACACAATCAATTTGCCAATTTCTTGATCTAATTGTCATGAGAAGAGGTTAAGTTCAATTCTCTTATCCATGAGCCACACAAGTCCACAATATTTCAATTCAAATCCAGAATTTATTGATCAAGAGAGTTGTGAGAGAAAGAGCTTCAAACTAATTTCTATGATTCCCTTTCCGAGGCTCACATAGAAATTCAATGGATCTAAACCCCCTTCCGATAGTGAATAGATCAATTAAGCACGGAAGTTATCTCTTAGCTACAACAAGCGGATTGAGAAGAAGAAGAATTTCATTTATTCATTTGAATTACAATAGAGCTCTTCCCCTTAATGATGTGGGGTTTAGTTCATCATTGCTCAGAAAATGCAAAGAGAAAAGAAAAGTACATGAAAGTAAACTAAGTACAAAAAGAAGAAAATGATTTAGAGTTTCCCAATTAGGGTCCGCCTGCTTCCCAGCCTCCTTTTTGAGTTCAAAACTTTCCTATATATACACTCTTTAAAGCAATCTTCAAGTGCTTAGATGTGGGCTTCGGCCTTAGTTGAAGCAAGTTAGGAGTGGCTCTTTCTGAAGTTAGCCCTGGCGTTAACTCACTAACGTTGTCTTACTTGCATGAGGCACCATGGAAATGAAGTTGGCACTGGCGTTAACAGCCGTGTTAACGCTACATCTCTTCTTTCAAAACTGGTGTTAACACCACTGTTAGTGCACTAACGGTGGTACTAACATTGCCTCCAAATCCCACTATGGCGTTGCTACTGGTGTTAGCACACTAACGGGGCTACCAAAAATCTGCTTGTTGTACGTACGCATACTGCCTCGTGCGTATGCACTCTAGCAAATTTTCCTCTTGTGCGTACGCACACTGCTTCGTGCGTACGCACACTAGTCAAATTTTCCAACTCCAACTCATGAAATTGTTGAAGACGTTAGTGTGCAAATTTGAGGTAACGTTAGCACACTAACGTTGGCACCTCTTTTTGGTTGTAGCGTTAGTAAGCCAACTTAGGCCACTAACGTTGCTCCCTTCTTCCTTGAGTCATGTTGGTGAGCCAACTTTGACGATTTAGAATTCACAAATGAAGTCTCGTTGCAATATAGTTTCTAAACCAACAAATAATCCTTTCATACAAAAATTTGTTTGTCACAAGTACAAACCCCTAAAATCTATAAATTGAAGTATTTAAACCTCGGATCGTTCTCCCTAGGAATTGCAAACAAGTGTTCTTGTTATTGGTTATGAGTTGTATACTTTGGGGTTTTGAGATTTTAGACAAGAAACATAAATGGCAAAGAAAATAAACTAACAACTAACAAAGCTCTTGGCAAGGTATGAGAACTAGAAGTCCTATCCTAGTTATCCTCCTCAATTGTGACCACAAATTATCCATTGCTACCACTTAGTTAACCTCTAACCATGGAGGAAAGTCAAGTGGATGAATCAACTTGATTCCACAAGTCCTAGCCAACTCCCAAGGAAAAGACTAGCTTTAGTGGTATCCAAATCAATTAGCAACTTCTAATTATCAATCAACAAAGGAATTAGATAACTCAAGCGTCACTAATTACTCTACCTAGGCCAAGAGAAACAAAATCTATACTGAAATCCAACCAAGCATTTTATCAAACACTCGGAAGGCATAAAAGGAAAGCATAGTAAAAAGTGCAAGGAAAGTAAATCTACACTACTCAATTGCAAGAAATCAAACAACAACAAATCAAATAAACAATAAAGGAACATGAAAACATAAATTGCATTGAAATGAAAATAGAAGAAACAAAAGTGCATGAACATAAAAGTAAAGGATTACAAGAATTAAATGCAAAACTAGCGAGAGGAGAAGTAGAAGAAGAAGAATTGCAAAGAGAAAAGTAAATCAAAGCATGAAATTAAACTAGATTTAAGAGTTCCTAATCTAGATCTAACCTACTCCTAATTCTAGAGAGAAGAGAGAGCTTCTCTCTCTAGAAACTAACTAAAGCATGTTAAAACTAAAATAAAACTAAACTAAATGGCTAGATGTCTCATCCCTCTTCAATCCTTGGTTTAAATAGTATCAGAAATGAGTTGGATTGGGCCCACAAGGCTTTAGAATTCGCTGGCCACGTATTGCTTTAAGTGGATCATATTGCGTACGCATCACCATACGTGTAGCAACTATGGTAAATCTTATATCGTTTCGAAGCCTCGGATGTTAGCTTTCCAACACAACTAGAACCACATCATTTGGACCTCTATAGCTCAAGTTATGGTCGATTAAGTGTGAAGAGGTCGGCTTGACAGCTTTTGCGATTCCTTCATTTCTTCATGAGTTCTCCATTTTTTACATGCTTTTCCTTCATTCCCTTGATCCAATCCTTGCCTCCTAATCTGAAATCACTTAACAAACATATCAAGGCATCTAATGGAATCAAGGTGAGTTAAATTTAGCTATTCTAAAGGAGAGGTTATAAAATCTCCTAAATCAAGCACAAGATAAACCCTACAAATGGGGTTTATCAACCTCCCCTCACTTAAACCAAGCATGTCCTCATACTTAAACCAAGAGAAAGCAAATGGTATCAACATTTATTCAATGTGAACTAATCTAAATGCAACCTAAACTATATGCATCTATCTATATGAATGCAATTGCTTGGTCAAAATAAATTAATTCCCAAGAATACATATATGCACAAGGGCTAAGGGTATTAACAACCATGCCAAACCACAATTGAATTGAGCTATTAATTATTTTTACAAACTTGCATGAGGAGTGATGATCAAAGGTGGAAAAAATGTAATTTAGCAATCGAACCCTCACCGGATGTGTTTGCACTCTATTCGCTCAAGTGTTTAGGGTTGATTCACTCAATTCTCCCCTAATCATGCTTTCCAAGATTTTTTTTCTAACAGTCGACATTTATTCCATGCATGCATACAAGTATCATGAGGTCTTTCATTGGTTGTAATGGGGCTAGGGTCAAGGTAGGATGCATATATGGTTAAGTGAGCTTGAAATTTGAATCTTTGATAATCTTAGACTTCCCACCTAACCTATGACATCCTATATTCAAAGCTAACCTAACTACCCATTTTTCTCACTATTTCACATACTCATGCATTTCTTTTTCATTTCACAACACTTATGCATTGACCCTTATTGAGCTTTTCTTTGGGGCATTTTGTCCCCTTTTTATTTCTTTCCTTTTATTTGTTTCTTTCTTTTTCTATATTTTTGTTCTTTTCCATATTATTTTTTTTCTTCCTTTCTTTTGTTTTTCTCATTTTTCTTTCTTTATACAAGAACATCAATGCATAAGGTTTTACATTTGATTAATACATGAGCATGTACCCAATTCCCAATAATTTCAATAAAAATACCTTTTTATTCACCCAATGTTCCAAGTTTTCCCACACTTGAATGATACACACTCACTAGCCTAAGCAAATCAAAGATCCAAATTGAGAACATTTATTATTTTTCACTTTAAGGCTTGTAATGTGCTAAATTAAGAACAAGTGGGTTAATCGTAGGCTCAAATCGGCTAACAATGGAAGATAAAAGGTAAAGCTATTTGGGAAAGTGAGCTAAATAAAATGATGGCCTCAATCATATAAATACATGAATACACAAAATAATGGACATAAAGAATCAAACAAATCAAAGATCACAATTATAGAAAGAGAACAATGCACACAAGAAGGAAAATAAGTGGTTATAAGATGTAACCACACCATTAGGCTCAAATCTCACAAGCTTGTGTTCTTAGCTCAAAAAGCATGTTCCATAATATATGTAATTCAAGCAAGTTTCAATGAAAAGTTTTCACTCAAATCAATTGAGGTGCCCTATAGATAGAAATCTTGAAAAATCTCGTTATTTTGACTAAGCTTATTGTGTATATATATGCAAAAATAAGAAAATGCAAGTAAAAATCCTAAAAGACATAAAAAAAATGAAATGCAAAAGTGTTGAGATTAGAAACTTGTCACCCAAAATCGCCGACCGGTCGGACGACCTCCCCACACTTAAAAGTTCGCACCGTCCTCGATGCACTTAAAGATGAGCAAGGGGTTACGGCGACTCTCCGGATTGCTACCTTCAGCTGGTAGGTCAACCGGTTGCTGCGTGTTCTTTCTTCCGCTTCCATTTTTGCTGGCGGTGCATCATTCATGAAAAACAAAAATACAACACCATAAGATGAGAAAACAAAAGCAAGGAAGTATACATTGTTGGAATGAGGGACTAATCACTAGAATTGAGTGAGTGAACTAGTGTGACATTAATGATAAATAAGTGTGTGAATTCTAAATTGCGCGGTTTAGAACACACATTAGCATAAAAAAGTGATGTCACAAAAGAAGCATGCACTTCACTTATCCTAGTGTGCCTGAGATGTTTTAAGTAAGCTTGTAAGGTAAAACAAGCATTAAAGATGCATGAAGACATTCAAGCTATAAGCCTATGGATGCATATGATCATGGAATACAATGTATTGAAGTAAATGCTCAACATCCAATGTCAAGAGATTGCCTAATCAAAGAATAGGGTTCAAATCACATGGTGGCCAAATCATGCAATTCAAGAAGAGTTACAAGCTCGAAGGCAATTCTTATCACTTGGTATTCTTAAAAGGTAAGCATGAAAAACTCAAAACCAAGTAGCAAAATATAACCTCAACAATAGAATCCAACCACGTTTATAAACATAATGATATTGAGATAATATCCTGTTTAGTACTCAGCAACAATTAATGGTAAATAAGATTAACAATCCAACACTTACAATGAAAAAGAGAAAATGAAATGAAAACTAACTAAAACTAACTAATCAATTAACTAACTAACTAATTAGTTAACTAAAATAAATGGTTATCAATGGTGTTTAGGAGTGTTGAATGAGGGGTAGAATAAGGGAAGAAGAAAGGAGAAGGAAAGAAATGGAAAGAGGAGAAGAAAAAAAGATGTGTTGAAGGAAGGACATCCGCGCGTACGCGCGCATGGCATGCGCGCGCGGATGGCTTATTTCGAGAGTGACGCGTACGCATCATGTGCGCGTCCGCGCGAGTTGGTTTGTGCGAAAGGCACAATGCACGCACAATGTTCGCACAACTCTCGGGTTTTTGGCTTGGGGTGGAATTTCTCAATCCACGCGTATGCGTACGCGCGGATGGTGCTCTGTTTTTCAAAAAAAATTTTCTATATTTTTGCACCAATACAAGTATTCCAAACCTCCAAACAGCTACCAAAACACCATAAAACCTTATTTAACATACTAAACTACCAATTATACTCAACAAATCAACCAAAAGCATGAATTTAAACTAATTACCAATATGTACAAAAAAAGAAAATGAAAAGAAGTTACCATGGTGGGGTGTCTCCCACCTAGCACTTTTGTTTATTGAACTTAAGTTGGACTTTTGGGGAGCTCCTCTCAAGGTGGCTTGTGCTTGAATTCATCTTGGAACTCCCACCAATGCTTGGTTCTCCATTGTGCCCCAAGATTTCTTATTTGTTGCACCACATATTGATGGAGTTCTTCACAAGCTTGGGGCTCCCAAAGTTGATCCTCTTCTTGTAATCTGGGATCCCACACTTTATTTTCACACTCGTCTTGAAGTTGATTCTCATTGATCCATGTGGGTGCCATAGTTTTGGAATTCTCATTTAAGCAACCAAATAACATCCTAGACCCAAGCAATCTAGTTCTACACCAACCGTTGCAATTAAGCTTTGAACGTGTAGCCATCATGCACCTAGAATGATATTTCCAACCACTAGCCATCTCCCTTTTGCTCTTAAAGCCACAAATATGTCTAAGTTGACCATCCGTTTCAAGCAAACCATATTCAAGGGGAATAATAAAGCTTAAGTATAAGGAATTTACCCACTTGAATGAAAGAATGGATGGTGGTGGCTTGGGGAGAGGTATCTCCAATGTGCTTGTAAGCTCTACTCCCTTGTGTTCTTCTTTGACTACTTCCACCTCTTGACAACTTTCTTCAATTTCAACCCTTTGTTCATCAATTTTATCTACCTCTTCTCCATCACTCAAATCATAAATGGGAGGTTGAGAGAAATCTACCTCCACATTGCTTTCCATCTCATTGGGAGAAGGTTCTTCAAATTCAAAAGATTCACCACCAAGAGGGTTGGATGCATGGTCTTCATCAACAAGGGAACTCAATTCTTGCGTTATTCCCTCCAATTCTTCATTCAAAATTGTTTTGGAGGTTGTGCACTCTCCTCCTCAACATCAAATTCACTCTTCTTGGAGAGGTTCTCTTCAACTCTAGGTTCCCAAGGAGGTTCCGCATCTCCTAAGTCTTCAACCACTTCTTCCTCTTCTTCCATGATCATAGGCTCCTCCAATTGCTCTAATACAAAATAACATTCCTCATTTTCCACCAGAGTTTCCAATCTCTCATTCATGCTATACTTTTCAATTAATTCTCCACATGTGACCATGGGAGTGCTTTGAGTGCTCAAATATTGGGAGGTTAAAATGTTTACTACCTTGATAAAGGTAGCCACAAATTCTAGTGTCTCCCTTTGCATCTCTCCTTGCCCTTGAAGTATAAGGCTAAGGGTTTCATCCATTGAGGATTGGAGTGGATAAGAAGGTTCATTGTCTTGGAGAAAGGGTTCATGATAGAAAGGTGGTTCTTCTTGATAAGGATATGGTGGTATATATTGAGGTGGTTCTTGGAAGTATGGATATTGGAATGGTTGTTCCATGTATGGCTCATGTGGTTCAAAAGGTGGTTGGTATGATGGGTAAGGATCATGGTCATGTGGAGGTGTTTGGTGAAAATAGGCTTGTGAGTGTGGTTGAGGTTCATGTTGAGGATATGACTCATAGGCATATGGTGGTGGTTCTTGAAAGTCACAAGGAGATTCACCATAGCCATTGGATTGGTATGCATCATAGAATGGCTCTTCTTCATAGTGCATTGGTGGAGGTTGTTGCCATGAGGATTGATCACATGCATATGGCTCCTCCCACCTTTGGTTATCCCATCCTTGATACACATCCTCATTAAAGCTCTCATTTCCTACAATATAATTAGAACCAAACTCATAGCCAAAGTGAGAATTCATAGTAAAAAGAGAAAGTAGAAATAAAAGCTAATAAGAAATAATGAAACAAAGTCCTAAAACTAGCAAAAACAAACAAGCAATCCAAAAAGCAAGCTATTCACAATATTCACATATATACAATAACCAATAACACAACACCATTGCAACTTCCCGGCAATGGCGCCATTTTGATGACTGGACTTTTGACGGTTTAGAATTCATAAATGAAGTCTCGTTGCAATATAGTTTCTAAACCAACAAATAATCCTTTCATACAAGAATTTGTTTGTCACAAGTACAAACCCCTAAAATCTATAAACCGAAGTATTTAAACCTCGGGTCGTTCTCCCTAGGAATTGCAATCAAGTATTCTTGTTATTGGTTATGAGTTGTATATTTTGGGGTTTTGAGATTTTAGACAAGAAACATAAATGGCAAAGAAAATAAACTAACAACTAACAAAGCTCTTGGCAAGGTATGAGAACTAGAAGTCCTATCCTAGTTATCCTCCTCAATTGTGACCACAAATTATCCATTGCTACCACTTAGTTAACCTCTAACCATGGAGGAAAGTCAAGTGGATGAATCAACTTGATTTCACAAGTCCTAGCCAACTCCCAAGGGAAAGACTAGCTTTAGTGGTATCCAAATCAATTAGCAACTTCTAATTATCAATCAACAAAGGAATTAGATAACTCAAGCGTCACTAATTACTCTACCTAGGCCAAGAGGAACAAAATCTATACTAAAATCCAACCAAGTATTTTATCAAACACTTGGAAGGCATAAAAGGAAAGAATAGTAAAAAGTGCAAGGAAAGTAAATCTACACTACTCAATTGCAAGAAATCAAACAACAACAAATCAAATGAACAATAAAGGAACATGAAAACATAAATTGCATTGAAATGAAAATAGAAGAAACAAAAGTGCATGAACATAAAAGTAAAGGATTACAAGAATTAAATGCAAAACTAGAGAGAGGAGAAGTAGAAGAAGAAGAATTACAAAGAGAAAAGTAAATCAAAACATGAAATTAAACTAGATCTAAGAGTTCCTAATCTAGATCTAACCTACTCCTAATTCTAGAGAGAAAAGAGAGCTTCTCTCTCTAGAAACTAACTAAAGCATGTTAAAACTAAAATAAAACTAAACTAAACAGCTAGATGTCTCATCCCTCTTCAATCCATGGGTTAAATAGCATCAAAAATAAGTTAGATTGGGCCCACAAGGCTTTAGAATTCACTGGCCACGTATTGCTTTAAGTGGATCATATGGCAGCAACGATGCGTGCGCATACAGTGCATGTACGTGTCACCATACATGTAGCAACTATGGCAAATCGTATATCATTTCGAAACCTTGGATATTAGCTTTCCAACGCAACTGGAACTGCATCATTTAGACCTTTGTAGCTCAAGTTATGGTCAATTAAGTGCGAAGAGGTCAGCTTGACAGCTTTTGCGATTCCTTCATTTCTTCATGAGTTCTCCATTTCTTCCTAAATCTGAAATCACTTAACAAACATATCAAGGCATCTAATGGAATCAAGGTGAATTAAATTTAGCTATTCTAAGTCCTAAAAAGCATGTTTTCACTCTTAAGCACAATTAAAGGAGAAGTTATAAAACCATGCTATTTCATTGGATAAATATGGGTAAAAGGTTATAAAATCTCCTAAATCAGGCACAAGATAAACCCTACAAATGGGGTTTATTAGGAGCCAATGTTAACCATGGCGTTAGTGGACTAACTTGGCCACTAAGGCCACAGCCTCTACTTCTTCTCTGCCTCTCCTTTGCTTCTCCTTACCTATCATCAACCAAACAAATGCATCAAAACTTTGCCATAATAAAAAGATAATACATCATTCATTTTATCAAGTAATTCTTGCATCAATCTCGTGAAAATGTTTGTAATTAAAAATGTTTGATTGAATCAAGACATGCATCCATTACTCATCCAAATGCTTGCTTATTGCTTAAGAAAATGCATGAAACCAAGTAAAAACTAATGAAAATGGCTTGTAAAACTAGCCAAAGATGGCTAGGCATCACAACACCAAACTTAAATCTTGCTTGTCCCCAAGCAAGCAGTAAAGCATAAGAAAAATGAATGAAAATAAAGAGAGGTATAAACCCTTATTGGAAGATATTCAATCTTGGTTCATGGGGTTTTATGTATGATATCTTTGTAGTTCATGAACTTATTGGTTTCTAGGTTACAACATCTCCTTAAATACTAACTCTGGTGCTTCTATGAAACCTTTCTATTCTTTGATCCTTGGTTTGAACTTGTTGCTTTTCTTTTTCTTGCTAGAGGCTTATTCTTTTTATTGAAGCTTAGTGTTCTGTGTTGAGGCAGCTCTTTATGGTAAGCTTTCAGTCAACACTCCCGACCCAGTTGGTTCAAGGTGTTGGGTGTTGAAGCACCCCTCAGGACTTATTAACTCAAGCCTCTCCTCAACACATACACACTACAGGCACTTGACTTGCAATCAAATCCTTGAGACATTAATGCCCAGCACCTCTTTGGGTTACTAAATGCTTTGTAGTAAGGTTGCTCTTGACAATGGACTTTTAGTTGATAATCTCAGGTTAGTTAACCCAAGTTATCAAGTGATGAAGCACTCCTTAGAACCTAATCATCCAAGCATATCCTAGTACAAAAGCACCACAGGCATATATCTTTAGGGTCAAGCTATTGGTGCCTAGCTAAATTCAATTTTTTTCTTTCTTTATCAGCCAACGTTAGTGCTGGCATTAGTGGGTTAACTTGGCCACTAACGCCAGCTTCTTTTTCTCTTTTTGTAAGGATCTTTTGTTCACAAAGGTTTCATACAATGCACACTAAGCTTCTACTTAAGGGAACACTCTACCCTTCAACTTTATTTGTGAACTTACAAAGCATTTAAGCATACACCACCACATAACCTTAGGATTTTTATTCTATCCTTCACCATATTGGACCTTTTACTCTTTCTCTATTTCATAACATTATTTTTTATTAAAGTATAGGGAATACAG
Source organism: Arachis hypogaea (assembly GCF_003086295.3). NCBI lineage: Eukaryota > Viridiplantae > Streptophyta > Magnoliopsida > Fabales > Fabaceae > Arachis > Arachis hypogaea. The sequence continues at coordinate 76,822,793 of NC_092049.1, read as the reverse complement.
CACACAATTCAAGCAAGATGAAATGATGTAAGCACTTAAACTAGCAAGCCAAAATAGCGTAAAAGAAGACAAAAAGAATGCAAAGGGTCAAGAACACAGGGTACAATTACACTTCCAATTAAAGCACTTCTAACTGGGAACAGTTAAGTAACAATACAATCTCTTGGTGTCTTCTTGCTTCCTCTTTGTCATTATTATCCGTACCTTTTATATTCTTCTTTATCTCCTTGGATGATGGTGCATAATCCCTCTAAGAGATTGAATGACTTCCTGCAAAGATATTGGAAGTTGCTTATTCCCCATGCACTTGAGAAATGTGATGAGTATTTTGGAGGAAAAATAAATCTCTCCCAAAACACACAAATCAAACCGGCAAGTGTACCGGGTCGTATCAAGTAATAAAAACTCACGGGAGTGAGGTCAATCCCACAGGGATTGAAGGATTGAGCAATTTTAGCTTAGTGGTTGATTTAGTCAAGCGAATCAAGATTTGGTTGATGGTTTTGTGACTTGCAGAATTAAATTGCATTGAAGTAAAGAGAACAAGAAATAAATTGCTGAAACGTAAAGGACAAGAAATTAAATAGCAGAAACTTAAAGTGCAAGAAATGTAAATTACGGAATCTTAAAGTGCAAGAAATGTAAACAGCTGGAATTGTAAAGGGAATTGGGGAATGGATTTGCAGAATTTAAACAAGGAAAAGTTGAATTGCATTAAACAGAAGAGGGAAAGGGAATTGAGATTGAACTGGATATGAAGCAGAAAAGTAAATGAACATAGAAAGGAAAGAAACAGAATGTAAATTGGGGATTTGGATCTCAGGACCCAGAGTCTAGAAAACCAAGTCTAGATCTCAATACCTTCCTAGATCCAACAAGAACAATTGCAAGGGAATTGTAAATTGCAAAGAGAATAGATGAAGAGTAGTTAACCGGAAATGAAATTCAATTAACAGTAAAGAAACAGAGAGATCCAAGATTGAGATTGAAACAGAATTTCTTCAATTCTCCAATCCAAGATCCAAGACAAATGTAAAATAAAATTGAAAGCAATGGAAACAAAGAAATTAAAGTTCACTCAATAACAAAAGCTCTCCGAAAACTATTATGAAAATTTCAAAAGGAAAGCTCCCCAGAGAACTTGAATTCTATCCTATTTATACACTTTCTTCCAATGATCTTCAAGCCTTGAGTTGGGCCTTTGCTCTTGGTGGAATTGGGTTGAAAGAGGCCTTGGTTGATTGCTCTTGAAGTTTGAAGAAGAACCAAAGTGAACCAATTGAACCGGGTTCGAGTTTTGCAAAAGTTGGACCAAAAGTTTGAGCTAAAGTTAGGGGTCTAACTTTGGCTCCAACTTTTCATAGCAGCCCACAAAACTTGCTGGTATGAACGTTGGTGCCAACGTTAGGGGTCTAACTTTGACCCTAACGTTGGCCTCCCTTATGCACATTTATGGCGCCAACTTTGTCCTCTTGTCATGTTACCAATTTTATGCCCAATATAGACTTATCATATATGGTTGGAAAGCTCTGAATGTCAGCTTTCCAACCCACTTGGAATCACTTCAATTGGACATCTACAACTCAAGTTATGATCATTTGAAGAGGGAATGGTCGCTGGCTTTGGTGTGCAGCGTTTGAGGTAACGTTTGCCTCAAACGTTGGCGAAAACGCCAGTTCTGGAGGCTCAAACGTATTGTCCACCCCATACTATTATACATTGTTGGAAAGCCCTGGATGTCTACTTTCCAATGCCGTTGGGAGCACAATATTTGGAGCTCTACAGATCGAGTTATACTCCGTTGAAGGTGCAGAGGTCAGTTGGCCTCACTGCAGGTTGCCACCATGTTCGTTTATGCACATTGCGGGGCAGTTTTCTCCCTCAATTTTAGTGTCCACCATACAGTGCCATATATGCTTGGAAAGCTCTTGATTCCTACTTTCCAATGCTTCTTGAATCACCTCATTTGGAGCTCTGTAGCTCAAGTTATTCTTGTTGGAAGTATACCCCTTCAAGCTGTTGTGGTGTGTGGCGCCAACGTTAGCCTCAAAGTTAGGGGGCTAACGTTGGCGCAAAATTTTGCTCCTCTTCCTTGAATTTTCATGCGCCAACGTTAGCCTCCAAGTTAGGGGTCTAACATTGGCGCAAACGTTGGTGCCCAGGGGAGGAATTCATGTGCCAACGTTAGCCTCAAAGTTAGGGGGCTAACGTTGGCGCAAACTTTTGGAGCCCAGGGGAGAATTTTCAAGTTCCAACGTTAGCCTCCATGTTAGGGGGCTAACGTTGGGGCTAACTTTTCAACCAAAAGTTTATGCAAAAGTTTGATGCTAACTTTAGGTCCAGCTTCTTGCTTCCTGGTTCAATTTCACTTATTCCATTGTCCTCTCTTCACTCCTAGCCATTCCTTCTTACTTCAACCTTTCTCCAAGCTTTCTTCACCTATCATTAATCAACCAAACACATCAAAGCTATGCTCAAAATCATGAGATATTCATTCTTTCATAATATGCAACAAATATAGCATAAAACCTCAGGAAATGGCATGAATTCATATATGGTTGATTCAATCAAGGGAAACATGAAAATCTACTCAATTAGTTTGCTTGTAGCTCAAGAAAGTGCATAATTCTAATGAAAACAAAAGAAAAAGACTAGTTAAAATAGGCTAGGATGACTTGTCATCACAACACCAAACTTAAAGCTTGCTTGTCCCCAAGCAAGAAAAGATTTATTGAGAAGAAAGAATGAAATGGAAGAGGATGTTCATGCTAGCAGAGTATTATTGATAGTTCATGGGGTTTTGTGTGGATATGCAAATACTCACTTCTTATTGACTCCTAGGCCTAGAAAGTCTCCTTCAAGCTTCAAGTAACATACTGCTATGACCTCTCATTATTCCTTTATCCTTGGCTATTACTTTGTTTATAAGCTTTATTTGAGTGTCATGTGTAGCAAGTTCATTTCCTTTTCTTTATACTTGACACATTATTCACTATAGACACTTGGCTCACATTCCTTCTTAGAACATTGATGCCCAGCACCTCTTTGGGCTACTAAGTGCCTTGTAGTTAGGTTGCTCTTGATAGTGGACTTTCAGCTGATGATCCCGGGTTAGTTAACCCAAGTCACCGAGTGTTGATGCACTCCAAAGAAGTTAGTAATCCAAGCAGATCCTAATACAAAGACACCACAGGCATATATTCTAAGGTTCAAGCTATTGGTGTCCAGCTTTGTTTCTTTTTGTTTTTCTTTTGTTCTGTCACTTCTTTTTTTTTTTTTTCTTTTCTTTCTAACCAAGGATTTTTATTCGATTGAGATTCATAGACAGTAGGCCACTCTATACTTAGAAGGAGATATCCTGGCTCTTTATTCACTAAAAGTGAGCTATTATACAATCACACACATACCACCACTTACTTTTATTCTATTTCTATCTAACAGAGACTATCTTACTTCACATTCAAACATTTCTTTTATTGAATTGAAATTGCAGGGGACAAAGCATGCATTTTTGTTAAGTGAAAGCAAACACACAAGCACACACTTAGACTAGCTTACTTATTTTAAGAAAATTGATTCTACTTGTACTAGATGAACACTTTAGCAAGATATAAATCATAGCATCTCTCAATAGCTGAAGTTAAGTATAAATACAACCTATTGGTTTGCAGTTCTTTTGTCCTTCTTTTTGTTGATCCCCTTTTGAGTCATGGTGCATTATGTCTTCAATTGGTGGTTAGTTCCCTGCAAAATTCTCAAAAGTTGCTTGCTTTACAAGCCCTTAGGTGACTGGTTAGTATGCATGAATTGAGTGTGGCTTTTGGATTTAATTTGGTGTGGGAACACCAAACTTAATTCCTTGCCACTGTCTTTAATACAACAGGTTGTCTACTTATGACTACTTTTGGCCTTGCTAAAGGTTATGGAACCAAAACTAAAAGCAATTAAATGGTTGAATAATTTGTCTGATTGCTTGGAGCTAGCATTATGCAGGAGGTGAGAGTATGCTTTTAAATGAGATTTTGGTGGAACACCAAACTTGGAATCCTTCATTCTCCCTTAAATTGTTTTGGTGTGCAACACCAAACTTAGCTCCTTGCAATGCATACCAATTATTCAACATTTTTATTGAAAAGGCTATGAAAAGAAAACTACCTCAGGTTGGGTTGCCTCCCAACAAGCGCTCTTTTAATGTCACTAGCTTGACATCTTGTTCTTTGATCATGGAGGTTGAAAATCATAGTGCCTCAGCTTTTCTCCTCTTACTGTGAACTTCCTTCCAGTCTCCTCTTTGATGATCTCTAAGTGTTCAAGTGAAAGGACCTGGTTCACAGTGTAATATTCAAATAATTGTGGAGACATCTTCATTGGTTGTGTGTTTAACACTACTTTATCCCCTGGTGAAAAGCCTTCAGTGGGGATTTTCTTGTTTTTCCATCCTTTTGGCCTCTTCTTCTTCTCTTCTTTCTTAGGAGATGATTCATGCCTTGGTGGTTCTTTATCTGGAATGTTGAGGTTCTCATATGGGGGTTTTGGATCTAGTTCCTCCTTGATTTCTTTGGTCTGTTGCACCATCTCCACTTCTTTCAAGCATGGATGTAGAAGTCTTGGAGTTAACTCATTGACTACCTCCTTCAAACTTTGATCTCTAGCCTTATCCTTCATACCATCTTCTTCTTGAGTGGGCTCATGTGGGGTTTTAAAAACATGGAATGCTAGGTGCTCATCATGCACTCTCAGCAACAACTCCCCTTTCTCAACATCTATCAATGCTCTGCCCGTAGCCAGGAAAGGCCTCCCCAGGATGATGGGAGTGTTAGGGTCTTCCTCCATATCCAGGATGACAAAATCAACTGGGAGAAGAAATTTTCCCACTTTTACCAGCACATTCTCTATAACTCCAAGTGCTTGTTGAATGGACTTGTCAGCCATTTGAAGAGTTATTCGAGTGGGTTTCAGCTCAAAAATTTTAAGCTTCCTCATAAGAGATAGAGGCATCAAGTTTATACTTGCACCAAGGTCACAGAATGATTTCTCAATAGTTATGTTTCCTATGGTACAAGGTATATAGAACCTTCCAGGATCATCCTTCTTCTCTGGTAGACCTCTTTGGAGAATAGCACTACACTCCATTGTCATTTCAATAATCTGTCCTTCCTTCAAGGGTCTTTTCTTTGTTAGCACTTCTTTCATAAATTTAGCATATAATGGCATATGTTCAAGTGCTTCTAAGAAAGGAATATTGATGCTGAGTGTCTTGAATATGTTCAGGAACTTTGAGTATTGCTTATCCTCGTTTTCTTTTTTGAATCTTTGAGGATATGGAAGTTTGGGGATATATGGCTTCATCCCTTCCTTCTTTTCTTGTAGTTGTGTTTCAAGGATGTCCACATCTTTCTTTGAGCTTTTTGCATTCTTGGTCTTTCTCTCCTCTTCACTTTTCTCTTCTGTTTCTTCTTGTGGAACTTCTCTGTTGTGTTCTTCTTGATTGATAGCTTCCTTCTCCCTAGTCTTTTCACTTCCCACTATGATTGCTTTGCACTCCTCCCACTTTGTAGCTTTTCCTTTGTCCTTTGGATTGGAGATTGTATCACTTGGGAGAACATTGGTTGGCCGTTCAGCTTGTTTGGCCAATTGTCCCACTTGTCGTTCAAGGCTCTTCATGGTAGCTTCATTTCTCTCTTGCATTTTGACCAAGCTTTGAGTGGACTGAGCAATTGCTTGTATGGCTACCTCAAGACTTGAAATTCTACTTTCATGATGGTCTATTGGTAGTATGATGGGGGTGGAATGTGGTTGCTGGAAGTTATTTGTAGGGGTAGTGTGGTAGTTTTAGGGGTTAGATGTTGGTGCGGAAATGCTATTTTGATGAGTTTGTGGATTGTGGTGGGGTGGTTGATATGTATTTTGTGGTTTCTTGTATTGATTATTATTAGCGTTTTGCTGGTCGTGGTTTGAGTAAGTTGTGTTTCTTGAGTTGTTTTGGTTTGAGTTTTTCTGCCACAGTTGCTGGCTGTGGGTGTGGTTATCTCCCCATCTGAGATTTGGATGGTTCTTCCAGGATGGATTGTGGGTGTCACCATAGACTTCATTTTGGCCGGAGCTTTGGTTATGCACATATTGAGGTTGCTCCTGCTGCTGATCTTCTTAGTTTTCTTCATTTTGCCCCCATTTGGTTGATGGTTGGCTTGTATTCACTGTTGCAACTTGCAAGCTATCAATCTTTTTAGCCATCTGCTCAAATTGTTGTTGAATATGCTCCTGCATTATCTTGTTTTGAGCTAGGAGGATGTCAACCCCTTCCATTTCTAACACTCCTTTCCTTAGTGATGGTTGGCGTTGTCTCTGATGGCCAAAGAAATATTGGTTGTTAGCCACCATGTCAATAAGATTTTGAGCTTCTTCTACTGTTTTCATCAGTTGCAATGATCCTCCAGCTGAGTGGTCAAGTGATTCTTGAGCCTTTAGAGTGAGTCCTTCATAGAAGTTCTGTAGCTTGTCCCACTCAGTGAACATTTCTGGTGGACATTTCCTCAGTAGAGCCTTGTATCTCTCCCATGCTTCATACAGATTTTCAGCATCCAATTGTGTGAATGTTTGCACCTCAGTTTTCAGCCTGATGACTCTTTGGGGTGGATAGAATTTGGCTAGAAATTTAGTTATCAAGTCATCCCAACTAGTGATGCTTCCTTGGGGAAAAGTTTCAAGCCATTGTGCGGCCTTGTCCCTTAATGAGAACGGGAACAGCAGAAGCTTGTAAGTTTCAGGATTCACACCATTGGACTTGACAGTGTCACAAATCCTTAAGAAGGTAGATAGATGTTGGTTTGGATCCTCCAATGGTCCTCCCCCAAACGAGCAGTTGTTTTGGACCAATGTAATGAGTTGTGGCTTCAATTCAAAGTTATTTGCATCGACATTTGGGGTAAGGATGCTATTCCCACAATGCCTTGGATTAGCAAATGTATATGAAGCCAAGACTCTCCTCTGGGGTTGACCATTATTGTTGGCCATTCTCACTGGTGGATTTGTTGGATTCGTTGAGTGTTCCTCCAATTCATAATATTCTTCATCTGATTCTTCCTCTCCAGCAACATTTTTTTCTTTTGCTTCTCTTCTTAGCCTTCGGAAGATTCTTTCGTCAGTTTCATGAAAGGTAGGGATCTCTCTTCTTGTATCTGACATACAAGCAAAACACAAGAATCACACAATACCAGAAAAGCAATAACACTTCAATCCATGGCTGAAGTGAAATATTAGTTAGCTTAGGCAAAAATTCAAACAGTTAGCGGGTTAATCAAAATTAGAGAAAAATAAAGAGAAAGTGCTTGATCTAGATTACCACCTCACTTAATCATTGTCAATCTAATCAATCCCCGGCAACGGCGCCAAAAACTTGATGAGTATTTTGGAGGAAAAATAAATCTCTCCCAAAACACACAAATCTAATCGGCAAGTGTACCGGGTCGTATCAAGTAATAAAAACTCACGGGAGTGAGGTCGATCCCACAGGGATTGAAGGATTGAGCAATTTTAGCTTAATGGTTGATTTAGTCAAGCGAATCAAGATTTGGTTGATGGTTTTGTGACTTGCAGAATTAAATTGCATTGAAGAAAAGAGAACAAGAAATAAATTGCTGAAACGTAAAGGACAAGAAATTAAATAGCAGAAACTTAAAGTGCAAGAAATGTAAATTACGGAATCTTAAAGTGCAAGAAATGTAAACAGCTGGAATTGTAAAGGGAATTGGGGAATGGATTTGCAGAATTTAAACAAGGAAAAGTTGAATTGCATTAAACAGAAGAGGGAAAGGGAATTGAGATTGAACCGGATATGAAGCAGAAAAGTAAATGAACATAGAAAGGAAAGAAACAGAATGTAAATTGGGGATTTGGATCTCAGGACCCAGAGACTAGAAAACCAAGTCTAGATCTCAATACCTTCCTAGATCCAACAAGAACAATTGCAAGGGAATTGTAAATTGCAAAGAGAATAGATGAAGAGCAGTTAACCGGAAATGAAATTCAATTAACAGTAAAGAAACAGAGAGATCCAAGATTGAGATTGAAACAGAATTTCTTCAATTCTCCAATCCAAGATCCAAGACAAATGTAAAATAAAATTGAAAGCAATGGAAACAAAGAAATTAAAGTTCACTCAATAACAAAAGCTCTCCGAAAACTATTATGAAAATTTCAAAAGGAAAGCTCCCCAGAGAACTTGAATTCTATCCTATTTATACACTTTCTTCCAATGATCTTCAAGCCTTGAGTTGGGCCTTTGCTCTTGGTGGAATTGGGTTGAAAGAGGCCTTGGTTGATTGCTCTTGAAGTTTGAAGAAGAACCAAAGTGAACCAATTGAACTGGGTTCGAGTTTTGCAAAAGTTGGACCAAAAGTTGGAGCTAAAGTTAGGGGTCTAACTTTGGCTCCAACTTTTCATAGCAGCCCACAAAACTTGCTGGTATGAACGTTGGTGCCAACGTTAGGGGTCTAACTTTGACCGTAACGTTGGCCTCCCTTATGCACATTTATGGCGCCAACTTTGTCCTCTTGTCATGTTACCAATTTTATGCCCAATATAGACTTATCATATATGGTTGGAAAGCTCTGAATGTCAGCTTTCTAACCCACTTGGAATCACTTCAATTGGACATCTACAACTCAAGTTATGATCATTTGAAGAGGGCATGGTCGCTGGCTTTGGTGTGCAGCGTTTGAGGTAACGTTTGCCTCAAACGTTGGCAAAAACGCCAGTTCAGGAGGCTCAAACGTATTGTCCACCCCATACTATTATACATTGTTGGAAAGCCCTGGATGTCTACTTTCCAATTCCGTTGGGAGCACATTATTTGGAGCTCTACAGCTCGAGTTATACTCCGTTGAAGGTGCAGAGGTCAGTTGGCCTCACTGCAGGTTGCCACCATGTTCGTTTATGCACATTGTGGGGCAGTTTTCTCCCTCAATTTTAGTGTCCACTGATGCACATAAACTTGTTATGCTACGATTTAGGAAATTGCACGATCGGCAAAATTCCTTCCGGCAAGTGCACCGGTTATCGTCAAGTAAAAACTCACAATAGAGTGAGGTCGAATCCCACAAGGATTGGTTGAGTGAGCAATTCGGATTAGAAGTGTGTTCTAGTTGAGCGGAATCAAGATTGAGATGAGAATTTGCGGAATGTAAAGTTGGCGGGAAAAGTAAATGACAAGAAATTAAAATGGCGGAATCTTAAATTGCATGAATTAAAGAGCAGAAACTAAATTGCTGAAATTTAAAAGGGAATGGGGGTTGATTGCATGAATGGAGTTGCAGAATGTAAAGAGAAAGTGGAAATCAGAATTGGGGGATTCATTGGGTTAAAGGAGATATTGAGATCTCCGAATCAAAACATGTTTATCTCTTCCTCAAGCAATGCATTCATTGAATTTTGCTTGGCAATCTTATATGATTGGATCCCAATCCCTTGGCTCACCAATTCTCTCTAAAAATGAACAAATTCCCAATCCCTTGGTTTAAATGTTCATAAGAAGAGATGATGCTCTATCACTGATTATACCACACAATTTCATGAACCACAATTTGGTAGGATTACATGTCACAATATCCATCCAAACCCCAATCCAATTCATTGTGAGAAAGCTTCTCTAGCATGAATCCTCCATTCCTTTCCCAAGGTTCCGAAGGATTCCAATTATGGGTAGTTTCTTTCCCAAGACAACTACCCAATGGAATTAGATCGAGAAGCTTTCTAACAAAATTCAAGAGAAAAGATTGAAGAAGAAGATAAACTATTATTGATTCATTGAATTACAATAGAGCTCCCTAACCCAATGAAAGGGGGTTTAGTGAGTCATAGCTCTGAATTCAATTACAAAGAAATGAAAACTAGCTCAATGAAAAGGTAAAAAGTCCCCATCAGGGGCTGGATTCCCCTTCAATCCCCCCCTTCTTCAATGCAGAAACTAAGGCCTTTAAATAGGCTCCCTAAATTACAAAATGAAAATGAAATTCAAAGCAAATTACAATCAAATGAAAATAAACTATTCTAGATGATTCTTGTGGCCTTGATTTGGTGTTGTTGATGGGCCTTGCTTGCTTGAAGGGCTGAGTGACATAATTGATCCAAAAAGGATAATGATCCATTAAACTACACTCAAATGTTGCACCCCCTTTCTTGAGTCGTCAATTTGTTCTCTTGTCAACCTTGCCAATTTGATGCCAAATACAGACTATTATACCTCGTTGGAAAGCTATGGATGTCAGCTTTCTAACGCAACTGGAAGCACCTCAATTGGATCTCTACAACTCGAGTTATACTCCATGGAAGGTGAAGAGGTCAGCTGGCCTGATTGCATGTTGGTACTATGCTCTTCTATGCACATTACGGGGCTGTTTTCTCCCTCAATTTTTAGTATCCACCATGCATGCCATATATGCTTGGAAAGCTCTAGATGTCTTCTTTCCAATGCATTTTGAATCACCTCATTTGGAGTTTTGTAGCTCAAGTTATTTATGTTTGAAGAAGGCATGGTCAAGCTGTTCCATATAACACGTTTAAGCTTCAGTTTAAGGTTAAACTGAAGCTTAAACGTGGAAATGGAAAAGGTAGCCCTGGAGGTCGAACACGTTTAAGCTCCAGTTTGAGGTCAAACTGGAGCTTAAACGTGGAAATGGAGAGAGCAACCCTGGAGGAGAAAACTTGGTCGAACACGTTTAAGCTCCAGTTTGAGGTCAAACTGGAGCTTAAACGTGGAAATGGCTCCCTGGTGCTTTTCCCATTCTGGCGTTTAACCTCCAGTTTAAGGTTAAACTGGAGGTTAAACGTGGAACTCCTTCCTGAGTGGCATTATCATTCTGGCGTTTAACCTCCAGTTTGAGGTCAAACTGGAGGTTAAACTTGGAATGCTTCTTTGGTGAGACTTTTCATTCTGGCGTTTAACCTCCAGTTTAAGGTTAAACTGGAGGTTAAACTTCAATTCCAGCATTATATGGCTTGGTAGTTTAAGTTCCAGTTTAAGCTTAAACTGGAACTTAAACTCCACATGTGATATTCAAGCTTCCTTTATTGATTTTGTTGCTTCCTTGCCTAGCCTCTTCTTCCCTGAAATCATCCAAACAATTGCATCAAAGTCTTGCAAAAATTCATGAGAATTCTTCCATTCATAGCTTTCAAGGAATATAACTAAAAACTCATGGAATTTGCATCAAAATCTTCATGTTGAATGATTTAAGACAAGCATGACTATTTGGCCCAAAATGATTACTTAAGGCTCAAGAAAATGCATAAAACAACTAAAAATAAAAGAAAAAAAGCTAGTGAAACTAGCCTAAGATGCCTTGGCATCATCCACCATGCAGTGCCATATATGCTTGGAAAGCTCTTGATTCCTACTTTCCAATGCTTCTTGAATCACCTCATTTGGAGCTCTGTAGCTCAAGTTATTCTTGTTGGAAGTATACCCCTTCAAGCTGTTGTGGTGTGTGGCGCCAACGTTAGCCTCAAAGTTAGGGGGCTAACGTTGGCGCAAAATTTTGCTCCTCTTCCTTGAATTTTCATGCGCCAACGTTAGCCTCCAAGTTAGGGGTCTAACGTTGGCGCAAACGTTGGTTCCCAGGGAGGAATTCATGTGCCAACGTTAGCCTCAAAGTTAGGGGGCTAACGTTGGCGCAAACTTTTGGAGCCCAGGGGAGAATTTTCAAGTTCCAACGTTAGCCTCCAAGTTAGGGGGCTAACGTTGGGGCTAACTTTTCAACCAAAAGTTTATGCAAAAGTTTGATGCTAACTTTAGGTCCAGCTTCTTGCTTCCTGGTTCAATTTCACTTATTCCATTGTCCTCTCTTCACTCCTAGCCATTCCTTCTTACTTCAACCTTTCTCCAAGCTTTCTTCACCTATCATTAATCAACCAAACACATCAAAGCTATGCTCAAAATCATGAGATATTCATTCTTTCATAATATGCAACAAATATAGCATAAAACCTCATGAAATGGCATGAATTCATATATGGTTGATTCAATCAAGGGAAACATGAAAATCTACTCAATTAGCTTGCTTGTAGCTCAAGAAAGTGCATAATTCTAATGAAAACAAAAGAAAAAGACTAGTTAAAATAGGCTAGGATGACTTGTCATCACAATGGCTAGCATGTATGTATGTTTGTAAGTTTCTAAACTTATTTTGATGTGTGAATACCAAACTTAGTTCCTTGCCAACTTCTATTATGTAGCAAATTGACTACATGCATGAAACATTATGTGCTTTTATTAAGAAAGCAAACTATGAACCAGAAAGTCAACAACTGTTAAGTGGTTTCCATAATTTTTTGGAGTTAATGACTAGTCATGCTATTTGGAGGGTTGTAGTATGTTTCAATGAAATCTGTGACGGAACACAAAACTTAGGATCACACATTCACCCTTGAATTGTTTACTTATAACCTTACTTTGCTGTGCAACACCAAACTTAACTCCTTGCAATGCAGGGAAATCAGCTTAACTCTCTTATTGAAAAAGTAAAAGAAAAGACTTAAGGAAGTTACCTCTGGTTGGGTTGCCTCCCAACAAGCACTTCTTTATCGTCATTAGCTTGACGTCCCTCATTCTTGCTCAACTCAGCTCATGAATGCTCTCCTCCTTGTTCCAGGATCCTCCTAGGTAATGTTTCACCTTGTGACCATTCACTGTGAATGTATCCTTTGTAGCTTCATTCAGAAGTTCAAGATTTCCATGTGGGGAAACCTTGGTCACTAGATAAGGGCCGGTTGATGACTGGATACTGCTCACTATATCAATATATAATGAATCCGTTCTTTGGCAAGCGCACTAAATTATCGTCAAGTAATAACTCACTATGAGTGAGGTCGAATCCTACAGAGATTGATTGATTGAGAAACTTTAGTTAATAGGAAAGTTTAGTCAAGCTAATCAATAGAGATTGTTGAGTGCAGAATTCTAAATAGCAGAAATGTAAATGACTTAAAGGTAAAGAAAAGCAATAAAGTGCAGAAAAGTAAATAAAAAGAATGTAAAGTGTTGGAACATAAATGACTGAATTGTAAATGGGGAATGGGTAATGGTATGAATTAAAGAAAGCTATAAAGAATGGAGAAGATAAGAATAGGGAAAATTCATTGGGTTAGGAGATGTTGCTCTCTTTGGATTAAATCTAGATCATCTCATCTTCAATCATGCAACTCATTGACCTTTTGGCAATCATGATTGATTGAACCCCAATTCCTTGGTGATTCAATCTCTCAAATCTTGATAATCAGCAAATCCTTGGTCTAATTGCTCATGAATCGAGATAAGCTTGATCCCTGATTATACCACACATCCTCATAGATCTAAATAGTGGGTGAATTTCATGTCACCATATCCAAATCCAAAAACTCAGATCTACTCAAGTGTGAGAAGAGATTTCAAGCATGGTTTCATGTTTCCTTTTCCAAGGTTCCCATGAAACCCATTTTGCATTCAACCTCTTTTCCAAGATGATTGAACACTAAGCATGAAGAACAAAATTCCTTCTAGAAAATCAAAGAGAGATGAAGAGAAGAAGAAATTCACTATCATTAATCCATCAAGTACAACAGAGCTCCCTCTCCCAATGAGAGGGAGTATAGCTACTCATAGCTTAGAGAAAAGTACAGGAGATGAAAGAAGATGAAGTGAAGTGTAAAAGTAAAACTAACCAACCAATCCAACCCCCTTTTCAGTACTCTTAGGGGGTATTTATACTATTGCTATCACTAGAAAATAAAAATTACAAAAAAGGAAAAGAAAATTACATTTGAAAAGAAAAGGAAAACTCATTAAAGTGAACCATGTGCCTGGCGTGTGAGTGGCGTGTGAGCGGCGTGTCATGCCCAGCTCCTCAGCTTGGCTTGGCGTGCCACGCCTGGCTTCCAAGTGGCACGCCTCTTTTGTTTAGCTAGCCTGGCGTGCCACGCCTTCGAGCTCAAATGGCACGTCCATTGTGGCTTCTCTCTTCCTCCTCGCTGGAAAATATACCTGGTGTGCCACGCCCAGTAGTGGCGTGCCATGCCCATGTCAAGTTCTTCATCTTCCTTCTTTGGTAAATTGAACTGGCGTGCCACGCCCAAGTCTGGTGTGCCACGCCCTCAATAAAGAATGAGTAAGCCCTTCTAGTCTAGTAGACTGGCGTGCCACGCCCAGTGATCAAGTGGCACGCTCCTGGTGTGAGCAGGGCTGGTGTGCCACGCCCCAAGTATCAAGTGGCACACCTATTATCATTGTGCCTTGGCGTGCCACGCCTAAAATCCAAAGTGGCATGCTCATTGATCTTCTTCTTTGGAAGCTTGTGCTGGCGTGCCACACCTTCGATCTCAAGTGGCATGCCCTTGTTGTGGCTGCATTCTTCCTCTCTGAACCAATGAATTGGCATGCCACGCCTTCGATCTCAAGTGACGCGTCCCTTATGGTGATGAGCCTCTTCAAGCTTGGCATGCCACGCCTAGAACTCAAGTGGCACACCCAGAATATGAACAAGGTTGGCGTGCCACGCCCCAAACATCAAGTGGCACGCCCATTGTGTTGAACCTTTCACTCCCCTCTGCTTACTTGAACGGGCATGCCATGCCTTCGATCTGGCATGCCACGCCCCTTGTAGATGATGGGGTTGGCGTGCCACGCCCAGCCTGGCATGCCACGCCCCTTGTGGGTCTTCAAGGATGCTCTCTGGAATGTATAGTTGGCGTGCTATGCCTGGTCTTGGCGTGCCACGCCCATAGTAAAGCTTGTTGTCCCTTCTTTGGAGTTTATAGTTGGTGTGCCATGCCTGGCCTTGGCATGCCACGCCCATTATGCTTCATCTCCTTGGCGTGCCACGCCTGGCCTTGGTGTGCCACGCCTGTTGAAAGCTTCATGGACTCTCCTGTGGAACTGCTAACTGGTGTGCCACGCCCATTAGCTGCCGTGCCACTCCCATTGAATTTGTTGGCGTTTGCACCAAGTGGCACGCCCAGCTCTTCTTTCTTGTTTCCTTCTTCTTTTGTTGTTCTTTTAACCTGAAATTCAAAGAAAACTCATTTCAAAGCAATGTACCATAAAATTCATCATTTAGTTCATTAAATTGCATTAATTGAATGAGATTTCACTATTTCTATGGTCCTTTTAGATAAGAGAAAGAGGTAGATGATGCAAGTCATCACCGGTCCATTTGGACTTGAGTATACCAGGGAAAATCTTGAGCTTGGAATTATACAATAGCACTTGCTGCCCTGGCTCAAATTCTTTTCTTGAATTTTCTTGTGATGCCATCTTTTGGTCCTCTCCTTGCATATCTTAGCACTCTCATAAGCTTCCGGTCTGAATTCATCCAATTCATTAAGTTGCATCAACCTTTTCTCTCCTGCTGCTTGAGAATCAAGATTGAGGAGCTTAGTGGCCCAGAAAGCCTTGTGCTCGAGCTCCACAAGGAGGTGGCAAGATTTGCTATAGATTAGCTGAAATAGTGACCTCCCGATTGGGGTTTTGAATGCAGTCTATATGCCCACAGCGCATGATCCAACTTCGTTGCCCAGTCTTTTCTTGTAACTCCAACTGTCTTCTCTAGGATTCTTTTTAGCTCTTTGTTTGCCAATTCACCCTGGCCATTAGTTTGAGAATGGTATGGTGTAGCCACTTTGTGAGTTACTCCATATCTGTGGAGTAGCTTATCCATCTGTTTGTTACAAAAGTGACTGCCTTCATCACTGTTGAGGCCTTTGGGCACTCCAAATCTGGTGAAAATATACTTCTTAAGAAACTGGAGAACAATGCTTGCATCACATGTGGTTGTTACTATGGTTTCCACCCATTTGGAGACGTATTCTACTGCCACCAATATGTACTTGAATGAATATGATGGGGGAAAGGATCCCATGAAGTCTATTCCCCAAAGGTCAAACAATTCTACTTCCAAGAAGAAATTCTAGGGCATTTCATTTCTCCTTGTTAGGCCTCCTGCTCTTTGGCATTCATCACATTGATTTACAAAATCCCTGGCATCTTTGAATATGGATGGCCAATAGAAACCCCTCTGAAGAACTTTAGCAGCTGTTGTTTTGACCCTAAAATGTCCACCATAACCTGAGCTGTTGCAGTGCCATAGGATGTTTCTCATCTCACTTTCTGGTACACACCTTCTAATCATCTCATCTGGGCATCTCTTGAATAGAAAGGGTTCATCCCACAAGAATTTCTTGGCTTCAGTAAGCAAATTCTTCACTTGTTGCCTAGTGTAATCTTGAGGAATCCCTCTTCCCACCTTGTAGTTTATAATATCAGCAAACCAAGGTGCTTGTTGGACTTAAAATAGATGCTCATATGGGAACTTCTCATTCACTGGTTACGATGCTTCTTGGTTGATCTCTTGTGGAAGTCTTGACAAATGATATGCAACTTGGTTCTCACTTCATTTCCTATCCCTTACTTCAACGTCAAATTCTTGTAGCAATAGCACACACCTGATAAGCCTTGGCTTAGCATCCTGTTTAGACATGAGATACTTGAGAGCAGCATGGTCAGTATATACTATAACTTTTGAACCAATCAAGTATTGTCTAAATTTATCAAACGCATATACAATTCCCAATAGTTCTTTTTCTGTGGTGGTATAATTTTTCTGTGCCTCATTTAACACTTTACTTGCATAGTATATGACATGATGCAATTTATCCTTCCTTTATCCTAATACAGCACCAATTGCAAAATCACTTGCATCACACATAAGTTCAAAAGGAAGTCCTCATTCTGGGGGTGTGATTATTGGTGCTGTAGTGAGTTTCGTTTTTAAGGCTTGAAAAGCATGTTTGCATTCCTCATCAAAAAGAAATGGGTTATCAACCACCAGTAAATTGCTTAGTGGTTTAGCTATTTTTGAAAAATCTTTGATGAATCTCCTAAAAAATCCAGCATGCCCAAGAAAACTTTTCACTGCTTTCACATTAATTGGTATAGGAAGCTTTTCTATGATCTCTATTTTAGCTTTGTCAACTTCTATACCTTTGCTTGAAACTTTATGCTCAAGAACAATGCCTTTTGGTACCATGAAATGGCATTTTTTCCAATTCAAGATTAAGTTTGTTTCTTGGCATCTTTTCAATACAAGGGTTAGATGATGTAAACAAGTGTCAAAAGAGTTACCAAAAACAGAAAAGTCATCCATAAAAACCTCTAAGAATTTCTCTACCATGTCAGAAAATATGAAAAGCATACACCTTTGAAAGGTTGCTAGAGCGTTGTATAGCCCAAAGGGCATCCTTCTGTAGGCAAAGACTCTGAAAGGACAAGTGAAAGAGGTCTTTTCTTGGTCCTTGGGATCCACCACTATCTGATTGTACCCGGAGTACCCATCCAAGAAGCAATAGTAGGCATGGCCAGTCAATCTTTCTAGCATCTAGTCTATGAAGGTGAGAGGGAAGTGGTCCTTCCTTGTAGCCTCATTCAATCTTCTATAGTTAATGCACATTCTCCACCTGGTCACTGTCCTTGTAGAGATGAGCTCATTCCGTTCATTGAAGATGATAGTCATGCCTCCCTTCTTCGGTACCACCTGGATTGGACTCACCCAAGGGCTGTCAGAAATGGGGTATATGATTCCAGCATTCCATAACTTCATCACCTCCTTTTGAACCACCTCTTTCATGGTTGGATTGAGCCTCCTTTGAGGTTGTACCACTGGCCTTGAGTTCTCCTCCAGCAGGGTTTTATGCATCCAAATAGCAGGGCTTATACCCTTAATATAATCAATTGTCCACCCTAGAGTAGTTTTGTAAGTGTTTAACACCTCAAGTAGCTTTGCTTCATCTCGTGCACTCAAAGAGGAGTTGATGATTACTGGAAGGGTATCCTTCCCAGCAAGGAATGCATATTTGAGATGAGGTGGAAGGGGTTTCAGTTCTTGCTTTGGTGCCTCCTCTGTCTTTCCTTGAAGAGAGTTTTTGGCTACTTGCTTCTCTTTGGCATCTCTAACTTGAAGCTCTTGAAGTTTTTCTTCTTGTTCTTCATGATGACTTGTCTTAAGCACTTCTTCCATCAAGGTTTCTGGTGCACGAAATTGTGATCATCAATGGCGCCAACAACTTGGTACGCACAATTATAATCTCAACTCTTTGTCACAACTCCGCACAACTAACCAGCAAGTGCACTGGGTCGTCCAAGTAATAAACCTTACGTGAGTAAGGGTCGATCCCACGGAGACTGTCGGCTTGATGCAAGCTATGGTCATCTTGTAAATCTCAGTCACGCGAATTCAAATAGTTATGGAGAATTGATAATTAAAAGATGAATAAAATATAAAATAGGATAGAGATACTCATATAATTCATTGGTGAGAATTTCAGATAAGCGTATGAAGATGCTTTGTTCCTTCTGAATCTCTGCTTTCCTATTGCCTTCTTCCAATCATTCATACTCCTTTCCATGGCAAGCTTATGTTGGGTTTCATCGTTGTCAATGGCTACCTCCCGCCCTCTCAGTGAAAATGGTCCAAATGCGCTGTCACCGCACGGCTAATCAGCTGTTGGTTCTCGATCATGTTGGAATATGATCCATTGATCCTTTTGCGTCTGTCACTATGCCCAACTCTCGTGAGTTTGAAGCTCGTCACAGTCATCCCTTTCCAGATCCTACTCGGAATACCACAGACAAGGTTTAGACTTTCTGGATCTCAAGAATGCTGCCAATTGATTCTACCTTATACCACAAAGACTCTGATCTCATGGAATGGAAGGCTCGGTTGTCAGGCAAGGCAACCATGCGTCATGAACCAGAAGGCTAAGAGATACGTACTCATGCTATTGTGGTGCACGAAAATTACTTCACACTATGTAATTCCGCACAACTAACCAGCAAGTGCACTGGGTCGTCCAAGTAATACCTTACGTGAGTAAGGGTCGATCCCACGGAGATTGTTGGTTTGAAGCAAGCTATGGTTATCTTGCAACTCTTAGTCAGGATATCAATTTGTGGTTATCAATTGAATTGCAAATGAACAAGAGAGCATGAATTAAAGGTTACTTGTTATGTAGTAAATGAGAATATGTTGGAGTTTTGGAGATGCTTTGTCTTTTGAATCCCTGCCTTCTCCCTATCTTCTTCTTCACGCACGCACGTCCCTCCTATGGCAAGTTGTGTGTTGGTGGATCACCGTTGTCAATGGCTACCATCCTTCCTCTCAGTGAAAATGGTCCAGGTGCGCTGTCACCGCACGGCTAATCATCTGTAGGTTCTCGATCATACCGGAATAGGATTTACTATCCTTTTGCATCTGTCACTACGCCCAGCACTCGCGAGTTTGAAGCTCGTCACAGTCATCCAATCCCAGAATTCTACTCGGAATACCACAGACAAGGTTTAGACTTTCCGGATTCTCAAGGATGCTACCAATGGATTCTAGCTTATACCACGGAGATTCTGATTAAGGAATCTAAGAGATACTCATTCAATCTGATATAGAACAGAGGTGGTTGTCAAACACACGTTCATGGATTGAGGAAGGTGAAGAGTGTCACGGATTATCACCTTTTCTATAATTAAGCGCGAAGGAATATCTTAGATAGGAACACGCATGTTTGAATGGAAAATAGAAATAGTTGCATTAATTCATCAAAACACAGCAGAGCTCCTCACCCCCCAACAATGGAGTTTAGAGACTCATGCCGTCAGAGATTACAAAGTTCAGATCTAAAAATGTCATGATATCCTAAATAAATCTCTAAAAGTTGTATAAATACTAAACTAGTAACCTAGGTTTACAGAAAATGAGTAAACTATGATAGATAGTGCAGAAATCCACTTCTGGGGCCCACTTGGTGTGTGCTGGGGCTGGGGCTGAGACTAAAGCCTCTCACGTGCCTGGGCTATTTTGGGCGTTCAACGCCAGGTTGTAACCTGTTTCTGGCGTTGAACTCCAACTTGTAACTTGTTTCTGGCGCTGGACGCCAGACTACAACATGGAACTGGCGTTGAACGCCAGTTTACGTCATCTATCCTTGAGCAAAGAATGGACTATTATATATTGCTGGAAAGCCCTGGATGTCTACTTTCCAACGCAATTTGAAGCCTAGGGTTACAAAAATAAGTAATTAATGCAGAGATCTTCTTCCGGGCCCACTTGGTGTGTGCTTGGGCTGAGCATTGAAGCTTTCACATGTAGAGACTTTTCTTGGAGTTAAACGCCAGCTTTTGTGCCGGTTTGGGCGGTTAACTCCAGCTTTTATGCCAGTTCTGGCGTTTTGACGCCAGAATTTCTATGCTGACATGGAACGCCGGTTTGGGCCATCAAATCTTGGGTAAAGTATGAACTATTATATATTGCTGGAAAGCCCAGGATGTCTACTTTCCAACGCAATATAGAGCGTGCCAATTGGGCTTCTGTAGCTCCAAAAAATCTACTTCGAGTGTAGGGAGGTCAGAATCCAACAACATTTGCAGTCCTTTTTCAGCCTCTGAATCAGATTTTTGCTCAGGTCCCTCAATTTCAGCCAGAAAATACTTGAAATCACAAAAAAATACACAAACTCATAGTAAAGTCCAGAAATGTGATTTTTATTTAAAAACTAAGAAAATTATAATAAAAACTAACTAAAATATACTAAAAACATACTAAAAACAATGCCAAAAAGCGTATAAATTATCCGCTCATCACAAAACCAAATTTAAATTGTTGCTTGTCCCCAAGCAACTAAAAATAAAGTAGGATAAAAAGAAGAGAATATACAATGAATTCCAAAAACATCTATGAAGATCAGTATTTATTAGATGAGCGGAGCTATTAGCTTTTTGCTTCTGAACAGTTTTGGCATCTCACTTTATCCTTTGAAGTTCAGAATGATTGGCTTCTATAGGAATTCAGAATTCAGATAGTGTTATTGATTCTCTTAGTTCAGTATGTTGATTCTTGAACACAGTTACTTTATGAGTCTTGGCCATGACCCTAAGCATTTTGTTTTCCAGTATTACCACCGGATACATAAATGCCACAGACACATAACTGGGTGAACCTTTTCAGATTGTGACTCAGCTTTGCTAGAGTCCCCAATTAGAGGTGTCCAGAGCTCTTAAGCACACTCTTTTTGCTTTGGACCACGACTTTAACCGCTCAGTCTCAAGCTTTCACTTGACACCTTCACGCCACAAGCACATGGTTAGGGACAGCTTGGTTCAGCCGCTTAGGCCAGGATTTTATTCCTGTGGGCCCTCCTATCCACTGATGCTCAAAGCCTTGGATCCTTTTTATTTTACCCTTGCCTTTTGGTTTAAAGGGCTATTGGCTTTTTTTGCTATCTTTCTTTTTCTTTTATTTTTTTTGCCTTCTTTTTCCGCAAGCTTTTCACTGCTTTTTCTTGCTTCAAGAATCAATTTTATGATTTTTCAGATTATTAATAACATTTCTCCTTTTTCTTTATTCTTTCAAGAGCCAACAATTTTAACATTCATAAACAACAAATTCAAAAGACATATGCACTGTTCAAGCATTCATTCAGAAAACAAAAAGTATTGCCACCACATCAAAATAATTAATCTGTTTTAAAATTCAAAATTCATGCACTTCTTTTTCTTTTTTGATTAAAATATTTTTCTTTTAAGAAAGGTGATGGATTCATAGGACATTAATAACTTTAAGACATAGACACTAAGACACTAATGATCATGTAATAAATACACAAACATAGATAAACCTAAAGCATAATTTTCGAAAAACAGAAAAATAAAGAACAAGGAAATTAAAGAACGGGTCCACCTTAGTGATGGCGGCTTATTCTTCCTCTTGAAGATCTTATGGAGTGCTTGAGCTCCTCAATGTCTCTTCCTTGCCTTTGTTGCTCCTCCCTCATGACTCTTTGGTCTTCTCTAATTTTATGGAGGAGGATAGAATGCTCTTGGTGCTCCACCCTTAGTTGTCCCATATTGGAACTCAATTCTCCTAGGGAGGTGTTAATTTGCTCCCAATAATTTTGTAGAGGAAAGTGCATCTCTTGAGGCATCTCAGGGATTTCATGATGAGAAATTTCCTCATGCTCTTTCCCATGAGTGGGATCTCTTGTTTGCTCCATCTTTTTCTTAGTAATGCGCTTGTCCTCATCAATGAGGATGTCTTCCTTTATGTCAATTCCAGCTGAATTGTAGAGGTGACAAATGAGATGAGGGAAGGCTAACCTTGCCAAAGTAGAGGACTTGTCCGCCACCTTGTAGATTTCTAGGGATATAACCTCATGAACTTCTACTTCCTCTCCAATCATGATGCTATGGATCATGATAGCCCGGTCTATAGTAACTTCAGACCGGTTGCTAGTAGGAATGATTGAGCGTTGGATGAACTCCAACCATCCCCTAACCACAGGCTTGAGGTCATGCCTTCTTAATTGAACCGGCTTCCCTCTTGAATCTCTCTTCTATTGAGCGCCCTCTTCACAAATGTCTATGAGAACTTGGTCCAACCTTTGATCAAAGTTGACCCTTCTAGTGTAGAGGCGTGCATCTCCTTGCATCATGGGCAAGTTGAATGCCAACCTTACATTTTCCATACCAAAATCTAAGCATTTCCCCCGAACCATTGTAAGCCAATTCTTTGGATTCGGGTTCATACTTTGATCATGGTTCTTAGTGATCCATGCGTTTGCATAGAACTCTTGAACCATTAAGACTCCGACTTGTTGAACGGGGTTGGTGAGAACTTCCTAACCTCTTCTTCGAATTTCATGTCGGATCTCCGGATATTTGCCCTTTTTTAGCTTGAAAGGGACCTCGGGGATCACCTTCTTCTTGGCCACAACTTCATAGAAGTGGTCTTGATGCACCCTTGAGATGAATCTCTCTATCTCCCATGACTCAGAGGTGGACGCTTTTGTCTTCCCTTTCCTCTTTCTAGAGGTTTCTCCGGCCTTTGGTGCCATAAATGGTTATGGAAAAACAAAAAGCAACGCTTTTACCACACCAAACTTAGAAGGTTTGCTCGCCCTCGAGCAAAAGAAGAAAGAAAAGAGTAGAAGAAGAAAATGGAGGAGATGGAGGGGATTTTGTGGTTTGGTCAAGGGGGAGAAGTAGTGTGTATGATGTGTGAAAATGAAGGAGTGAAGTTGGGTTTATATAGGAGTGGAGAGAGGGATAGGGTTCGGCCATGCATGGGTGGGTTTGGGAGGGAAAGTGGTTTGAATTTGAATGGTGAGATAGGTGGGGTTTTATGATGGAGGGATGTGGATTGGTGAAGAGATTATGGAAAAGAGGGTAGGATTTGATAGGTGAGGGAAATTTGGGGAAGAGGTATTGAGGTGATTGGTGGAGGGTATTTGGGGAAGGTTGTTATGGAGTGGTGTGAAGAAGAGAGAGAGAGATGAAGTAGGTGGGGATCCTGTGGGGTCCACAGATCCTGAGGTGTCAAGGATTTCTTATCCCTGCACCATGTGGCATGTAAACGCCCCATTGATTGCCAATCTTGGCATTAAACGCCAGGTTGCTGCCCATTTTTGGCGTTTAACGCCAGTTTTTCTCCCCTTTCTAGCGTTTAACACCAGCTCTGTGCCCATTTCTGGCGTTAAATGCCAGCTCTGTGCCCCTTTCTGGTGTTAAACGCCCAGAATGGTACCAGACTGGGCATTTAACGTCCATTCTACTACCCTTACTGGCGTTTAAATGCCAGTAAGTTTTTCCTCCAGAGTGTGCTATTTTTAATACTATTTTTCATTCTATTTTTGATCTTTCATTCAGTTATTTTTGTGACTTCACATGATCATCAACCTACAAAAAACATAAAATAACAATAGAAAATAAATAGATATAATAAAATAAAATTGGGTTGCCTCCCAACAAGTGCTTCTTTAATGACAATAGCTTGACAATGGACTCTCATGAACCTCACAAATACTCAGAGCATGATGATGGCCTCCCAACACCAAACTTAAAGTTTGAATGTGGGGGCTCGAATTGACTCTGCATTGAGAGAAGCTTTTCATGCTTCCTCTCCATGGTTACAGAGGGAGATCATTGAGCTTTAAACACAAGGGAGTCCTCATTCACTTGAAGGATCAATTCTCCTCTATCAACATCAATTACAGCTTTTGCTGTGGCTAGGAAGGGTCTGCCAAGGATGATGGATTCATCTATACACTTTCCAATGTCTAGGATTATGAAATCAGTAGGGATGTAGTGGTCTTCAACCTTTACCAAGACATCCTCTACAAGTCCATAAGCCTGTTTCCTTGAATTGTCTGCCCTCTCTAGTGAGATTCTTGCAGCTTGTACCTCAAGGATCCCCAGCTTCTCTATTACAGAGAGAGGCATAAGGTTTATGCTTGACCCCATGTCACACAGAGCCTTCTCAAAGGTCATGGTGCGTATGGTACAAGGTATTGAGAATTTTCCAGGATCCTATCTCTTCTGAGGTAATCTCTGCCTAGTCAAGTCATCCAGTTCTTTGGTGAGTAAGGGAGGTTCATCCTCCCAAGTTTTATTACCAAATAACTTGGCATTTAACTTCATGATTGCTCTAAGGTACTTATCAACTTGCTCTTCAGTAATATCTTCATCATCTTCACAGGAAGAATACTCATAAGATCTCATGAATGGCAGAATTAAATTAAATGGAATCTCTATGGTCTGTGTATGAGAATCAGATTCTCATGGTTCCTCATTAGGGAACTCCTTAGAGGCCAGTGGACGTCCATTGAGGTCTTCCTCAGTAGAAATCACTGCCTCTTCCTCCTCTCCAAGTTCGGCCGAGTGGGTAATGTTGATGGCCTTGCACTCTCTTTTTGGATTCTCTTCTGTATTGCTTGGGAGAGTACTAGGAGGGAGTTTAGCAATTTTCTTACTCAGCTGACCCACTTGTGCCTCCAAATTTCTAATAGAGGATTTTGTTTCAGTCATGAAACTTTGAGTGGTTTTAATTAGATCAGAGACTATGGTTGCTAAGTCAGAATGGCTCTGCTTAGAATTCTCTGTCTGTTGTTGAGAAGATGATGGAAAAGGCTTGCTATTGTTAAACCTATTTCTTCCACCATTACTATTGTTGAAGCCTTGTTGAGGCCTCTGTTGGTCCTTCCATGAGAGATTTGGATGATTTCTCCATGAAGGATTATAGGTGTTTCCATAGGGTTCTCCAATGTAATTTACCTCTTCCATTGCTGGGTTCTCAGGATCATAAGCTTCTTCCTCAGATGAAGCTTCTTTGGTACTGCCTATTGCTGCTTGCATTCCAGACAAACTCAGAGAAATCATATTGACTTGCTGAGTCAATATTTTGTTTTGAGCCAATATGGCATTCAAAGTGTTAATATCAAAAACTCCTTTCTTCTGATTTGTCCCATTATTCACAGGATTCCTTTTCAGAAGTGTACATGAATTGGTTATTTGCAACCATCTCAATGAGTTCCTGAGCTTCTACAGGCGTCTTCTTCAAATGAAGAGATCCTCCAGCAGAGCTGTCTAATGACATCTTGGACAGTTCAGACAGACCATCATAGAAGATACCTATGATGCTCCATTATGAAAGCATGTCAGAAGGACACCTTCTGATCAATTGCTTGTATCTTTTCCAAGCTTCATAGAGGGATTCGCCTTCCTTCTGTCTGAAGGTTTGGACTTCCACTCTAAGCTTACTCAATTTTTGAGGTGGAAAGAACTTTGCCAAGAAGGCATTGACCGGCTTTTCCCAAGACTTCAGGCTTTCTTTCGGTTGTGAGTCCAACCATATCCTAGCCCTGTCTCTTACAGCAAAAGGGAAGAGCATAAGTCTGTAGACCTCAGGGTCAACCCCATTGGTCTTAACAGTATCACAGATTTACAAGAATTCAGCTAAGAACTAATGAGGATCTTCTAATGAAAGTCCATGAAACCTGCAATTCTGTTGCATTAGAGAAACTAATTGAGGCTTAAGCTCAAAGTTGTTTGCTCCAATAGCAGGAATTGAGATGCTTCTCCCATAGAAGTCCGGAGTAGGCGCAGTAAAGTCACCAAGCACCTTCCTTGCATTGTTGGCATTGTTGTTGTTTTCGGCTGCCATGGCTTCTTCTTGTTTAAAAATTTCTGTTAGGTCCTCTACAGAGATTTGTGCTTTAGCTTCTCTTAGATTTCTCTTCAAGGTCCTTTCAGGTTCAGGATCAGCCTCAACAAGAATGTCTTTGTCCTTACTCCTGCTCATATGAAAGAGAGAGGAGAAGAACGTATGGAATCCTCTATGTTACAGTATAGAGATTCCTTGAGATGTCAGAGGAAAAGAAGAATAGAAAGAGGAGGTAGAGAGGAGAGAATTCAAACTTATAGAGAGAGGTAGTCCGAATTGCACATTGAAGAAGAGTGCTAGTCCCTTAAATAGAAAAATGTGAGAAGGGGGGAAGAATTTTCAAAAACAAATTAAAAAGATTTTGAAATAATTAAAAGAAATTTTGAAAAATTGATTGATGATTTTCAAAAATTAAAGTTGAGAAAGTAGTTAAGTGATTTGGAAAAGATTTTAAAATTAGAAATCAAAAAGATATGATTGAAAATTATTTTGAAAAAGATGTGATGGAGAAGATATGATTGAAAATCAAATGAAAAAAAAGAAAGTTTTAAAATTAAAGTTGATTACTTGACTAACAAGAAATTAGAAGATATGATTCTAGAATTTAAAATTTGATCCTTTCTTAATAGGCAAGTAACAACTTGAAAATTTTGAATTAAATCATTAATTGTAGCAAGGATTTTCGAAAATAGAAAAAAAATATAAAATGGAAAGAAATTGATTTTGAAAAGATATGATTGAAAATGTATGATTTGAAAAAGATTTGATTTTGAAAAATTATGAAAATTTGCAAAAGATTTGAATTAAAAACAAAATCTTACCTCTTGTGCCATCCTGGCGTTAAACGCCCAGAATGGTATCCATTCTGGCGTTTAACGCCCAAAATACTACCTTTTTGGGCGTTTAACGCCTAGCCAGGTACCCTGGCTGGCGTTTAAATGCCAGTTTTCCTTCCTCACCGGGCGTTTTGAAAGCCCAGCTTTTTCTGTGTAATTCCTCTGCTGCATGTTCTGAATCTTCAATTCTCTGTATTATTGACTTGAAAAGACATAATTTTGAAATTTTTTTTTGAATTTTTAATGATGAGAAACAATCAAACTGCAACTAATCATGGAAAACTAAGATTAAACAAACAATGTATGCAAGACACCAAACTTAAAAATTTTCATATTAGAGACACTAACAAATTGAGAATGCATATGAAAAATGACAAAACACACAAGACAAGAGAATTTAAAGATCAGAGCAAGGAAATCATCAAGAATAACTTGAAGATCAATGAAGAACATAATGCATGTAATTTTCGAAAATTAGAAGAATGAAGACATGCAATTGACACCAAACTTAAAATTAGACACTAGACTCAAACAAAAAACATAAAATATTTTTTATTTTAAGATTTTATAAAAAAAATTTTTGTGATTTTTCGAAAATTATATGGAAAAGAAAATAAAGAGATTCAAAATTTTTAATAAGAATTCCAGGAATCATGCAATGTTAGTCTAAAACTCTGGTCCAGGAATTAGACATGGCTTACTAGCCAGCCAAGCTTTTAGTGAAAGCTTCGGTCCAAAACACTAGACATGGCCAATGGCCAGCCAAGCATTAGCAGATCATTACGTTCAACAGCAAGATTGATAGAAATCAACAAGCCCTTGTGATGATAAGTTGAAACCTCGGTCCAAAAGATTAGACATGGCTTCACAGCCAGCCAGACATCAACAAATCATCATGAAACTCTAGAATTCATTCTTAAAAACTCTGAAGAATAGAATAGAAATATTAATTTTTTTTCTTTTTGAAATTTTTTGAAAAAATAAAAATTAAAAAGCTTAAACATAAAATAAAATTACCTAATCTGAGCAACAAGATGAACCGTCAGTTGTCCAAACTCGAACAATCCCCAGCAACGGCGCCAAAAACTTGGTGCACGAAATTGTGATCATCAATGGCACCAACAACTTGGTACGCACAATTGTAATCTCAACTCTTTGTCACAGCTCCACACAACTAACCAGCAAGTGCACTGGGCTGTCCAAGTAATAAACCTTACGTGAGTTAGGGTCGATCCCACGGAGACTGTCCGCTTGAAGCAAGCTATGGTCATCTTGTAAATCTCAGTCAGGCGGATTCAAATGGTTATGGAGAATTGATAATTAAAAGATGAATAAAATATAAAATAGCATAGAGATACTTATGTAATTCATTGGTGAGAAATTCAGATAAGCGTATGAAGATGCTTTGTTCCTTCTGAATCTCTGCTTTCCTATTGCCTTCTTCCAATCATATATTCTCCTCTCCATGGCAAGATTATGTTGGGTTTCACCGTTGTCAATAGCTACCTCCCGTCCTCTCAGTGAAAATGATCCAAATGCGCTGTCACCGCACGGCTAATCAGCTGTTGGTTCTCGATCATGTTGGAATAGGATCCATTGATCCTTTTGCGTCTGTCACTACGCCCAACACTCGCGAGTTTGAAGCTCGTCATAGTCATCCCTTCCCAGATCCCACTCGGAATACTACAGATAAGGTTTAGACTTTTCCGATCTCAAGAATGCTGCCAATTGATTCTAGTCTATACCACGAAGACTCTGATCTCATGGAATGGAAGGCTCGGTTGTTAGGCGAGGCAACCATGTGTCATGAATCAGGAGACTAAGAGATACGCACTCAAGCTATTGCAAGTAGAACGGAAGTGGTTGTCAGGCACGCGTTCATAAGTGAGAATGATGATGAGTGTCACGGATTATCACATTTGTCAGGTTGAAGAACGAGTGTATATCTTAGAGAAGAAATAGGCTTGAGTTGAATAGAAAATCAATAGTACTTTGCATTAATTCATGAGGAACAGCAGAGCTCCACACCTTAATTTATGGTGTGTAGAAACTCCACCGTTGAAAATACAAAAGTGATAATGGTGACATTGGCTTCGGCCCCAGAGAGGGAACCAGAAGAACCAAGATGGTCCGAAGACGAAAATACAATAGCAAAAGGTCCTATTTATAGAGAACTAGTAGCCTAGGGTTTACTGAAATAAGTAATTAATGCAGAAATCTTCTTCCGGGCCCACTTGGTGTGTGCTTGGGCTGAGCATTGAAGCTTTCATGTGTATAGACTTTTCTTGGAGTTAAATGCCAGCTTTTGTGCAAGTTTGGGCTTTTAACTCCAGCTTTTATGCCAGTTCTGGCGTTTTGACGCCAGAATTTTTGTGCTGACTTGGAACGCCAGTTTGGGCCATCAAATCCCGGGCAAAGTATGGACTATTATGTATTGCTGGAAATCCCAGGATGTCTACTTTCCAATGCAATTGAGAGCGCGCTAATTAGGCTTCCGTAGCTCCAGAAAATCCACTTTGAGTGCAGGGAGGTCAGAATCCAACAACATCTGCAGTCCTTTTTTAGCCTCTGAATCAGATTTTTGCTCAGGTCCCTCAATTTTAGCCAGAAAATACCTGAAATCACAGAAAAATACACAAACTCATAGTAAAGTCCAGAAATGTGATTTTTGAATAAAAACTAATAAAAACATAATAAAAATTGACTAAAATATACTAAAAACATACTAAAAACAATGCCAAAAAGTGTATAAATTATCCGCTCATCACAACACCAAACTTAAATTGTTGCTTGTCCCCAAGCAACTGAAAATCAAATAGGATAAAAAGAAGAGAATATACAATGAATTCCAAAAATATCTATGAAGATCAGTCTTAATTAGATGAGTGGGGCTATTAGCTTTTTGCTTCTGAACAGTTTTGGCATCTCACTTTATCCTTTGAAGTTTAGAATGATTGGCATCTATAGGAACTCAGAATTTAGATAGTGTTATTGATTCTCCTAGTTCAGTATGTTGATTCTTGAACACAGTTACTTTATGAGTCTTGGCTGTGACCCTAAGCATTTTGTTTCCCAGTATTACCACCGTATACATAAATGCCACAGACACATAACTGGGTGAACCTTTCCAGATTGTGACTCAGCTTTGCTAGAGTCCCTAATTAGAAGTGTCTAGAGCTCTTAAGCACACTCTTTTTGCTTTGGACCATGACTTTAACTGCTCAGTCTCAAGCTTTCACTTGACACCTTCACGCCACAAGCATATGGTTAGGGACAGCTTGGTTTAGCCGCTCAGGCCAGGATTTTATTCCTGTGAGCCCTCCTATCCCCTGATGCTCAAAGCCTTGGATCCTTTTTTTTTTTGCCCCTTGCCTTTCAGTTTAAAGGGGTACTGGCTATTTTTTGCTTGCTTTTTCTTTTTCTTTCTTTTTCTTTTCTTCTTTTTTTTTTGCCTTCTCTCTGTTTTTTTTCCGCAAGGTTTTCACTGCTTTTTCTTGCTTTAAGAATCAATTTTATGATTTTTCAGATTATCAAATAACATTTCTCCTTTTTCATCATTCTTTCAAGAGCCAACAATTTTAACATTCATAAACAACAATATCAAAAATATGCACTGTTCAAGCATTCATTCAGAAAAACAAAAAGTATTGCCACCACATCAAAATAATTAATCTGTTTTAAAATTCAAAATTTATGTACTTCTTTTTCTTTTTCAATTAAAAACATTTTTCATTTAAGAAAGGTGACGGATTCATAGGACATTCATAGCTTCAAGGCATAGACACTAAGACACTAATGATCATGTAATAAGACACAAACATAGATATAACATAAAGCACAATTTTCGAAAAATAGAAAAATAAGAACAAGGAGATTAAAGAACGGGTCCACCTTAGTGATGGCGGCTTGTTCTTCCTCTTGAAGATCTTATGGAGTGTTTGAGCTCCTCAATGTCTCTTATTTGCCTTTGTTGCTCCTCTATCATGACTCTTTGGTCTTCTTTAATGGAGGAGGATGGAATGCTCTTGGTGCTCCTCCCTTAGTTGTCCCATGTTGGAACTTAATTCTCCTAGGGAGGTGTTGATTTGCTCCGAATAGTTTTGTGGAGGAAAATGCATCCCTTGAGGCATCTCGGGGATTTCATGATGAGGAATCTCCTCATGCTCTTGTCCATGAGTGGGATCTCTTATTTGCTCCATCCTTTTCTTAGTGATGGGCTTGTCCTTATCAATGAGGATGTCTTCCTCTATGTCAATTCCAGCTAAATTGCAGAGGTGACAAATGAGATGAGGGAAGGCTAACCTTGCCAAAGTCGAGGACTTGTCAGCCACCTTGTAGAGTTCTAGGGATATAACCTCATGAACTTCTACTTCCTCTCTAATCATGATGCTATGGATCATGATAGCCCGGTCTATAGTAACTTCAGACCGGTTGCTAGTGGGAATGATTGATCGTTGGATGAACTCCAACCACCCCCTAGCCACGGGCTTGAGGTCGTGCCTTCTTAGTTGAACTGGCTTCCCTCTTGAATCTCTCTTCCACTGAGTGCCCTCTTCACAAATATCTATGAGGACTTGATCAAACCTTTGATCAAAGTTGACCCTTCTAGTGTAGGGGTGTGCATCTCCTTGCATCATGGGCAAGTTGAATGCCAACCTTACATTTTTCGGACTAAACTCTAAGCATTTCTCCCGAACCATTGTAAGCCAATTCTTTGGGTCCGGGTTTACACTTTGATCATGGTTCTTGGTGATCTATGCATTGGCATAGAACTCTTGAACCATTAAGATTCTGACTTGTTGAATGGGGTTGGTGAGAATTTCCCAACCTCTTCTTCGGATCTCATGTCGGATCTCCGGATATTCGCCCTTTTTGAGCTTGAAAGGGACCTCGAGGACCACCTTCTTCTTGGCCACAACTTCATAGAAGTGGTCTTGATACACCCTTGAGATGAATCTCTCCATCTCCCATGACTCGGAGGTGCAAGCTTTTGCCTTCCCTTTCCTCTTTCTAGAGGTTTCTCCGGCCTTAGGTGCCATAAATGGTTATGGAAAAATAAAAAGCTTTAGCTTTTACCACACCAAACTTAGAAGGTTTGCTCGTTGTTGAGCAAAAGAAGAAAGAAAAGAGTAGAAGAAGAGGAAATAGAGGAGATAGAGGGGGCTTAGTGGTTCGGCCAAGGGGGAGAAGGAGTGTTTATGATGTGTGAAAATGAAGGAGTGAATATGGGATTATATAGGAGTGGAGAGAGGGTTAGGGTTCGGCCATGTATGGGTGGGTTTGGGAGGGAAAGTGGTTTGAATTTGAATGGTGAGGTAGGTGGGGTTTTATGATGGATGGATGTGGATTAGTGAAGATATTATGGAGAAGAGGGTAGGATTTGATAGGTGAGGGGTATTTGGGGAAGAGGTATTGAGGTTATTGGTGAAGGGTATTTGGGGAAGGGTGTAATGGGAAAGTATGAAGAAGAGAGAGAGAGAGATGAGGTAGGTGGGGATCCTGTGGGGTCCACAGATCCTGAGGTGTCAAGGATCTTTCATCACTGCACCATATTGGCATGTAAGCGCCCCTTCCTTGCCAATCCTGGCGTTAAACGCCAGGTTGCTGCCCATTTCTGGCGTTAAACGCCCAGAATGGTGCCAGACTGGGCGTTTAACGCCCATTCTGCTACCCTTACTGGCGTTTAAACGCCAGCAAGCTTCTCCTCCAGGGTGTGCTATTTTTAATACTGTTTTTCATTCTATTTTTGCTTTTTCAGTTATTTTTGTGACTTCACATGATCATCAACCTACAGAAAACATAAAATAACAATGGAAAATAAATGGATATGATTAAATAAAATTGGGTTGCCTCCCAACAAGCGCTTATTTAATGTCAATAGCTTGACAGTGGGCTCTCATGGAGCCTCACAGATACGCAGAGCATGATGATGACCTCCCAACACCAAACTTAGAGTTTGAATGTGGGGGCTCTATTTGACTCTGCATTGAGAGAAGCTTTTCATGTTTCCTCTCCATAGTTACAGAGGGAGATCCTTGAGCTTTAAACACAAGGGAGTCCTCATTCACTTGAAGGACCAATTCTCCTCTGTCAACATCAATCACAGCTTTTGCTGTGGCTAGGAAGGGTCTGCCAAGGATGATGGATTCATCCATACACTTTCCAGTGTCTAGGATTATGAAATCAGTAGGGATGTAGTGGCCTTCAACCTTTACCAAGACATCCTCTACAAGTCCATAAGCCTATTTCCTTGAATTGTCTGCCATCTCTAGTGAAATTCTTGTAGCTTGTACCTCAAGAATCCCTAGCTTCTCCATTACAGAGAGTGGCATGAGGTTTATACTTGACCCTAGGTCATATAGAGCCTTCTCAAAGGTCATGGTGCCTATGGTACAAGGTATTGAGAACTTTCCAGGATCCTATTTCTTCTGAGGTAATCTCTGCCTAGTCAAGTCATCCAGTTCTTTGGTGAGCAAGGGGGTTTATCCTCCCAAGTCTCATTACCAAATAACTTGGCATTTAGCTTCAAAATTGCTCTAAGGTACTTAGCAACTTGCTCTTCAGTAACATCTTCATCCTCTTCAGAGGAAGAATATAAATCAGAGCTCATAAATGGCAGAAGTAAATTCAATATAATCTCTATGGTCTTAGTGTGAGCCTCAGATTCCCATGGTTCCTTATTAAGGAACTCCTTGGAGGCCAGTGGACATCCATTGAGGTCTTCCTCAGTGGAAATCACTGCCTTTCCTTTCTCTATGCAGTCGGCCGTGTGGGACGTGTTCATGGCCTTGCATTCTCTCTTTGGGTTTTCTTCTGTATTGCTTGGGAGAGTATTAGGAGGGAGTTCAGTAACTTTTTTGCTCAGCTGACCCACTTGTGCCTCCAAATTTCTAATGGAGGACTTTGTTTCAGTCATGAAACTTTGAGTGGTTTTAATTAAATCAGAGACTATGGTTGCTAAGTCAGAGTGGCTCTGCTTAAAATTCTCTGTCTGTTGCTGAGAAGATGATAGAAAAGGCTTGCAATTCCTAAACCTATTTCTTCCACCATTACTATTGTTGAAGCCTTGTTGAGGCCTCTGTTGGTCCTTCCATGAGAGATTTGGATGATTTCTCCATGAAGGATTATAGGTGTTTCCATAGGGTTCTCCCATGTAATTCACCACTTCCATTGCTGGGTTCTCAGGATCATAAGCTTCTTTTTTAGATGAAGCTTCTTTGGTACTGCCTGTTGCTGCTTGCATTCCAGACAGACTCTGAAAAATTATATTGACTTGCTGAGTCAATATTTTGTTCTGAGCCAATATGGAATTTAGAGTATCAATCTTAAGAAATCCTTTCTTCTGATTTGCCCCATTATTCACATGGTTCCTTTCAGAAGTGTACATGAATTGGTTATTTACAACCATCTCAATGAGTTCCTAAGCTTCTGCAGCCATCTTCTTCAGATGAAGAGATCCTCCAGCAGAGCTGTCCAATGACATCTTGGTCAGTTCAGACAGACCATCATAGAAGATACCTATGATACTCCATTCAGAAAGCATGTCAGAAGGACACATTCTGATCAATTTCTTGTATCTTTCCCAAGCTTCATAGAGGGATTCACCTTCCTTCTGTCTGAAGATTTGGACATCCACTCTAAGCTTGCTCAATTTTTGAGGTTGAAAGAACTTTGCCAAGAAGGCATCGACTAGCTTTTCCCAAGAGTTCGGGCTTTCCTTAGGTTGTGAATCCAACAATATTCTAGCTCTGTCTCTTACAGCAAAGGGAAAAAGCATAAGCTTGTAAACCTCGGGATCAACCCTATTGGTCTTGACAGTGTCACAGATTTTCAAGAATTCAACTAAGAATTGATGAGGATCTTCTAATGGAAGTCCATGAAACTTGTAGTTCTGTTGCATTAGAGAAACTAATTGAGGCTTAAGCTCAAAGTTATTTGCTCCAATGGTAGGGATTGAGATGCTTCTCCCATAGAAGTCGGGAGTAGGTGCAGTAAAGTCACCAAGCACCTTCCTTGCATTGTTGGCATTATTGTTGTTTTCGGCTACCATGGCTTCTTTTTGTTTGAAAATTTCTGTTAGGTCATCTTCAGAGAGTTGTGTTTTAGCTTCTCTTAGCTTTCTCTTTAAGGTCCTTTCAGGTTCAGGATCAGCTTCAACAAGAATGCCTTTGTCCTTGCTCCTGCTCATATGAAAGAGAAGAGAACAAGAAAGTATGGAATCCTCTATGTCACAGTATAGAGATTCCTTAAGGTGTCAGAGGAAAAGATGAATGGAAGGAGGTAGAGAGGAGAGAATTCGAACTTATCAAGAGAGAGTCCGAATTACTGATAGTGGAGGAGTGTTAGTCCTTAAATAGAAGGATGTGAGAAGAGGGGAAGAATTTTCAAAATTAAATTTAAAAAGATTTTGAAATAATCAAAAGAAATTTGAAAAATTGATTGATGATTTTTGAAAATTATAATTGAGAAAGTAGTTAAGTGATTTTTGAGAAAGATTTTGAAATTAGAAATAAAAAAGATATGATTGAAAATTATTTTGAAAAAGATGTGATCGAGAAGATATGATTGAGAAGATATGATTGAGAATCAAATTAAAAAAGATAGTTTTAAAATTAAAGTTGATTACTTGACTAACAAGAATTTAAAAGATATGATTCTAGAATTTAAAATTTGATCCTTTCTTAATAGGCAAGTAACAACTTGAAAATTTTGAATTAAATCATTAATTGTAGCAAGGATTTTTGAAAATAGTAAAAAAATAGAAAATGGAAAGAAATTGATTTTAAAAGGATATGAATGAAAAGATATGATTTGAAAAAGATTTGAATTGAAAACAAAATCTTTCCTCTTGTGCCATCCTGGCATTTAGCGCCCAAAATACTACCTTTTTGGGCGTTTAACGCCCATCCAGGTACCCTGGCTGGCGTTTAAACGCCAGTTTTCCTTCCTCACTGGGCGTTTTGAACGCCCAGCTTTTTCTATGTAATTCTTCTGCTGAATGTTCTGAATCTTCAATTCTCTGTATTATTGACTTGAAAAGACATAATTTTGAAAATTTTTTTGAATTTTAATGATGAGAAACAATCAAACTGCAACTAATCATGGAAAACTAAGATTAAACAAACAATGTATGCAAGACACCAAACTTAAAAATTTTCATATTAGAGACACTAACAAATTGAGAATGCGTATGAAAAATAACAAAACAAACAAGACAAGAGAATTTAAAGATCAGAGCAAGAAAGTCATTAAGAATAACTTGAAGGTCAATGAA
Organism: Arachis hypogaea; assembly: GCF_003086295.3. NCBI lineage: Eukaryota > Viridiplantae > Streptophyta > Magnoliopsida > Fabales > Fabaceae > Arachis > Arachis hypogaea. The sequence continues at coordinate 76,786,677 of NC_092049.1, read as the reverse complement.
GAACATAATGCATGTAATTTTCGAAAATTAGAAGAATGAAGACATGCAGTTGACACCAAACTTAAAATTAAAAACTAGACTCAAACAAAAAAACATAAAATATTTTTTATTTTAAGATTTTATAAAATTTTTTGTGATTTTTCGAAAATTATATGGAAAAGAAAATAAAGAGATTCAAAATTTTTAATGAGAATTCCAGGAATCATGCAATGTTAGTCTAAAACTCTGGTCCAGGAATTAGACATGGCTTACTAGCCAGCCAAGCTTTTAGTGAAAGCTTCGGTCCAAAACACTAGACATGGCCAATGGCCAGCCAAGCTTTAACAGATCATTACGTTCAACAGCAAGATTGATAGAAATCAACAAGCCCTTGTGATGATAAGTTGAAATATCGGTCCAAAAGATTAGACATGGCTTCACAGCCAGCCAGACTTCAACAAATTATCATGAAACTCTAGAATTCATTCTTAAAAAAACTCTAAAGAACAGAATAGAAATATTATTTTTTTCTTTTTGAAATTTTTCGAAAAATAAAAAGTAAAAAGCTTAAACATAAAATAAAATTACCTAATCTGAGCAACAAGATGAACCATCAGTTGTCCAAACTCGAACAATCCCCGACAACGGTGCCATAAACTTGGTTCACGAAATTGTGATCATCAATGGCGCCAACAACTTGGTACGCACAATTGTAATTTCAAATCTTTGTCACAACTCTGCACAACTAACCAGCAAGTGTACTGGGTCGTCCAATTAATAAACTTACGTGAGTAAGGGTTGATCCCATGGAGACTGTCGGCTTGAAGTAAGCTATGGTCATCTTGCAAATCTCAGTCAGGCGGATTCAAATGGTTATGGAGAATTGATAATTAAAAGATGAATAAAATATAAAATAGGATAGAGATACTTATGTAATTCATTGGTGAGAAGTTCAGATAAGCGTATGAAGATGCTTTGTTCCTTCTGAATCTCTGCTTTCCTATTGCCTTCTTCCAACCATTTATACTCCTCTCCATGGCAAGCTTATGTTGGGTTTCACCGTTGTCAATGGCTACCTCCCGTCCTCTCAGTGAAAATGGTCCAAATGCGCTGTCACCGCACGGCTAATCAGCTGTTGGTTCTCGATCATGTTGGAATAGGATCCATTGATCCTTTTGCGTCTGTCACTACACCCAACACTCGCGAGTTTGAAGCTCGTCATAGTCATCCCTTCCCAGATCCTACTCGGAATACCACAGACAAGGTTTAGACTTTCCGGATCTCAAGAATGCTGCCAATTGATTCTAGCCTATACCACGAAGACTCTGATCTCATGGAATGGAAGGCTCGGTTGTCAGGCGAGGCAACCATGCGTCATGAATCAGGAGACTAAGAGATACGCACTCAAGCTATTCCAAGTAGAACGGAAGTGGTTGTCAGGTGGTGCACGAAATTGTGATCTCCAGGTTCGAATAATCCCTGGTAATGGCTCCAAAGCTTGGTGCTCTGATCTTAATTCATAATTGTCACAACTTCGATACAACTAACCAGCAAGTGCACTGGGTCGTCCAAGTAATACCTTACGTGAGTAAGGGTCGAATCCCACGGAGATTGTTGGTATGAAGCAAGCTATGGTCACCTTGCAAATCTCAGTTAGGTAGATATAAATGGATAATGGTGTTTTCGAATAATAAATAATAGAATAGGGATAGAGGTACTTATGTAAATCATTGGTAGGAATTTCAGATAAGCGAATAGAGATGCTTTTCGTTCCTTTGAACCTCTGCTTTCCTGCTATCTTCATCCAATCTGTCTTACTCCTTTCCATGGCTGGCTTTATGCAAGGGCATCACCGTTGTCAGTGGCTACATCCCCTCCTCTCAGTGAAAGATATGCTCACATGCTCTGTCACAGCACGGCCAATCATCTGTCGGTTCTCGATCATGCTGGAATAGGATTCACCCTCCTTTTGCGTCTGTCACTAACGCCCAGCACTCGCGAGTTTGAAGCTCGTCACAGTCATTCAGTCATTGAATCCTACTCGGAATACCACATACAAGGTTTAGACTTTCCGGATTCTCTTGAATGCCGCCATCATTCTAGCTTACGCCACGAAGATTCCGGTTAGGAGATCTAAGAGATATTCATTCTAGCTTATTTCATGTAGAACGGAAGTGTTTGTCAGGCACGCGTTCATAAGGGAGAAGGATGATGAGCGTCACACATAATCATCACCTTCATCATGTTCTTGGGTGCGAATGGATATCTTAGAAGCGAAATAAGAAGAATTGAATAGAAAACAGTAGTACTTTGCATTAATCTTTGAGGAACAGCAGAGCTCCACACCTTAATCTATGGAGTGTAGAAACTCTACCGTTGAAAATACATAAGTGAAGGTCCAGGCATGGCCGAGATGGCCAGCCCCCAAAACGTGAGTAAGTAAATCCACTTCCGGGGCCCACTTGGTGTGTGTTTGGGCTGAGCCTGAGTGTTGCACGTGCAGAGGCCATTTGTGGAGTTGAAAGCCAGTTTCTGTGCCAGTTTGGGCGTTCAACTCTGGTTTTGGATCCTTTTCTGGCGCTGGACGCCAGATTTGGGCAGAAATCTGGCGTTGAACGCCAGTTTACGTCGTCAATTTTTGGCCAAAGTATGGACTATTATATATTGCTGGAAAGCCCTGGATGTCTACTTTTCAACGCAATTAGAAGCGCGCCATTTCGAGTTCTTTAGCTCCAGAAAATCCACTTTGAGTGCAGGGAGGTCAGAATCCAACAGCATCAGCAGTCCTTTTTCAACCTCTGAATCTGATTTCTACTCAAGTCCCTCAATTTCAGCCAGAAAATACCTGAAATCACAGAAAAACACACAAACTCATAGTAAAGTCCAGAAATGTGAATTTAACATAAAAACTAATGAAAACATCTCTAAAAGTAACTAGATCCTACTAAAAACATACTAAAAATAATGCCAAAAAGCGTATAAATTATCCGCTCATCACAACACCAAACTTAAATTGTTGCTTGTCCCCAAGCAACTAAAAATCAAATAGGATAAAAAGAAGAGAATATACTATAAATTCCAAACTATCAATGAAACAGAGCTTCAATCATATGAGCGGGACTTATAGCTTTTTGCCTCTTGAATAGTTTTGGCATCTCACTTTATCCATTGAAGTTCAGAATGATTGGCATCTATAGGAACTTCAGATTTCGAATAGTGTTATTGACTCTCCTAGTTCAGTATGATGATTCTTGAACACAGCTTCTTTATGAGTCTTGGCCGTGGCCCTAAGCACTTTGTTTTCCAGTATTACTACCGGATACATAAATGCCACAGACACATAATTGGGTGAACCTTTTCAGATTGTGACTCAGCTTTGCTAAAGTCCCCAATTAGAGGTGTCCAGGGTTCTTAAGCACACTCTTTGTTTTTGCTTTGGACCTTGACTTTAACCGCTCAGTCTCAAGTTTTCACTTGACACCTACACGCCACAAGCACATGGTTAGGGACAGCTTGGTTTAGCCGCTTAGACCAGGATTTTATTCCTTTAGGCCCTCCTATCCACTGATGCTCAAAGCCTTGGGATCCTTTTTATTTGCCCTTGCCTTCTGGTTTTAAGGGTTATTGGCTTTTTCTGCTTGCTTTTTCTTTTTCTTTCTATTATTTTTTTTTCGCCTATTTTTTTTCTTCTCTTTTTTTTTTTTTCTGCAAGCTTTGTTCTTTGCTGCTTTTTCTTGCTTCAAGAATCATTTTTATGATTTTTCAGATTATCAAATAACATGTCTCCTAGTCATCATTCTTTCAGGAGCCAACATATTTAACATTCTTAAACAACAACTTCAAAAGACATATGCACTGTTCAAGCATACATTCAGAAAACAAGAAGCATTGTCACCACATCAATATAATTAAACTAAGTTCAAGGATAAATTCGAAACTCATGTACTTCTTGTTCTTTTAAATTAAAACAGTTTTTATTTTAAGAGAGGTGATGGATTCATAGGACATTCATATCTTTAAGACATAGTTACTAACTACTAATGATCATGTAATGAAGACACAAACACAGATAAGCACATAACATAGAAAACGAAAAACAGAAGAAATAAGAACAAGGAATGAATCCACCTTAGTAATGGTGGCGTTTCCTTCTTGAGGAACCAATGATGTCCTTGAGCTCTTCTATGTCTCTTCCTTGTCTTTGCTGCTCCTCCTTCATTGCTTTTAGATCTTCTCTGATTTCATGAAGGATGATGGAGTGCTCTTGATGTTCCACCCTTAGTTGCTTCCAATAATTGTGTGGAAGAAAATGTATCCCCTGAGGTATCTCAGGGATCTCTTGATTTGCAGTCAAATGTTCTACCACTGAGCTATAGACCCTTGATGGAAGCTTTTGTCTTCCCTTTCCTCTTTCTAGAGGCTTCTCTGGCCTTAGGTGCCATCAATGGTTATGGAAAAAACAAAAAAGCTATGCTTTTTACCACACCAAACTTAGAATGTTGCTCGCCCTCGAGCAAAAGAAGAAAGAATAGAAGAATAAGAAGAAGATATGGAGGAGATGGAGGGAGATGTGTATTCGGCCATATGGGTGGGGTTGGGTGGGAAAGAGATGTTGAATTTTGAAGGAAAAGTGGGTGTTTGGATGTGAGTGGTAAAGAGTTAATAGGGAAGAGTGTTTATTGGGAATAGAGGATGATTGAGAAGAGAGAAGAGAGTGAGTGGAGGTAGGTGGGGATCCTGTGGGGTCCACAGATCTTGAGGTGATCCTGTGAGGTCTACAGATCTTGAGGTGTCAAGGCATTTACATCTCTGCACCAATTTAGGCATGCAAAATGCCCTTGCACACAACTCTGGGCGTTCAGCGCCAGGTTGGTGCCCATTTTGGGCAATCAACGCCCCTTTGCTGCCATTTCTGGCGTTGAACGCCAGAACCATGCTTGTTCTGGGCGTTCAGCGCCAGGATGCTCCCATTCTGGGCGTTCAGCGCCAGAACTATGCTCTGTTCTGGCGTTTGAACGCCAGACAGATGCTCCTCCAGGGTGTGATTTTTCTTCTGCTGTTTTTGATTCCGTTTTTGATTTTTTTTTGTTTATTTTGTGACTCCACATGATCATGAACCTAAGAAAACATGAAAAACAATAAAAATAAGAATTAGATAAACATTGGGTTGCCTCCCAACAAGCGCTTCTTTAATGTCAATAGCTTGACAGTGGGCTCTCATGGAGCCTCACCGATGTACAGAGCTTTGTTGAGACTCTCCAACACCAAACTTAGAGTTTGGATATGGGAGTTCAACACCAAACTTAGAGTTTGGTTGTGGCCTCCCAACACCAAACTTAGAGTTTGACTGTGGGGGCTCTGGTTGACTCTGCTTGGAGAGAAGCTTTTTCTGCTTCCTCTCCATGGTTGCAGAGGGAGATCCTTGAGTTTTAAACACAAGGGAGTTCTCATTCCATTGAAGGAATATTTCACCTCTGTCAACATCAATCACAGCTCTTGCTGTGGCCAGGAAAGGTCTTCCTAGGATGATGGATTCATCCTCTTCCTTTCCAGTATCCAGGACTATGAAATCAGCAGGGATGTAAAGGCCTTCAACCTTTACTAACACGTCCTCTACTTGTCCATAAGCCTGTTTTCTTGAGCTGTCTGCCATCTCTAATGAGATTTTAGCAGCTTGCACCCCATAGATTCTCAGTTTCTCTATTACAGAGAGGGGCATGAGGTTTATTCCTGAACCAAGGTCACATAGAGCTTTAAAGATCATGGTGCCTATGGTACAGGGTATTATGAACTTTCCAGGATCCTGTCTCTTCTGAGGCAATGTCAGTTGATCCAGATCACTTAGTTCATTGATGAACAAGGGAGGTTCAACTTCCCAAGTATCAATGCCAAATAATTTGGCATTCAGCTTCATGATTACACCAAGAAACTTGGCAGTTTGCTCTTCAGTAACATCCTCATTCTCTTCTGAAGAGGAATATTCATTAGAGCTCATGAAGGGCATAAGGAGGTTCAATGGAATCTCTATGGTCTCTAGATGAGCCTCAGAGTCCTTTGGTTCCCCAGAGGGAAGCTCCTTATTGATTACTGGACGTCCCAGGAGGTCCTCCTCCTTGGGATTCATGTCCTCTCCTCTCCTCAGAGGTTCGGCCATGGCGCTTATGTCAATGGCCTTGCACTCTCCTTTTGGGTTCTCTTCTGTATTGCTTGGGAGAGTACTAGGAGGGATTTCAGTGATCCTTTTACTCAGCTGGCCCACTTGTGCTTCCAGATTTCTAATGGAAGACCTTGTTTCATTCATGAAACTTACAGTGGCCTTAGATAGATCAGAGACTAGATTTGCTAAATTAGAAGCATTTTGTTCAGAGTTCTCTGTCTGTTGCTGAGTTGATGATGGAAAAGGCTTGCTATTGCTGAACCTGTTTCTTCCACCATTATTAAAGCCTTGTTGGGGCTTTTGATCCTTCCATGAGAAATTTGGATGATTTCTCCATGTTGAATTATAGGTGTTTCCATAAGGTTCACCTAAGTAATTCACCTCTGCTATTGCAGGGTTCTCAGGATCATAGGCTTCTTCTTCAGGAGAAGCCTCTTGAGTACTGTTGGATGCAGCTTGCATTCCATGCAGACTCTGAGAGATCATATTGACTTGCTGAGTCAATATTTTATTCTGAGCCAATATGGCATTCAGAGTATCAACTTCAAGAACTCCCTTCTTCATAGGCGTCCCATTATTCACAGGATTCCTTTCAGAAGTGTACATGAACTGGTTATTAGCAACCATGTTAATCAGTTCTTGAGCTTCTGCATGCGTTTTCTTTAGGTGAATGGATCCACCTGTAGAAGTGTCCAGTGACATCTTTGATAGCTCAGATAAACCATCATAGAATATATCCAGGATGGTCCATTCTGAAAGCATGTCAGAAGGACATTTTTTGGTCAACTGTTTGTATCTTTCCCAAGCTTCATAGAGAGATTCACCTTCTTTCTGTCTGAAGGTTTGAACATCAGCTCTAAGCTTGCTCAGCTTTTAAGGAGGAAAGTACTTGGCTAAGAAAGCCGTGACCAGCTTATCCCAAGAGTTCAGGCTGTCTTTGGGTTGAGAATCCAACCATAATCTAGCTCTGTCTCTTACAGCAAAAGGGAAAAGCATGAGCCTGTAGACTTCAGGATCTATTCCATTAGTCTTAACAGTATCACATATCTGCAAGAATTCAGTTAAGAACTGAAAAGTATCTTCAGATGGAAGTCCATGAAACTTGCAGTTCTGCTGCATTAGAGAAACTAATTGAGGTTTCAGCTCAAAGTTGTTTGCTCCAATGGCAGGAATGGAGATGCTTCTTCCATGTAAATTGGAATTAGGTGCAGTAAAGTCACCAAGCATCTTCCTTACATTATTATTATTTTCGGCTGCCATCTCCTCTGCCTGTTCGAAAATTTCTGAAAGGTTATCTCTGGATTGTTGTATTTTAGCTTCTCTTAATTTTCTCTTCAGAGTCCTTTCAGGTTCTGGATCTGCTTCCACAAGAATGTTCTTATCCTTGCTCCTGCTCATATGACAAGGAAGAATGGACAGAAAAATGATAATAATAATAGAGATTCTCTTTACCACAGTATAGAGGTTCCCTTATGTGAGTAGAAGAAAAGAGGGGGAGACAAAGAATGTGATGTAAAGGAAGAAATGCAACTGTACTGATGGAAGAGATGTGAGATGAGATGTTAGGATATGAATGAATAAATAGAATAGGATGGGGGAGGTATAATTTTCGAAAATTATTTTGAAAAGGAGTTAGTGATTTTTGAAAATTGTTTTTTTTTTTTGAAAATTTGTTAGTATTTTTCGAAAATAAAAATAAAAATAAAAATAATTAGTTAATTAAAAAGAAATTTTTGAAAAATGGGGAGATATTTTCGAAAATTAGAAAGAGAGAATTAGTTAGGTGGTTTTGAAAAAGTTAAAAAACAAACAAAAAGTTAGTTAGTTAGTTGAAACAAATTTTTGAAAACCAATTTTGAAAAGATAAGAAGTTAGGAAGTTAGAAAAGATATTTTGAAAAGATATTTTTGAAAAAGATAAGATAAGAAGATATTTTGAAAAGATATGATAGGAATTAGTTTTGAAAAAGATTTGATTTTTAAAATCTCAATTAATGACTTGATTCATAAGAAATCACAAGATATGATTCTAGAACTTAAAGTTTGAATCTTTCTTAACAAGTAAGTAACAAACTTCAAATTTTTGAATCAAAACATTAATTGATTATGTTATTTTCGAAAATTTGGTATAAAAAATAAGAAAAAGATTTTTGAAAAATATTTTTGGAATTTTCGAAAATAACTAAGAATTTTGAAAAAGATTTGATTTTTGAAAAAGATTTTGAAAAAGATAAGATTTTCAAATTGAAAATTTGATTTGACTCATTGGCAACAACTTGATTTTTAAAAATTTTTGAAAAAGTCAATTCAAATTTTCGAATTTGATAAGAGAAAAAGGGAAAGATATATTTTTTTTTATTTTTGAATTTTTTTTTTGAAAAAACATGAAAATTATGCAATGCATGAAATTTTTAGATCAAAACATGTGATGCATGCAAGAATGCTATGAATGTCAAGATGAACACCAAGAACACTTTGAATGTCAAGATGAACATCATAGACACAATTTTGAAAAACTTTTAATGCAAAGAAAACATGCAAGACACCAAACTTAGAATTCTTTAATGCTTACGCACTAAGAATTCAAGAATGCATATGATAAACATGAAAAGACACAAAACAAAAAATTATCAAGATCAAACAAGAAGACTTACCAAGAACAACTTGAAGATCATGAAGAACACTATGAATGCATGATATTTTCGAAAAATGCTAGATGCATATGCAAGTGACACCAAACTTATGATATGACTCAAGACTCAAACAAGAAACAGAAAATATTTTTGATTTTTATGATTTTCTAATTTTTTTTTTTGGATTTTTTTTTTCGAAAATAGTATGAAAAAGAAAAAATAAGGATTCCAAAATTTTTAATATGAATTCCAGGAATCTTGCCATGTTAGTCTAAAGCTTCAGTCCAGGAATTAGACATGGCTCACTAGCCAGCCAAGCGTTCAAAGAAAGCTCCAGTCCAAAACACTAGACATGGCCAATGGCCAGCCAAGCTTTAGACTTTAACACGAGAGTATATTGCTCTTTGATAACAAATTGCAAGCCTCAGTCCAAAAGAATTTAGACATGGCTTTACAGCCAGCCAGGCTTCTCATGCTTCATGAAACACTAGAATTCATTCTTAAAAATTTTGAATAAATTTTTGAAAACATTTTTTTTTATTATTATTATTATTTTTTTTCGAAAACAGATGATAGATTTCTGAAAATATTTTTGAAAAATTTTTGAAAATAAAATAAAAAGAAAATTACCTAATCTGAGCAACAAGATGAACCGTCAGTTGTCCAAACTCAAACAATCCCCGGCAACGGCGCCAAAAACTTGGTGCACGAAATTGTGATCTCCAGGTTCGAATAATCCCTGGTAATGGCTCCAAAGCTTGGTGCTCTGATCTTAATTCATAATTGTCACAACTTCGATACAACTAACCAGCAAGTGCACTGGGTCGTCCAAGTAATACCTTACGTGAGTAAGGGTCGAATCCCACGGAGATTGTTGGTATGAAGCAAGCTATGGTCACCTTGCAAATCTCAGTTAGGTAGATATAAATGGATAATGGTGTTTTCGAATAATAAATAATAGAATAGGGATAGAGGTACTTATGTAAATCATTGGTAGGAATTTCAGATAAGCGAATAGAGATGCTTTTCGTTCCTTTGAACCTCTGCTTTCCTGCTATCTTCATCCAATCTGTCTTACTCCTTTCCATGGCTGGCTTTATGCAAGGGCATCACCGTTGTCAGTGGCTACATCCCCTCCTCTCAATGAAAGATATGCTCACATGCTCTGTCACAGCACGGCCAATCATCTGTCGGTTCTCGATCATGCTGGAATAGGATTCACCCTCCTTTTGCGTCTGTCACTAACGCCCAGCACTCGCAAGTTTGAAGCTCGTCACAGTCATTCAGTCATTGAATCCTACTCGGAATACCACAGACAAGGTTTAGACTTTCCGGATTCTCTTGAATGCCGCCATCATTCTAGCTTACGCCACGAAGATTCCGGTTAGGAGATCTAAGAGATATTCATTCTAGCTTATTTCATGTAGAACGGAAGTGTTTGTCAGGCACGCGTTCATAAGGGAGAAGGATGATGAGCATCACACATAATCATCACCTTCATCATGTTCTTGGGTGCGAATGGATATCTTAGAAGCGAAATAAGAAGAATTGAATAGAAAACAGTAGTACTTTGCATTAATCTTTGAGGAACAGCAGAGCTCCACACCTTAATCTATGGAGTGTAGAAACTCTACCGTTGAAAATATATAAGTGAAGGTCCAGGCATGGCCGAGATGGCCAGCCCCCAAAACGTGATCAAAGGATCATAAGGTAATCCAAAGATGCCTAATACAATAGTAAAAGGTCCTATTTATAATAAACTAGCTACTAGGGTTTACATGAGTAAGTAATTGATGCATAAATCCACTTCCGGGGCCCACTTGGTGTGTGTTTGGGCTGAGCCTGAGTGTTGCACGTGCAGAGGCCATTTGTGGAGTTGAACGCCAGTTTCTGTGCCAGTTTGGGCGTTCAACTCTGGTTTTGGATCCTTTTCTGGCGCTGGACGCCAGATTTAGGCAGAAGGCTGGCGTTGAACGCCAGTTTACGTCATCAATTCTTGGCCAAAGTATGGACTATTATATATTGCTGGAAAGCCCTGGATGTCTACTTTCCAACGCAATTAGAAGCGCGCCATTTCGAGTTCATTAGCTCCAGAAAATCCACTTTGAGTGCAGGGAGGTCAGAATCCAACAGCATCAGCAGTCCTTTTTCAACCTCTGAATCTGATTTCTGCTCAAGTCCCTCAATTTCAGCCAGAAAATACCTGAAATCACAGAAAAACACACAAACTCATAGTAAAGTCCAGAAATGTGAATTTAACATAAAAACTAATGAAAACATCCCTAAAAGTAACTAGATCCTACTAAAAACATACTAAAAACAATGCCAAAAAGCGTATAAATTATCCGCTCATCATCAGGCACGCGTTCATAAGTGAGAATGATGATAAGTGTCACGGATTATCACATTCGTCAGGTTGAAGAACGAGTGTATATCTTAGAGAAGAAATAGGCTTGAGTTGAATAGAAAAACAATAGTACTTTGCATTAATTCATGAGGAACACCAGAGCTCCACTCCTTAATCTATGGTGTGTAGAAACTCCACCGTTGAAAATACAAAAGTGATAATGGTGATCATTGGCTTCAGCCTCAAAGAGGGAACCAGAAGAACCAAGATGATCCGAAGATGAAAATACAACAGCAAAAGGTCCTATTTATAGAGAACAAGTAGCCTAGGGTTTACAGAAATAAGTAATTGATGCCAGGGCATTTTGGCCAGTTTCACTGACCTTTTCTTTACTGTTTTTAGGGTAGTTTCATGCATTTCCTTAGGAAATAAGCTAGTTTTGGGTAGATATTCACTTACATCTTGATTCAAGCATACATTGTGCACTTTATATGATTTCATGAGGATTTTTGCATGAATTTAATGACAAATTGGATGTTGCATTTCCCATGACTTGGATTAGAACTTTGATGCACTTTATTGCTTGATTTCAGGATAAAGGAAGCAAAGAAGAACCACATTAGTGGCTACATTAGTTACACTAACGTTAACACTAACGTGGAATGGGAGTAACTTGCAAAGTTAATGAGAAAAGTAATTGCCAATAACGCTCTCGAAGCCATCATTGCCCACGTTAAGAGTCACGTTAACTAAGTTAACGTGTACTCTAACGTGGAAGAAAGGAAATAGAGCCAACGTTAGAGACACTTAATATTATCACTAACGTTGGACCAAGCTTATAAGTGGCCACGTTAGTTGCCACGTTAACATAGTTAACGTGGCCTCTAACGTTAAGAAGTAAAGGGGAAGCCAACGTTAGTGACATTCAACTTTATCACTAATGTTGGCCAAGTCACAATAAGCCACGTTAACCCCCACGTTAACCTAGTTAACGTGGAAGCTAACGTGAAGAAGGGAGGTGATCGCCAACGTTAGTGACACCCAACATTGTCACTAACGTTGGAATGAGCCCACACAAGCCACTATGAGCCACGTTAACTCCCACGTTAACTTAGTTAACGTGGAAGCTAACGTGGATAAGGGAATGATGAGCCAACGTTAGTGACACTCAACTTTGTCACTAACGTTGGAGATGGCTAGCATGGCCACGTTAGAAGCCACGTTAACCTAGTTAACGTGGACTCTAACGTGAGAAATAGGGGCACATTGGAACGTTAGTGACAATGGTAAGTGTCACTAACGTTCTCGAAGGTTGGCAAGCCTATGTTAAAAAAGCCACGTTAACTAAGTTAACGTGGACTCTAACGTAAGGAAGGGGGAGACTTCTCAACGTTACTGGGAAAGGTAAGTCCCAGTAACGTGTGCGAAGGGCATAGAGGCAACGTTAGTGGCAACGTTTGTGCCACTAATGTTGAAGTTAACGTGGCTCTTACTTTGGTGAGGAACGTTAGTGAAAGAGGTGATTGTCACTAACGTTCTCGAACCCATATTTTCACTGAACGTTAACACCACTAACGTCCTAAGCTAAAGTCTCTGCCCACTTCACACTTTCTCTCTGCAAGTAAAGCCAAGCCCAATGAAGAAGAGAAGTATTTCAAACTCAAGATCCAAAGGCCCATACCCAAGACTTGAAGAGCGAACTAGAAGAATAGAAGAGTAGTATATATAGGAGTAGCTTTGAATTAAATTGGGAGTTAGAAATTATAGGGAGCCTCTTGGCATAGAACTACTCTCTGTATTTTACTTTCTCGGAACTTCTAGTTTCATCATGTATTCTCCATCTTTGTTTTCATTTTCCAGAGCTATGAACAACTAAACCCCTTTATGGAGCTCTGTTGTAATTTGATGGATCAATACTAGTTTTCATTATTCTTCTTCTATCTTTTCTCTTGATTTTACTTGAAAGCTTTCGATCTTCATCCAATTGGGTAGTTATCTTGGAAAAGAAGCTATTCAAACTTGGATCTCTTCTGAACCTTGAAAGAGGAATGAAGAGATCGTGCTAGAAATGCTTTCTCATGCTGGACCAAATTGGGTTTGGATGGATATGTGACTATAATCCTCTCAACACTTGATTTGGGAAATGCATGTGGTATAATCAGTGACCATACTTCATCTCTTCTCATGAGCAATTGACCAAGGAATTGGCTATTGATCAAGATTTGAGAGATTGAATTACAAAGAATTGTAATTCGATCACTTAAGATTGCCAAGGATATCAATGAGTGCATTGATTGAGGAAGAGATGAAAATGAAATTGATCCGGAGAATGCAACATCTCCTGAGCCCAATGAACTCCCCATTTCTGATCTTACCCATTCTCTTTAATTTCTATCATTTACTTTTATGAGCAATTACCCCATTCCCATTTAAGATTCTGCAATTTACTTTCCGTCATCTACATTCAGCTCTTTATTTCCAGCATTTACTTTTCTGTTATTTACTTTCCAGCCATTTAATTTTTTGTAATTCTCAACTCAATTTCTGATTCGCTCAACTAGAATATTCCTCTAGTTAAAGTTGCTTGATCAACCAATCCTTGTGGGATTCGACCTCACTCTATTGTGAGTTTTTACTTGACGACGAATTCGGTACACTTGCCGAAGGAAATTTGTCACGAGACGAGTTTTTTGTGCATCAGTAATTAATGCAGAAATCTTCTTCCAGCTTTCCTTAGAGCTGAGCATTGAAGCTTTCATGTCTAGAGACTTTTCTTGGAGTTAAACGCCAGCTTTTATGCTAGTTTGGGCGTTTAACTCCAGCTTTTATGCCAGTTCTGGCGTTTTGACGCCAGAATTTTTGTGCTGACTTGGAATGCCAGTTTGGGCCATAAAATCTCGGGCGAAGTATGGACTATTATATATTGATGGAAATCCCAGAATGTCTACTTTCCAACGCAATTGAGAGAGCGCTAATTGGGCTTCCGTAGCTCCAGAAAATCCACTTCGAGTGAAGGGAGGTCAGAATCCAACAGCATCTGCAGTCCTTTTTCAGCCTCTGAATTAGATTTTTGATCAGGTCCCTCAATTTCAGCCAGAAAATACCTGAAATCACAGAAAAACACACAAACTCATAGTAAAGTCCAGAAATGTGATTTTTGAATAAAAACTAATAAAAACATAATAAAAATTAACTAAAATATACTAAAAACATACTAAAAACAATGCCAAAAGGTGTTCAAATTATCTGCTCATCAGGAACATCTTCTCATAGTAGCGGTTAGGAAATCGCGCAGTGTCCTTTGCTGGGAAGTCTTTTTCTTTTTCGTCGACCTTGATGATCCTCTTGATTCTTTTTGTTGAAGGCCTTACTGTTGTTGAAGATGGCTTTGCCACTAATGCTCTTTTTGTTCCTCTCTTTGCTGTGGTTTGGGAGTAGCTTTCTCTTTGCCTTTCTTGGTGGCCATCCTGAAAAAGGAAAGAGAAAGTAATATGTAAAGCGAAGGGTTCGAGCAAGGGAGCGAATATTTATGAGTTGTAATCAATGCACGATAAGGAAGGATGTCGTTAATACATGGTCTAGACTACATGTGAAAAGTTCATCAAAGGAAACATAACAAGTGCATGTGATGGCAATTAAATGCAAGATGTTTATTGGCATGCTGGGGCATGAGTAGCATAGATCAAGCATTTAATGTCCAAGTTAGATTACCTAGTCTTTCAAACTAATAACCTGTTTGTATTGATAATTAAATTAAATTAATAAAATATAAAAGGGGTTTTGTGAAAAGCAGACATTAAAGTAGTAGGATAACATAAAGGTAGTGCATGATGCCATACGGGCTTTTTCCCAAACACGTAGCATGCATGGTAAATATGTTTTTGAAAATATGAAATAGAACATGCAAGTAACCCTTTAAAAGGTAATATTAATTGTCAAATAAATCCATGATAATCCACAAGCAAAATATAAAAAATAAAGACCGAAATAAATTTTCAACACCAATTAAAAGGAATAAAAAGAAAGAAAGAAAAAGAAAGAGAAAATATAGATAAAGAAAGTAAAAAGAAAAGGAAGAAGAAAACATAATAAAAATAAGAATAATAATGGAAAAGTAAAGAAGGAAGAAGAATAAACCTTGATAATGGGTGTGAAAATAAAATAAAAGGGGGAGAGTAAAAAGTGAGAAAGAGTAGAGATGGAAGAAGAGAGAAGAAGGAAGTAAGAAGGGATAAGAAAAATTAGGATTTGGGGAAGAAAAGATAAGATATTTTGGCTGATCTGGATAAGCTGTGCGCCCCATATGACACGGACGCGTGAGTCACGCGGTCGCGTGGGGTGTGATGCTTTTTAAGTGACGCGAACGCATGGGTCATGCGGTCGCGTGAAGTGATTTGTGCAAATAGCGCGAGGGCAGCGACGCGTTCGCGCAACTCTCTGTCTCAAACTCATTTTGCCAAAATTTTTGGGTGACGTGATCGCGTGGTTGACGCGATCGCGTGAATGGCCATGTTTGGAGGATGACGCGGCCGCGTGGGGTATGCGGTCGCGTGGTAAGACTGGTGCTTCCAGTACCACTCCAGCCTCACTCCATCATAACTCTCTGCCATGCACCTCTTTACGTTGATTTTTCGGGGCACGCAGTCGCGTGGGTGACGTGGACGCGTGGGATGCCAATTTCTAAACGACGCGGAAGCGTCATTGACGCGGTCGCGTGGGCATGGTTGTGCCTAAGGCACGCTTCCAGCCACACTTTCTGTTCACTTTCTGTTCAAGTATTTAAACCTCGGGTCGTCTTCTCAAGGAATTGCAGGGAGGTATGATTTATTATTGGTTATGGAAGGTTATATTTTTGTTTTGGGTTTTTAAAATATGGAACAAGTAATCTAAATGACAAGAAAAATAAATTAATAATTAGAAAATCTCTTGACAAGGTATAAAAAATTGAGGTCCTATCCTAGTTATCCTTATCAGGTATGATGAGAATTGGATTTTGCTCCCACTTTAATTAACCCTTGCTAAACAAAGGAAAGTCAAGTGGACAAATTGATTTGATCCTCAGATCCTATTCAACTCATGTGGAAAGACTAGAGTTATTGGAGTACAAATTAATCAGCAAATAATTCCAATTTCAATCAACAGCTGAGTTTGATAACTCAAGTGTTACTAATTACTTAACCAAGGCCAGAAGGGGAAAATATCTTAAATTAAATAAAAATCATTCATAAATAAATTAATGCAAAATCAAATCTGAAATACCTCAAAATATATTAAATAAAAGAAATCAAATCTAACATGGAAATTCATAAATTAAATTGGGAAAATAAATAACTAAGTGATAAAGTAAACAAAAGTAGAAAAGAAATTAAATTAAAGGAACATTGAACCTGTGACTGGAGAGAAATAATCCTAAAATTGAGAGGAATCCTAATCCTAAGAGAGAGGACAGAACCTCTCCCTCTAAAAACTACATCTAATCCTAAAATTATGAATATTGTATCTGTTACTAAGTTTTTCAGTTGTTTGATTCCTTCAATCTCTGGCTTATATCCTGTGTTTCTGACTTGGATTTGGGCCGAAAAAAGGTCCAGAAATCGCTGGGGGCGTTTTCTGCAGATTCTTGTACGTGGCGTCTGTCACGCGTTCGCGTGGGTCACGCGTTCACGTCATCTGGGAGTTTTTCTTGTCATGCGTACGCGTCAATCACGTGTGCGCGTCAATTGCGTTCTACTCAAGGCACACGTCCGCGTCGTCCACGCGTACGCGTCGCTGCCATTTCGCGCTAGGCACGTGTTTGCGTCGTCCATGCGATCGCATTGCTGCCTTTTCTTCAAAACTCCATTTTTGTATTTTCCTTCCATTTTTGTATGTTCCCTTTCTGTTCTTTAAGCCATTCCTGCCCTATGAGATCTAAAAATACCTAACACACAAATCACAGAATCGAATGGTAATAAAGGGTAATTAAAATTAATATTTCTAAAGCATAGGAAGAATGTTTTTCACATATATCATAAAATAAGGAAGGAATAGTAAAACCATGCAATTTACATGAATAAGTGGGTAAAGAATTAATAGAAACACTCAATTTGAGCACAAAATACATCATAAAATATAGGTTTATCAACCTCCCCACACTTAAACAATAGCATGTCCTCATGCTAAATCCAAGAGAAAGGGTAAAGTTAGAATGGTGGAATCTCATGCAATGCAATCTATTCTAAATGCAAGATACCTACATGAATCATGCAATTCTAACTATTATCCACCTATATATATGTAGAGCTTTCATGTAGTTAATTTGATTCATAAATTCAAGGAATCATATAGCCAAGCCTATATCATGTTAAAGCACCTTCACAATTGAGTTGGGTAAAAATATTTCACAAACTTGCAAGACAATTAAACAATTAAGCAGAGATATATGGTGATGAGCTATTGAACCCTCACTGTATTTTGTGTTTACTCTCTAGTCACTCAGTGTTTGGGGTTAATCACTCAATTCTTTTCCATTCCTGCTTTCTAAAACTTTGTTCTTCATCTAACCAATCAACAAATATATAATGTGTACATACAAACATCATGAGGTCTTTTTCAAAGTTGTAATGGGGCTAAGGTAAAGGTAAGGGTATATATATAAGGCTAAGTGAGCTATAAGTTGAACCCTTAATTAGTCTAAGATCTCACCTAACATATACATACTTTAATAAAATTCAAAACTATCCTGGTCTTCCTAATTTTCCACTTTTGTGTCACATACTCATGTACCAAAATTGTTTTTGATTTTTACTTCCATGTGCATTGATCTCTCTACTAAACTTATTATTGGGATAATCTTGTCCCCTTATTTACTTATTTAACTAAAAGGAAATATTTTTTTTTTGAAACATAAACATAACATTTTCAATGCATATGGTATTTTTATTTATTTTGGTCATATGAGTATGCTCCCAAAATCCTGATTATTTTATTACCTTAATCATTTCCTATCAACCCATGTTCCATGTTTCCCCACACTTAGTGGATACAAAATCTCCTATCTTAAGCTAACCGAGGATTCAACTTGGGATTTTTAATTTTTTTTTCTGCTTAAGGCTAGTGATGTGGTTATAGAACAGAAGGGGATTAAAAGGCTCAAAGGGCTAACAAGGGTGATGTAAAAGGTAGGCTAATTTGGGATAAGTGAGCAATTTAAATAATGGCCTCAATCATATATTGGTATGTATCTACATTCTATATTGGACATATAGATTAAAACAAAGTAAAGATTACAAGCATAGAAAAGAATGCGAAACACACAGGAATGAAATTTATGGTTGAATGTAACTATACAATTAAGCTCAAAACTCACGGGTTGTGTGTTCGTTGGCTCAAAAAACCATATATCAGTTATGTATGTCATGCAAGTAGAAATCAAGAGTTCCCATTATTCTCAATGTGAATCTTAGGATGGCTCTTAAAATCTTAGTGTTCTTCCTTGAAGAAATATTGTTAACTAACTCACATTTATTGCTATATATATATATATATATATATATATATATATATATATATATATATATATATAGCAATAAATGTGTGTGGATTGTTGTGATTCTGTTATACTAAAGTTTCTAGTTTACTCTTTTTATTTTCAATTAATCCAGATTATCATATGCTAAAAGGGTAAACTAAACTAATTAATCCATATATTCTATATCACAACTTAATAAGCTAAAATTGCAACTAGACTAAACTAAATATCTAAGATAAATATATAAACTAAAGTGCAAAATGTAGAAATACTGTAAAAATACAGAAAAATGTGCAAGTACTGAAAGATAAATAAGATAAGGTAAAATAAAAATAAATAAAAAATATAAAAAAATAAACAAAATAGGATAAAAAGGAGTGTCTGAAAAGTGGTTCACCAAAATAAAGTATGCCAGAAATAGCGACCTCCCCACACTTAATTAATAGCATCGTCCTCGATGCTCAGTCAAGCTGGGTGTGAGAAGTGTCATCTCCGGAAGGGTGTGCAGTAGGTGTCTCTGTGGTGAGCTGAGGATCTGCAGTCTGGATGAGTGTCGGAGGGTCTGCCTGCTGTAGTGGAGGCTCTGCCTGAAGCGGGATCTCTGGATCAGCCAGCTGTATCTGGTGGGGCTCCTCGTGCTATGGTGTAGCCTGCTCAGCTCCTGCCTGCTCAGCCTCTGCATGTGCCTCCTCCTCATGATCATCTGCCTCCTCCTCAGATGGCTCAGAAAGGGTGTCAGGCTCAGAGGGGATGTCGTGGTGGCCAGATCGAATCATCAACTTTAAGTGCTCATAGCGTCGCTTGTTGCGACGCTCAGATCTCTCATATCGCCGCTGGTTGCGGCACTCCATCTGGTCCAACCTGTCAAATAGGCAATGCACGAGGTGGAAGATGGGTTGTGAAGCAGGTGGGGGTGCAGTAGTGGTGGTGGGTGCGGTAGTGGATGCAGAAGGAGTAGCAGAAGATGTGGCAGCCTCAGCAGAGTCAATGAGAAAAGGAGGTCTATACCCCAAAGCCTGAAACTTCCTGATGTGAGGAATGATCTTCTTGCAGTCCGCAGTAGTTGGCTTTGCATCTGTCAGCTCCCAAGGCACCTTAGCTCGGCGGCCCAACTGAGTAATCAAGTATGGAAAAGGGAGGGTACCTCTGACATGGACTCTGGCCATGTAATACCGGATGAAACGTGGCAGATATAACTCATTTCCTTCCATCACACACCAGATGAGGATAATCATAGCAGCGGGCACCTCTGTCTCATGAGTGCTCGGCATCACGTAGTTACTCAGTATCTATTGCCAGAGCCGAGCCTCATCATTCAGATAAATAATTTTAATTCCTTTGGGGGCCACTGCAAACTTACCCATGACCCAGGGGAGAGTAGGATCAAGAGCTATAGTCTTCTTGACTGTGTCCCAGTCAAATCTCATGAATCTCATATCCTCCTCAGCTTTTTGGTAACCGTCTGGCTAATCTGATTTAGGCTAGAGGTGGAGGATTTCTTCTAGTTCTTTCTCAGTAACCAGAATCTGCTTGCCTCTAAGCTGAACTGCATCCAGGGATGTTTTGAAGTAGTTACAATAGAATTCCCTGACCTAGGATGAGTTAACTTCAGTCAAGTTCCTTTCCAAGAAGAACCAGCCTCTCTGTTTAATTTGTTCTGAAGTGTATTGTTTGAGTTCTTCTGGAATTTTGAGGGTTCTTTCCAGGTATAGGTTCCGGGAAGTGGCAAAAACTGGGTACTTCATCTCACAGTATTTGTTTGCAAATTTTTCTGGGTCAGTGGCAGGCACCAACTGATCAGCTTTTTCCTACGGTGTGAAATTCTTTTCCCGCCAGGAATCGTCGTGGAGGATATCCAAAATAGATGTAGAGGCTTCTCCTCTTTTTCTTTTGCCTGTTGTTGCTTTGCCTTTTCCCTTACTTTTGGGATCAGACATCCTGAAAAGTAGAAGTTGCAAGATACAGTTTAAGAGCTAAAGCAGGAAAGCAGGTAAGCAAATAGGATTGATTTATATAAGCATAAAGGCAAAAGAGCAATAGAAGCATGAAATGAGTTAAATATAAGTAAATTTTTGGACTGTATGCAAGTGAAAAGTCTGAGAGTAGAAATTACAATCCAAAATATATGATATGTGGAATTCATGTTAATTTAGGGAAAACAGTAATCATGCCTTGAGTTAGAAAGTTAAAGTAGTTAAGTAAATGAAAGAAAAGTTAGAAAGTGAAAGTAGTTAGGTAAATAGAAAAGTTAGAAAGTTAAAGCGGTTAGAAAGTAAAAAGAAAGTTAAAGTAAGAGGAATGAAAATGCGTTTCCTAGTTAACAATAAATTCACAAACTTGAAGAACAATCAACTCATATTCAAGCAAAGATTTGTAGTTTATTGTGGATAACTTATAAAATTTGCAAAAGGAAAAGGAAATCATTGATAATGCAGTTTCGTAATCCGGGAATTAGAAAGAGTGAGAATGCAAGCCCATTCATTCATGAATTGGCTAGCTCGAAACTAAACAGCACAAAACTTGAATTTGCTAAACCCAGTTCATGAATGGGAGTTGAGTGAAATAATTTGAAAAAAATTAGGCAGCATTCCTGCTAAAATTGGATGTTCCTGGGTAATAAACAGTAAGAAAATCAGTTCATATGGCATGAAATTGTGCTAAAAATATTAACAATTAGTAAGAACATTAAAGAATAGTTTAACAGCAACATCAAACATGAAGAATAACATATGAAAAGAATCATCATCACAGAAAATTAAGAGAAAACAAGTAGCACGAACGGCGCACTTATCAGGCCTAAATCCACTAACCACATCCTAGCTACCTAACTACCTAAAATCTACTACGATCATACATCTCTAACTATCCTAATTTGAACAGAATCTGAAAAAAAATGCAATTAACAAACTAACCGATAGAAGAATCGGTGTTCGGTGAAACCTGGTGTGTAGAGGAACAAATGTATGGATCAGAGAGATGGTGGGAGTGTGGTGGTTGTGGCGGTGACATGACGGTGATGGGTGGTCCGTGGTAGGGGCAGGGGACTGTATGGTGGGTATGGGTTTAAGGGAAGAAGGAGTAGAGGTAAGGGGGTGAGGGTTGTGTTGTGGTGGCTGGTGGGTGGTTGGCTGGGGTCTGGGAGGTGGCGGCGGCGCCGGGCGGCTCGGAACGGGGCGGTGGCAGTGGGGGCGGGGTCGTGGAGGGAGGAAAAAATGGGAAGAGGGGAATGGGGAGAAGGAGAAGGTAGGTGTTTCGGCGAGGGTGGTGCGGCGGTTGGGATGGCGGCCCGGTGGTCGGAGCTGGTTCGCTGGGAGTGGTAGTGCTTGGGGGATGGGAGACGGGAGAGTGCAGAGGGGGAGGGGGGTTTGGGGACGCGAATAGAGTAGGGTTTCGCGTGGGTTGGGGTTAGTGAATTTGAATCCACGCGAACGCGTGGAGCACACGATCGCGTGTTTGGGGAAAAAAGGGCTCTGACGCGAACGCGTCATTGATGCGATCGCGTGGTTGGGAGATAATGAAAATGACGCGTACGCGTAAAGCATGCAAAAGTGTCACTCAGAATTGTGCTAAACACACAATTCCAGCGTCGTTTTGGTGCAACTCTCTGTTTCCAGTAGGTTCCCTAAAATCCATGCGATGCGTACGCGTCGTTCATGCTTTCACGTGGGATGTGCATAGTGCGAGTGACGCGTTCACATCAGGAACGTAAACGTGTGGGCCAGTTTGTGCTAAAGGCACACCAGCCGCACGATTCCAGCCCAACTTTCTGGGCGTTGGCTCTTTACGCCGATTGCTGATCGACGCCAACGCGTGGCCTGCGCGCTCGCGTGGGGTGATTTTTTTTTAAATATGCAATTATGCAGTATGCAATATGCAATGCTAATGTGGATGCTATGAATAATTCTAGGTTCAATGAATGTGGAATAAAATAAAGCTTAAAAACAAACAAAACGAAATAAAATTAAAACCGAAAAAGGAACGATCATACCGCGGTGGGTTGTCTCCCACCTAACACTTTTAGTTAAAGTCCTTAAGTTGGACATTTGGAGAATCCTTTGTTATGGTGGCTTGTGCTTGAATTCATCCAAAAATCTCCACCAGTGTTTGGAATTCCAACAGCCTCCGCGGTCCCAAACTAGGCATGTAAAGCCTTTGAGCAAATTCATACATGTTTTCAGGCTCCTGAGATGTGGAATGTCAGAATAGATTCCAGGATCCCAAACTTTGCTTTTGTATCTGCCTTTGTCTCGATTTACATTTTTCTAGCCGGGCAGTTTGGAAGTAGTATTCTCACCAAGATGACCAAACATCTTCCGAGACCCATTCAATTGAACTTGAAACAAATTCTTGCACTTTAAATTGAAGCGTGAAACCTTATTGAATCTTTGTTGAGCGGATAATTCATACGCTTTTTGGCATTGCTTTTAGTATATTTTTAGTATATTTTAGTTAGTTTTTATTATGTTTTTATTAGTTTTTAAATAAAAATCACTTTTCTGGGCTTTACTATGAGTTTGTGTGTTTTTCTATGATTTCAGGTATTTTCTGGCTGAAATTGAGGGACCTGAGCAAAAATCTGATTCAGAGGCTGAAAAAGGACTGCAGATGCTGTTCGATTCTGACCTCCCTTCACTCAAAGTGGATTTTCTAGAGCTACGGAAGCCCAATTGGTGCGCTCTCAATTGCGTTGGAAAGTAGACATCCTGGGCTTTCTGGCAATATATAATAGTCCATACTTTTCTCAAGATTTGATGGCCCAAACTGGCGTTCAAAGTCAGCATCAGAATTCCCAGCGTTAAACGCCGGAACTGGCACAAAAGTGGGAGTTAAACGCCCAAACTGGCACAAAAGCTGGCGTTTAACTCCAAGAGAAGTCTCTACACGAAAATGCTTCAATGCTCAGCCCAAGCACACATCAAGTGGGCCCGGAAGTTGATATTCACGTCATTTACTCATTTCTGTAAACCCTAGGCTACTAGTTCTCTATAAATAAGACCTTTTTGCTATTGTATCTGGACCTCATGACACATTACACGTTTCATTTTGTATCTTCTACGGCATGAGTCTCTAAACCCCATGGTTGGGGGTGAGGAGCTCTGCTGTGTTTTAATGGATTAATGCAATTACTACTGTTTTTCCCATTCAATCATGCTTGTTCTATTCCAAGATACCACTTGTTCTTCAACCTGATGAATGTGATGATTCGTGACACTCATCACCATTCTCACCTATGAACATGTGCCTGACAACCACCTCTGTTCTACCTTCGATTGAGTGTGTATCTCTTGAATTCCTTAATCAGAATCCTCGTGGTATAAGCTAGAATCCATTGGCGGCCATTCTTGAGAATCCGGAAGGTCTAAACCTTGTCTGTGGTATTCTGAGTAGGATTCAAGGATTGAATGACTGTGATGAGCTTCAAACTCGTGATTATGGGGCGTTAGTGACAGACGCAAAAGAATCACTGGATTCTATTCCGACATAATCGAGAACCGACAGATGATTAGCCGTGCTGTGACAGAGCGCGTTGAACATTTTCACCGAGAGGACGGGAGGTAGCCATTGACAACGGTGAAACCCAACATACAGCTTGCCATGGAAGGAGCCTTGCGTGCTTGAAGAAGAAGACAGTAGGAAAGTAGAGATTCAGAAGATGGAGCATCTCCAAAACCTCAACCTGTTCTCTATTACTGCAAAACAAGTATTTATTTCATGTTCTTCTACTTTTTAAAATTAAATCTCAGAATTATTGATATCCTGACTAAGAGTTACGAGATAACCATAGCTTGCTTCAAGCCGACAATCTCCGTGGGATCGACCCTTACTCACGTAAGGTATTACTTGGACGACCCAGTGCACTTTCTGGTTAGTTGTGCGGAATTACAAAAGTGTGATTGTGATTTCGTGCACCAAATTTTTGGCGCCGTTGCCGGGGATTGTTCGAGTTTGGACAACTGACGGTTTATCTTGTTGCTTAGATTAGGAATATTTTATTTTTGTTGGTTTAGAGTCTTTTATTTGAGTCTAGTTTCATTTTTTAAGTTTGGTGTCTTCTTTGTGTTTTCCTTTAATTTTTCGAAAATTTGTGTTTGATTTTCTAAAAATTTCAAGTTTGGTGTCTTTTGTGCTTTTATTTACCTAAAAATTTTTTGAAAATTTGTTTTTGGTGTTCATCTTGAACTTCAAAGTGTTCTTGGTGTTCATCTTGACATTCAAAGTTTTCTTGTTTGTTTTCTCTATATTGATTCAAAATTTCTAAGTTTGGTGTCATTTTGTTGTTTTTCTCTTTCCTCATTAAAATTCAAAAATAAAAAAAAAATATCCTTTCCTTTTTTACTCATAATTTTCAAAATTTTGCATTGATTTAGTCAAAGATTTTCAAAATCATATTTTTTTTAGTCAAGTCAATATTCTAATTTCAAAAATTGATCTTTTCAAATCTTTTTCAAAAATCAAATCTTTTTAATTTTTGCAATCATATCTTCTAAATCATATCTTTTTCAAAATAATTTTCAATCATATCTTTTTTTATTGCTAATTTCAAAATCTTTTTAATTAATTAATTAATTTAGTTTTCAATTTGCTTTGATTTTATTTTCTTTTAGTTTTCGAAATTTTATTTTATTTTCCTTTTATTTTATTTTATTATTTTCGGTCACTTTTAAAAAAAAATAATTCATACCAATTCCCTTTTCTCCATCATGGACATAAGTGGAAGTGAACAGTCCAGAAGGACTCTGGGGTCATATGCTAACCCCATTACAGCTGCATATGGGAGTAGCATCTGTATACCTCCCATCAAAGCAAGCAGCTTTGAGCTAAATCCTCAGCTCATTATCATGGTGCAGCAAAATTGCCAGTATTCCGGTCTTCCACAGGAAGAACCTATTGAGTTTCTGGCAGAGTTCTTACAAATTGCTGACACAGTACGTGATAAAGAGGTGGATCAGGATGTCTACAGATTATTACTGTTTCCATTTGCTGTAAAAGATCAAGCTAAGAGGTGGTTGAATAAACAACCCACAGCAAGCATAAAAACATGGAGACAGTTATCAGACAAATTCCTGAATCAATTTTACCCTCCAAAAAGGATGACACAGCTAAGGCTGGACATCCAAGGCTTTAAACAAGAGGATCATGAATCCCTTTATAATGCTGGGAGAGGTACAGAGGTATGCTAAGGAAGTGCCCCTCTGAAATGTTTTCAGAGCGGGTACAGTTAGACATCTTCTACTATGGGCTTACAGAAAAAGCTCAGATGTCCCTAGACCACTCAGCTGGTGGATCTATACACATGAGAAAAACAATTGAAGAGGCTCAAGAACTCATAGATACAGTTGCTAGAAATCAACATCTGTACTCAAAAAGTGAGTCCTCTACAAAAGAAGAAGCTATGGCAGTAACTACTGATCTTAATCCTCAAGAACAGATTGTTGAGCTTAATTAGCAATTACTCCTTATGACAAAATAATTAGCAGAATTTAAAGAGATGCTCCAAGACACTAAAAATGCTAACAAGAATATGGAAGCACAATTGAATCAGACAAGACAGCAGCTATCTAAACAGATAACAGAAGAATGCCAAGCTGTTAAATTAAGGAGTGGGAGGACACTGAATGTATTAGTTCAAAGTGGCAAAAAGCCTAGAAAGGAACAACTGACAGAGGATAACCAAACCACTGCCCAACATTCCTCTCAGGACAGTAAGAGCCCAGAGAGGAATACTTCTGGCGTTCAAACGCCAGAAAAGGGGGAAAAGTTGGCGTTAAACGCCCATTCCTTACCCAGTTCTGGCGTTCAAACGCCGGAAAAGGGTGGGAAGCTGGCGTTAAACGCCCATTCTGTACCCAATCCTGGCGTTCAAACGCCAACGAAGAATCAGACACCTGAGAGTGCTGATAGTAACCCCTCTAAGAAGGCTTCTCCAACCACCTCTATAGGGAATAAACCTGCAGCAACTAAGGTTGAAGAATATAAAGCCAAGATGCCTTATCTTCAGAAACTCTGCCAAGCGGAACAGGATAAACAATTTGCCCGCTTTGCAGACTATCTCAGGACTCTTGAAATAAAGATTCCGTTTGCAAAGGCACTTGAGCAAATACCCTCTTATGCTAAGTTCATGAAAGAGATCTTAAGTCATAAGAAGGATTGGAGAGAAACTGAAAAAGTGTTTCTCACTGAAGAATGCAGTGCAGTCATTCTGAAAAGCTTACCAGAGAAGCTTCAAGATCCAGGGAGCTTTATGATACCATGCACATTAGAGGGCGCTTGTACCAAGACAGCCCTATGTGACCTTGGAGCAAGTATCAACCTAATACCTGCATCCACTATCAGAAAGCTTGGGTTGACTGAAGAAGTCAACTAACCCGGATATGTCTCCAACTTGCTGATGGCTCCATTAAATATCCATCAGGCATGATTGAGGACATAATTGTCAAGGTTGGGCCATTTGCCTTTCCCACTGACTTTGTAGTGCTGGAGATGGAGGAGCACAAGAGTGCAACTCTCATCCTAGGAAGACCTTTCCTAGCAACTGGACGAACTCTTATTGATGTACAAAAAGGAGAAGTAACCCTGAGAGTCAATGAGGATGAGTTCAAGTTGAATGCTGTCAAAGCTATGCAGCATCCAGACACATCAAATGACTGCATGAGCACTGATATTATTGACTCTTTGGTGGAAGAGATCAATATGACTGAGAGTCTCGAATCAGAGCTAGAGGATATCTTTAAAGATGTTCAGCCTGACCTTGAGGAACTAGAGGAAATAAAAGAACCTCTGAAAATTCCTCAGGAAGAGGATAAGCCTCCTAAACCCAAGCTCAAGCCACTACCACCATCCCTGAAGTATGCATTTCTGGGAGAAGGTGACACTTTTCCAGTGATCATAAGCTCTGCCTTAAATTCACAGGAAGAGGAAGCACTGATTCAAGTGCTGAGGACACACAAGACAGCTCTTGGGTGGTCCATAAGTGATCTTAAGGGCATTAGCCAAGCAAGATGCATGCACAAAATCCTATTAGAAGATAATGCCAAGCCAGTGGTTCAATGATAGAGGCGGCTAAATCCAGCCACGAAGGAGGTGGTGCAGAAAGAGGTCACTAAGTTACTAGAGACTGGGATTATTTATCCCATTTCTGATAGCCCCTGGGTGAGCCCTGTCCAAGTTGTCCCCAAGAATGGAGGCATGACAGTGGTTCATAATGAAAAGAATGAACTGGTTCCTACAAGAACAGTTACAAGGTGGCGTATGTGTATTGACTACAGAAGGCTCAATACAGCCACCAGGAAAGATCATTTTCCTCTACCATTCATAGACCAAATGCTAGAAAGACTAGTGGGTCATGATTATTACTACTTTTTGGATGGCTATTCAGGCTATAATCAAATTGCAGTGGACCCTAAAGATCAAGAGAAAACAGCATTCACCTGTCCTTCTGGCGTATTTGCCTACAGGAGAATGCCTTTTGGTCTATGCAATACACCTGTAACTTTTCAGAGGTGCATGCTCTCCATCTTCTCTGATATGGTAGAAAAGTTCCTGGAAGTCTTCATGGATGACTTTTCAGTATTTGGAGACTCATTCAGCTCCTGTCTTGATCATCTAGCACTTGTCCTGAAAAGGTGCCAAGAGACTAACCTGGTCTTAAACTGGGAGAAATGTCACTTTATGGTGACTGAAGGAATCGTCCTTGGGCACAAAATTTCAAGCAAGGGAATAGAGGTGGATCAAGCAAAGGTAGAGGTAATTGAAAAATTACCACCACCTGCCAATGTTAAGGCAATCAGAAGCTTCCTGGGGCATGCAGGATTCTACAGAAGGTTTATAAAGGATTTTTCAAAAATTGCAAAACCTCTGAGTAACCTACTAGCTGCTGACACACCATTTGTGTTTGACACAGAGTGTCTGCAGGCATTTGAGGCCCTGAAAGCCAAACTGGTCACAGCACCAGTCATCTCTGCACCAGACTGGACATTACCATTCGAACTAATGTGTGATGCCAGTGACCATGCCATTGGTGCAGTGTTGGGACAGAGGCACAACAAGCTTCTGTACGTCATTTATTATGCTAGCCGTGTTCTAAATGACACACAGAAGAATTACACAACCACAGAAAAAGAGCTACTTGCAGTGGTTTATGCCATTGACAAGTTTAGATCCTATTTAGTAGGATCAAAAGTGATTGTGTACACTGATCATGCTGCTCTTAAATACTTACTCACAAAGCAGGATTCAAAACCCAGGCTCATAAGATGGGTGTTACTTCTGCAAGAGTTTGATATAGAAATAAGAGACAGAAAAGGGACAGAGAACCAGGTAGCTGATCACTTGTCCCGGATAGAACTAGTAGCTGGGGCGTCCCTCCCCTCTACTGAGATCTCTGAGACCTTTCCAAATGAGCAAATCTTTGTCATTCAGGAAACACCATGGTTTGCAGATATTGCAAACTATAAAGCTGTGAGGTTCATACCCCAAGAGTACAGCAGGGTGCAAAGAAAAAAATTAATTTCAGATGCCAAGTACTACCTATGGGATGAGCCATATCTCTTTAAAAGATGTGCAGACGGAATGATTTGAAGATGTGTACCGAGAGAGGAAGCACAAAAGATCCTATGGCATTGCCATGGATCACAGTATGGGGGACATTTCGGAAGTGAGTGAACAGCCACTAAGGTCCTCCAATGTGGTTTATACTGGCCTACTCTCTATAGGGATGCCCGAGAGTTTGTGCGTAACTGTGACAGTTGCCAAAGAGCTGGTAACCTGCCTCATGGTTACGCCATGCCTCAACAAGGGATCTTAGAGATTGAGTTGTTTGATGTATGGGGAATTGACTTCATGGGTCCTTTTCCACCATCATACTTAAACACTTATATTCTGGTGGCAGTGGACTATGTATCTAAATGGGTAGAAGCAATTGCCACACCCAATAATGATACTAAGACCGTACTGAAATTCCTCCAGAAACACATCTTCAGTAGGTTCGGCATTCCCAGAGTACTAATCAGTGATGGGGGCACTCATTTCTGCAATAAACAGCTGTCTTCTGCCATGGTCAGATATGGGATAAACCACAAAGTGGCAACTCCGTATCATCCACAGACAAATGGGCAAGCTGAAGTCTCTAATAGAGAGCTAAAAAGAATCCTGGAACGGACTGTAATTACCCGTAGAAAGGATTGGGCAAGGAGCTTGGATGATGCTCTATGGGCATATAGAACAGCATTCAAGACCCCTATAGGAACCTCTCCATACCAACTTGTGTATGGCAAGGCCTGTTATCTGCCCGTAGAACTGGAGCATAAAGCCTACTGGGCAACCAGATTCCTAAACCTGGATGCTAAGTTAGCTGGTGAAAAAAGATTGCTCCAGCTAAATGCGCTAGAGGAATTCAGACTCAGTGCCTTTGAAAATGCCAAAATCTATAAGGAAAAGGCAAAGCAGTGGCATGACAAGAAGTTGTCATCCAGATTCTTTGAGCCAGGACAAAAAGTTCTGCTCTTCAACTCTAGGCTCAGACTATTCCCAGGAAAACTGAAATCCCGATGGAGGGGTCCATATGTGATTACAGGAGTGTCACCATATGGATATATTGAGCTTCAAGATATTGATTCTGACAAAAAATTCATTGTTAATGGACAGAGGATCAAACATTATCTTGAAAGCAATTTTGAGCAGGAATGCTCAAAGCTGAGGCTTGAATGAGTCTCAGCAGAGGTCCAGCTAAAGACAATAAAGAAGCGCTTGCTGGGAGGCAACCCAGTCATTGGAAGGTTATTTGATTTACTTAATAGAAGTTTAATATATATTCTTTAAGGTTGATCATCAAAATTGAAGGAATTCACAGAGTTACAGAAGGATTCAGTGAAAAAAGCAGAGAAAAGAAGCTTGTTGGCATGAAAATGCCAGTAAGGGACACTCTGGGTGTTAAACGCCAGAATGGATACCATTCTGGGTGTTTAACGCCAGAATTGCAGCATCCTGGGCGTTCAGCAAAACGCCCAGTGATAAAGGGGTTTCTGGCGTTTAACGCCAGCCAGGGCACCTGGCTGGGCATTAAACGCCCATAATGGCCACCAAATGGGCGTTAAACGCCAGAATGGATACCATTCTGGGCGTTTAATGCCAGAAAGGCAGGGGAAGAAGATTTTGCTTTCCACTTCAAATTTTTTCACACTTTCATGTTTTGACCCATAATTTCCTACACAAACATGTTACAAATTTTCATCATTCACCCTCACATTTCAAAAATTCAACAATTTCCTCAACTATTTTTCAAATCTCTTTCAAATTCTTTACAAATCTTCTTCAAAAACTCAAGTATTTTCTCAAATTCTTTCCATATTTTCTCAAATCTCTTCCAAAACTTGCGAAATCCCTCCCCCTCCCTTATAAATACACATTCGGCCATCCCCCTCTCTTCACCATTCGAATTTGCTTCTCCTCCTCTCTCTTCCCTTTTCTTTCTTTTGCTTGAGGGCAAGCAAACCTCTAAATTTGGTGTGCTTTTTCGTGATCACTAAGCTAAGGCTCATCAAGATCATGGCTCCTAAGGGAAAACAATCCAATTCAAGAGGCAAGAAAGAGAATACTCCAAAGAATTTTTGGAGTCAAGAGAGGTTTTTAACCAAAGAACATGCGAACCATTACCTCAAAATAATGGGTCTAAGGTCAGTGATCCCGGAAGTTAAATTCGATCTGAAAAAAGACGAATATCCGAAGATCCAAGAGCAAATTCGAAACAGAGGATGGGAAATTCTAGCCAATCCTGAGACAAGGGTTGGAAGAAACATGGTTCAGGAATTCTACTCAAATCTGTGGCTGACAGATAAGCAGAAAATGACTGGAACTGCTTTCCATACCTACAGGACCATGGTCAGAGGAAAAATTATTTACTTCCATCTGGACAAAATAAGAGAGGTCTTCAAACTACCTCAACTACAAGATGATCCTGACTCCTTTAACAGGAGAATGGTGAGAACAGATAAGGGGTTGGACCAAGTTCTAGAGGACATATGCCTCCCTGGAACTAAGTGGATAACCAATTCAAAAGGTGTCCCAAACCAACTCAAAAGGGGAGATCTCAAACCAGTTGCAAGAGGTTGGCTAGACTTCATTGGGCATTCTATATTGCCCACTAGAAACTGTTCTGAGGTCACTGTCAAGAGGGCAATGATGATTCACTGCATTATGCTGGGAAAAGAAGTGGAGGTTCATCATCTGATTTCTTGTGAGATTTACACAATTGCAAACAAGAACTCCACTGAAGCCAAACTGGCTTACCCAGGCTTAATCTCTCTTCTATGTAAAGATGCTGGGGTGAGGATGGGAGTAGATGAATTCATCCCAATTGATCATCCAATCACCAAGAAGTCAATGGAAGGACAAATGCAAGACAACTCTATCAAGAGGAGGGCGCAGGAATTCCTCCCTGAACTTCCTGAAATTGACTACTGGGCCTGCCTAGAAGCATCTGTTACCAAGCTGCAAGAAGCTATGGAACAACTTAAAGAAGAACAGCAGAATCAAAACTGCATGCTCTGCAAGCTGCTGAAGGAACAGGAGAAGCAGGGGCGTGAGCTACAGGAGCTGAAGCACCAGAAGCTCTCCCTTGAAGGACCAAGCACCCCACAGATTGAGGGAGCATCCACTTCTCAAAATCAAGGTTGTTGAGTTCTAACTCTGTGATAACCTTTATTATTAAGAGTCACTTATTTTTCTGCTTTTAATTTTCTATCTTCTATTATTATGGGTCTGCTCTTATATTTATCTTTGAGTCTTATTTTTATTCCATAATCAATAAAATTAGAGTTTATGTCTTAAAGCTATGAATGTCCTATGATTCCATCACATTTCTTAAATAAAAAGTGTTTTTAACTGAAAAAGAAAAAGAAGTACATGAATTTCGAATTTTAAAACAGTTTAATTATTTTGATGTGGTGGCAATACTCTTGTTCTCTGAATGAATGCTTGAATAGTGCATATTTTTGAATTTGATTGTTTATGAATGTTAAAATTGTTGACTCTTGAAAGAATGAAAGAAAAAGGAGAAATGTTATTTGATGATCTGAAAAATCAAAAAATTGATTCTTGAAGCAAGAAAAAGCAGTGAATAGAAAGCTTGCATGAAAAAAAAAAAAAAGAAAGAGAAAAGCAAGCAGAAAAAGCCAATACCCCTTTAAACCAAAAGGCAAGGGTGATAAAAAGGATCCAAGGCTTTGAGCATCAGTGGATAGGAGGGTCTAAAGGAATAAAATCCTGGCCTAAGCGGCTAAACCAAGCTGTCCCTAACCATGTGCTTGTGGCGTGAAGGTGTCAAGTGAAAACTTGAGACTGAGCGGTTAAAGTCGTGGTCCAAAGCAAAAAAAAAAAGAGAGTGTGCTTAAGAGCTCTGGACACCTCTAATTGGGGACTTTAGCAAAGCTGAGTCACAATCTGAAAAGGTTCACCCAGTTATGTGTCTGTGGCATTTATGTATCCGGTGGCAATACTGGAAAACAAAGTGTTTAGGGTCATGACCAAGACTCATAAAGTAACTGTGTTCAAGAATCAACATACTTAACTAGGAGAATTAATAACACTATCTGGATTCTGAGTTCCTATAGAAGCCAATCATTCTGAACTTCAAAGGATAAAGTGAGATGCCAAAACTGTTCAGAGGCAAAAAGCTAAAAGCCCCGCTCATCTAATTAATACTGATCTTCATAGATGTTTTTGGAATTCATTGTATATTCTCTTCTTTTTATCCTATTTGATTTTTAGTTGCTTGGGGACAAGCAACAATTTAAGTTTGGTGTTGTGATGAGCGGATAATTCATACGCTTTTTGGCATTGTTTTTAGTATCTTTTTAGTATATTTTAGTTAGTTTTTATTATGTTTTTATTAGTTTTTAAATAAAAATCACTTTTCTGGGCTTTACTATGAGTTTGTGTGTTTTTCTGTGATTTCAGGTATTTTCTGGCTGAAATTGAGGGACCTGAGCAAAAATCTTATTCAGAGGCTGAAAAAGGACTGCAGATGCTGTTGGATTCTGACCTCCCTGCACTCAAAGTGGATTTTCTGGAGCTACAGAAACCCAATTGGCGCGCTCTGAATTGCGTTGGAAAGTAGACATCCTGGGCTTTCTAGCAATATAT
Organism: Arachis hypogaea; assembly: GCF_003086295.3. Lineage (NCBI taxonomy): Eukaryota > Viridiplantae > Streptophyta > Magnoliopsida > Fabales > Fabaceae > Arachis > Arachis hypogaea. The sequence goes on along the minus strand of NC_092049.1, from coordinate 76,752,914 downwards.
AATAGTTTATACTTTGCCCAATATTTAATGGCCCAAACTGGCGTTCAAAATCAGCATCAGAATTCCCGGCGTTAAACACCGGAACTGGCACAAAAGTGGGAGTTAAAGGCCCAAACTGGCACAAAAGCTGGCGTTTAACTCCAAGAGAAGTCTCTACACGAAAATGCTTCAATGCTCAGCCCAAGCACACATCAAGTGGGCCCAGAAGTTGATATTCACGTCATTTACTCATTTCTGTAAACCCTAGGCTACTAGTTCTCTATAAATAAGACCTTGTTGCTATTGTATCTGGACCTCATGACACATTACACGTTTCATTTTGTATCTTCTACGGCATGAATCTCTAAACCCCATGGTTGGGGGTGAGGAGCTCTGCTGTGTTTTGATGGATTAATGCAATTACTACTGTTTTTCCCATTCAATCATGCTTGTTCTATTCCAAGATACCACTTGTTCTTCAACCTGATGAATGTGATGATCTGTGACACTCATCACCATTCTCACCTATGAACGTGTGCCTGACAACCACCTCTGTTCTACCTTCGATTGAGTGTGTATCTCTTGAATTCCTTAATCAGAATCCTCGTGGTATAAGCTAGAATCCATTGGCAGCCATTCTTGAGAATCCGGAAGGTCTAAACCTTGTCTGTGGTATTCTGAGTAGGATTCAAGGATTGAATGACTGTGATGAGCTTCAAACTCATGATTGTGGGGTGTTAGTGACAGACGCAAAAGAATCACTGGATTCTATTCCAACATGATCGAGAACCGACAGATGATTAGCCGTGCTGTGACAGAGCGCGTTGAACATTTTCACTGAGAGGACGGGAGGTAGCCATTGACAACAGTGAAACCCAACATACAGCTTGCCATGGAAGGAGCCTTGCGTGCTTGAAGAAGAAGACAGTAGGAAAACAGAGATTCAGAAGATGGAGCATCTCCAAAACCTCAACCTGTTCTCCATTACTGCAAAACAAGTATTTATTTCATGTTCTTCTACTTTTTACAATTAAATATCAGAAATATTGATATCCTGACTAAGAGTTACGAGATAACCATAGCTTGCTTCAAGCTGACAATCTCCGTGGGATCGACCCTTACTCACGTAAGGTATTACTTGGACGACCCAGTGCACTTGCTGGTTAGTTGTGCGGAATTACAAAAGTGTGATTGTGATTTCGTGCACCAATCTTGCATACCAGCTCTGAGTACGAATCATTTCCCTTTTACTCTTAAAGCCGCAAAGAGCTCTAAGCTGGACATCTGTTTCAAGTAAACTATATTCAAGTAGAAAAGTAAAGATAAAGGCGAAGAATTTTACCCACTTGAATTTTGTATTGGGTGGTAATGGCCTCGGGATATGTGTTTCCAGTGGTTTTGCAAGCTCTACTCCCTTGTGTTCTTCTGTGAATTCCTCCATTTCCTTGCGAACTTCTTTAATTTCAACCACATCTTGATCTAAGTCTTCGATATCTTCCTCATCACTCAGGTCATAAGTTGGAGGTTGCGAAAAATTTACCTCCGCATCATCTTCGTATTCACTTGGGGAAGATTCTTCCATCTCAAAGAATTCACTTGTGGATGCAAGTTCATCACTAGGGGGGCTTGACTCATGATCATCATCACCAAGGAAACTTGCTTGTTGAGTTGTTTTGTCCAGTTCTTCATAAGATTCCTGCTTTGGGGGTTGTGCACTATCCTCCTTAGCATCAATTGCAATTTCCTTGACGGAATTCTTCTCAATTCTGGATTTCCAAGGAGGTTCAGCATCTCCTAAATCTTCAACCAATTCTTCTTCTTGGATAATTTCAGCTTCCTCTATTTGTTCCAGTACAAAATCATGCTCTTTACTGCCCAGTGGGGTTTCTAGTATCTCCTTCATGATGCGTTCTTCATTAGATTGCCCACATGAAGCCATGAGGGTTCCTTGAGTGTCCGAACATCGGGAAGGCAATTGATTTATCGCTTGATTAAATTGGTGAAGTGTGGCATGAAATTTTTCAAATGTTTCCTTGAGTTGCTCCCTTGATTATTGGGGTGATGGATACGGACATGATGCATAGGGATGTGGTGGTTCTTGGGAGTAATTAGATTGGAATTGGGGTGGGTACGGGTTAGGGTCATAGGGAGGCGAATGGTGGTAGTTGGCTTGTGAGTGTGGTGGTTCAAAGCTGTGTTGAGGGCGTGGTTCATAGGCATATGATGGGGCTTGTCAGTAATTACAAGGGGGTCCACCATACCTATTGGTGCACAAATTGTGAATCACACTTTTCACAACTCGTAGCACTAACCAGCAAGTGCACTGGGTCGTCCAAGTAATACCTTACGTGAGTAAGGGTCGAATCCCACGGAAATTGTTGGTTTGAAGCAATCTATGGTTATCTTGCAATTCTTAGTCAGGAAGTCAATTATATTTATCAGTTGAATTCCGAATGAACAAGAGAGCATGGGTTAAAAGTTACTTGTTATGCAGTAATGGAGAATATGTTGGAGTTTTGGAGATGCTTTGTCTTCTGAATCTCTGCTTTCCTCTGTTCTCTGATTCACGCATGCACGTCCTTTTATGGCAAGCTGTGTGTTGGGGCATCACCGTTGTCAATGGTTACATCCCCTCCTCTTGTGAAAATGATCCAAATACTTTGTCACAGCACGGCTAATCATCTGAGGTTTCCGATCATGCTGGAATAGGATTCACCCTCCTTTTGCGTCTGTCACTACGCCCAGCACTCGTGAGTTTGAAGCTCGTCACAGTCATTCAATCCCTGAATCCTACTCGGAATACCACAGACAAGGTTTAGACTTTTCGGATTCTCATGAATGCCGCCATCAATCTAGCTTATACCACGGAGATCCTGATTAAGGAATCTAAGAGATATTCATTCAATCTGATGTAGAACGGAGGTGGTTGTCAGACACACGTTCATGGATTGAGGAAGGTGATGAGTGTCACTGATCATCACCTTCTCCATAGTTAGGCGCGAATGGATATCTTAGATAGGAACACGCATGTTTGAATAGAAAATAGAAATACTTGCATTAATTCATCGAGACACAGCAGAGCTCCTCACCCCCAACAATGGAGTTTAGAGACTCATGCCGTCAAAGAGTACAAAGTTTAGATCTAAAATGTCATGAGATACAAAATAAGTCTCTAAAAGTTGTTTAAATACTAAACTAGTAGCCTAGGTTTACAAAAAATGAGTAAACAATGATGGATGGTGCAGAGATCCACTTCTGGGGCCCACTTGGTGTGTGCTGGGGCTGAGACTTAAGCAATTCACGTGCATAAGGCCATTTCGGGCGTTCAACGCCAGGTTTGGATTCATTTCTGGCGTTGAACTCCAACTTTTAATCCTTTTCTGGCGCTGGACCCCAGAATTGGGCAGAGAACTGGCATTGAATCCCAGTTTACGTCATCTATCCTTGAGCAAAGTATAGACTATTATATATTTCGGGAATGCCCTGGATGTCTACTTTCCAACACAATTGGAAGCACATCATTTCGAGTTCTGTAGCTCCAGAAAATCTACTTTGAGTGCAGGGAGGTCAGAATCCAACAGCATCAGCAGTCCTTTTTCAGCCTGAATCAGATTTTTGCTCAGCTCCCTTAATTTCAGCCAGAAAAATACCTAAAATTACAGAAAAACACACAACTCATAGTAAAGTCCAGAAATATGAATTTTTCCAAAAAATTAATGAAAATAAACAAAAAACTAACTAAAACATACTAAAAACTAAATGAAATTAACCCCAAAAAGCGTATAAAATATCCGCTCATCACAACACCAAACTTAAACTGTTGCTTGTCCTCAAGCAACTAGACAAATAAAATAGAAGACTAATAGGTTGAGAAGCAATAATATCTCAGAGTTTTTGAGTGAAGCTCAGATTCTAATTAGATGAGCGGGACTAGCAGCTTTTTGCTTCCGAACAGTTTTGGCATCTCACTTTATCCATTGAAGCTCAGAGTGATTGGCATCTATAAGAACATAGAATTTAGATAGTGTTATTGATTCTCCTATTTCATTATGATGATTCTTGAACACAGCTATTTCATGAGCCTTGGCCGTGGCCCTAAGCACTTTGTTTTCCAGTATTACCACCGGATACATAAATGCCACAGACACATAATTGGGTGAACCCTTTGTATTGTGACTCAGCTTTGCTAAAGTCCCCAATTAGAGGTGTCCAGAGTTCTTAAGCATACTCTTCTTTCTGCTTTGGACCTTGACTTTAACCGCTCAGTCTCAAGTTTTCACTTGACACCTTCACGCCACAAGCACATGGTTAGGGACAGCTCGATTTAGCCGCTTAGGCCAGGATTTTATTCCCTTAGGCCCTCCTATCCACTGATGCTCAAAGCCTTGGGATCCTTTTTATTACCCTTGCCTTTTGGTTTTAAGGGCTATTGGCTTTTTCTGCTTTTCTTTTCTCTCTCTTTTTTTTTGTTGCTTTTTCTTGCTTCAAGAATCATTTTTATGATTTTTTAGATTATCAATAACATGTCTCATGTTCATCATTCTTTCAAGAGCCAACATATTTAACAGTCTTAAGCAACAAATTCAAAAGACATATGCACTGTTCAAGCATTCATTCAGAAGACAGAAAGCATTGCCACCACATTTAACTAATTAGAATTTCTCTTATTAAAACTCGAAATTTTATTGTCTCTTATTCAAAAGATCTACTACTTTATTCATGTTTGCTGATGATGAGAAAAATAAACTATAGCTTAATTGGAGATAAAATCAAAATAGACACTAATTACTACTATATGACTCCTAAGGTAAACTTCTATAAGGACACTATCACAAAATTAAGGCAGAAATTGGAAATTAACAACCTTTATTCTGGGAGAACGGGGGTTCCTCTGATCTTTGGGGTGCTTGGTCCTGCAAGAGATAACTTCTGGCGCTTCAAGTCCCTTAAGTCACGCCCTTGCTCCTCTTGTTCTTTAAACATATAGGTAAGAATTTGACTGTGTTCCTTTTGTTCTTTTATGATTTGTTCCATAGCTTCCCGTATCTTGGTAACAGACGTCTCAAGATACTCCCAATATTCAGATTGAGGAATTTCTGGGAGAAATTCCTGCGTTTTCTTTTTGATGGGATCATCCTGTGCTTGTTATTTTTCCATTGATGCCTTGGTGATTGGCTTCTCAACTGAGATGTACTCAGTTATTCCCATCCTTACTCCAGCATCCTTGCAGAGCAGCGATATCACGCTTGGATAAGCCAACCTGGCCTCTTTAGAATTTTTGTTAGCAATTTTGTAGAGTTCAGCTGAGATCAGCTGATGGACTTCCACTTCTTTTCCCATCATGATGCAATGGATCATCACTGCCCTTTTAACAGTGACTTCAGAACGGTTGCTAGTAGGCAACAGAGAATGCCCAATGAAGTCCAGCCATCCTCTGGCGACTGGTTTGAGATCTTCTCTCTTGAGTTGATTTGGGACACCCTTTGTGTTGGTGGTCCACCTGGCTCCAGGGATACATATGTCCTCTAGAATCTTATCCAGACCCTTGTCTATTCTCATCATTCTCCTGTTGAAGGAATCTGGATCATCTTTCAGCTGAGGTAGCTTTAAGATCTCTCTGATCTTGTCAGGGGTGGTATGAACAATCTTTCCTCTGACCATGGTCCGATATTCATAGAAGGCAGTTCCAGATAGTTTTTGCTTGTCAGTCTGCCACATATTAGCATAGAACTCTTGGATCATATTCCTTCCCACCTTCGTTTCAGGATTAGCTAGGACTTCCCAGTTCCTGATTCGAATTTGCTCCTGGATCTCCGAATATTCATCTTCTTTCAGATCGAATCTAACTTCCGGGATCACTGATCTCTGACCCATAATTTTTTATAATGGTCTGAATGTTCTTTAGATAAGAACTTTCCTTGATTCCAAAGTGGTTTTGGAATGCTCTCTTTCTTGCCTCTTGGAGTGGGTTGTTTTCCTTTAGGAGCCATGATCTTAGTGATCTCGGATAAACACACCAAACTTAGAGGTTTGCTTGTCCTCAAGCAAAAGAAAAGAAAGGAGAGGGATGGAAGGAGAGCTAGGTGAAATTGTTGATGGAGGAGGAGGGAGGCCGAACCCAAATTTAAAGGGAGGGAGGGTGGGTTTTCGAAAAAAGAGATAAAGATATGATAAAAAGATTGATTTGGAAAAGATAAGATAGAAGATATGATAAGAGAGGATATAGTTTAAAATTGAAAAGATATGAAAGATTTTTGAAAAAGATAAATCTAGATTTTGAAAAAGATAATGTGGAGATTTGAAAAAGATATTAGTTGGAAAAAATTAGATTTGTTGTGAAAATAGGATTTGAAAAGAGTTGGATTGAATTTGCAAAGAGGCTTGGTGCTTATGGATTAAGATACATTTGATATTTTTAAAGTAGGATTTTTAGAAATTAGGGATTTTAGAAATTAGGGTTCTTGACATGTTTATGCAAGAAATCATGAATTGAACTATGAAAATCAAGATTAGAATGAAAAAAGATGAAGAACAATGAGTTTGTCTCCTCCCTGCCATCCTGGCGTTTGAACGCCCAAACACTGCCTGTTTTGGGCGTTCAACGCCCAAATGCTGCTCTCCTGGGCGTTTAACGCCCAGCTGCTGCCATTACTGGCGTTCAACGCTCAGTGGGTGCCCATTTCTGGCGTTGAATGCCCATATTGCTACCATTACTGGCGTTCAACGCCCAGTGGATGCCCATTTTGGGCGTTGAACGCCCAAAATACACTTTTACTGGCGTTTTCTTGCCAGTGAACTCTTTTTCTCTGTTTTGTATGCCGAGTCCTTCTGTAACTCTATGGACTTATACAAATGATTCCTCACCTTAGTGTCAGTGAACTTTATATAAACAAATAAAAATAAAAATAGGGCAAAATGCTTAGAGGATTGATGCCCCATGGCTGGGTTGCCTCCCAGCAAGCACTTCTTTATTGTCTTTAGCTAGACCTTGCTGAGCTTTTAGTCTAGCTTCAGCCTTGAGCACTCTTGCTCAACGTTGCCTTCAAGATAGTGCTTGATTCTCTGTCCATTGACAATGAACCTCTTATCAGAATCAATATCTTGAAGCTCCACATAACCATATGGTGATACACTTGTAATCACGTATGGTCCCCTCCACCGGGATTTCAATTTCCCGGGGAATAGCCTGAGTCTAGAGTTAAACAGCAGAACCTTCTGTCCTGGCTCAAAGATTCTAGATGACAGCTTTCTATCATGCCATTTTTTTTATTTCTCTTTATAAAGCTTGGCATTTTCGAAAGCTGTGAATCTGAATTCCTCTAGCTCATTTAGCTGGAGCAATCTTTTTTCTCCTGCTAATTTGGCATCAAAGTTTAGGAATCTGGTTGCCCAGTAGGCTTTATGTTCCAGTTCCACGGGCAGGTGACATGCCTTACCATACACAAGTTGGTATGGAGAGGTCCCTATAGGGGTCTTGAATGCTGTTCTGTAAGCCCAGAGAGCATCATCCAAGCTCCGTGCCCAATCCTTTCTACGGGTACTTACTGTCCGTTCTAGGATTCTCTTTAATTCTCTGTTAGAGACTTCAGCTTGCCCATTAGTTTGTGGATGATATGGAGTAGCCACCTTATGGCGAATTCCATACCGAACCATGGCAGAGTAAAGCTGTTTATTGCAGAAGTGAGTGCCCCCATCACTGATGAGTACTCTTGGGACACCAAACCTGCTAAAGATATGTTTCTGGAGGAACTTCAGCACTGTTTTAGTATCATTGGTGGGTGTGGCAATGGCCTCAACCCATTTTGATACATAGTCAACTGCCACCAGAATATAAGTGTTTGAGTATGATGGTGGGAAAGGTCCCATGAAGTCAATTCCCCATACGTCAAACAACTCAATCTCCAAGATTCCTTGTTGAGGCATGGCGTAACCATGAGGCAGATTGCCAGCTCTTTGGCAACTGTCACAGTTACGTACAAACTCTCGGGAATCCTTATAGAGTGTGGGCCAATAGAAGCCACATTGGAGGACCTTGGTGGTTGTTCGCTCACCTCCGAAATGGCCTCCATATTGTGATCCATGGCAGTGCCATAGGATCCTCTGTGCTTCTTCTCTAGGCACACACCTACGGATTATTCCGTCTGCACATCTCTTAAAGAGATAGGGTTCATCCCACAAGTAGTACTTTGCATCAGTAATTAATTTCTTCTTTTGTATCCTGTTGTACTCCTTGGGTATGAACCTTGCAGCTTTATAGTTTGCAATATCGGCAAACCATGGTGTTTCCTGAATGGCAAATAAATGCTCATCCGGAAAAGTCTCGGAGATCTCAAGAGAGGGGAGGGGCGTCCCTTCTACTGGCTCTATCCGGGACAGATGATCAGCTACTTGGTTCTCTGTCCCTTTTCTGTCTCTTATTTCTATATCAAACTCTTGCAGAAGTAACACCCATCTGATGAGCCTGGGTTTTGAATCCTGCTTTGTGAGTAGATATTTAAGAGCAGCATGATCAGTATACACAATCACTTTTGATCCTACTAAGTATGATCTGAACTTGTCAATGGCGTAAACCACTGCAAGTAATTCTTTTTCTGTGGTTGTGTAATTTTTCTGGGCATCATTTAAAACGCGACTAGCATAATAAATGACATGCAGAAGCTTGTCATGCCTCTGTCCCAATACTGCACCAATGGCGTGATCACTGGCATCACACATTAGCTCAAATGGTAACGTCCAGTCTGGTGCAGAAATGACTGGTGCTGTGACCAGCTTAGCTTTCAGCGTTTCGAACGCCTGCAGGCACTCTATGTCAAACACAAATGGCGTGTCCGCAGCTAGCAGATTGCTTAGAGGTTTTGCGATTTTTGAAAAATCCTTTATAAACCTCCTATAGAATCCTGCGTGCCCGAGAAAGCTTCTGATTGCCTTAACATTGGCAGGCGGTGGTAATTTTTCAATTACCTCTATTTTTGCTTGATCCACCTCTATTCCCTTGTTTGAAATTTTATGCCCAAGAACAATCCCTTCAGTCACCATGAAGTGACATTTTTCCCAGTTTAAAACTAGGTTGGTTTCTTGGCATCTTTTCAGAACAAGTTTCAGGTGATCAAGACAGGAGCTGAATGAGTCTCCATATACTGAGAAGTCATCCATGAAGACTTCCAAAAATTTTTCAACCATATCAGAGAAAATAGAGAGCATGCATCTCTGGAAGGTTGCAGGCGCATTACATAGCCCAAATGGCATCCTTCTATAAGCAAACACTCCAAATGGACATGTGAATGCTGTTTTCTCTTGATCCTGAGGATCTACTGCAATCTGGTTATAGCCTGAGTAGCCGTCCAAAAAGCAGTAATAATCATGACCTGCTAGTCTTTCTAGCATCTGGTCTATGAATGGTAAAGGAAAATGATCCTTTCTGGTGGCTGTATTGAGCCTTCTGTAGTCAATACACATGCGCCACCCTGTAACTGTTCTTGCAGGAACCAGTTCTTTTTTTTCATTATGAATCACTGTCATGCCTCCCTTTTTTTGGGACGACTTGGACAGGGCTCACCCAGGTGCTATCAGAAATAGGATAAATAATCCCAGCCTCTAGTAATTTGGTGACCTCTTTCTGCACCACTTCTTTCATGGCTGGATTTAGCCGCCTCTGTGGTTGAACCACTGGTTTGGCATTATCCTCCAATAAGATTTTGTGCATGCATCTAGCTGGGCTTATGCCCTTAAGGTCACCTATGGACCACCCAAGAGCTGTCTTGTGTGTCCTTAGCACTTGAATAAGTGCCTCCTCTTCCTGTGAATTTAAAGCAGAGCTTATGATCATTGGAAAAGTGTCACCTTCTCCCAAAAACGCATATTTCAAGGATGGTAGTAATGGCTTGAGCTCGGGTTTAGGAGGTTTTTCCTCTTCCAGAAGAAATTTCAGAGGCTCTTTCATGTCCTCTGAATCCTCTAAATCAGGCTGAACATCTTTAAAGATGTTTTCCAACACTGATTCAAGACTCTCAGCCATGTTGATCTCTTCTACCAAAGAGTCAATAAGATCAACTTTCATGCAGTCTTTTGATGTGTCTGGATGCTGCATGGCTTTGACAGCGTTCAACTTAAACTCATCATTATTGACTCTCAGGGTTATTTCCCCCTGTTAGACGTCAATGAGGGATCGTCCAGTTGCTAGGAAGGGTCTTCCTAGAATGAGAGTAGCACTCTTGTGCTCCTCCATTTCCAACACAACAAAGTCAGTGGGAAAGGCGAATGGCCCAACTCTGACAATCATGTCTTCAATCACGCCTGATGGGTATTTAGTGGAGCCATCAGCAAGTTGGAGACATATCCTGGTTGGTTTAACTTCTTCAGTTAAGCCAAGCTTTCTGATAGTGGATGCAGGTATTAGGTTGATGCTTGCCCCAAGATCGCATAAAGCTGTCTTGGTGCATTGACCTTCTAATATGCATGGTATTAGAAAACTCCTAGGATCTTTGAGCTTCTCAGGAAAGCTTTTCAGAATGACTGCACTGCATTCTTCAGTGAGGAGAACTCTTTCTGTTTCTCTCCAATCCTTTTTATGACTCAAGATCTCTTTCATGAACTTGGCATAAGAAGGTATTTGCTCAAGTGCTTCTGCAAATGGAATCTTTATTTCAAGAGTCCTGAGGTAATCTGCAAAGCGAGCAAATTGCTTATCCTGCTCCTCTTTCCGGAGTTTTTGAGGATAAGGTATCTTGGCTTTATATTCTTCAACCTTGGTTGCTGTAGGTTTATTGCCTACAGAAGTGGTTGAAGAAGCCTTCTTAGAGGGGTTGTCATCAGCATGTGTGTGTGTCTGATCCCTCACTGGCAATTGAGTGCCAGAGTTAGAAGCTGGAGTGATGTGAGATGCCAACTCATTGTCTGTCTCTGGCGTCTGAACGCCAGAACTGTGCCCATTTTGGGCGTTCAGCGCCAGGTCTTCCCCTTTTTGGGCGTTCAACGCCAGATTCTTGCCTATTTCTGGCGTTGAACGCCAGTCCTGCCTTGTTTCTGGCGTTGAACGCCAGTCCTGAGCATGGTCTGGGCGTTCAGCGCCAGCCTTCCACCAAATTTCTGGCGTTTTAGTTCCAGAATTACTTTTCCCTGGGCTCTTGCTGTCCTCAGATGAATTTTGGGTGGTTTGCTCATTTCTTAGCTTTTTGCTGCTTTGAGGTGGGGTATTTAATGTTTTCCTACTTCTTAGTTGAACTGCTTGGCATTCTTCTGTTATTTGCCTTGACAGCTGCTGTTTTGTTTGCTTAAACTGTTCGTCCATATGTATATTAACCATCCTTGTCTCTTGTAACCTATCTTTGAATTCGGCTAACTGCTTTGTTAGAAAGTCCAATTGCTGATTGAATTCAGTAGCTTGTTTTATAGGACTGAGTTCAGCAGTTGCTGTTTTAACCTCTTCTTTCATGGAAGGGTCAGTACTTAGGTACAGATGCTGATTTCTGGCAACTGTATCAATGAGCTCTTGAGCCTCTTCAATTGTCTTTCTCATGTGGATAGATCCACCAGCTGAGTAATCTAGAGACATCTGAGCTCCATCTGCAAGCCCATAATAGAAGATGTCTAACTGAACCCACTCTGAAAACATTTCAGAGGGGCATTTTCGTAGCATCTCTCTGTATCTCTCCCAGGCATCATAAAGGGATTCACTATCTCCTTGTCTAAAGCCTTGGATGTCCAGCCTTAGCTGTGTCATCCGTTTTGGGTGAAAGTATTGATTCAGGAATTTTTCTGTCAGCTGTTTCCATGTCCTTATGCTAGCCTTAGTTTGGTTATTCAACCACCTCTTAGCTTGATCTTTTACAGCAAATGGAAACAGTAATAGTCTGTAGACATCCTGATCTATTTCTTTATCATGTACTGTGTCAGCAATCTGTAGAAACTGTGCCAGAAACTCTGTAGGTTCTTCTTGTGGAAGACCGGAATACTGGCAACGTTGCTGCACCATGATAATGAGCTGAGGATTCAACTCAAAGCTACTGACTCTAATGGAGGGTATGCAGATGCTACTCCAATATGAAGCAGTAGAGGGGTTAGAATATGACCCCAGAGTCCTCCTGGACTGTTCATTTTCGCTTATGTCCATGATGGAGAAAGAGAGATGATGTAAAATAGAGAAGATATTTTTATTTATTTATTTATTTATTTCAAAAATGAAATAAATTAAAATAAAATAAATAAAAAATGAGTGGAGAATTTCGAAAAACTGAGGAGAGAGAGAAAGTGGTTAGGAAGTTTTGAAAAGGATATGATTATTTTTTTTGAAAAAGGTTTTAAATTTTGAAATAAAAATATGAATTTTAGAAATAGATTTCAAAAATTTTCTTTTAAAACAGAGAGAAAAGATATTTTTGAATTTAAAGAGGAGAGAGAAAAATAATAAGATAGCACAAGATTTAAAATTTTTAGATCTGATGCTCCTTGTTTTCGAAAATTTTTAAGGGAAAAACACTAAGGAACACCAAACTTAAAAATTTTAAGATCAAGACACAAGGAAAACTCAAGAACACTTTGAAGATTCACAAGAACACAAGAACACGAAGGAAGAACACCAAACTTAAAATTTTTAGAAAACCAAACTAAAATTTTCGAAAAACACAGAGAAATCAACAAGAAAACACCAAACTTAAAGTTTGGCACAGGATTTAATAGAAAAATTATTTTTGAAAAAGATTTTAATAAGAAAATAAGGATTCTAAAGTTTTAGCACGACAATAATACGAGACTCTAAACAAAAAGAGAAAATTTTCCTAATCTAAGCAACAAAATAAACCGTTAGTTGTCCAAACACGAACAATCCCCGGCAACGGCGCCAAAAACTTGGTGCACAAATTGTGAATCACACTTTTCACAACTCGTACCACTAACCAGCAAGTGCACTGGGTCGTCCAAGTAATACCTTACGTGAGTAAGGGTCGAATCCCACGGAGATTGTTGGTTTGAAGCAATCTATGGTTATCTTGCAATTCTTAGTCAGGAAGTCAATTATATTTATCAGTTGAATTCCGAATGAACAAGAGAGCATGGGTTAAAAGTTACTTGTTATGCAGTAATGGAGAATATCTTGGAGTTTTGGAGATGCTTTGTCTTCTGAATCTCTGCTTTCCTCTGTTCTCTGATTCACGCACGCACGTCCTTCTATGACAAGCTGTGTGTTGGGGCATCACCGTTGTCAATGGTTACATCCCCTCCTCTTGTGAAAATGATCCAAATCCTCTGTCACAGCACGGCTAATCATCTGAGGTTCCCGATCATGCTGGAATAGGATTCACCCTCCTTTTGCGTCTGTCACTACGCCCAGCACTCGTGAGTTTGAAGCTCGTCACAGTCATTCAATCCCTGAATCCTACTCGGAATACCACAGACAAGGTTTAGACTTTCCGGATTCTCATGAATGCCGCCATCAATCTAGCTTATACCACGGAGATCCTGATTAAGGAATCTAAGAGATATTCATTCAATCTGATGTAGAACGGAGGTGGTTGTCAGACACACGTTCATGGATTGAGGAAGGTGATGAGTGTCACTGATCATCACCTTCTCCATAGTTAGGCGCGAATGGATATCTTAGATAGGAACACGCATGTTTGAATAGAAAACAGAAATACTTGCATTAATTCATCGAGACACAGCAGAGCTCCTCACCCCCAACAATGGAGTTTAGAGACTCATGCCGTCAAAGAGTACAAAGTTTAGATCTAAAATGTCATGAGATACAAAATAAGTCTCTAAAAGTTGTTTAAATACTAAACTAGTAGCCTAGGTTTACAAAAAATGAGTAAACTATGATGGATGGTGCAGAGATCCACTTCTGGGGCCCACTTGGTGTGTGCTGGGGCTGAGACTTAAGCAATTCACGTGCATAAGGCCATTTCAGGCGTTCAACGCCAGGTTTGGATCCATTTCTGGCGTTGAACTCCAACTTTTAATCCTTTTCTGGCGCTGGACGCCAGAATTGGGTAGAGAACTGGCGTTGAACGCCAGTTTACGTCATCTATCCTTGAGCAAAGTATAGACTATTATATATTGCGGGAAAGCCCTGGATGTCTACTTTCCAACGCAATTGGAAGCACATCAGTTTGAGTTCTGTAGCTCCAGAAAATCTACATTGAGTGCAGGAAGGTCAGAATCCAACAGCATCAGCAGTCCTTTTTCAGCCTGAATCAGATTTTTGCTCAGCTCCCTCAATTTCAGCCAGAAAAATACCTGAAATTACAAAAAAACACACAACTCATAGTAAAGTCCAGAAATATGAATTTTTTCTAAAAACTAATGAAAATAAACTAAAAACTAACTAAAACATACTAAAAACTAAATGAAATTAACCCCAAAAAGCGTATAAAATATCCGCTCATCACCTATCATCTTGGTATGCACCTCGGAATGGCTCTTGACTGTAGTAAATTGGTGGGTGATGGTTGTCACGAAGGGGTCCACCATAACTATTGTCTCGACATGCATTATTGAATGGTCGTCGTCCATGGTAGTTTGGAAGGTGTTGTTGCCTAAAGGGTTGATCAGATCCTCATGGCTCCATCCATCTTTGATTATTTTGACCTTGATGCATTTTCCTGTTATGGCTTCGATTCCTTTCAACATTATTAGAACCAAACTCAAAGCAACGGGGGTGAGAGCTCATAGAGACTAGTAAAAATTAAAAATAAAAATAAAAGCAAATAAACAAGTAAAAGAAAATATTTACAATAACCAATAATAAGGAACACAGTTGCAATTCCTCAGCAACGGCGCCATTTTAACAAACAAAAAACTTACAACGCGATTATATTTTTGTGAAAATTCTAGATCGTGCGAGAATTTCGTTCATCAGTACACGTCAAGGGCCAAAAGGGACACTCGAATACGCAGGCACACGGCTGCGTACACAGACGTTCGTCTCTGACCAGTCTACTTGCGTATGCAGACAAAGGATGAGGGCGCATATTGAGAAAAATTGTGTTCCTGTGTATGCGTGACATGGCTCGCATACGCCGAGTCCTGTTTTCTTTGAAATCTCAATTTTTTATTTTTAAGGCATTCCTCTATCTTTCAAAACCTTATTTTCTCTTGTTTAAAGCCTGGTAGATGGATTTTGGGTAATAAAGTATAGTAAGGACTATGTGGAAGGTTACTTGTGGATGAAGTAAGGTGTGAATTAGTGATGAATCATGATTGATGATGATTATATGAGTTTGCTGATGATGATGATGATGGAAGTGTTGTTTATGTTATGAGTCAGCCGTATATGATAATGAATTATGGTTGGTTATGGATTGATTTATGAGCCAGATAGTTGTATTAATGTTGAATTATGGCTAAGCATGAATATGTATGATTATTGATTTGATAATGTGATTGTTGCACTTCCAAATATCTGAGATATGAGTTTTTCTAGGTGAAAGCAGTGGCTAGCCACCACGTGCTCCAGGTTGAGACTCGATACTCTGCTGACTCTATGTCATAAGTGTGGTCGGACACTGTGAAAGTTCCGGATGAGCTCGCCCCTATGGATAAACACCAGTGTGGGTGTTATATGATTATGATTGACAAATTACTCGAGTTGGAAATGTATGACAAAGGGACAGTCCAATGGTTAGCTACCAGGAGTTGTCGGGTTGGCTTTATAACCAACAAATGAGACTCAACAGCCAGTAGGAGAGGCATGCATCATATCCATCTATGTGTTTGTTTGGTATGCCTTATTTAGATTGCCTAATTGATTGTATAAACCATTTGCTACCTGTTTATTTCCTGTATGTGCTTTTTACTTGTGATTTTCCTTGTATGTAATAATTGTGTTTGTAACAATTGATTCCGGTGGTGGTTAGAAAGTTCGGAGGAGTTGGAAAGGGGAGTTTTAGATAGACTGAAGACCCTTAGCTAATTGCCTTTATTTTATGGTTTAGTTATGTTTATAGGATTTAATTCATATGACGGAAGTTCTAGGATTGCCTTCAATTTTCTGAGGACATTATATGTTAGATATGTGGGCGCTATTACCATGCTGAGAACCTCTGATTTTCACCCAATACATATTTTGTGGTTTTCAGATGCAGGACGTAAGGCACCTCGCTGAGGCATGCTGGAATCTTCTGATAGCAAAGAACTTTGTGCTTTTAGGGCTTATTTTGGTTATATGTATATATGTAGCTACTTATTATCTCCACTATTATGTATATGATGTATTAACTTCCTCTTAAAGGTGATTTTGGATAACCAAGTTCTGTAAACTTTGTATTTTGGGTTCTTTGGGTCCTCTTATATAAATATGTATATATACTTATGTGCTCTGGCCAGTTTATCTTCACGAGCGGAGTCTTGAGCTTTGTTAGCTGTATTTTAGAACTCTTTTGTTTATTACCATGATAGCTTACTCTTACCTTGCTCCGTGTATGCTATCGTTGATGCACCACTATTTCATGGTACATTTTAGGCTGAATTAAGTGGGATTTATCTATTATTCTCACACTTATTCATAGAATTCGCATGTTTTACATTTTCTTTCCTAATTTTATGCTATGGTTGAAAACATGTTTCTTTGGCCTTAAATTTGCTAATTTTAATCCTCTCTTATTACCATTCGACACCGTGATATGTTTGTTAAGTGTTTTAAGGTTTTACAGGGCAGGAATGGCTTAGAGGATCGAAAAGAAGCATGCAAAAGTGGAAGGAACACAAGAAATTAAGAGTTTCAGAATCTGGTAGCGACGTGCATGTGTGGACGACGCGTACGCGTGACTGATGTAGCAGACAACTGACGCGCATGCGTGGATGACGCGTACGCGTGACCATGAAAAATTCCAGCGACGCGTACGCGTGGACGACGCGTACACGTGACGAGCGTCACATGCTGCATCAAACAGAAATCGCTGGGGGCGATTTCTGGGCTTCTTTTGACCCAGTTTTAGGCCCGAAAATACAAATTAGATGCTGCAAAGTGGAGCTGGAAGGGAGAAAAACTTTCATTCACACAATTTTAGGTTTTAGATGTAGGTTTCTAGAGAGAGAGGATCTCTAGGTTTTAGGGTTTTTTGTCCTGTTCTTTCTCAAATTCAGATTTCTACTTTACTTTAATTTAATTTCTCTTCTACTTTTATTTGTTCTAGTACTTAGTTTATCTATTTCTCTCGTTGATTTCTTTAAGTTGCCAATTTATTTTATGAATTCTTCTTGTTTCCTTTAATCCATATTAATACAATTTATGTTTCCATGTTTATGATTGCTTTCATTAATTTGTTGTTATTGTTTCCTCATGCAATTGTAGTCTTAGATTTTGCTATGTCTTGTTAGTTTTCTGTGTTTTATGCCTTCCAAGTGTTTGATAAAATGCTTGGTTGGATTTTAAATTAGATTTTTATGTTCTTGACTTGGATTGATTAATTAGAGACTCTTGAGTTATCAAAAGTCATTTGTTGATTGGTGATTGAAGATTGCTGGTTAGCTTGAACTTCACCAAAGCTAGTCTCTCACTATGAGTTGACTAGGACTTGTGAACTCAAGTTGATTGTATGTACTTGACCTTCCTCCATTGGTTACATGTTAACTAAGTGAAGGCAATTCACATTTACCGTCACAATTGACGATGATAATGAGGATAGGACTTCTAATTCTCAATCCTTGCTAAGAGCTTTCTTAGTTATTAGTTTCTATTTCTCGCAATCTATACTTTCTTGTTCCTTATTTCAAAAATCCCAAAAATATACTTTCCCATAACCAATAATAAACTACACTTCCCTGCAATTCCTTGAGAAATGACCCGAGGTTTAAATACTTCGGTTAATTTTATTGGGTTTGCTTAAGTGACAAACAATCTAAACGTTGATTGAGGTTTAATTGTCGGTTTAGATATATACTTGCAATGCGATATTTTTGTGAAAATCTTTACCGACATTTTCCCCCACCAATCGTTTCGTGAGTGTTGCGCTTTTCGAAATAACGATTTTGCTTTACTCCTTTTCTTCAAAGGCTCCTAGTTATAAAACCTTTTTTCAAACTATATTATATGTATAATTTTACTTTTAGAGGTTGTAATGCCTCACCACCTCTGTTTTATGACTTAAGCATAAGACTCTGTGTGGTAGGGTATTAAATTATGGTATCAGAGAAGTTCATTCCTGTAGAGTATGAGGGACGGACTGACTATGCTTCTAGGCATACTCTGGGTGTCTGTACATGCTAATTAGGATATCTAACTAATATATATGGCATGAATGTTCATGAGCATGCATTTGGAACTTCGAAGCACTAGACTTGAGATATTGAAACTGATCACCTTGATATCACTTGTTTGGTGTGACAGGAACCAAATGACGTCTCGTGGATGCGGTCGAGGTTGTGGACGAAGAGGCAACAAGGTAATCGTACCAATAGGAAGTCTAATCGAATTTGTGACTGCGATGGTGAGTGTGGCTGCTACTATTAGGGTTGTTGCTGCTACCGTAACCAACCAAGCTTTGAATAGAATGGAACAACAGATTGGGCGCGACACGGAAGGCGGTACTAGACGTGATGGGGGAGATACTAACCAGAATGTTGGGGTGCCAACGGAGATGGTGAGTTATCTGGAGTTAGTTTACTCGGGTCAAGTAACGGGAGGATGCTCAAGAAAGATTCTGAAGGCAAGGAGTGACTGCCGAAAGTCCTACAATAAGGAAAAAAGGAAAGAAACTACCCCAGGGAGCAAGAGTTTCAAGAGAAATGGCGATCGCCAGAGACACAGCAAGGAAACACAAACAAAGAGGCATTCAGAGAATTTGAGGTGCCCGATATGCAAAAAATATCATCTGGACAAGCCATGCCATTTGGGTACATGTCTATGCTACAATTGTGGGTTACTTGGGAATATGTCTTCGAATTGTCCACAGAAAGAAAGTGGGGATGCAGCCAAGTCTGATTCTCAGATTCAAGGTAATTGAGAACTAGTACCTGCATTGATTTAACCATATTACATAATATGGGGACGTAGTATTGCTTTGTAACAGGCGATTATATTGTGAGTACCGTACTTTTTCTAAATTTATTAGCAGCCGATGATCTTCAATTACAAAGATAAAGCATTTTTTGGTTAATATAGAGGAGTGGCTAGGTTCTCAGAGGCTAAGTGGTACGCGAATTGTTTGTTTCCCGGCAACGGTGCCAAAAACTTGGTGCGCGTGACATGATCTCAACACTTCTTCACAACTCAGCGTAACTAACCAGCAAGTGCACTGGGTCATCCAAGTAATAAACCTTATGTGAGTAAGGGTCGATCGCATGGAGATTGTCGGCTTGAAGCAAGCTATGGTCATCCTTGTAAATCTCAGTCAGGCGGATTCAAATGGTTATGAGGTTTTGATAATTAAAATATAAATAAAACAGAAAATAAAATAAAGATACTTATGTAATTCATTGGTGGGAATTTCAGATAAGCGTCTGGAGATGCTTTGTTGCTTCTGAACTTCTGCGTTCCTACTGCCTTCTTCCAACCATGTGTTACCTCCTTCCATGGCAAGCTGTATGATCCTCTCGGATGAAAACAAATCCATATGTGCTATCACCGCACGGCTAATCATCTGTCGGTTCCCGCTAGCGTTGGAATAGGACCATTGTCCTTTTGCACACTGTCACTGCACCCAACATTTGCAAGTTTGAAGCTCGTCATAGTCATCCCTTTCCAGATCCTACTTAGAATACCACAGACAAGGTTTAGACTTTTCAGATCTCAGAAATGTTGCCAATGGTTCTAGCCTATACCACGATGGTTCTAATCTCAGATTCAGATGCTCTGTTGTTAGGAGAGACAAATGTGAATCGTTGATTGTGAACCCAAGAGAATATACTCCGGCTGTCGTCCAATTACTACGTTGAACATTATGTAGACCGCTTTGTGGTTGTCAGGCACACGATCTTGGCTAAGCGAGTAACGATGATTGGGTGATTGTCACGGGTCACCCATTCATTCTGACTTAACTGAATTAAGAACAAGAGTATATCTTGGAGAATAAGTAGGCATGAATTGAAGGAAAAACAGTAGTAATTGCATTAATTCATGAAGAACAGCAGAGCTCCACACCTTAATCTATGGGGTGCAGAAACTCCACCGTAGAAAATACATAAGTGAAAAAGGTCTAGGCATGGCCGTGAGGCCAGCCTCCAAACGTGAACAATGGTCTCAAAGATCAAAGTGATTAACAGATAAAAGATATAAAATAAATCTCTAAAAGTATTTTTTATACTAAACTAGTAACCTAGGGTTACAAAAAATAAGTAACTAAGTGCAGATAGTGAAGAAATCCACTTCCGGGGCCCACTTGGTGTGTGCTTGAGCTGAGTATTGAAGCTTTTTCGTGCACAGGCTGTTCTTGGAGTTAAACGCCAGCTTTGGTGCCAGTTTGGGCGTTTAACTCCAATTCTGGTGCTAGTTTGGGCGTTTTACACCAAGATGTTTTAGGTTGACTTTGAACGCCAGTTTATGCCATCAAATCTCGGGGAAAGTATAAACTATTATATATTGCTGGAATGCCCAGGATGTCTACTTTCCAACGCAATTAAGAGCGTACCAATTGGGCTTCTGTAGCTCCAAAAAATCCACTTCGAGTGCAGGAGGGTCAGAATCCAACAGCATCTGCAGTCCTTTTTCAGCCTCTAAATCAGATTTTTGCTCAGGTCCCTCAATTTTAGCCAGAAAATACCTAAAATCACACAAAAACACACAAACTCATAGTAAAGTCCAGAAATTTAATTTTTGAATAAAAACTAATAAAAATATAATAAAAAGTAACTAAAACATACTAAATACTATGTAAAAACAATGCCAAAAAGGGTATAAATTATCTGCTCATCACAACACCAAACTTAAAACTATGTAAAAACAATGCCCTTTCTGGCA
Source organism: Arachis hypogaea (assembly GCF_003086295.3). Taxonomy (NCBI): domain Eukaryota; kingdom Viridiplantae; phylum Streptophyta; class Magnoliopsida; order Fabales; family Fabaceae; genus Arachis; species Arachis hypogaea. The sequence continues at coordinate 76,732,048 of NC_092049.1, read as the reverse complement.
TTAAACGCCCAGAATGCTACCCATTCTGGCATTTAACCCCCAGAATGCTGCCAGGCTGGGCGTTAAACGCCCATTCTACTATCCTTACTAGCGTTTAAACGCTAGTAAGCCTGTCCTCTAGGGTGTGCTATTTTTAATGTTGTTTTTCATTCTGTTTTTGATTTTTCATTTGTTTTTGTGACTTCACATGATCATCAACCTAAAGAAAATATAAAATAGCAATGGAAAATAAATAAATATAAATAAATAACATTGGGTTGCCTCCCAACAAGCGCTTCTTTAATGTCAATAGCTTGACAGTGAAGCTCTTAAAGAGCTTTCACAGAGACTTAGAGCTCGATGTTGGCCTCCCAACAATAAACTTAGAAGTTGAGTGTGGGGGCTTTGTTTGACTCTGTATTGAGAGAAGCTTTTCATGCTTCCTTTCCATGGTTACAGAAGAAGATTCTTAAGCCTTAAACACAAGGTAGTCCTCATTCAATTGAAGGACTAACTCTCCTCTGTCCACATTAATTACAGCTCTTGCTGTGGCTAGGAAGGGTCTGCCAAGGGTAATGGATTCATCCGCTTCCTTCCCAGTATCTAGGATTATAACATCAGCAGAGATGTTGATGAGCGGATAATTTATACGCTTTTTGGCATTGTTTTTAGTATGTTTTTAGTAGAATCTAGTTACTTTTAGGGATGTTTTTATTAGTTTTTATGTTAAATTCACATTTCTGGACTTTACTAGGAGTTTGTATGTTTTTCTGCGATTTCAGGTATTTTCTGGCTGAAATTGAGGGACTTGAGCAAAAATCAGATTCAGAGGTTGAAGAAGGACTGCTGATGCTGTTGGATTCTGACCTCCCTGCACTCAAAGTAGATTTTCTGGAGCTACAGAACTCCAAATGGCACGCTCTCAACGGCGTTGAAAAGTCGACATCCAGGGCTTTCCAGAAATATATAATAGTTCATACTTTGCCCGGGTTTAGACGACGCAAAAGGGCGTTGAACGCCAGTTCTACGCTGCAGTCTGGAGTTAAACGCCAGAAACACGTTACAACTTGGCGTTCAACTCCAAAAGAAGCCTCTGCACGTGTAAACTTCAAGCTCAACCCAAGCACACACCAAGTGGGCCCCGGAAATGGATTTATGCATCAATTACTTACTTTTGTAAACCCTAGTAGCTAGTTTAGTATAAATAGGACTTTTTACTATTGTATTTACATCTTTGGATTATCTTTTGATCTTCAGATCATTTTTAGTCTTGGTTACTCCGGTTCCTCTCTGGGGCCGAGACCAATGAACTCCATTATCACTTATGTATTTTCAATGGTAGAGTTTCTGCACTCCATAAATTAAGGCGTGGAGCTCTACTGTTCCTCATGATTTAATGCAAAGTACTACTGTTTTCTATTCAATTCAACTTATTCCGCTTCTAAGATATCCATTCGCACCCAAGAACATGATGAATGTGATGATTATGTGACGCTCATCATCATTCTCACTTATGAACGCGTGCCTGACAAACACTTCCGTTCTACATGCAAACAAGCTAGAATGAGTATCTCTTAGATATCTAATACAGAAGACCAAGTCCGAGATATTAGAATCTTCGTGGTATAAGTTAGAACCCATGGATGGCCATTCCTGAGATCTGAAAAGTCTAAACCTTGTCTGTGGTATTCCGAGTAGGATCTGGGAAGGGATGGCTGTGACGAACTTCAAACTCGCGAGTGCTGGGCGTAGTGACAGACGCAAAAGGAGGGTGAATCCTATTCCAGTATGATCGAGAAACTCCAGATGATTAGCCGTGCTGTGACAGAGCATTTGGACCTTTTTCACAGAGAGGATGGGATGTAGCCATTGACAACGGTGATGCCTTACAGAAAGCTTACCATGGAAAGGAGTAGGATTGTATGAAGACAGCAGGAAAGCAGAGGTTCAGAGGAACGAAAGCATCTCTATACGCTTATCTGAAATTCTCACCAATAAATTACATAAGTATTTTTATCTTTATTTTCTGTTTATTTATTATTATTATTCGAAAACTCCATAACCATTTGATATCCGCCTGACTGAGATTTACAAGATGACCATAGCTTGCTTCATGCCAACAATCTCCGTGGGATCGACCCTTACTCACGTAAGGTTTTATTACTTGGACGACCCACTACACTTGCTGGTTAGTTGTATCGAAGTTGTGACAAATTATGAATTAAGATTAGAGCACCAAGTTTTTGGAGCCATTACCAAGGATCACAATTTTGTGCACCAAGTTTTTGGTGCCGTTGCCGGGGTTTGTTCGTGTTTAGACAACTGACGGTTCATCTTGTTGCTCAGATTAGGTAATTTTCTTTTTGTTTTATTTTCAAAAATTTCTTCAAAAATCTTTCAAAAAAAATTTTTCCCTTTGTTTTCAAAAATTATTTTAAAATTTTTAAGAATGAATTCTAAAGTTTCAAAATGGTATGCTGAAGTTTGTCTGGCCATCAAGCTTTAGACTAACCTGGTATGATTCCTGGAATCTTGATTGAGGACTTTGAATTCATTGCTTCCTTTTCCCTATATGTTTTCAAAAAAATAAAAATATACAAAAATCCAAAAAAAATTAATAAAATCATAAAATCAAAAATATTTTTTTGTTTCTTGTTTGAGTCTTGAGTCAATTTTTAAGTTTGGTGTCAATTGCATTTTTTCTAAAAATTTATGCATTTTTCGAAAATGCATAATCATTCATAGTGTTCTTCATGATCTTCAAGTTGTTCTTGGTAAGTCTTCTTGTTTGATCTTGATGTTTTCTTATTTTGTGTCTTTTGTTGTTTTTCATGTGCATCTTTGCAGTTAGTGTCTAAGCATTAAAGATTTCTAAGTTTGGTATCTTGCATGTTTTCTTTGCATAAAAAATTTTTCAAAAATATGTTCTTGATGTTCATCATAATCTTCAAAGTGTTCTTGGTGTTCATCTTGACATTCATAGTGTTCTTGCATGCATCATGTGTTTTGATTCATAATTTTCATGTTGTAAGTCTTTTTCATGTTTTTCTCTCTCATCATTAAAAATTCAAAAATAAAAAAATATCTTTCCCTTATTTCACTCATAAATTTCGAAAATTTGAGTTGACTTTTTCAAAACTTTTTAAAATTTAGTTGTTTTTTATGAGTCAAATCAAATTTTCAATTTAAAAATCTTATCTTTTTCAAAATCTTTTTCAAAAATTAAATCTTTTTCATTTTTCTTATTTATTTTCAAAAATTTTGAAAATATTTTTCAAAAATCTTTTTCTTAATTTTATCTCATAATTTTCGAAAAATATTATCAACAATTAATATTTTGATTCAAAAATTTCAAGTTTGTTACTTACTTGTTAAGAAAGATTCAAACTTTAAGTTCTAGAATCATATCTTATGATTTCTTGTGAATCAAGTCATTAATTGTGATTTTAAAAATCAAATCTTTTTCAAAACTATTTCTAATCATATCTTTCTATCATATCTTTTTAAAATCATATCTTTTTCAAAAAAAAAATTATCTTTTCTAACTTCTTATCTTCTTATCTTTTCAAAATTGATTTTCAAATCTTTTTCAACTAGCTAATTGACTTTTTGTTTGTTTCTTATCTTTTTCAAAACCACCTAACTACTCTTTCCTCTCTAATTTTCGAAAATACCTCCCTTTTTTTCAAAAATTCTTTTTAATTAATTAATTGTTTTAAATTTTAATTTTAAATTTTTTCCCCTTTAATTTTCGAAAATCATCAACTCCTTTTCAAAAATTATTTTCGAAAACTTCTCTCTCTCATCTTCTTCTATTTATTTAATTACTTACTAACACTTCTCTTCATGTCATATCTCTGCTCCTATCCTCACCCTTGTGTTTGGATTATCCATTCTTCTTCACTCTTATTCCCTTTCTTTTTCTACTAACAACAAGGGAACCTCTATCTGCGGTAAAAAGGATCCCTATTATTATTGTCTGTTCCCTTCTTTTTTATACGAGCAGGAGCAAGGACAAGAACATTCTTGTTGAAGCAGACCCTGAACCTAAAAAGACTCTAAAAAGGAAATTAAGAGACGCTAAAATACAACAATCCAGAGACAACCTTACAGGAATTTTCGAACAAGAAGAAGAGATGGCAGCCGAAAATAATAATAATGCAAGGAGGATGCTTGGTGACTTTACTGCACCTAATTCCAATTTACATGGAAGAAGCATCTCAATTCCTACCATTGGAGCAGACAACTTTGAGCTTAAACCTCAACTAGTTTCTCTGATGCAACAAAACTGCAAGTTTCATGGACTTTCATCTGAAGATTCTTTTCAGTTCTTAACTGAATTCTTGTAGATATGTGATACTGTTAAGACTAATGGAGTAGATCCCGAGGTCTACAGGCTTATGCTTTTTCCGTTTGCTGTAAGAGAAAGAGCTAGAGTATGGTTGGACTCTCAACCTAATGATAGCCTGAACTCTTGGGATAAGCTGGTCACGGCTTTCTTAGCCAAGTTCTTCCCTCCTCAAAAGCTTAGTAAGCTTAGAGTGGATGTTCAAACCTTCAGACAGAAAGAAGGAGAATCCCTCTATAAAGCTTGGGAGAGGTACAAGCAACTGACCAAAAAGTGTCTTCTGACATGCTTTCAGAATGGACCATTCTAGATATATTCTAGGATGGTCTGTCTGAGTTATCAAAGATGTCACTGGACCATTCTGCAGGTGGATCCATTAACCTAAAGAAAATTCCTGCAGAAGCTTAAGAACTCATTGACATGGTTGCTAACAACCAGTTTATGTACACTTCTAAGAGGAATCCTGTGAGTAATGGGACGCCTCAGAAGAAGGGAGTTCTTGAAATTGATACTCTGAATGCCATATTGGCTCTGAATAAAATATTGACTCAGCAAGTCAATATGATTTCTCAGAGTCTAAATGGAATGCAAGCTGCATCCAACAGTACTCAAGAGGCATCTTCTGAAGAAGAAGCTTATGATCCTGAGAACCCTGCAATAGCAGAGGTGAATTACATGGGTGAACCTTATGGAAATACCTATAATCCCTCATGGAGAAATCATCCAAATCTCTCATGGAAGGATCAATAAAAGCCTCAACAAGGCTTTAATAATGGTAGAAGAAACAGGTTTAACAATAGTAAACCTTTTCCATCATCCACTCAGCAGTAGACAGAGAATTCTGAGCAGAATCCATCTAGCTTAGCAAATTTAGTCTCTGATCTATCTAAGGCCACTATGAGTTTCATGAATGAAACAAGGTCTTCCATTAGAAATTTGGAAGCACAAGTGGGCCAGGTGAGTAAAGGAATCACTGAAACCCCTCCTAGTACTCTCCCAAGCAACACAGAAGAAAATCCAAAGAGAGAGTGCAAAGCCATTGATATAACAATCATGGCCGAATCTACAAGAGAGGAAGAGGACGTGAATCCCAGTGAGGAAGACCTCCTGGGATGTCCAGAGATCAATAAGGAGTTTTCCTCTGAGGAACCAAAGGACTCTGAGGCTCATCTGGAGACCATAGAGATTCCATTAAACCTCCTTATGCCATTCATGAGCTCTGATGAGTATTCTTCTTCTGAAGAGAATGAGGATGTTACTGAAGAGCAAGTTGCCAAGTACCTTGGTGCAATCATGAAGCTGAATGCCAAATTATTTGGTAATGAGACTTGCGAAGATGAACCTCCCTTGCTCATCAGTGTACTGAGTGATCTGGATCAATTGACATTGCCTCAGAAGAAATAGGATCCTGGAAAGTTCCTAATACCTTGTACCATAGGCACCATGACCTTTGAGAAGGCTCTATGTGACCTGGGGTCAGGAATAAACCTCATGCCACTCTCTGTAATGGAGAAATTGGGAATCTTTGAGGTACAAGCTGCTAGAATCTCATTAGAGATGGCAGACAATTCCAGAAAATAGGCTTATGGACAAGTAGAGGACATGTTAGTAAAGGTTGAAGGCCTTTACATCCCTGCTGATTTCATAATCCTAGATACTGGGAAGGATGAGGATGAATCCATCATCCTTGAAAGACCCTTCCTAGCCACAGCAAGAGCTGTGATTGATGTGAAAAGAGGAGAATTGATCTTTCAACTAAATGAGGACAACCGTGTGTTTAAAACTCAAAGATCTCTCTCTACAACCATAGAGAGGAAGCAGAAAAAGCTTCTCTCACTGCAGAGTCAACCAAAGCCCCCACAGTCAAACTCTAAGTTTGGTGTTGGGAGTCTATAAAATTGACCTGATCACCTGTGTGGCTCCATGAGAGCCCACTGTCAAGCTATTGACATTAAAGAAGCGCTTGTTGGGAGGCAACCCAATTTTTATTTATCTAATTTTATTTTTATTTTTATTGTTCTTTCATGTTTTATTAGGTTCATGATCATGTGGAGTCACAAAATAAATATAAAAATTAAAAACAGAATCAAAAATAGCAGAAGAAAAATCACACCCTGGAGGAAGGACTTACTGCCGTTTAAACGCCAGTAAGGAGCATATGGCTGGCGTTCAACGCCAGAAAAGAGCATGGATCTGGCGTTGAACGCCAGAAACAAGCAACATCCTGGCGTTCAGACGCCAGGAATGCACCCTGAGGAAAGCTGGCGCTGACGCCAGAAACAAGCATAGAACTGGCGTTCAACGCCAGAAACATGCTGCATCTGGGCGTTGAACGCCCAGAACAAGCATCAATTCGGCGTTTAAACGCCAGAATTGCATGCAAAGGCATTCTACATGCCTCAATGGTGCAGGGATGTAAATCCTTGACACCTCAGGATCTGTGGACCCCACAGGATCATCTCAGGATCTGTGGACCCCACAGGATCCCCACATACCTCTACTCACCTTCCCTCCTCATAATCCTATATCACCCTCTCTCTCTCCATTCACAGTCATCCCTTCTGTTTTCCATTCACCACTCACATCCATACACCCCACCTACCTTCAAAAATTCAAAATCTCTTTCCCACCCAATCCCACCCATATAGATGAATACACACATCCCTCCATCTCCTCCATATCTTTTTCTTCTTCTATTCTTTCTTCTTTTGCTCGAGGATGAGCAACATTCTAAGTTTGGTGTGGTAAAAGCATAGCTTTTTTTTTGTTTTCCATAACCATTGATGGCACCTAAGGCCAGAGAAACCTCTAGAAAGAGGAAAGAAAAGACAAAAGCTTCCACCTTCGAGTCATAGAAGATGGAGAGATTCATCTCAAGGGTCTATAGCTCAATGGTAGAACATTTGACTGCAAATCAAGAGATCCCTGAGATACCTCAGGGGATACATTTTCCTCCACACAATTATTGGGAGCAACTAAGGGTGGAACATCAAGATCACTCCATCATCCTCCATGAAATTAGAGAAGATCAAAGAGCAATGAGGGAGGAGCAACAAAGACAAGGAAGAGACATAGAAGAGCTCAAGGACATCATTGGTTCCTCAAGAAGGAAACGCCACCATCACTAAGGTGGACTCATTCCTTGTTCTTAAACTTTCTGTTTTTCGTTTTCTTATGTTAAATGTTTATTTATGTTTGTGTCTTTATTACATGATCATTAGTGTCTAAGTGTCTATGCCTTAAAGTAGTGAATATGAATCCATCACCTCTCTTAAATGAAAAATATTTTTAATTCAAAAGAACAAGAAGTACATAAGTTTCGAATTTATCCTTGAACTTAGTTTAATTATATTGATGTGGTGACAATACTTTTTGTTTTCTGAATGAATGCTTGAACAGTGCATATGTCTTTTTGAAGTTATTGTTTATGAATGTTAAATATGTTGGCTCTTGAAAGAATGATGACAAGGAGACATGTTATTTGATAATCTGAAAAATCATAAAAATGATTCTTGAAGCAAGAAAAAGCAGTGAATACAAAGCTTGCAGAAAAAAAATGGCAAAAAAAAAATTAAAAAAAGAAAAACCAAGCAGAAAAAGCCAAAAGCTCTTAAAACCAAGAGGCAAGAGCAAAAAGCCAGTAACCCTTAAAACCAAAAGGCAAGGGTAATAAAAAGGATCCAAGGCTTTGAGCATCAGTGGATAGGAGGGCCTAAAGGAATAAAATCCTGGCCTAAGCGGCTAAGCCAAGCTGTCCCTAACCATGTGCTTGTGGCGTGAAGGTGTCAAGTAAAAACTTGAGACTGAGCAGTTAAAGTCAAGGTTCAAAGCAAAAGAAGAGTGTGCTTAAGAACCCTAGACACCTCTAATTGGGGACTTTAGCAAAGCTGAGTCACAATCTGAAAAGGTTCACCTAGTTATCTGTCTGTGGTATTTATGTATCCGGTGGTAATACTAGAAAACAAAGTGCTTAGGGCCACGGCCAAGACTCATAAAGTAGCTGTGTTCAAGAATCAACATACTGAACTAGGAGAATCAATAACACTATCTGAACTCTGAGTTCCTATAGATGCCAATCATTCTGAACTTCAATGGATAAGGTGAGATGCCAAAACTATTCAAGAGGCAAAAAGCTACAAGTCCCGCTCATCTGATTGGAGCTATGTTTCATTGATATTTTGGAATTTATAGTATATTCTCTTCTTTTTATCCTATTTGATTTTCAGTTGCTTGGGGACAAGCAACAATTTAAGTTTGGTATTGTGATGAGCGGATAATTTATACGCTTTTTGGCATTGTTTTTAGTAGGATCTAGTTACTTTTAGGGATGTTTTTATTAGTTTTTATGTTAAATTCACATTTCTGGACTTTACTATGAGTTTGTGTGTTTTTCTGCGATTTCAGGTATTTTCTGGCTGTAATTGAGGGACTTGAGCAAAAATCAGATTCAGAGGTTGAAGAAGGACTGCTGATGCTGTTGGATTCTGACCTCCCTGCACTCAAAGTAGATTTTCTGGAGCTACAGAACTCGAAATGGGAAAAGGGCGTTGAACGCCAGTTTAGATGACGCAAAAGGGCGTTGAACGCCAGTTCTACGCTGCAGTCTAGAGTTAAACACCAGAAATACGTCACGAACAAGAGTTGAACGCCAAAAACATGTTACAAGTTGGCATTCAACTCCAAAAGAAGCCTCTTCACGTGTAAACTTCAAGCTCAGCCCAAGCACACACCAAGTGGGCCCCAGAAGTGGATTTATGCATCAATTACTTACTTCTGTAAACCCTAGTAGCTAGTTTAGTATAAATAGGACTTTTTACTATTGTATTTACATCTTTGGATTATCTTTTGATCTTCAGATCATTTTTAGTCTTGGTTACTCCGGTTCCCCTCTGGGGCCGAGACCAATGAACTCCATTATCACTTATATATTTTCAACGGTAGAGTTTCTGCACTCCATAGATTAAGGTGTGGAGCTCTACTGTTCCTCATGATTTAATGCAAAGTACTACTATTCTCTATTCAATTCAACTTATTCCGCTTCTAAGATATCCATTCGCACCCAAGAACATGATGAATGTGATGATTATGTGATGCTCATCATCATTCTCACTTATGAACGCGTGCCTGACAAACACTTCCATTCTACATGCAAACAAGCTAGAATGAGTATCTCTTAGATATCTAATACAGAGGACCAAGTCCGAGATATTAGAATCTTCGTGGTATAAGTTAGAACCCATGGATGGCCATTCCTGACATCCGAAGTCTAAACTTTGTCTGTGGTATTCCATGTAGGATCTGGGAAGGGATGGCTGTGACGAACTTCAAACTCACGAGTGCTGGGCGTAGTGACAGATGCAAAAGGAGGGTGAATCCTATTCCAGTATGATCGAGAACCTCCAGATGATTAGCCATGCCGTGACAGAGCATTTGGACCTTTTTCACAGAGAGGATGGGATGTAGCCATTGACAACGGTGATGCCTTACAGAAAGCTTGCCATGGAAAGGAGTAGGACTGGTTGGATGAAGACAGCAGGAAAACAGAGGTTCAGAGGAACGAAAGCATCTCTATATGCTTATCTGAAATTCTCACCAATGAATTACTTAAGTATTTCTATCTTTATTTTCTGTTTATTTATTATTATTATTATTCGAAAACTCCATAACCATTTGATATCCGCCTGACTGAGATTTACAAGATGACCATAGCTTGATTCATACCAACAATCTCCGTGGGATCGACCCTTACTCGCGTAAGGTTTTATTACTTGTACGACCCAGTGCACTTGCTGGTTAGTTGTATCGAAGTTGTGACAAATTATGAATTAAGATTAGAGCTCCAAGTTTTTGGAGCCATTACCAGGGATCACAATTTCGTGCACCAGATGTACAGGCCTTCAACCTTCACCAAGACATCTTCTACAAGTTCATAAGCCTGTTTCCTTGAATTGTCTGCCATCTCTAGTGAGATTGTTACAGCTTGCACCTCAAAGATCCCTAGTTTCTCCATTACAGAGAGGAGCATGAGGTTTATCCCTGATCCCAGGTCACACAGAGCCTTCTCAAAGTTTATGGTGCCTATGGTACAAGGTATTAAGAACTTTCCAGGATCCTGTTTCTTCTGAGGTAATTTTAGTTGAACCAGATCATTTAGTTCATTGATGAGCAATGGGGTTCATCCTCCCATGTCTCATTACGAATTAACTTGGTATTCAGCTTCATGATTGCTCCTAGATATTGAGCAACTTGCTCTTCAATAATATCTTCATCCTCTTCAGAGGAAGAATACTCATCAGAGCTCATGAATGGCAACAGTAAGTTTAGTGGAATCTCTATGGTCTCTATATGAGGCTCAGATTCCTTTGGTTCCTCATTAGGGAACTCCTTGGAGGCCAGTGGAAACCCCTTGAGGTCTTCCTCACTGAAAATCATTGCCTTTTCTTCCTCACTGTGTTCGACCACGTTGAGTATATTTATGGCCTTATACTCTCTTTTTTGATTCTCCTCTGTATTGCTTGGGAGAGTGCTAGGAGGAGTTTCAATCACTCTTTTACTCAGTTGACCCACTTGTGCCTCCAAATTTCTAATGGAGGACATTGCTTCAGTCATGAAACTGAGAGTGGTCTTAGATAGATCAGAGACTACAGTTGCTAAGTCAGAGTGACTCCGCTTAGAATTCTCTGTCTGTTGCTGAGAAGATGATGGAAAAGGTTTGCTATTGCCAAACCTGTTTCTTCCACCATTATTATTGTTGAAGCCTTGATTAGGCTTTTGCTGATCCTTCCATAAGAGATTAGGATGATTCCTCCATGAAGAATTATAGGTGTTTCCATAGGATTCTCCCAAGTAATTCTCCTCTTCCATTCCAGGATTCTCAGGATCATAAGCTTCTCCTTCAGCGGAGGCTTCTTTAGTACTACCTGATGCAACTTACATTTTAGTCAGACTCTGAGAAATTATATTGACTTGCTGAGTCAATATTTTGTTCTGAGCCAATATGGCATTCAGAGTATCAATCTCACGAACTCTTTTCTTCTGAGTTGTCCCATTATTTACAGGATTCCTTTTAGAAGTGTACATGAACTGGTTATTTGCAACCATTTCAATGAGTTCCAGGGCTTCTGCAGGCGTCTTCTTCAGATGAAGAGATCCACCAGAAGAGTGATCCAATGACATCTTGGACAATTCAGACAGACCATCATAGAATATACATATGATGCTCCAATCTGAAAACATGTCAGAAGGACACCATCTGATCAATTGCTTATATCTTTCTGATGCGGGGGAAACTTGTCTCTCAACAAATCTCCCTTCGGCAAGTGTACCGAAGTTATCGTCAAGTAAAAACTCACAATAGAGTGAGGTCGAATCCCACAGGGATTGATTGATCAAGCAACTTTAATTAGAAGAATGTTCTAGTTGAGCTAATCCAGAAATTGGGTTGAGAGTTGCAGAAAATAAAATGGCGGGAATGTAAATAACAGAAAAGTAAATGCTAGAATTAAAGGACTGGAAGTAAATGACTGAAAATAAATTGCAGAATTGTAAATGGGAATGGGGGATTTGCTCATAAAAGTAAATGGCAGAAATTAAAGAGAATGGGTAAGATTAGAGATGGGGAGTTCATTGGGCTTAGGAGATGTTGTAATTCTCCGGATCAAGTTCATTTTCATCTCTTCCTCAATCAATGCACTCATTGATCTCCTTGGCAATCTTAAGTGATTGAATTGTAATTTCTTGCAATTCAATCTCTCAAATCTTGATCAATAGCCAATTCTTTGGTCAATTGCTCATGAGAAGAGATGAAGTATGGTCATTGATTATACCACATGCATTTCCCAAACCAAGTATTGAGAGGGTTATAGTCACATACCCATCCAAACCCAATTTGGTCCAGCATGAGAAAGCATTTCTAGCTTGATCTCTTCATTCCTCTTCCAAGGTTCAAAAGAGATCCAAGTTTGAATAGCTTCTCTTCCAAGATAACTACTCAATTGGATGAAGATCAAAAGCTTTCAAGTAAAATCAAGAGGAAAGATAGAAGAAGAATAATGAAGATTAATATTGATCCATCAAATTACAACAGAGCTCCCTAACCCAATGAAAGGGGTTTAGTTGTTCATAGCTCTTGAAAATGAAAATAAAGATGGAGAATACATCATAAAACTAGAAATTTGCAAAGAAAGTAAAATACAGAGAGTAATTCTCCTTTTTCCCAGCTTTCTGAACTTCTTTACAATTCAAAGCTACTCCTATATATACTACTCTTCTCAGCTTCTAGCTTACTCTTCAAGTCTTGGGCCTTTGGATCTTGA